>NC_081183.1:58460417-59121766 GCF_029867415.1 Vicia villosa | reverse complement strand
CGATTTCTGATTTCCGCAGATGTAAAGCAGCAGCAATGACTTCAGGTTTTGGAATCCTTTCTAAACCAGTGAAAGGTAATTGATTTTGAACAGGCAATCCCATTAGTTCAGAGAATTCTTCCAAAGTGGGTACCAACTGGTAATCAGGAAAGGTAAAGCAATGATGTTCAGGGTCAAAGAACTGGAACAGGACCCGTATCATGTCTTCTTCAAATTTTGAGGTAACCAAATGGAGTAGGTGACCATGCTTTTCAGTGAATTGAACATTCCTGGGGAATTCTGACACTAAGTCTTTTAGTTCAGACGGTACCGTTGAGATGTTGATTCGGATGTAATCTTTGGTGGCGGGAGCCATTACCTGCAAAAACAAAGGTAAACTCTTTGATCCTTGAAGTGTTTGGTGCAAAAAATGATATGCTTATGATGCAAACATGTGGCACACAAAAACAAGTCAAACAATAGCCTTAGGTTTAAAGGCTTGCATGGAGCTGATAGGTGATACCCTCCCCACTGAAGTTGAGTTGGTTAAAACCTGTCCTAGAATTGGATTCGGGTTCTATGATCCTTGGAAGTAACATCTCAATACGGCGCTCGATCGGCCGATCAAAATATTCCTCGAGGATAACTAACTTCGATCAATTTCAAAGCTAGCCACTTAAAAGGCCACAAGTCAAGTTCAACTAAAAAGGTTCTAAGACAAATTAGTGTTTAATGACATTTCGGAAGCCTAATATACTCCTTGATCGTTTTCAAGGGACATCAGTATAAACCAAAGTATCGCACTAACGATGACTACCAGATCAACCGTATCGGTACATGCCGTACAGTTTCCTTGGTCTATTGTCATATACTTAAGGTATCTCGAGATTCGGGTTAGAATCTTTCACACAAGCAAAATACCCAAGCAAGCCTTTGAAAAATAAAGCAATCAAGTCAATCAATTGAAAACATCGAAGTGATCTATTCTCTTAAGGTAACCCCTTTTGAAAACATTTTGTTTTTGAAAGTATTTCCCCAGCAGAGTCGCCAGTTCTGTGGACCTCCGATTTTTTTTCAATACCGGGCCATACCTTTGATCTGTAGAGATACGTGAACTGACTCTTTTTTGTCGCTTAATGCTTTCGCATTTTTGAAAATATCACAGAGTCGCCACCGACCTTTTATTTTATCCAATTAAGGAAAGGTTTATAAAAGAAACAGAAAAAAGACCTTTAAGAAATTCTGGGTAAGGGGGTAGGTTATACAAAGGGAAGGTGTTAGCACCCTTTGTATCCATGGTTATCCATGGGCTCTTAAGTTTGCTTAGCTCACTTGTTTTTCGATCACTTTTCAATTGCTCTGAAATTGCTCATATGTGGTTTCAAATACTTTTGTAAATTGAATTTTGTAATGATCCGTGTGTGGATGTATACAAAATGCTTGTTTATCTTTCGAAAGATGTTTTGAAAAGAACGTTAACTTTGTAATAACCCGTGTTTGGATGTATACAAAGTATTGTCTTTTTTGAAAGTTTTGAAAAATCAACAGTGTATGAGAATTTTGTTTGTTTTGATTTGAGCAAGCAAACTAGGAGATCTACCCTGAGTTGTAAGGTCTTTATCCTATTTCCTTTAAAAATCTATCCTTTCACCGGATATAAAAGCAAGGTTCGATTTTGTACTCAAAACAGTAGAATTTGACTTTGATTTTGAAAGAATGAAAAAGGATTACCTGAAGAGGTGCAAGTGTGATTGTGATTGGATTCAGATATTTATCTTTGAAGTTAGTGATCTAACGGTTCAATTTTATCTTTGACATACACGCAGTTTATATGTGCTGGAAATTAAAATGCGGAAATGTAAAGTGCGGAAAGTAAATCTACGCTATTACATCGATTGTGCAGGAAACGTAAACTAGCCTATTTACATGAATTTGACATCCTATACATTTATCTAGGAATTTTAAATTGCAAGAAAAATAGAAGGCATGTTTTTGGATTTTTTATGATTGATTTTAATTATAATTAATGCATGATTAATTAAATTAAAATGAAGAAAAAAGATGAAAATAGATTTAAACCTAGAAATTAAGTTCAAAAATATGTACAAAAATATTTGTCAATTAATTTTAAAACAAAACTAATTTTTTGGTTTTTTGAAATTGATTTGAAATTGATTTAAGTAAATTAAAACATAATTATGCAAATAATTATACAAATAATTAAAACTTAAAAAGAAAATTATTCAAAATATGTACAAAATTAGTTTATAATATATAAACAATATTCAATATAAAGAACAATTTTTTTTATGATTTTTTGATTGGTTAGAATAATTAAAAAGCAAATATATAAATATATACTAATTAATTATGCAAAATATTGAAATTATGAAGAAAAATAAAATATTTTTATTTCAGAAAATAATATATTATTTTAGAAGTCTAAAAATATTTTTTGTGTATTTTTTGGATTTTTAAAACTATTTTTAATTAATTTAACAAAGAAATTAAAATAAAATAGAAAATAAAATAGAAAATAAAAGGATACTGATCCTGTGTGGTAATCAGTGAGGGCGCATGGTGGGGAAGAGTGATCTGGCGCGTTGAATCATTCATTAAATGAGATCAGATGGTCCAGAAATTGAGGCACGTGGTGATCAGTACACCTGCAAAGCACAGAATCAGAGATAAATTTAAAAAACACGCGCGCGCTTCTGGACCAATGAGGGGGAACACCTCATCGTCTTCAACCTTCAGACAAGGCCTTTTACAGCGCTTTTGTAAAAAAGCGCTATTGTAAGTGAATCCTAAATCTGCAAAATAACGAATAGGGTCAAACAAGCATAGAAATCAGGCGCGATGGTACCATTGGATTCGTCTTGTTCCACTGAATGTAACCCTGCCCTTAATTTGTTTTAATTTTGGCCCTAATGAAGAACCCTAATTTTGAGCTAAGTAAACCCTAAAATGGTATATGCTACAAACATCCATTAAAATCCAATTGAAGCTCCAGAAACGACCAGAGCTTCAAACCAAACACAATTATGCATCTACATCTTGTTAAATGTGCGTGAGTTATGAGATATAAGTTGGTTTTAGTTTGAACAAACCGTGGCTTTATATAGCTCGATTCAGTGAAGTTTATGAGTTGGAAATGATTGGAATTGATTCAGTGTAGCTCAGAGATGATGTTTGAATGTTTATTTTATATTGAAATGGACTGAAACTTAAAATTCGAATTTCAAGTTTCTTTGAAAATTACAAGTGGTTACAAGTATGCTATATGCTTAGGGATGCTTCTGAACTCGTCTCCCTTTGTTTGCTGAACTATGATAGCTTATTTATAAGCTATGTGTGCTTAGAATTGAAGCTAACTTGCAGCTAGTTGCCTTTGTTGAAAACTTGGTTTTTAAATATTAAAAACCTTGAATTTTTGACCAAGTCTTGACTCCATTCAATGCTCTTGCCTTGTGCACCAATCCTCTGCAGAAAATTGAAGGTTCCTTGGGTGAGTCATGCTTAGATTGTAAGCTACCATTTATCCATGCATTTTCCTTTTAATTTTAATCTTAAAGTAAGATAAAATCATGCAAAAAATGGATAAAAAGGGTATGGGCTTAGTCTTGGTCGTGGGAGGCCCATATCATCATGGAAATGATGTTTGAATGCTGAAAACTTGGCCCCATTTGGAAAAAATGCAATTTTGAACAATGTTGATTTCATGCATTTTCCCAAAATTTAGCCAACTTCAACAAGGTGTAAATCCTTCAATTTTTGTCATATGAAGGAGATCTTGCACTTTTTAGAAACCTCAAAGAGTCCTCTAACCAATGTCTTTGGTCTCATGTCAAAATGATTTTTGAAGCTCCTTGTGTGTCCTTTTGAAAAAAGTGTCTTTTTGTTGACTTTGAAAATGACCTGTAATGTCTTTGATCATATTTTTCAAATGGTGAATCCAATGACCATGGGATCAATGGCATTTGAAAGATAATTGAATTTCCTTCAAAACAAGCTTTGGTTTGAATTTTTTGGATGAAGGATGAGAGAGTTATGATCAGTCAAAGTTGAGTTGACTTTTCAGGCAAAAACCCTAATTTTGAATCTTAGGGTTTTGTTGATTTTTGATCTTTCCTTGATGAATTATGATCATCCAATGATCAAATGATGAATCCTTTGACAAAATATGGACTTTGACAAAAAATTTCATTTTTGACTGTCTGTTGACTTTTTTGGTCAAACGGGTCGTCTGTTGACTGTTTGAGCTGCTGACGGTGCGTCTGAGTGAATTGAAGTTTGAAAATTTGTATGATGGTACTTTGAGATATATGGATGTGTATGAAATCCATTTGAGCTCTCAAAAACTTGTTGCTCCTGTAAAACAAGAAAAACCCTGATTAGGGACTGTTTGTGTAGGAGACAGTTAAGCGTACCTGATTTTTGTGCAGTGTTGAGTCTCTGCTAATCGCGTGATATTCAGAAGACTTCTAGCGCAAAGATCTTGGAATTTTGAATTGTGAAAGATTGATTTGATTGATGGTACAAAACACTGAGAATTGTACTGCCAGCAGTTTGGCTGTCGACTGACTGTTCAGTCTGAGCTTCCTGATTCTGCGCCTGCAAAAAGATTTAACTCTGTACCAATTGTGTCAGTACCATTTATCTGTAAATGTGTGAAGTAATAAACAGTATTTGGTGTTTGCGTAAGAATAAATTCAACTGCAGGCCAAATTACTGTATAAGAAAAATTCTAAAAACTAAGTGTTTCATATGTTAGGATATTTGTTGAAATAATCCATAATTATATGAGACTCTTAATTTTCAGATTGGAGTTTTCTTGAAAAAAGATGTGGGCAAATTTTGGGGTATAACATACAGCAAGAAGCAAGCTACTATTGCCCTCTCAACAACAGAAGCAGAATATGTTGCTGCTGCTGGTTGTAGCATACAAATGCTCTAGATGAGAAGTCAGCTAGAAGATTATCAGATATATGAGAGTAACATTCCTGTTTTCTGTGATAATACTTCTGCTATATGTTTATCTAAGAATCCTATCTTACATTCAAAAGCTAAACATATTGAGATTAAACATCATTTCATAAGAGACTATGTTCAGAAGGGTGTTATATCTTTAAACTTTGTGGATACAGACCATCAATGGGCTGATATCTTTACAAAACCCCTTGCTGAAGATAGGTTTAAGTTCATTCTGAAGAACATCAGTATGGATTTATGCCCAGAATGATAAGATGAGAAGATCTTATGTATGAGTATCTTCTGAAATGTGATTGGGTTGTTTTTATAAGAAGTTCTGATTGTAATCAATTAGAAGTAGTGATTCTGTTATTACTAACGTTTCATTGTCTAAGTTGACTCAGAATCTCTTTAAAAGTAAAACAGCTGTAACTGGCCTTCCAGATGGTAAACACGTGTTCACTATTTCTGGACAAGCATGCGTGCAGTTGAGGGGACGCCTACTCAGGTAACTGTGCTAATCACTTCTTTTGTCATTATTATCTCTCCTCACGTCACGTAACATTAAATGCTATTCATCATTTCAGTTTGTTTTTTTTCTTTTATAATTCTTCAAACGCTTCTTTTCCCTCTTATATTTCTCTCTCTTGCATTCATTTTCGTTTTTCGCTCTCTCTCTCTTTGCATTCATATCATAAACCCTAGTGGTTCTCTCTATCTGCAAAGTCACCATGAATCCGTCGTCAAGCTCATCAAATCAAGAAACTGATCGCAAACAAAAGAGAAAGGTTACTGATGAATCTGAAAACAAACCAAAAAGGGTAAGGATCACCTACGATCCTCTTAAGGTGAATCCCTTTGAAGCTATGATGTCTGGAAACTACTCTAGACGTGTGTATTAACCCCTTGAAGGTATCCCTGAATCACCTCCCTCTTCTCAGACCTCCACCACCTCTTCCTCTTCATTCACCTATCTGGAACCACCATCTTCACCATCTGATATCCTTTCTCCCTCAACCCATCTCACAGATATCTCCTCACCGCTGTCACACCCTTTTCCCACCAGAACACCTAACCCCTACAGTTTTGTGTTTCCTGACTCCAGATTCACAGTCAACCCTCCTACACCTACCACTCATGCTTATCTAGAGCTTTTACACTCAGATGTAAATAGCTGGTTGGAAATTCTGGGTGCTGCTCACCTTAATCATCTGGATGAGTATGCTACCTGCAACCTCTGGGACGCCTTTCGCCAGGATTTTCTGGTTAGGGCTACGGATGTCCAGAGAAGGATCATGAGTGAAGCACCTGGTGCTCGTGGTCTTCTCTTGGAAGTTGTGAAAGCAGCTATCACCATCTCATCAGGAACAGAAGAGTTCTTGAAGAAAGGATACCTGCAGATGAGATGGAAGAAGGAAATTCCTGCAGAGACATCGTGGTATGGAGACCAAGGTTTCCAGTGCTGACTGGAGATTTTCAATGGCTGTTCAACTGGTTCAGAATGAACCCTTCTGAAAGCGCTCCTCACATGGTCTTTCCAGAAGTGGTTTATCCTGCAGAAGTTGCTGGTCCAACTCCTCCAACAAACCTAGCAGCTATTCTTCAGGCGTTGGAAGTTGGAGCTTCTAAGTTGCCCGAACCAGAATATGCTGAGGTTGCTTCTGAGTCAGACTCAGATGTTGAGATGGAAGGTGCAGAAGCTGAAGACCTTCCAGAAGATCACTGACAGGATTCATGACATACTGGCGCAGATTTTGTCTAGGCTAGGGTTGTAGTCTTTGGTCTTTGTAGTTTTCTTTGTTTGTTGCATCTGCTTATTCTGCATACAACCTTTGTAATTTTGTTTGTTTAAATCAATGAAAAATTATTCTGTTTCTTTCCTTTGTCGTTTTCCACATCTAAATCTTTTATATTCTTTTTGATGTTATGACAAAAAGGGGGAGAAAATATATGATAAATGATCTGATTAATATTATCAGTTACCGGGTAAAAAGGCCCTACATTACTAACAGAACTTGCAAAGTTCTATGCTTTAAGTTGTGTTGTTCCAGGAAGTGAAGATTCTCTTTGAAAAGCAACAAGATGAATCAAGTTCTTGGACTCTTGAAGCAAGCTGAGTGCTATGAAGCTTCAGGATCAGAAGCAAGAAGGAAGAATGTTCAGATATTCTGATGAGAGAATATGATCTGAAACATTATGTCTATGTGTTCTGATACATTTTATATGGATCTGATACATTTTATATGGCTCTGATACATATTATGTGTTCTGAAACATATTCTATGTTCTGACTCTTTCATGCTGACTTTTGTCGTTTAGTTTTGTTCTGTAACATTTCAGGATGTAGAGATGCTCTGATGATGCTCTGGTACATTCAACAATGTTCTGATACAATCTAGCATGAAGTGATGTAAGAACAAATTCAAGCTCGGAAGCTGTCCTACTAGAAGCAAGAATCAGAAGCTGAGAATGTTCTGAACATCAAAGAAGTTCAAGTTCTGAAGTTGTCCGATGGAAGCAAGAATCAGAAGCTATGAATGTTCTGAAGATCTAAAGAAATTCAAGTTCTGAAGCTGTCTGATGGAAGCAGGAATCAGAAGCTGTGAATGTTCTGAAGTTCAAGCATATGTGAACGTCTCTACTGAAATACTCAGGGAAGTTTTTTATTTATAAAATTCTTCTAGTATTAATTTCAGGGGGAGATTATTCATCTCAGGGGGAGATTGTTAATCTCAGGGGGAGACATATTCACATGCTTATGCTATAGCTGTGTAATTTGTCTTCAGCCGTCTGCTCTTTCTGATCGCAAATTCATATCATTTATATATGTTTTTGTCATCATCAAAAAGGGGGAGATTGTTAGAACAAGATTTTCTCTGATCAATATTCTTAGTTTTAATGATAACAAGGATATGAATTTTGTGTGAGATAATGTGGTACTCTAATACATTGCAATTTCCCTTTCAGGAAATATATAAAGAGTATGCACAAATCAACGCTCAGAAGCTTTGACTCAGAAGGTTCAGCATGCAACATCAGAACATGGTCTGGCAAGACATCAGAAGATGGTCAAAGCAGAATCAGAACATGGGTCCATGGAAGCATCAGAAGAACTTGAGTTCAGAAGCAGAAGCACTGAAGTTCTCATGGTATCACGCTCAGAAGCACTTCAAGGTCAGAAGACAAGAAGATGCTATGCACCAAGCTGTTTGACTCTGATGATATTCAAACGTTGTATACACAAACATCAAATCAGAAGCAAGTACAAGTGGCAGGCTACGCTGACTGACAAAAGGAACGTTAGAAGCTATTAAAGGCAACGTCAGTAGACACAGCGTGAACAAGGCTCGAGGTAGTTGACAAAAGCGTGAAACATTAAATGTAATGCTGTACGGAATACGCAAAGCATTAAATGCTCCCAACGGTCATCTTCTCAAGTGCCTATAAATATGAAGTTCTGATGAGAAGCAAGGTTACGAATTCTGAACAAACTTATTCTGGAAAACTTGATGAAACGTTGTTCAGCTCAAAGCTCAGAAACTTCATCTTCATCAAAGCTCACTACATTGCTGTTGTAATATATTAGTGAGATTAAGCTTAAACATTAAGAGAAATATCACTGTTGTGATTATAGCTTTTCAGAAGCAATTGTAATACTCTTAGAGTTGATTACATTAAGTTGTAAGTAACTAGAGTGATCAAGTGTTGATCAGGATACTCTAGGAAGTCTTAGCTTGTGTCTAAGCAGTTGTAATTAGAGTGATCACGTGGTGGTCAGGATACTCTAAGAAAGTCTTTGCTTGTGTCAAAGCATTTGTTCCTGGAGTGATCAGGTTGTGATCAGGATACTCTAGAAGACTTAGTCGTGGGCTAAGTGGAAAACCATTGTAATCTGTTGCGATTAGTGGATTAAATCCTCAGGTGAGGTAAATCACTCCGTGGGGGTGGACTGGAGTAGTTTAGTTAACAACGAACCAGGATAAAAATAACTGTGCAAATTGTTTTTATCGTTCAAGTTTTTAGACTACACTTATTCAAACCCCCCTTTCTAAGTGTTTTTCTATCCTTCAATCTATGACTCAACGCCGACTCGACACCAGGAAAAGATCTAAGAGCGATCTTCAGGACCGAAAGGAAAAGATCTCGTACGATCTATGACTCAACACCGACTCGACACCAGGAGAAGACCTATGAGCGATCTTCAAGACTGAAAGGAATAAGATCTCATGCGATCTATGACTCAACACCGACTCGACACCAGGAGAAGATCTATGAGTGATCTTCAGGACCCACAAGAATTGAAAAAAGGATAAACATCCATAATGAGGCTGGAGAAGGAAAATATTATCAACAACACTGAGGCTGGGGATTGGGAATTGATTTTGAAATGGTTTGCCAGGGCGGAAAATGGGCTTTGAAAGGGTTTGCCAGGACGGAAGGCAAAGGACTCACAACACGGGGGTTGGACCTGAAAATTTTGTCCGCATGGGGGAAAGGGACCACAGAGACTAGTGACGACTAGACTCGATCAAAAGACATCGGTAGACACTAAAGAATCACAAAGATATTGATGCTTGCGAAGCATAAGAATTACATTAATCCCTCAGGCCAAAGGCGGGGTGTAACTCTTCAAGAGCGGCAATTATTCGAATTGCCACACACCAAGTATGGTTATTCAAACGATTGAAAAATGAGATGGGTTGAATGCCCACCCTCATTCACGCTCTAATCTGCATGCAGCATACGGGAAATAACCACGACAAGACTAGTAACGACTAGACTCAACAAGGAGATGGAAGTAACCACTGGGAATTACGGAGATATTGATGCTTACGAAGCATAAGAATTACATTAATCCCTCAGGCCAAAAGGCGGGGTGTAACTCTTCAAGAGCGGCAATCATCCGAATTGCCACACACCAAGTATGGTTATTCAAACGATTGAAAAATGAGATGGGTTGAATGCCCACCCTCATTCACGCTCTAATCTGCTCGCAGCATACGGGAAATAACCACAGAGACAATGATTCTGACGAAGAAAGACATTGTATCCGATCCACATTGGAGATAGAAGATGAGACTTTTTCTGGGGGATATATATTACTTCGTACCTTCTGGGCACATATAAACTAGCTTATGCATTGATGCATGTTTGAATTTTTGTATGGCGTAATGATCCATTTTGATAGATATGCTATGCTTTTAAGGATGCAATGTTATATGCAGTGAACACTATATGCAGAGTGCCAAATAAAGGCATTAGTGAGGTAGACACCAGGGAGAATCCCCTTAGCGTTAAGGACCATGTAGAAATGCCAATAGATATTGGACTTTGACTTGTAAGATGCACCTTTTGGTTGTTGGCTTGTAGAGTGTAGAATAACTTCTGACTTCTCCCCATGTGCCACTACTTGGAAGATTTTCAACTTGAGGAGATTCCCTCGATTCACCATGTTGGGGATGAGAAATTCAAGTAAGGAGCTTCGATTAGGGAAGTAGAACAACTCCTAAGAGAAATAAACTCCTATGCTTGAGGGATGGAACAAACTCTCAGGAGAAATAAACTCCTGTGCTTGGGGAGAAAATAAGTTTCCAGGAAAAATCAGATGATCAGGGAGAGACAAGATAACTCAAAAGATTGTGCCCCAAGCTTCATGACCTACGAAGGAATTTTCCCTAAAGGGTCCTTGAAGAGATTTTTCGAATCTCGATGTAACTGCCCAGATTGGTTGAACTCAAGAGAGATTCCTCGACGTGATTGCCCCAGATTGATCAAAGCTTGAAGAGATTTATCAACATGATTGCCCCAGATATGCTGAATTTTGAGAGGTCAAACCTCGATTCAATTGCCGCTGATTAGGTACATCTTACTAGAATCTTCAAGTTTTCATTATTTTGAAGTCAAACATGGAAACAACTTTACCACGCTCAACAGGGTCTTCAAAATCTTCCCTTCGGGGTAATCAAAGAAAGCATTAACTGTTCATGCCCAAAGGAGTTTTTAGAGGACCTGCCCCTTGATGGTCAACATTTGAAATGATTAGATTTTACTCCTCAGAGTTAAGTCTCTTGTACTTTGACATGATCAAGTTATTCATTGATTCTCATCATAGTAACCTCCTTGATGTTAAGCACATATGTTGTATGCAAAAGAATGTTAATTCTAAGAATGATAATTCTAATGCAAAACCTATGTTAGTCTTGAATTTTAAAACTTTTTATGAAATGAGGTTGCGACCTCTTGTGACCGAATCACTAGTTGACACAACCTCGATTTTTGCATATGGAAGATAAAGCAAACATACGATACCAACACAGATATGAGTCTCGCTTCATTGGGAGTCAGTTAAACACTATCTCATCGGAGTGCACTTTCAAAATAAACCCTACTTCAATTAGGACTTTTAAGGGTTGTAACTTGGTCGGGTTCACGGTTTAAAGAAACAAAGGATTTTTAGGCTCAAAATTATTTGTACCCACCCCCTTCGTGATGTTCTCCATTCCTAGGTTCAATTAACTCAACATGAGTGTTCATCCCTCACAAGGAATTTGGAATGGTTGAGGAATCAATGAAGTTTTTCGGACATGGCGGTCGCTCACCTTTTATTCTTCTGATTCATTATCACACGACTTTGTTCTCGCTTGGCAATTTCATCATCTTTTTTCTCACGCTTCTTTTGCCATTTTTTTCATCCTCTTCTTCTTTTTATTCTTTTTTTTTTTTATTTTTTTTTTGCTATATTTTTTTGAACAAGTCGTGTGACCTCGCATTATCTTTGATTTGTTGGAGGTGATTGCGACTGCGACACTCCTTTGATTTGACGAAGAATTACCATTGTGGTATCGTCATCTCTTGATCTCTTGATGGAATAAGGATAATCATTGCGGTGTTGACATTCCTCAACCTTTTGAAGGATAACCATTGTTGTATCCTTATATGCATACCCTTTTGGTGAGTTTTTAACACTCGATCAAGTTAAATGAACACTACCATGCCCCAAGGTTAAAATAAGGGTATTTTTATGATTAGAAAAGAAACTCCTTCTCCAAGGCTCAAAGGGGTTGACGAGGGTCTATCTCCCTTATATCTCCGGTGTTTGGGGATTTGAAACAATGCTTGTACATCATCAGTAGAGTTTTATTCAAAAGCACACAATTGGAGATTTTTGCAATTTTATTTTTCATCATTCTCCCTCAGCTTTCTGCCTAAGCAGGCGATTAGTAAAGTTGGTATCGTAATGCCAAAAACATTTTATGAGTGAAAACGAATGGGTTTCTTCAAGACAAACATAAACAATGTATTTTTATTTTCATTCAACGATTAACAAGCTTTTACATGCTAACAATGCTTAAACACACAAAGGAAAAAATTACAAATGAAAATGTGGTAAAGAACTAAATGAATGTCATTGTTGAGGAGACTTGACTCAGTCTGGACTTATTGCTCTTGAATATTTCCTGCTGTTTTGAGGCCTCGTAGGGGCTTCAATTTATGCATGAACCTCTTGGAGTGAACGACACACAATCCTCAGTTGAATGGCTTTGTGCTCCAGCATGATAGACACTTATCATTACTTCCCAGAAGAAAATTCCAACGAAGTTGCCTAAAAGTTGTAAATTTTTGCCTTACTTTAGGGACTCGAGCAATATGAGTGATGCAATGCTCAAGATAAGACTATGTCTTGCTTATCCCTCAATCGGGAGCCCCAAGCATAGATGTTGGAGAAGTATTCACCATTAAACACGGAGGAACCTTGCGTGGTCATCAAACTTTGAAAAGCTATATGTTGTAAAGAAGGCCCAAAACACCAACTGAAACACCAACCTGCACGGATACAACTGAGCACAAGAACCCTGAGAATGAGAGATGCTTCTATATGACATTCTTGATTATCACTTGGAAAAAGATTCCGACGAATTTGCACAAGGATTTGTGGTGCTTCCATTATTATCATACCAACGAGTTCAAACAAGGAAGTAGCCTTCAGAAAAACAGCAAATAGTGAGATGAGAATACAGAAATGAAATGATGATTGCCATTGTTGAGGAGGCTTTACCCCGTCTGGGCTTATTGTTCTTTGGTGATGCTTTATGGACATTCATGAACTCCTCAATTTATGCGCAGGCCATTTGGAGTTAATGATATTGCTTTGGAGTCAATGAGAACCTGGACTTTGTATTTCAGAATATTACAATCCTCAGTTGCATGTCCAGATGCACCAGAATGGTACCCACACTTGGCGTTTAAGTAATATCCCTGAGGAATTAGTGTTGGAGGGGGCTTAGATTCCCTTAGTTTGACCAAAGAATCCTTGAGTAAATGAGAGAGCAGTTGACTATAGGTCATAGGAACTGGGTCAATTTTTCTTGGTGGTCTCCTTGGCCTTTGCGGACCCAGTTGTTGGTGATGATTCAAATACCCAATCTGTTCAGGTGTCTTCCTCTTTTGATTTGGCTGTGAAACAATCAAAGACTGATAACGTGGAGGATCCGAAATCAAAGGCGGTGCATTGTGCTTCTGACCTGAAGTAGATCCGGCATAGAAGTATGAATCAACCTTTTCTTCCCCCACAGTTGGAATCCTATTGTCATGAACATTCATACCCTCAGGGGTGAACAAAATCGTTTTTGAGTCAATGAGATCTTGAATTTGATACTTCAGCGCCCTATAATTCTCAATATCATGACCAGGTGCCCCAGAATGGAACTCACAGCGAGCATTAGCATCATAGCCAGGGGAGGTTTTTAGGAATGGACAGATTGTGTAGCTCAACCAACAGAAGTCCCAGCAAGCGAGGAAGTAATTGGGCATAAGGCATCGGGATCGGATCGAGAACCCTCTGGGGCATCTTAGGTTTTTGTCCATACATTTGGCCCCCTTGATTCTTTCTAGGAACATGAGCCAGTTGACGAGGACGTTTTGACACTTGAAGTTGTGGAGGGACTCCATGAAGCATCCCATGAATGGGAGGAGATCCTATTGAAGAGAAGAAATCAACAATTTCTGTTGCAGCAGCAGGGACAACATCACCTTCCTTTCTAAGTACCGTCTTCAGAACTTCCATGACCAGACTCACTTGAGTCTTCAACTGACTGTTTTCCTCTTTTAGTGAATCCTGATTATGGATCAAGTCTTGCATCTCCAACATAAGATGACCTATTTGTTCCCTCATCTCATCCATTTCTTCACGGAGTTGTTCCATAGTTGATCTCGGAGCTCGTGGCGGTGAGAAGTTCAATCTATTGTTGATCTTGAAATCTGAGTAGAAAGGGTCCCATAAGTCTTTGAAAGAACCATGAAATGCATGATAGTATGAATGCAAGTTTCATTTATGGAGAATCCTAAAGTCTTTTCACACACTTTTTCTTTTGAAATCAAAGCTTTATTTTGTATGAAGTATCTTTTCTTTTTTCTTTTTCTATTTTTTTGGAAATAGACTTTGTTTTGTATAGAATATCTTTTCTTTTCTTTTTCCTTTTTTCTCTTCTTTTTTTTTTGGAAAAAGGCTTTAGGATCCCCCATAAATGAAGTGGATAGAGCAATGATGTTATGCAATGCAATAGTATGGGATCAAGATCCATATAATCTTAGTAACCACTGTACAATCCTCTGAATAACTGATGTAGGTCAGATGTCATGAGATCAAAGGTCCGGCATAGGTACCACACAACCATAGGAACAATAGTCACCAACGGTACCTGTCATGTATATCCCTCTGTCATACCCTAATTTTTGACCCCCTGAGATGTCATATCTTTTAAACTTTTCAACAAAGACAAAATAGATACTCAGAGCAGTCACTTGTTCATCTGATACCCAGTCTAGGGTTTTGAGCCCCATCAAGGACTAAAATCAGGGATCACATTTGGGAAACCCTAGAAAACTCCAGGGGATCACTCAAAGGCATCAATAATCTTCAAATAGCTCATATGACAATATCCATTGGGCATTACACTCCAATCTAAGATCCATAGTCATCAATTTCATCTGGTCGACAATTAGGGTTTTTTGACCTAATTCACCAAGAAAGTTGACTTTTAATCAGGACATGGATCCAAATCTCAAGACATGGTTCAAGGACTTCTAATACCTTAATATAATCCATTTACATCACTCATTTCAGGAGAAGATCTTGATTCCACACAAAAGTCCAAAATCTCACTTTATCAGGAAAAAGTCAACTGTACAGGGTCACCTTTGACTTTTAAGATTTTTGGTCAAAACATGACTTTTAAAGATCAATATCATCAATATATGGTTATTAAAGTCATTTGACCAAAGAAATTTAAAGAGATTCATCAAGGAGCAAAAAGTCGGGAATAAGGGTTTTTGAGGGCATTGTGGGAACTCAAAATTTCACCTACACAACTCAAAAAACTTCCAACATGAAAGTTGTAGATCTTGAAAAATAAAACAACATCTTACAATGCAATTTTTTTCAAAAGATCAACCATTTAAGAGATTTGGAATTTTCAAGCTTTAGATCATAAAAACTTAGAAATTTTTCTAAGTGTTTTTAACCTAGTTTTCATCCAACTTTGGGCTCATTTTTCACAATTTTCCCAAATGATTCTGAAGAAACCATAAACTAATGATTTGAAGTAGATGTTTAGGGCTTTCCAAATTGTGCTCAACCTTCTCCAAATTCATTTTGAGCTAGGAGTTATGCTTGTTCAAAGTTGGCCTCATGAAGTGAAATTATAGGTCATGCCTCATTTTGGAACTTTGAAATTTTGTGCACATGACCTCACTTATGGAAGCTACACGACCCATAACACATCTGAAAACATGCCATGCATTCATTTTCACCATAGCATAAGAATTAAGGAAGATTCCCAAAACAAGAACATGTGATTATGTAATGATTACATTTGGGAATTTATGGCAAATTGATGAATCACCCAAGGAATCTTCTCACCAACCAATTAGAGCTCATTTCTGTCTCAGAATTTTCCCCTAAGATCAAGCAAAATCGAGGGATAGGGGATTGATCAAATGGAATCAAAATTCCCATCATTGCATTTTGGATATTTTTGGATTCCTTCATAGCCAAGAAACCAAATCAACCTCACTAAGCAAGCTCTCTCCTCTGCAACTATACTGAACCATTTGCCTATAAATACAAGTGCTATCCTTCATACAATACACACCAAAGCAACTCTATTCCTTGCTTTCTCTTTCTCTTCTCATGCTTATGGTTTTTCAAAGTTCTTTGGCAAGAAGAATCGTTTTCTTCAAACCAGAGCTTCTCTTTGGAAAGTAAGCATTCTAACATCTCAAGGGGGCTCATTTGAGGTGATCCAAGCAACTGGATCACTTCTGTAGGGGGAGGAACACCATTGTTGCTTTCACTTTGGAGCTGTTGCAGTTAGAGGTCCATAGAGCAATTCAGAAGGTTTCAAGCAAAGCCAAGCATCCAGACACGTTCCTTAGGGCATAGTGAAGCTGTTCAGATGGCTGCAGCTCATCTGTAACTGAAGATTCATCATCCTCCATGTTCACTTGAAGCTCAAATCGAAGGAGTCGAGTAGAACAATTCAGAAGGATTCAGGCCACAATAAGCATCCAGTTAGCATCACTGAGTCCCAAGGAAGCTTTTAGGATCATTCACACAAGCCCAGAAGTTCTCCATCACTCGTACGACCTTCAGTTTCAGAGGTAAGTTTTTGAACTCCACCTCTTTAATTTAAGTACTCTCTGTGGTAAAGCTCGATTCTATCTTGTTCAGCATCATCAGAGGATTGAAAACCCTCTATCATCATTCATTTATTCATCTTGTTTGTCATTTAATTTTAAATTTAGGGTTTATGTGTTCTTCGTGTTTTCTGGAAAATTAGATAGTTATAGTCAATATAAATAAATGTTAGTTACATATTTGAAATCGTGAGAGAATTTAGAGCAAGTTTGCTCTTTACATCTTTGCAAATGGTTGAGAGTTGAGAGAGTTCAGAATTTCAAAAATCCAAAAGCTAGAGGTTGAAGATGACACTGGTGGTGGCGCGCAAAATTCAAATCCATGGCTAAAGTCTATTTTATTTTGAATGGTAGTTGTTTCATAGACGACTAAATCGTTATAGCCTAGTGGTAAAGAGTGTTTGTGTGTTGCGCGTGCCTAAGGTCTGGGGTTCGAATCCCCCTCGCCCCTGACCTTTTGATTTTATTTCTTTTTTTTGCTTCTATGCATTTGAGTAATATATGTATTGCAATGGAACCATTACCTTGTCACCAAGCGCGCGTTGGCTCAGTGGAGTTGTTTTGGGTTGGTAACATAAAGGGCGTGGGTTCAAACCTTGGTGGTGACAAAACCTTATTTTTTATCACTTTTTCCACTTAATTTCTTCACAACTTTAACCAATTAATTAACCTATCAAATTAATTCATTTTTATTTCATTTTTTACACACTTGTCACTTAATATATCTATTTTGTGAATAATCAAAAAAATCATAAAAATATTATTTATTTCATGTGTTTTTATTAGGTTTAAAATAGTATGTTTTTAAGTGTTTTCTTAAATACTTTAAATATACATTTTCATTTTGTTTTGACCTAACTATTTTGTGAATAATTTTATGATAAAACCCTAATCATGTAGGTCTTAATTAGGTATAGATTTTATCTTTACCTTAATTAAGTTGACTTTTGTCAATTTTCAAAACTGTTTTCAATCTCCGATTAAACAGATGATTAAGTTTTTCAAACAACAAAACCTTACATCATTTTAACTGTTTCTCATAAACAGTAAATCATTTTCAAGTGGGCCTCTAATAGAGTGTAAGTCCCAGCACCTTTTTCTTTTCATAGTTTGTTTTCAAAAACTGTATTTACAAAATCTTCTTTCTGTTTTCAAAACATTCTTCTGGTATTTGAAGGGCATTATTCCCGGTGAAACTCTTCAGATACCTATGTGACCTTTGTCCATCTTCACTTCTTCTGTTTTCAAAACCCTTAAATGTTTATCATAAATAATCAACTGTCATCAATAAAATTGCTGGTAAGGCTTTGTACATACATTTTCAAAGGCCTCCACTCCATCCAGGTTAGGCTTTACAAGCTTTCAATTTACAGTCTTTATTTAAATTACTGTCAAAAATAGAACTGTTTATATATTGTTTAGAACTACGTTTGAGTGTAAACCTTAGGACAGTTAAACTATATATATATATATATATATATATATATATATATATATATATATATTATAGGAATATGGCCTAGGATTGAGAATGTCTTCCCGGTGAAGGCTCTTTCCTAATTAGAGATCTGTAGTTCAAACCCCCAAGATGAATTATTCCCGGTGAAACATCTTGGTAAAAGCCTTAGAACCCAAACTAGGACACATCCACCCAAAGAGGAATTATTCGCGGTGAAACCTCTTACCCATTTGCTTAAAGCCAAAATAAGTTCAAAACCACATAGCTTTCTCTTGTGCTATAACAAGGACCCTCGATGACCCTCGATTAGCCTCCTCTTGGGCTTTGTACAAGGACCCACAGGCTTCTTAAAAGCATTTCCAGCTTCCTCTTGAGCTTGTATACAAGGACCCATCAGGTTTCTTATAAACATAGGAACAGGTCTTTAGTTACCTTTTAGCCTATCCTAGTGAGTTTCTTCCATTCTTTAAACCAAACATTAAACAAGCTAAGATTGTCTCAATCTCATATTGAGTACACTTTTTGGAATGAGAGACATGGACAGTCTCTGTCACCCTTATATTCATCAATCCTCCTTAGCAGAGTCTAGGATCTTTATTTGCTTATTCTCAGTCAGTGTCAGCCTTAATTTGGGCTTTAAACAAGAAGTCTCAATTAGATAATGTTTCTGCCATTAACCAAAACCCCTGGAAAGGGTTAGCCTCCACACATTCCTTCATTTTAACAAAAACCCTGGAAAGGGTCAGCCTCCAAAATCATTCCTTCAAATCCAAAGATTAACTCTTTTAAAAGATAATTCCCCAAAAGAATCAAAAACCCCTGGAAAGGGTCAGCCTCCAAAAACATGATAAAAGTTCAGTCTTTTAACAGACTATTTCTCCAGCTGAGTCAAAATCCCTGGAAAGGGTTAGCTTCCAAAAAACATAAAAATAAATTAGTTTGTTAAATCCTCTAGCAGAATAAAACTCCCCCAGTGAGTCTTTTATTTTTAGTAGCCACAACCTTGGGCTTTGTACAAGGCAGATAAACCACATTTCCTGTGTCAAAGATTCCTAATCTCAAGGATCTTTTCCCCATAGAGTCTTCCATACTCAGTTTCTTTAGCAGTTAGCCACAACCTTGGGCTTTGTACAAGGCAGAAAATAATCTTTCCCTAGCTAGAGTAGCCACAACCTTGGGCTTCATACAAGGCACAAATTAATAACTTCCTCAGCTAAGAGTCAGCCACAACCTTGGGCTTTGTACAAGGCACACAAAATAGAGTCATTCATAGTCTTAAAAAACTCAGCAGTTAGCCACAACCTTGGGCTTTGTACAAGGCACACACAAATAGAGTCTCCCTAAAGAGTCAGCCACAATTCTGGGCTTTGTACAGAACACCAAATAAGATCCATCAAATAAACACTCTCCAACTAGAGTCAGCCTCAATTATGGGCTTTGTACAGAACACAAATTCCCTATAGTTAATCCCCAGTGGAGTTATCTCCCAAAGTCAATAAAAATAAAATAATGAAAAGCCTCAAGCTTGGGCCTCATACAAGCCAGCTAAAAATTAAATCTTTCAAACAGTAGATAGACATAACTTATCTCTATAAAGAGATCTTTCTCCTATCTCACCATATTCAAACAAACATTTCAATTTCAATCTCAATTTCAATTTCAAACATTCTCCCATTTAGGACTCTGAAAGGCATGCTCTGAGGCAAACAAACCCAGACTTGTACACTTTCCCTAATTTGGATGAGAATCTTTCTTTCATTCAAGAGAATGCGACTGGCATACTTGCAAACATACAAGTAAGGTCCCTATCTTAATGAAATGAATTCAGCTTTTTCTGTCACTTTAAAATGTTTGTGGTGGAATAGAAGAAATACCTCTCTGTAAAGATGATTTCATGTCTCTTTATTGTAAACAGAGATTTAATTCAAAGCTTCAACCTTGAGCTTCAAGCAAGGCACCTAAAAATCATTTAAAATCCCTAGTTAGTTCCCCGAACTACATTAAGCTCTGACTTCCATTAGGGATATGTAGGCATGAGATGAGGTTCACAAGGAATCTCAGCGAGCTAATAAAATACCAAAAATAGTCAGTTTGTTTGTCTGTCTGTCTGTCTTTTTAAATCAATTCAATTCTCTCTCCTAGCACAAAGGAGAAACTTTCCCAATCATTAGAAATAAACACAATCACAATGACAAAGAGAAGGTTCTCGTAGAGTACTACGGATATGTAGGGTGCTTAAAATTTTCCCTATGTATAACCGACCCCCCGAACTCTAGAATTTCTAGTCTAGGTGAAATCCCCACACTTAGCAAACTCCTAGGGTTTAGTTGAGATCTTTTTCCCCTTTCCTACTCGTAGGACAATAAGAAAGTTCATGTGATATCGTAGGAAGAACTGAAACAAAATTCATCCCACCACGGGCGCATTCTCCTTCCAAATTTCGCGTGAAGGGTCTAGCGTGCCATCCTCCCAAGTGAAACGGGGAGGTAAAAAAAACGACACCACAGAAAGAAGATATTGACTATGGTGGCGGTTGAATGAGGAAGCTGAAGATGATTATGGTGGTTAGAGGAGGTTGCTAATGGTGGTTGATGGTTGAAGAAGTTGGTTACAAAATGTAACAAACTTCTAAAGGGGAATGATAGAAGAGAGAGAACGAGAGAGAAAGAAAAGAATGAGGAGAGAGGGTTTGTATGGAAACTGAGAAAAAGTGAAGTGTGTCCCCCGAGTTTGTGAAGTGGAGCGTTCTTATATAGAGTGCATGGGAGTGTATGGGAGTTATAGTGTGGGTGAGATGCAGTTGACCTTTCCTTCAATTGCTTTATGAACAAGCTTGATGCACTTGCGTTTTCGTGTGTATCATGGTGCATGATTCTATGGAGTGTTGAAGTTTGCATCATTTTTTTTATTTCAAATGACCATCTTTGCTGCCCTATAACTCCTTGGCCAATTGCCCAAATGGTTCACTTTTGGACTCACAATATAGAAGACATGTGGCAGAGCATGTCTTGTGTTAATATGACCAAGTAAAAATGTTCACAAACCCTTCAAAAGTGGACTGGAACGTGATGATACACAATTAACATGGGGCTGGCGCGCTTAACTTGATCTGGCCTCATATTTATGACCGATACACAACTTGGCCAGGGAATGATTTTGGAGTTTCTTATCTCCAACAATACTTGACCAAAATTTATCACTCTTGATTATTTTGATAGAGGGAATGGAGAGGAGTATTTTTAAATTGGTATTGACCTTGGAAAATGCTTCAAAATCTCTAAATCTAGACTTATATTTGGCACGCCACCTGCTTGCTCAAATGCTTACGCGTGACTCAGATTCTGGCCTGGCCATATGCGTGACTTAGGCTTAGTGAGGAGGTGACTTTTGGAGCTTTGTAGATGATTCAATATTCGCCCAATTGAGTCAATTCTTGTATTGTTTTGTAGAGGACATGGAGTAGTGTAGATGCATACCAAGTTTGCATTTGTGGGGTTCCTGGATTACCCTGAAATTGTTTTCAAATATGGCACATCACATGTTTGATGAAATGCTTCACGTATGGCCTAAAATCTGCCCAGCTTTGTGACTTGATCCAAGTGAAAAACTTCAACTTCAAACCTTAATAATTCTTCAACCAAGCTTCAAATGAAAAAACTCTCAACTAGAGAATTGTAGAATGCCATGATTTGAACATCTTTTATGTTGGGAATTTTCTGAAATAGGGCCTTTTGACATGTGTAAATCAGGGATGAAGTGGACTACTCATCAAACTTTTTAAGAGCCAAAATTTTTCTAAGTATAAAACTTTCCTTTTTTGATTATTTTCTATTTTTGGCAACTTTTGTCAAACTCCTGATTTTATCCATTCTTTGACTCTTCTTGACCGATTTTTCACCAAAAGTCAATATTTGAGCGATTGACCTGATTTTAACCCAAGAGTCAACTGTTATGATTTTTCTCTGATCTCAATAAAATTCCCAATTAATCAGCTTCTGACCAATGGCAATCAACTGAACATCTCCACACAGTCATCATACCATATCTCTTCATAAAATCAACTATTGATCAATGCATTGACCAAAAAGTCAACTGCGCTGACTTTGGTCAAGAAACCCTAATTCAAGGTAACCAGATAAGCAACAAACTTGTACTTTCCATCCAATGCTCTGAATTAAAGGTGAGAAAACCGTGATTCAAGAAAGCCCTCAGAAGGGTGATGCCACAGGACTAGACCTCAGATCCTTATATTTAATCAGAAATCCTTTGTACCAGGAGCCTCTTTCTTGTCACCTTTTGGAACAGTAACCATGATATGAATGCATGAATTAGGCCATGACCTAAATGATGTATGTATATGGATGCGAAGCCTAAGCCAATTAGAAATATAAGGGTAGGACAAATTTGGGGTATGACACAAGGGATGGAAAAACTTCCAGGATCTTTGTCTTTCTTGGCAAGTTTATTCTCGGATATGGAATGACATTCTAAAGGTTTGGGTTCGTCGAGTCGTCGTTTGTTGGAGAAAATATCCTTCAAGAACTTAGCATATGATGGTATCTGGGTTATTGCTTCGGTAAAAGGGATTTCTACGTGGAGTTTCTCTATTACCTTAATGAACTTTTGGAATTGGTTTTCCATTTTGGTGTTTTTCAATCTTTGTGGAAATGGGATGGATGGTTTGTAAGGTTGTGCTGTGTGATTTTCTACCTCTGCTTTTGATTGCTTTTCGGGTTTCTCTGGCTCCTCTTCCTGGTCTTTAGGTTCAGCATCTTCCTTAGGTTTTTCCGATTAGCTTAAGTTAGGATTTTTAGGTCCTTAGTAAGCGGTTCCACTTCTTAGGGTGATAGAATTTGCTATTCCAGGCACAACCTGCGTAGAGGTAGTTTGAGCTACTTGTGAAATCTGAGTTTCAAGCATTTTGGTGTGGGTCATCATCTGGTCAAACTTGGTTGCCAGTTGAGTAACTAACTCATTCGTGTGAATGTGTTGGTTCATAAACTCCTTATTTTGCTGAGTTTGACTCTGGATAAAGGTGTCTATGGTTTCTTTAAGGTTCGGTTTTGGTGGCACAACTTGCATAGGTTGGTTCTGTTTTTGTGTTTGGAATCCTTGGGGTCTCGAAGATCCGGAATTTTGGATAGGATTGTTGTTCTTGTAGGAGAAATTCAGGTGATTCCTCCATCCAGGATTGTATGTGTTCGAGAAAGGATTTCCTTGGGTATAGTTAACTTGGTCAGAGCCAGAATCGTTCAAAAGGTTACAATCAACAGTTTGATGTCCTTGGATTCCACAGAGCTCGCACTCCGATTGGATTGCTGCCACTGTGGTAGGGTTTTGAGACATGTTTTCGACTTTCAAGGCCAGAGCGTCCATCTTAGCATTCATCATGTCCATGCAACTTATCTCATGCTTTCCTCCATGGCTCTCCTTTTTCTCCACCGTTGCTCGTTCTATCCCCCATTGGGCGTGGTTTTGGGCCATGTCCTCTATCAGGGCACAAGCGTCCGGATAAGATTTGTTCATTAACGCTCCTCCAGCGGCAGCGTCAATAGACATTTTCGTATTATAATGGAGTCCATTATAGAAGGTGTGTATGATTAACCATTGCTTTAGGCCATGGTGCGGACAGGCTCTCAAAAGTTCTTTATATCTTTCCCAGGCATCGAAAAGTGATCGCCTTGGTTTTAAGTGAAACTGGTGATCAGGTTCCTAAGGACAACAGTCTTATTTGGTGGGAAATATCTGGCAAGAAAGGCTCTCCTAAGGTCTTCCCAAGTTGTTATTGAGTTGGCTGGAAGGGCGTCTAACCAGTCATGGGCTTTACCTCTAAGGGAGAAAGGAAACAATCTTAAGCGGATGGCTTCAGGGGTGGCTCTATTCGCCTTAAGGGTGTCGGCTAACTGGATAAACACTTTTAGGTGTTGATTCAGGTTCTTTGTAGCGAGACCAGCGAATTGGTTTTGTTGAACTAGTTGAAGTAATGAGGGCTTAAGTTCGAAATTGTTGGTTGTTATAGCGGGGTTTACGATACTGGAACTGGGCTCCTCATTAGATGGTTGAGCAAACTCTTTAAGCGGTCTTTGGTTACGGTCTTCAGCCATAGCTTTCCTTAATTTAAGGATAAACAGACGTGCTCGGGCGTAACGTTCGGGTTCCACTAAAGGGTTTAATAGGTTACCGGTGCTACGGTTTCTACGCATCTACCGGCTAGAATAGCCTTATTCTAAACGGGATAACAATAGGGTACGAAGTTTGACAAAGTTGGTCCCCGGCAACGGCGCCAAAAACTTGATGGGTCTGTAACGTATAACCTAAATATAGTACTACAAGTGCACAACCTATCGAAGTAATATATAAGATTATCGAACCACAGAGACCAATTGTCAATCTATCGACAATATTGTTAAGGTGCTTATCTAAGGTGAACAGTAATATTGTTGTGAGTGCAGTGCAACAAGGTAAGTGCGCGAAGTGAATAACAGATTAAAGCGATAGGTTGGAATGTAAATCATGGAACCAAACTATGTTCTAGACATGCATCAGTGAAACGACTCATGGGGCAGTATTTTCCATTCATAGCAAAGAACCAATTTAACGGGAACTTGTAGCTTTTGGCTACTAAGAACCGAATTTACTCTTTAATTTAACTTCCTTTATTGTCACATATAAAGGGTGCCTTCCGCGTTAAAGCAGTAAATCTATTTTTAAGAAATTGATAGTTTTGACTTAACAGAAAAGTGATTTTACTTGGAAAGATTAACTTAAAGAGACTCCTGGCTTTTGACCAAGAGTCGGATTTCAAACCTACAAACGCGTCCGAAAATAGTTTCAAAATCGTTTTCTAAAAATGATTTAATGATTCCTATTTAACCAACCAAATCGCTTTCGCTTCTTTTGCTTGGTTAAATAATAATCAAGTCTATCTTTGATATGGACGACTTTCGATCTTACTCAATAAACATTTTAAAGCATAATTTGACTCAAGTTAAAAGTGAAACATCCCCAGAGTATTTTCACTAATACTACAATTAGAAAACAGACATGATCACAATCATTACAGTCAAACCTTTATAATTTAGCCAGACATAGTAATTGTGAGTCTATAACACATGTAGACTATGGTAAGTGCGTTTAAAGTCTATAAAACGTGTAGACTATGGTAAGTGCGTTTAGAGTCTATAAAACGTGTAGACTATGGTAAGTGCGTTTAGAGTCTATAAAACGTGTAGACTATGGTAAGAGCAAGAAAATAAATAAAGCAAGTAAATTGAACCTTACTCCGATCGGAGAATGAATCTTGATACAAAGTGAAGGCTGGTATGATACACTTCAACCAAAGTGCTCCAAGACTCAATTACAACTCAATCTACACCGTAGTAACTCCCCGATGTGAAGAGGTTACTAATTTACAAATACTGATGGTATATGGCTTAAGTTTGTACTAAGCTTGGATAAAAAACGAAAATGAAAAACTAACTATATATAGTGGATCTTGGATCAGCGTAAAGTCAGGAGTGCCTCTCAACTCCTTTTGGGCGGGAGTCCATTTGTGAAGGTCGCGAGCGCGGCAGCTCCACCGCGGGGGCGGTGAGGAGTAACGGGCATGATCGTGTGATCGTGGCAGTTGGCTCCATCATGAAGTGGGCCACGTCATCGCGTCCCCTATAGCCGGCGCGGTGCAGAACGCCATAAGCACAATTCTTCGTGAAAAACCCTATTTTCTTGGCGTTTTGGCTCGTTTCTTCACTAGAGGCTCCGAAAGGTCAAGAATCCTGAAAACAAAGGAAATACAAGCATAATAAGATATAAATATAATAAAAGCTAAGGAAAATATGTGATATTCGAGCCAAAAACATAGTGCGATTCAGTGTGATCATATGACGAGGCTAGGATCCAGATATAAGCGAACTTCTAGAACTCCAACTATTAAACAAAGAGCCATGTTTGCTGCTCCTAAATGCTTAATATAGAAAAGTCTGAAGTTAACATATTCCACATCGATGAAGATTATTAGGGTGGTGGTGCGTATTTTAAGTTGCCAATTCAGAAAAGAAAAGAAAAATTAATAAAAAGACTAAATATTTAGTGCAGTGCATTGTAGTGTAGACACATGAGAGTTAAATAGACCTTGAGATCTTCCTAGTACCTCTATTAAAAGAATTAAACTTATTATAATAATTTATCAGAGTTATTATATAGGCTTTACTAACTCGCTAATACCACTATAGGCCATCATTGTCGAAATCACGCTTTCTATTAGAACTCATACTTCTTGTATCATATTGGTAGTCAACACTTGGACTTCTTCCTCTGTCATCATCTTGTTAGCTGAAGATTTCGATTAAGGGTTTGTGATATCTTGAATTGTTGGATCATGAGGAAGAATTAGTTCTCATGAAGCTATTTAGAGATTTTTTCTCTCTAAAAGAGATGTTATTTGACCAAGAGTAATGGTAGCAATTTGACAAGTATCATTCGACGTAGGCGCTAGTGTAGTCGAAACAGTAGAGCGGGAAGATTTGAAATTCAAAATGAAGGGATTTCGTCCAGCAGACGCGTGGAGACATCTGAAGGATAGTAAACGTTCGAAACGTCGGACGTGGCAGACATCTATGTAATGATCGTTAGGGTCGAAGTAGTATAAATAGGAGTACTATTGTTTAGTTTGGCATGTTCGAATCAATATACAAAAATTCACAAAATACACTCGAAGTACCGGCGCGAGAGAAAAGAGTCTTTGCTGAAACAATGTATGTGTGAAGAACATCATATTTTCATACTCTATGTTATTTGTTCAATGCAAAGTTATACTTAAAATTTCTTTGTTTATACACTTACTTTATTTCGCTTTAAAGTTATTTACTCATTGCAATTTACATTAGCAAGTTGTATATTTTTGCAAACTATAGAGATTATTGAATATGAATCAAATTACTAAAACACTATTTGACAATGTCCTAGGATCAATCTAGTCGATCTTGCGAGTAACCATATTGTTTAAACACTTTGGAGGACTAGCGACTGTTTGTCAGAAATTACTGGTAAACACATCTCTGTAACCTTCCATGATGAAATGTTCCTCATAATCTCTACCATAACGATCTCCACATCATAAATTCTTGCAACAGTACACAATGAACAAACTTGCACAAAATTGAAAGTAAAAGGAAAGGAGAAAGAATACGATAAACAATAAATTGAAAACTAAATGCAACATGGATAATAATTGTTTGCATATGTTGAGTATTCACAAACCTAATACGATATACAACGAATACAAAAAAAGACAACATGCATATACCAGAAAAGAAGACGAAGAAGAAGAATGAAAGCTACACATCATAATAGAATTCAGATCTGAAAAATCCAAAAATGCAGATTTTAGATCTCACCCAGTACCCTTTATTGAAGGACATTGGCCTTTTGAGTCATTTATTCTATGAATCGTAGTGCTTTTGCGTCTTTACCGAAATTGTTGAATCAACAACCATTTTAAAATAAATGATAAAATTGGGGGTTAGATAAAAAAGAAAACCTGAAGTTGAAAAATTGAAGAAAAAAAATCATCAATTGAATTTTGTAGTTTGACAACATAATTGATTGTCATTATCTAATTAAAAAGAAGATATCTTTTGATTTGCAAATAAATCGACAACAAACAAACGAAACTTACTATGGATTTTTTTTTGGTTGTTGAGGCGGAGAGGGAAATGAAATCTTAAAGCTCTTTGGATTGTTCTATTGTGTCGATTTATTGAGGATCCTTCTGCAGACATAATTGATTGCTGGAATTGGAAAGGGTTTCTCATTGTTTCCATGCAAATAAAACCACGCGTGGGAATAAGAAAGAGTAAGGGATGGGAAAGTGCAGAGTGCTCTGTACTTGGCTCAAGAAGATATGAAGTTACAAAAAGAAAGTGAATCTGAAAATTAATTACTAAGGTATTATGTGGTTGGTTGGAATGTTGAAATCCCATTGGAAAGGCACTATTTTTACAAAAGACATTAAATTTAATAGATTGATAATTATTTTCAGATTTAGTAATGATTAATTAAAGAAAATTACAATTAAGGACCTGAATTAAGGTTGTTAAATTGAGTTAATTAGGTATTTTGATGATAGGATAATAATAAAAAAAATTGAAAATATAAACATATTCTCAAAGCTAAACAAAGTAAAATATTATGCTTGAAGTGAATTTGAAGTTGAAAGAGTGGAAATGCAGGGGAGTTCGAATGCTTCGGAATCAGCAATGGTGATAGAAACCCTAAGAAATAAGGGTTGGTATTTGCAAGACACCGACGATCTTAAGGCAATCATCATTATTCAAACTGCACTAGCCGATCAACCTTCCGACGTCTTACACTCCATCGAATCGGAGCTCCTCAATTCCGACCTCAGATCCATCGGCGCCAAATCCTTACCCGAACCATCTCTTCTTCGTAACCCATCGTTCTATCTCCAGGGACCCAAAGTTCTTCAGGTAAAATCACTACTGCACCCCCTTTTCAATTTTCGCAGTTCAGTTTTTGAATAGATTTATGGGTTTCAATTCAACAGATATCTTCGGTGAGGGACATATCCATGAGCAGTGTCGATAACATTTCAAGAAATTCAAGTGCTCGACGAGTTCTGAGATTGTGTCTCACTGATGGTCACTCTGAGATAACTGCCATAGAATACTCTCATATTCCATTTTTACCTGACAATGTTGTTCCTGGCACTAAGGTAACGTCTCGTGCTTCTTTTGCTATGACTTTATGTTCTTAAATCACTTTTACCATTTATATTAGTATTGTTTGCATTGGGCAGATTCGTTTGGAAAACAAAGTTCCGGTTCATAGTGGTATAGCTTGCTTAAATCCGAAAGCATTGACTGTTTTAGGGGGCGTTGTTCAATCATTGTTTGAAGAATGGCAGATGAACCAAAAATATTCAGGCTTCTCTCGGTCATCTTTAAGACAGCTAGAGGATCGTGATACAGGTGGTCCTCCTTCATTTGTGAAGCTGCAGGTTGGATCTATCTCAGGTCAAAAACAAAAAGAATCTTGTCTCTATTTTTTTTATTTGATTGGGCATGCACTGCTTCTTGTATATAGTGATTGTTTTCCATAATCATGCAATGTTTATTAATATGAGTGCATAGTTGAATTTGTGATTATATGTTGTTACACTGATGGGATATTGCTAGATTGTATTAAACATATGGGAAATTGAAGATTTGTATGGCTGTTTATAAGCATTCTCTAAAGCTTATGAAGTAACCGATGGAGTAAATGGCAAACATGTTTAAGTGCTACTGAGTTGGCTTGGGATATTGAAGAGGATATACACGGTGAAGTTCTAGTGAAGTTGGGAAATCAAAATTTTAATGGGGCAACAAATTTTAGCTAGGGCTAGTCAGGTTTGTAAGGGAAATATTCAGGATGGAATAGAATTGAATTCCATTATTTGGTTTAGTTAAAATCGGATGGAGCGGAATGGAGTGGTATCAACTCCATTCCATTACTTACCACCATATTTCTTCCTTTCCTTCCAATTTGGGTGGAATGTAGAACTTGTCTTGTTCCGTCGTAAAATATCCAAATGTGGGAATGGAGTCTCCATTCCGCTCCATTCAACTTCGCTCCTTACCATTCCACTCCGTTTATTTTAATATATTCAAACATAGTCTAAAGGCTTTGAACCAGCTAACCAAGTCAATGTTGAGTCAATTTCCAGCCTACATAGTAATTTAGATACCCTGCAACCTTATCCACTACAATTGGGTTTGACCACCATAAGTAGTACTGCTGTAACACCATTTTATCTGACCTAATTAGGGAGTGTTTGTTTCCGCATCATGAGTATATACTCTGATGAGATGAGAGCAAATACTTAGTGTGGTCAAACCTCCAGACACACCCACGGATGCACGGCAAAAAGTGTACTATTTTTAGAGAGGTTGAAGGATTGTGTAGGAGGAGCTTGAGATAATGGATGAAAAGAATGTCTGGGTGGTGGTGGATTCATGCGCAACCAATTGACACCTTAGATTCACGGAGTTCATATTCTAGATGACTTGGTTTGAGACTACATGGGACAAGTCTAAATTGGAAGACATTAGTTAAATTCTTTGATTAAGAGGGGATAACAAGTTACCTTACATTAAAATTCTATTTTGGCTAGGATTCAAATTTTACAGAGCCTTGCTAAAAGAATTGAAGTTGGCTGAGAAAGTGTATTTTTGCTTGTATCCCTAGGGGTGCTGTAAATGAGGAAAATGGAGAAGTTGATACTTAGCACTCCTCCACTTTCATTAACTCAACTACTGGAGTGGTTTTATTATGTGTTTGTCAACAGCCCCATGGGTTACCTCCACCTCAAAACACTGGGTTTATAGGAAAATGAGATTGGAAAATTGGTTGAATAGATGTGTAGGGAAAGAAAAAAGGGGAGCATGAGGTTTATGTTGATTAGAATAGAGGGCCTCAAACAAGGTCACTGTACCAAACAATCACCCAATTTTAGTGCTAGAAGAATTAATTGATGAATTGTCTCGACCTACTCTTTTTCTAAAATAGATTTACACTGGGGTACCGCCAAATCAGAGACAATAAAGATGGGCATATGATAGTTCTCTGTACCCTTCATACCCATTTTGAATATTTGACTAAACTTTTTGGATTGAACAATGCACAAGCATTGTTTCAAGCCACTATGCATGCTGCTTTCAAGCTTCCTGAGCAAATCTATTTTAGTCTTCTGCATATAGTAGGATTTGGCATGACCATTTGAGTGACACTCTTGAGAAAAGCGGATTACTTTTGCCAATTGGAAGAAGTGTAGCCGACCCCATCTAGGGGGATAAGACTTAGTTGTTGTTGTTGTAGAACAAGAAAAGGTATACATTGTGTTAATCTGGCCAATCTAGAAAGTCTAAGGCGGTAAGGGAAGGTGTCAAAAGTTTATTCGGGACTACGGAAATAAAGAAACCATTGTTTAATCATCTAAGAGAAGGGCATTTCCAGTGGAACAAAGCTGCAGAACAGTTATAACAGAGACTTGCTACAGTCTTTGCCTTACTCGAGTTTAATAAAAAAAGTGTGGAGTTTGATGTTTTAGGAGAGGAATAGGAGCCGAATTGATGTAAAGCCATAAGTTTCTTATAGAGTAAAGGATCATTGCTCTAAACCAACAAGATTGGCTTGAGGTATTTCTTTGACTTATTTATACAAGCCAAGAAAGGAGAATGGGGGAGCAGTTACGCTGTCTCGCAAGGAGAATGAGGTCAGGAATGGCAAATTGCGAGCTGAATTTCATTTGTCGGAAGTGGGTGCATATGCCGGAGTTCATAGAACTGGCACTGTCTTGTTTCTAACTAGTTACGGTAAGGAATTATGCAAACCGTAATCAAGTTTGTGGCTCAATTTGGAGTTTTCTAACAACAAAAGTATATAACTACGTTTCCGGCTGAGCTTTTCCAGTTACTCAAAATTTTAAGAGCAATTTTGGGGAATTTGCATGGATTTTATTATTGGTTTGCAACAATCAAATGAGTATGATTCTATATTGGTGGTTGTGAACAGGTTATCAAAATGTGGGCTTTTTGTAGGCAACACCTTTTCTGCTCAAACAGTTGCATTTTGTTTGCTAAGAATGTGAGGCTGCACTGGATCCGTAGCTCAATTGTAAGTGATATCAGGGACCCAACATTCACTAGTTGTTTTGTACTGAATTATTTTAATAGCAGGGTTCTGTCTGAAAAATTATTTCAGCATTACATCCCATAAGCGATGGACAAACTGAAAATGTAGTAGCTTAGAACTTATCTTATCCATAGTGCAGAAGAATAAAGTGGTCAGGGAAATCAGTTGAGGGAAAACAATATGGGAAGACATGTGGCTCATTAGAGGTCAGTTTTCAGAGTAACCTTGAGAACAAGGCTGTTAATCCAGGGGAAGTTATGATAGCCAAAAAGAATTGGAGGCATTTGATGGGACAAATTTGACCTTCTAATGTTATTGCAGATTGAAATATGACCAAGGGGTTGAGGGTGTATAGGAGGAGGAAGAAAAACAGTGATCCATTTTGGAGAGAAGTTGGTTAGAATTTATGACAGGTGTGAGTATTGGGTAATGTGGAACTTCGGAAGGGGGCTGAGGTGTAGAAGTAGCATCAGTTATTTTTCATATCTTACAAATAGAATATTAATATCTCATTCTCTTTAGGGGTCGTGGAATTGTATTTTTACTACCCTGCTAGGGCAGAGTACTTGATCTTTCTACTTTAATTTTGTGCTTCTGTTTTTTGTTACATAAAAATTTACATTCAAATATAAGATTGATTGTTTGCAGTTCAGAACACAAAAATTGTTTGCTTAGAGTTGACAAATGCGAACTCTTGCAGGTTATGCAGATAAGAACTTTCGAAGTAATAAGCCCATTGCTGGTGCTGGTAGAGGTGAGCTGAGGCCTACTGGTATCCAGCAAGATCGGAATCTGAAAGAAGATATCATGGACGCAAATCTAAAATCCAAATTGCCTTCTGAGCGAGCTGAAGACAAACCTAGTAGTTCAGGGTTAAGGCCAAAAGGTGATGAATTTGTCTGTCTTCTTTTGTTTATTTTAATTTTATTTTATAAATGACTAGGGATGTAACCTTCTGAGGTGCATAAGTTAAATCCAGAAAGAGAAAGTGGCATCTGGAATTGATATATTTTTTCCTTTTATCCAGAAAGAGCTGAAGACAAACCTAGTAGTTCGAGTACAAGGCCAAAAGAAGGTGATTCCTTTGCTTTTTTTGTAAATGATACACTAATCTAGGGGTGCATCTAAAATAAAATCCAGAAAGAAAAAGTTTCATTTGTATTTGATTGATTTGTTTCTTCAATCAATTTTTGTTGCTTGGAATGGTATCGGCTTTCCACTATGATGCATAAGTACGGATACGGTACCCGGTGCTGGTACTAGTATCGATACAGGATACAGCATTTAAAAATAAAAAAAAGGTACGGCGGGTACCTTAATAAAAAATAGAAGTTTTTATAAAATATATGAGTAGAGAACTAAATTGTTCGGTACACAACAAAACATCCCTATAAAAGTTTAAAAAAAGTCAAAAATAGTGTTAAGATACAATAACAAAGTAGTTAAAATACATAAATATAGTAGAATGATATGTGAGAACTAAATTAAAAAATAAAAAATAAAAGTTTTTTAAAATGTATGAGTAGAGAACTAAATTGTTCGGTACACAACAAAACATCACTGTAAAAGTTTAAAAAAAGTAGTGTTAAGATACAATAACAAAGAAGTTAAAATACATAAATATACTAGATTGATATATGAGAAAACCACAAATTTCACTCGCAACCGAATAATGAGAAAAAAGAAGTACCACAAGTACGATACGTGTATCTGGTACTAGGGAGTATCCGGTACCGGTACTTCACCATTTTAGAAGTACTCGTGCTTCACAGCCTTTCCATGTGATAGAGGACTGACAAGATAAAATTGACATAGCTTTGTTCAAAATCCTTTGTTCAGTTGCGATGGAGAATGAATGGATTTTTCAAAATATAGAAATATAGAATAGATCGAAAACAACTACTATCATGCCTTTTCCCACACAGTGGAATTGGCTGCATGCATCAAATGATCATAAAATGTTGTCTTAAATTATATAAAAGTAGGCAAATTAATTTCTAATATCTCTTAATGATACTTTAAACTCTGAAATCAATTATGTTAATACTTTTTGGTTCTCTGTTATAGTTGTGGAATCTGTTCCCGTGCAAAATCAAGCAGCTGCCCAAAAATTACTTCAGAAACTAAATCAACCAAATCAGCGTGATCGGCATCCTAGGGGTCGGAGACATAGGGGGAAGAGTCAAGAAGAAGATGAAGTTGTATTTACGCTTGAAGAATATGAAAAAAGAAAGACCCAAGTAAAGCCTTCTTATAATGACGAGGCTCTAGATATTAGCCCTGACGAGTATCTTGCTAGGCAGCTTCAGAATCAATTTAACCTTGAACATTCTCAGGTTTGTAGTTTAATCTCTTTTATGGATGTTTGTGAATTGAGCTATTTCAGGTTTTCTTCCTCTTCAGGATTCTATCTTTGCAATACTTGTTTCAAAGTCCTATGTCTTGATTAGGTACAAAGGGGTCCTCGTGAATCTGAAGCAGATAATATTCGAATGAATATGTTCACATATGAAAAGGATTCTGACGACAGCTATCAAATGGGAAGAGGAGGAAGAGGTAGAGGAAGGGGAAGGGGTAGGGGTAGAGGTAGAGGAAGAGGGAGGGGAAGACATGGTTAACATTGTTGTGTATCTTGGATGTTTTCTTCCTTTTATTTTCGAATTGATCTTATAAAGATACTGAAGCAGAGAATTCATTGATATGTGAGTCTTATCTCTCCTTCAGCCCTCTCTGCAGGTATGCTTAACATCTCACCCCCCAATATCTCAATTTTATTTGACAACTCAATGTGTGGATTATTCAGTGATAGTTCAAATAGTTAATTAGTGTTGAAAAACACATAATTGGATGAGAATTTATGCTGTGACATGAATGCGTGATTTACTGAATGGTCGAATAGTTTTTCTCCATTAAGATTTCTCAAGTCCATTGGGGCTTGGGCCATTGCTTTCTTTTAATAGAAAGTTGGTACATATATAGTAGCTTTCTGCATTCCCCTTTTATCTATTACACTTGTTTGTTGTTTCTAAGGCGAGATAGCTGAAGTTGTGATGACACATTTATGTTGGAGACTGCTTTAAAAGTCTTTTGTGATGTATATAAGTTACTTTAATTAGTTGGTTCGACAAGTAGGAGATAACTCATTGCAGGTAAAATAAGTAATAGTGACTCGTAGTCGTACTAAGTTTTGCTATTTTGTAAGTAATAGTGACTCGTAGTCGTACTAAGTTTTGCTATTTTGTATGTTACTGTTCTTCTATTCTATATTTTCCATATGCGACTACTAAGTTTTGCTATTTTGTATGTTACTGTTCTTCTATTCTATATTTTCCATATGCTTGCATAGTTAAGGAATAACCACTGAGTTAGGCCAAACTGTTTTAATCGATTAGGTCTTTCAATATTCTTGTAAAAACCTTGTTTTATCAATTATGCCCTCTGATCCATTGATTAGTTTTGCTTAATCGCAGCAAAGATGTGTGAAAATGATTGATTTTGTATTCTAATTCATTTATTTTAGTTTCTCTTATCGTCTTATGAATAAAACTTAAAAAGAACTCTACCATTTGATCTCCCTTTCAAAATTTCATTCCAATCCTTGAGTGAATTTTCCACCACGAAGTTGTGTATTTTTGGAGCATCAAATATCCTTTGCGCAGAAGTTGGTGTCATTCCAGCTTTTGAGATTCATGGCCATCAGACAAGTCATTTTAACCAGTTGGTGAGTGAAGTTTATAGGATTTTGTTAGAGCTAACTTTAGCAACTAAATGAAGTGACTACATTTGTTGTGAATCGGCTATTTGGTTGGAATATAATTCATTTAATGATTCATAAATCATCTCTGATATAGTGTGATGGCATAATCTTGTCGGTTTGTCAACAATCAGAAATATATGTAATGAGTTAAGATTCATTTATCTCTAAGTGTGTGTTTGGTTCTGCGGTGAAAGAATTGATTTTAGTTAAAATTGAGTTTAATATAAAGTGATTTATGTTTGGATATATTCACAATGAAAAATGTTGTCCGGATATTTTTATTAAAATGACTTTTGGATGTGTAAATGACGAAAGGGGTAAAAAAAAGATGGTGAAAATTAAGGATATTGTTCAATTTAAGGGAAAAAAAGAAAAATTGATGGAAAGAGAGAATTGATTCCTAGAATTGATTTCAAGAAGTTAGGAATTGTAGCTTCATAAAAAATCAATTCTGAACTAGAAAAAGCATGGTGGCGGCAAACTATTTTGAGAATGTCAAACACTCTAGAATTGGTTTTATTAGCCCAGAATTGATTTTGATGTTTTCTACCGGGCAACCAATCATACACTAAGCATGTATTAACACCATAATACTCTAAGTAAAATTTGTCTTGATTACCACTATAGCTCTAATAACTTATCTAATAAATTATGTTTAAGTTAACTATTTAAGCATGATAAATTGACTAGATATTTGACAATATTAGTTCTTAAGATCCATTAATTAAGGAGCAAGGATCAGCTGCCAGCTTTAAGACGCCAAAGGATGGTGCCTTTGGTTCATTTTTATTTTATTTTTGATGAAAGAGAAATTATAATAAATTTTAAAAAATAAGATGAGAGAGTGATGTGTAGAGAGAAGAAAACACAAAGGTATGGTGCCTTTGGCGCGCACCAAAGGCCATTCCTTAATTAAACATTACCTCAACTTAATAAATTTGTATTCAATTTTAAATTTATTTAATTTAAACACATAGCTGACAAATCATAAGAACTAAACTAAACAAGCCCTAACATCATAAAACATGAAAATTTCTTTACCCATCTCCCTATGGGTGGTCACCTCCTGCGAAAAACCAAAACTACCCCTGCTTCGGAAGTTCATTTCCGAAAGCGTGTTTTTTTAAAAAAATTGACTTACTTCGGAAGTTCATTTCCGAAACAATTATTTCGGAAGTTCACTTCCGAAATACTGCGATTTCTGCAGATTTATCAAAACACTCCCCCTCCCCCAATCATTTACCCTAAATCAAAACAAAAAGTGGCAAAGACGAAAATTTGTGCAAACAGAATTCCAAAGCTCCATCAAGGCTCCAATCACACTGCTAAACAACATTCAAAAGCCCTCAATCCTAACACTTTGTAAGTTTTGAAATTTTTAGATCTATTATTCAAATGCATGTTATTTAGGGTTTTAATTGTATAAATGATATATGGTTAGGTTGTTAGTAGTATTTAGGTTGTTTAGAAGCATTTTGATTTGTTTTGAAGTTTGGTTTAGGGGTCTGCCATGGAAGTTGCAGAAAATTCCATCGCAGGGGTGTTTCGGAAGTTCATTTCCGAAAACACCTCCATCCCAGTTTTCGGAAATGAACTTCCGAAATGTATCAGAAGTTCAAATTTTTTTGTTTTTTATTTTGTCTCTCATATTAATCAATTTCAATTGTTTACAGGAACATGTCAGGCAACCAACCAGCACGCAGGACTGACGCTAAGGGAAGAAAGGGTTCTTCAAAGAAGGAGGTGAAAGAGGTGAAAGAGGTGAAAGAGGTGAAGGAGGTGAAGGAGGTGAAGGAGAAGAAGGAGAAGAATAAGCTTTTGACTGGTTCTGCTTCGCAGCCTTCAGGCGTGATCAACGCTGATGGTTCTGATACTGAGTGGGATGAGCATTGGTATAATTATCTTCATTCGGAGGAGTTCGCTCGTCGGGAAGAATAACGTGTTTTTATTTTGTTTGATGTGTATTTTGTAACGCTCGTCGGGCAGAATAACATGCTTTTGTCTTGTTTGACGTGTCTTGTTTTGTTCTGATTTCGAATTGTATCGAATAATGTTTTTGTATTGGATTTATCATCTTAGTTTTTGGAAGTGGTAACCGGGGCTGGAACATATGACGGAGGAGGTGGATGTCCAGAGGAAGAAGAACCGGAGGTACGTACACCGCGAGACAAATGAGCCAATCAATGTAAGCTATAGTTTATCATTATCATCTGGGGACGTCATTTCTAAAAAATCAAGATTAAAAATAATAAGATTTTTTTCCCAATTTTTTGTAATGACGTCCCCTGATGATAATGATAAACTATAGCTTACATTGATTGGCTCCTTTGTGTCGCGGTGGACGTACCTCCGGTTCTTCTTCCTCCGGACATCCACCTCCTCCGTCATATGTTCCGGCCCGGGTTACCACTTCCAAAAACTAAGATGATAATATTATCGTTGTAATCTTCACCCGATTAAATAAAGCGAATTGTAACTTTAATTTTCGTTGGAAGTCTTTTTTTCTCCCCACCACTCTCTCATCCCCACTTACCCGTGTTGAACAATATGTAACTTTAATTTTATGTAATATTATCGTTGTAATCTTCACCCGATTAAATAAAGCGAATTGTTGTTGTTTTTCATTTTATTCTGTCCAGACATATTTTCGGAAGTTCATTTCCGAATTCCCCAGGGGGGTGCGTTCGGAGATGAACTTCCGAAACACCACATTTTCTGAAAAAGTCACTTTATTTCGGAGATGCATCTCCGAAATCAATATTTTATATTAAAAAAAACACGTTTTCGGAAGTTCATTTCCGAAAACACCTTTTTCAAGAAAAAAAGTACAGTTTCGGAAATGAACTTCCGAAACAAGGGGTATTGTGGTAAATTCACCGGAGGTGGCCAAGAAGGTTGGGAGGTGGGTGAAGAAATTCTAAAACATTCATAGAAAAAAATAGAGAGAACAAGAGATAGAAATTGAGAGCTTAGGTTATACATTTCTAATATTAACAAAACAACAATCAAGCTTTGTCCGGGATTGACTACATGAATCAACGTTCATTTTATTCAAAATTAAAATTACGCTTTTATCCAAACTGTTAAATTTAAGATCTTTCTTAATAACTTCTTTTATAGTCTTTTTATGTTTTCAATTTTCTCTAGTTGTTTGACTTCTCTTCATCTGATTTATTCTCCTTACCATAAAATCTATAGATTTTCTCTCTACATGCTCAAACCACCTAAGTCTATTTTTCACCATCTTCTCTACTATAAGTGCTACCCCGACACTCTCTAATATTTTCTTTTTTAATCCTATCATTTCTAGTCTTACCGCACATCCAACGCAACATCCTCATCTCTGCTACACTTTCTTTATTCTCGTGTTAATTTTTAATCGCCCAACACTCTGATTCGTACAACATCACAAATCTTACCACAGCTCGATAAAATTTTCCCTTCAGCTTGAGCAATACATTTGCGTCACATAGAATCCCTGAAGTTCTTCTCCATTTCAACCACCCAACTTAAATTCAATGGTTTACATCTTTTTCTATTCCTCAATAATTTTGTATTACGTACCCAAGACATTTAAACCATGTGACTCGAGGGATGATATGTGTCATACCCCAAAATTTGTCCTCTTATATTCAATAAAAGATTCCTCAATTGCCCCAAGAGCACTCAGGGTTCTATCAGACAAAGCTCCTCCTAATCCAGGATCTCCAAAACTAGGGTTTGCATTTTATCGAAGGATTTTGAATCCCTAAGGCCTCAAGTGGACCCCCAAGGTATCTCATATATCTCAGAGCATCTCCAGGCCAATTTTCAAGCTTTGGATTGCAAGATTGTTCAGTCAATGGCTCAGATGATCAATAATCAACTACGTTGACCTAAAAGTCAACTATAATCAAAATACAGTCAAACTTCAAGACTTTTGGTCAACATCAAGTATTTGAGATTATATCCATCATTGGATCAAAGATCGACCATGATTCATTAATAAAAACTCAGAAATGAACAAATTCAAAAGGTTCAAATTAGGGTTTTTATAGGAGAAAGTCAACTCAACTTTGACTGGTCATAACTTTCACATGGAGTATAAAAAATTTCCCAACCAAAGCCTATTTTGAAGGAAATTGAGTACTCTGCAACTTTTTCTATCACAAGCCAAGGCCAGAAATGCTTCATTTGGGAGATATGGAGCAAAAGATTATAGGTCCTCCAAAAAGTCAACAAAAACACCTTTTGGGTCAAAGCTCATAACTTGAGCATGGAAGCTTCAATTGAGATGAAACCAAAAGGAGTGTTTAGAGGACTCTTTAAGCTTTCTAAAAAGTCCAAAAACACCTCTATAGGATCAAAATTGAGAGAGATACAGGGTGTACAAGTTGGCCAAATTTCAAGAAAAGACATGAAACCCTAAGTGAATAATTTTGGATTTTTTGGTTAATGGGCCTAAGATTTGCATTCCAAACGTGACCATGGCCCATAAAAGGACTCTTAAACCTTTTATTTTATTTTTATTTTATTTATTGTTATTTATTTGAATTTTCATTCATTTAAACATTAATAAATCATATAAATATGAAATAAATAAGGTTTAATCAAAGATTCAATTGCCAATCAAATCCAATCATCCAATCATCATAATATTGATCAAATTTCGTGACATTTGAGATTCGATAGAGAAGAATACAAGATTGGACCAAGATAGAAAGTTTTAATATAAAATTTTCAATTAAATTTGATTTTCTTCAAGGGCATGATTTTATTCTATTTTTATAACCCTAAACTTTTCTCTATATATATTACAAGACTCACAACATAATAGGGGACGGAAAATTGGCCAAGATAGACTAGGGTTTCAAGTTCCAAATATTCAAGAATAGGTGAGTTTTCATATCTATCATTCCAAGCAATCTCAAGACCAAAGACTTGTTCTATTCTATTCTCCAGGTAAGGTAGAGTAAGTATAGGTGAATTGCAGCATCTGAAAACGCCTATAGCACTCACGCCATGTTCATCATGTTCGTAATTTTTTTATTTTTTTGTATCTAATGTTACGCTGCGTTTTAATGTTATGTGACCATTTGTATGAGTTCCTGGTGTGCAATAGAAAAGCTTTGAATCATTGGAATGAAGTTATAGAGCCGGGATCATGTTTCACCATTGTTAGGGCAAGGGAGAAGATTGCTTCGGTTCTCACAACCCAGGCGTCTTCAAATAAAAGGGACCACACCACCAGACGCGCAACATCTTGTTTAGTAATTCTGGGCGTATTTCCTTGCCATTCGTAATCGTTTCGTTGAGGTTTAATTTTGCAGGTTGATTGTTATGAAAATCCACAGGAAAAAGCATAAATAAATCCGCAGGAATTTCCGCAGGGTTGAAGGAAGAGGATGATGAACAGTAACGTTAGTGGTGGTCAAACGTGTTGGGTCCCTCTCTCTATTCCTGATTGGAGGGTCAGCGAAGTCAAAAGATCCCTCCATCCACGAACTGCCACGCATGCGAATCCGGGGCCCATGTTAACTTGGTTTGAATTTCCCTATTTAATTATTATTTTGATATATATAATTCTGTTTGTGGTTTAATAACAACAAAAACGGACAGCACCACTGGCTAAGGGAGATATTTGTTACCTTCAAAGTCCTGGGTTCGAACCCAGGCTTTTGCAAATTATTTTCTTTAAATTTCTTGGCCAATGGATCACATGTGTTTCAAACTTGTGCGCACGTGAACCCAGGCTTTTGCAAATTATTTTCTTTAAATTTCTTGGCCAATGGATCCCATGTGTTTCAAACTTGTGTGCACGTGATGGACCTTCAATCCTGGCCACCGATTTCACAGTAAACAAGATCTAAAGGGGCAAAAAGCCGCAGGTCCACCATGGACGTCCAGAGCACGCCACACAGGATTGCTTCCCAGGTTTTATTTAATTATTTTAATAATTATTTATGCAATTATATAATTAATCTTAATTAGTTTTAATATATTTCTTTGTATATAATAACTTTAGTTTGAAATTGGATTATTATATAATTAGGATATAATTAATATTAGGACTATTTCCCGAGTATTCGATTATTTCGATTAATCTATTTAATTAGTTTTAACTGATAAAAATCACAAAAACCCTATCAATGCTTTAGGGTTTGCCCAATCCCACTGGCCATTTGGCCAAGATATTAGGATTTAATTTATTATTCGTTTCGACTAAATCTACTCTTTGCGATGGGTAATAATCGGTCATTTAATTATTTAATCAATTAAAATAAGAATACATTATATTTTGCTAAAAGGTTTTAACCATCTTATTGGTTACAATGATTAACACATTTCCCTTTAAAAATTTGTTATTATTTTTAATCAAAGCTATTGATTATGAGGGATAACGATAAAATTAAATAATTAAAATACATCTATTTGCTATTAGTGATAATCGAATCTATCGATTAGAATTGTTAGCAATCCTTTACTAATCTGTTAATTATGGTGATCAAACCTATTGATCATTGCGATTAATCGTGCATATTTAAAACCAGGGTTGTACACCACTTAAAACACTAAAAAAACTCATCTCTTCAATACTGCGATTTCCAAAACTACGATAAGGTAATTCAAAATACCTTGCAAACTTCGCATTTCAAAACTACAATAAGGTAACTCAAAATACCTTCAAACACCCTCATACTAAAATCTTAGGCGTACAACCCTGCCCCGAACTACGTTGACTCTGATTCTCCCTAAGGAGATACGTAGGCACTTGGCAACAAGGCGAGTCCCCTTCCCCAAAATCTCACTTTTCACCCTTTTCATTTCTTTAGCTATTGAACTTAATAATTTTAGCCATAAAACTTTTGCCATAACTCAAAACCTTAGGAAAGGGTTAAGGGTGCCTAACACCTTCCCTTGACCCGAATATAATATCTTACCCTGAATCTCTTAACTGCGTAGGGTTTCCTATTCGCTCGGGTAGAATAGGCGGCGACTCTAAAAACCTTTATTTTTAGGGCAGGTTGCTACAGCTGGCGACTCTGCTGGGGATAACAAAATTGTAAATTATTATGCTCCTATAGGTTTCGGCAGGGTTTAGGTTTTTAGCAAATTATTTAGGTTTTTTGGTGAATTTTTTAGGGTTTGGCTAATTCGCCATCTTAGGGTTTATGTTCTTTTTATAAATATTTAAAATTTATTTATTTCCTTTGCAATTTCATTTATTTACCGCAGTTTAATTAAATATTTATTTATCTGAATATTTGTTATTTCTATTGCATTTGTTGGGTTATATAAATTGCGTTAAAACCTAAGTGTGGGAATTATCCTTAAGACCAGGGGGACTTGAATCGCCTACGAGTCTTATTGATAATTCCACTCAGAGTGGGTTGAATATCCGGAAATGTCCAAAACGAGGCTTGACTTTGTTGAGGGCAGGACTTGGTATTTGACTGATCTCTCTGAGAACCTACCCCTAAAACTCGAACCTCATGGACAAATGAGTTGTTCTAAAATCCAAAGAGACGAAAAGTCTCGGAGGCTACAAACGACCCCATGAGACCCTTGTTAAAACATACCAATGGGAAGGGTAGCCTCCCTAAGCCGTCATGCCGAACCTATGAACTTAGGACTTTTGTGCTTTTGAGCTTCTTATATGTTTGCGATTTATATGCTACGAATATCTTGCGTTTTAATTTTGCAGGTATCCCTACGTGTTCCCTGGCCTGCAGGGACTCTATTTCCAAGACCATGTCCTTCCCACGAAGGACATCTCTATTTATGCACGTCGATTAGCCTCTCGATGGCCATGAGACCTGGCGATTGTCTTGAACAGTCACCCTGCACATACATCTACGCAATCCCTAGCCTGTAGGGACTCCATTTCCAAAATCGCATCCTTCGTACGAAGGACATCTTTGTTAGCATACGTCGATTGGCCTCACGATGGCCATGAGATCTAGTGACTGTCTTGAACGGTCACCCCGTGCTTGCTCCTACACACTCCCTAGCCTATAGGGATTTTCTTTTATGTCCATGTGTTTTTACAACGACTTCGTCCTTCCTCTGAAGGACGTCCCTATTAACGCACGTCGATTGGCTTCACGATGGCCATGAGATCCAGTGACTGTCTTGAACGGTCATCCCGTGCCTATTCCCGCGCACCCTATAACTTGTAGGGTGTGGATTATCATCTATACATCTTTCATCCCTAGCCTGTAGGGATTTTTAGTCGTCCAATATCGTCCTTAGATAGGTTGTGTTCCGCATAGAGAACCTTCCCACGAGGGACAACTTCATTGGTACACGTCGAACGACCTCTCAATGGCCATGAGATCTGGTGACTGTCTTGAATGGTCACCAGCCGCTACCTTCTGCATACTCCCTAATCTAAGGGATTTCCACTGGCGTGTCATAACATCTATCTTGCAAGGATTTCACTAGAGTATAATGTCACCTCAAAATCTACATAGGCTATCCTTAGGGTTATATATGTCGCACGTCTGCATTACATACAGGGAGTTATAATACACAAAAAGATGAGTCTTTTGCATACGCATGCATTTGCATTTTCATGCATTCATACATTTACATTTGCATCTTCGCCCGCATCCACACTTACTGTGCTAGTCGATTCCCTGAGACTCACGAAGAAAATCAAAAGGATCATAAACTATGGAGAAAAGAGAATCAATTATTAGGAATGAGCTTGATCTCACAAAGGAAAGAGGGGATGTCTTTCACCATGCCAGCTACATGTCCATACCTTTTCGTAACAGGATTATAAATACAACAAAGATTATTATCGAGCGAGGATTAGTTCAACAAAAAAGTTCCCCCATAGATACACTCAAGAAGTATCTAGTCATAAAGGAGTTCATCTTAGAACATATCAAATTTACAAGGACGCTCTACGATAACCTGGGGGCAAGGATTAGTCCAACTGGGGCAATATCCTGAACAAAGATGCATAACTACGATGGAGGGAAGGCGACACATGTTAACTCCCCTCCAAGGGGCAAAAGGGTCATAGGTTTTCTCTATCAATCTGTGAACTCTGAAGGTTGCGAACGGTGTGATACTATCCTTAGAAAAAGCAAAAGAGGTTCAGTTAAAGGAAACTCATGAAGTTCCGAAATGACGAAAACCCACCGCTAACAATTTATTCCTGACAGGTTTGACGTGCCCAAGGAGAATTCGAGGTTACCCTTCACTTCTATAAGTCCATGAACTAAGGAGTGAAACAAGGTCAATGGATTTACAAAGGAGATTGTCCCTAGGATCAATAAGTGTTTATCATGTCAGAATTTCAATCCCTACGATCGCTAAGTGTTACTCAGGATAAAAGTTGTACCTCCGGATTAGCAATTCCAATGGGACGACCATGCAGGTTTTGGAGTCAATTCATTCGCTTCATTCGTTCACTACTACGACTTTCCATTCGCACACTTCCATGCTATTTTCAATTTCAAATTTAGGATTATTAACAAACATAAGGGAGAATGACGAATACAAATAACTAAATCTCGCTAAACGTATGCTTTCAAGGTAAGACCGAGCCGACGATGTACATGCATTATTTCAATTCCTAAACAGTGGAGATATAAGGATGTTAATCCCTCGTCACCCCCTCGAGCCAGGAGTTGGAGTCTTTTTTCCAAATAAACCTTGATTTCAACCAGGGGCAGGGTAGATTTCAATTAATTCAATGGTGTATTTTGGTCGTCAAAGAGAATCAGTCAATCCAAGCAAGAATCCAAGCATAAAGGTCAAGCATAAGGATCAAGTGAAGGTTCAAGCATATCTTCTTCCTCGCGTTCATCCAAGATTGAGGAAGCAATGGAGATAACATTCACAACATCTTCTTCCTCAATACATCATTCCAGATCGAGGAAGTATCAAAGTCGAAGCTTACAAATCAAAATCAACATGGCAGTCACAACATTCAATATCCAAGGATCAATATTTCAAAAGGAGCATTCAAAAAAAAAGGAGGAAGACGCCCGCTAAGTCAAAATGGAAAATTCCATAAAAGAAAACAAAACGACTTAGGCAAAAATTAGGGCATCCCGATGGATCAAATTCAAAAGAATTGGCTCATGCAAAAATAAGAAAAAAAACAAAGGCGAAATACAATGGACAATCTTGTGACTGCTAAATCATCAAAGCTTCCCATCAATGCTTGGATCTCTACAACATTCTTCATCGGTGTTTGGATCTCTACTAAGGCTTCTGCTCAAAATCAGAACTGAAACGATTCGCTTACACACAAAGCACATTCATTGGATTAAGCAAATTTTTAGGATTTGAAGAACATCAAAGAGAAAGGGGTGGGCTAAATAAATTTTGAGCCTTATATCCATTGTTTCTTAAACCACGAACCAGGCCAAGTTATAACATTCAAAAGTCCTAATTGAGGCAAGGTTAACTATGAAAGCATATCAAGCAGGATTTTGTTATACTGACTCCTAGGTTTGTTAAAACTATTTCTAATCACTACGCTTCTTCAAACATTCGTTACTAATCATGCAGCCCTAATTCATAACGGACTTCGATTCCAAAACTTGCATACACACTGCGTTGGAGTTACTTCTCAAAGGTTACAACATCATCTACGAATATACACTTAGCATCGATATCTCAAAATTGGTTAATCAAAGGCGATCATTTCTAATAAAGACTCTTGAATGGGGAAACCACGTCCAGAGGGTTTTCCTAAACAGGGGCAAAATCTTAAGGATTACAGGGGCATACAATCGAAGATCCTATTTACTAGGGGCATTCTTCCTAAGGTCCAATCAACTTGGGTCACGTCTCGAAGCAATAATAATCAAGGGCATGTCAAACATGGGAAGAATTCAAACCAAAAGGATAGAACACTATGGATAACCCCCCATGTCGTGGAAATCAAGGGCATACCCTTTAATCTAAACGTCGAAGCATATGACAAGGGTATTTCCCGGGGCACTTCCCCCATGACTTGGAGATCATAGGCATCTTTTCCCACTAAACATTTGGGCATTGGATATCAAATCCATAAAGAAAACCTCAAAAGGTTAAAGGTTTGAAGAACCTCAAAGGGTTAAAGACGTGGAGAACTTCAAAAATTCAAAGGCGTGGAGTAATTCAAATGGTCAAACCAGAGCAAGGCGCACAACAAAAGGAAAAGGCATCCTCACACTTTACAACCTCGAACAAATATTCCTCCTAACTACAATCTTCAAAATGCAAAAAAAAAGGATTGGGAAGTCGCGCTAACATCCCATCTTACAACATTAGCGAGTTATATACGCCTTGTCTATCAACAACCTATCATTGGAGCTTCATGCAAATACATATAAATCATGCATTACATACATTGGTTGATACATTACACCGCACCTTTTTTAGGTAGTCTTCTTTAGGACAATTCTTACAATCCTTTCTAGGAACCTATTCAGGCAGTCTTATCTAAGACAAATTGTCATCCTTTCCAGGAACCTCTTTAGCAGTCTTATCTAAGAAAAATTGTCATCCTTTCCAGGAACCTCTCCAGGTGGTCTTCTTTAAGGCATTCTTTTTCTAAGAACCTTTCTAGGTAGTATTTTCTAAGACATTCATTGTCATTTCCAAGAACCTTTTTAGGTAGTCTTTTAAGACATCTTTCAACCTTTCCAGGTAGTCTTCTTTAAGACGAATTGTTATCCTTTCCAGAAACCTATTAAGGTAGTCTTTTAGAAGACATTACTTCGTTCCACTCGTTACATCAGTCAACATAAACATAAGCATTATCCACATACATAAACATTACCAAGCTGACATAAGCATAATCGTGGTGTAGGGGCAAACCTGGATTAAACAGGTTCAATAGGTTTAGGGAGATAAAATCTTGGGATCGCATCAGCATACATACGTACGCATTACCATATACATATCATCTAGTGCATTCGCATACTACAAAAAGCCCAGTTTCTGACCCTCGAGTCATGAGTTTCCAACCCTCGTGTTGTGATTGGTTTGTTTTCCTACCCTCGAGTCGTGAGTTTCCAACCCTCATGTTGTGATTGGTTTGTTTTCCAACCCTCGAGTCGTGGGTTTCCAACCCTCATGTTGTGATTGGTTTGTTTTCCGACCCTCGAGTCGTGAATGTCCAACCCCCGAGTCGTGAGTTTCTAAACATGTCGTTTCCTTTCCGACTCTCAAGTCATGAATATTTGACATGCTATTTTCTCCGACCCTCGAGTCGTGAGTCTCCAAGCAAGTGAATCTTCTTCATGCAGGCAAACTTGCTAGAACTATAGCAAAAAATCTTCTATGCAAGTAAACTTATCAGAACCGGGGCAGGTGGATCCCATTGGTGCAGGTGAGCTTGCTAGAGCTATAGCAAGTGATCTTTTTGGGATTACTCAAACTACGATAGTAAGTAGGTATGACTAACTGCGACGACTTACTAGAGCTATAGTAAGTGGGCCACACCATCTACGATAAACTTACTCCAACTACGATAGTAAGTAGGTATGGCTAACTGCGACGACTTACTAGAGCTATAGTAAGTGGGCCACACCATCTACGATAAACTTACTCCAACTACGATAATAAGTAGGTATGGCTAACTGCGACGACTTACTAGAGATATAGTAAGTGGGTCACACCATCTACGATAAACTTACTCCAACTACGATAGTAAGTAGGTATGGCTAACTGCGACGACTTACTAGAGCTATAGTAAGTGGGCCACACCATCTATGATAAACTTACTCCAACTACGATAGTGAGTGGGTATGGCTAACTGCGACGACTTACTAGAGCTATAGTAAGTGGGTCATACCATCTACGACAGACTTACTCAATCTACAATAGTGAATGGGTATACCAACTGCGACGACTTACTAGAACTATAGTAAGTGGGTTACCTACTAACTGCAAAACCTTGCTAGCACTATAGCAAGTTAACTATCTTCTACACAGCAAACGGCAAACCCTCGCTATTGCTAGCTACGTTTCTGCATCACGTTAGTCCCTCGGCAGTGGTCTCTTCCAAAACTTCATCAATAACAAACAAGGGTTTTATTTTTTTCCAAAGTTACTAACATGCTTCAACTAACATAACTAACAATCGTGCATCATTCAATTGCATATTTCATTCATTCATAATGCATATACATACATTGCTCTCATTTATTTTGAGAAGCTCGCTGCATCACACATCACACGCATCATGACATTGCATAAAATTAAGGTTGCCTTTTCAGGCCATGCTACAATCAAAACACGCGGTTCCTTCCGAAAAGCATCTGCTTCACATTCTAAAAAAGAGAGGGGTATGTACCTTGGATGGAATCTTTAAGCCCATCTCCCACGGAACTTTTTCCCAACAAATGCAAATTTCAGGGTATTTCAGTGTTCAATCATCTTCCACCATTAGATCACGATAGGCAGACGTGCCTATCCGACTCTTTAGGTTTAAGAAGATTGAACAGGGGCAGCTGTCATACCCCAAAATTTTCCCTCTTATATTCAATCAAAGATTCCTCAATTGCCCCAAGAGCACTCAGGGTTCTATCAGACAAAGCTCCTCCTAATCCAGGATCTCCAAAACTAGGTTTGCATTTTATCGAAGGATTTTGAATCTCTAAGGCCTCAAGTGGACCCCAAGGTATCTCATATATATATATCAGAGCATCTCCAGGCCAATTTTCAAGCTTTGGATCAGAAGATTGTTCAGTCAATGACTCAGATGATCAATAATCAACTACGTTGACCTAAAAGTCAACTATAATCAAAATACAGTCAAACTTCAAGACTTTTGGTCAACATCAAGTATTTGAGATTATATCCATCATTGGATCAAAGATCGACCATGATTCATTAATAAAAACTCAGAAATGAACAAATTCAAAAGGTTCAAATTAGGGTTTTTATAGGAGAAAGTCAACTCAACTTTGACTGGTCATAACTTTCACATGGAGTATCAAAAATTTCCCAACCAAAGCCTATTTTGAAGGAAATTGAGTTCTCTGCAACTTTTTCTCTTACAAGCCAAGGTCAGAAATGCTTTATTTGGAAGATATGGTGCAAAAGATTATAGGTCCTCCAAAAAGTCAACAAAAACACCTTTTGGGTCAAAGCTCATAATTTGAGCATAGAAGCTTCAATTGAGATGAAACCAAAAGGAGTGTTTAGAGGACTCTTTAAGCTTTCTAAAAAGTCCAAAAACACCTCTATAGGATCAAAATTGAGAGAGATACAGGGTGTACAAGTTGGCCAAATTTCAAGAAAAGACATGAAACCCTAAGTGAATAATTTTGGATTTTTTGGTTAATGGGCCTAAGATTTGCACTCCAAACGTGACCATGGCCCATAAAAGGACTCTTAAACATTTTATTTTATTTTTTATTTTATTTATTGTTATTTTATTTGAATTTTCATTCATTTAAACATTAATAAATCATATAAATATGAAATAAATAAGTTTTAATCAAAGATTCAATTGCCAATCAAATCCAATCATCCAATCATCATAATATTGATCAAATTTCGTGACATTTGAGATTGGATAGAGAAGGATACAAGATTGGAGCAAGATAGAAAGTTTTAATATAAAATTTTCAATTAAATTTGATTTTCTTCAAGGGCATGATTTTATTCTATTTTTATAACCCTAAACTTTTCTCTATATATATTACAAGACTCACAACATAATAGGGGACGGAAAATTGGCCAAGATAGACTAGGGTTTCAAGTTCCAAATATTCAAGAATAGGTGAGTTTTCATATCTATCATTCCAAGCAATCTCAAGACCAAAGACTTGTTCTATTCTCCAGGTAAGGTAGAGTAAGTATAGGTGAATTGCAGCATGTGAAAACGCCTATAGCACTCACGCCATGTTCATCATGTTCGTAATTTTTTTAGTTTTTCGTATCTAATGTTACACTGCGTTTTAATGTTATGTGACCATTTGTATGAGTTCCTGGTGTGCAATAGAAAAGCTTTGAATCATTGGAATGAAGTTATAGAGCCGGGATCATGTTTCACCATTGTTAGGGCAAGGGAGAAGATTGCTTCGGTTCTCACAACCCAGGCGTCTTCAAATAAAAGGGACCACACCACCAGACGCGCAACATCTTGTTTAGTAATTCTGGGCGTATTTCCTTGCCATTCGTAATCGTTTCGTTGAGGTTTAATTTTGCAGGTTGATTGTTATGACAATACGAGAAAAAAGCATAAATAAATCCGCAAGAATTTCCGCAGGGTTGAAGGAAGAGGATGATGAACAGTAACGTCAGTGGTGGTCAAACGTGTTGGGTCCCTCTCTCTCTCTTCCTGATTGGAGGGTCAGCGAAGTCAAAAGACCCCTCCATCCACGAACTGCCATGCATGCGAATCCAGGGCCCATGTTGACTTGGTTTGAATTTCCCTATTTAATTATTGTTTTGATATATATAATTTTATTTGTGGTTTAATAACAACAAAAACGGACAGCACCACTGGCTAGGGGAGATATTTGTTACCTTCAAAGTCCTAGGTTTGAACCCAGGCTTTTGCAAATTATTTTCTTTAAATTTCTTGGCCAATGGATCACATGTGTTTCAAACTTGTGCGCACGTGATGAACCTTCAATCCTGGCCACCGATTTCACAGTAAACAAGATCTAAAGGGGCAAAAAGCCGCAGGTCCACCATGGACGTCCAGAGCACGCCACACAGGATTGCTTCCCAGGTTTTATTTAATTATTTTAATAACTATTTATACAATTATATAGTTAATCTTAATTAGTTTTAATAGATTTCTTTGTATATAATAACTTTAGTTTGAAATTGGATTATTATATAATTAGGATATAATTAATATTAGGACTATTTCCCGAGTATTCAATTATTTCGATTAATCTATTTAATTAGTTTTAACTGATAAAAATCACAAAAACCTATCAATGCATTAGGGTTTACCCAATCCCACTGGCCATTTGGCCAAGATATTAGGATTTAATTTATCATTCGTTTCGACTAAATCTACTGGTCACGATGGGTAATAATCGGTCATTTAATTATTTAATCAATTAAAATAAGAATACATTTTATTTTTCTAAAAGGTTTTAACCATCTTATTGGTTACAATGATTAGCATATTTCCCTTTATAAATTCGTTATTATTTTTAATCAAAGCTATTGATTATGAGGGATAACGATAAAATTAAATAATGAAAATACATCTATTTGCTCTTAGTGATAATCAAATCTATCGATTAGAATTGTTAGCAATCCTTTACTAATCTGTTAATTATGGTGATCAAACCTATTGATCATTGCGATTAATCGTGCATATTTAAAACCAGGGTTGTACGCCACTTAAAACACTCAACAAAATCATCTCTTCAATACTGCAATTTCCAAAACTACGATAAGGTAATTCAAAATACCTTGCGAACTTCGCATATCAAAACTACAATAAGGTAACTCAGAATACCTTCAAACACCCTCATACTAAAATCTAAGGCGTACAACCCTGCCCCGAACTACGTTGACTCTGATTCTCCCTAAGGAGATACGTAGGCACTTGGCAACAAGGCGAGTCCCCTTCCCCAAAATCTCACTTTTCACCCTTTTCATTTCTTTAGCTATTGACCTTAATAATTTTAGCCATAAAACTTTTTCCTTAACTCAAAACCTTAGGAAAGGGTTAATGGTGCCTAACACCTTCCCTTGACCCGAATATAATATCTTACCCTGAATCTCTTAACTGCGTAGGGTTTCCTATTCGCCCTGGTTTCAGGTGGCGACTCTAAAAACCTTTATTTTTAGGGCAGGTTGCTACAATATGGTCTTCAAATTTCACCTCTAGGTTAGAAACACTTCTTCTTTTGTTGAACTTACATTCCTTATACTTCGTCTTACTTCTACTTAGGCGAAAACCATGCGTTTCTAAAGCTTCTCTCCAACATCTCATTTAAATTCTCCATTGACTCTCCAAGTATGACTATATCATCTATAAAATATATGCATCTCAGTGCTAGCTCTTGGATGTGTTTCGTGAGTACATTTAAAATTAAGGTAAAAAGGTAGGGGATTAGGGTTCAACCTTCATGAAAACCTATTGTAATGGAGAAGTCGCCTATCTCTATACCTTGTGTCTTCATGCTAGTCGATTTCCCCTTCATACGTATCTTGGATAACTCGAATATATGCAATCTTAACCTCTTTCTTCTCTAGGGCTTTCACAAAATATCTATAGGTACTCTTTTCATACACCTTCTTTATTTTAGAAAAAGGGACCTTAGGCCCAAATAATATAAAAATGGAAGAAGGTACAAAAAAAAAGAGGGGGACTAGACCAAAACCTCAAAAGTTAAGAAACTCTAAAATTAGGCAAACCATGAAGCTTCTATAAACATTAGTTACATCAAAGTGGAGAGTATCCAACTACATATAGTTTCTAGGAGTTAGGCCTAAACTAGCTAAAACGTTTGCACAATGATTGTCTTCCTTGTAAATGTGGGTGGCCAAAAAAGAGATATATTTAATACTAAGGAGACAATTATACCATCGATTTCTAACTTTCTAAGACAAATCAGGGTTAACGAAGGAATGAGTAACAAGCATGGAGTCCATTTCCAACCAAAAGCATTTCCAATTCGAATCAATGACATGCTTAATAGAAAGAATCACACCCATAATCTCAGTAAAAAAGAGTCACCATGACCTAAAAAGCAAGAAAAGGTACCCAAGTGTACCTCAGAGTTGTTGTAGAAGATACCACTAATGTAACACCCCAATTCTACCCAGGCATATAGGTACGAATATCAGAGTATAAAAATTAAATTCATAAAAACAATTAGGGCGTTACACTTAAGTAACCACATAACCAAACATAACATACTCGCAAAAGATGCGTAACACAAATAATCAAAGAGGAAAGATTCTCATAAACACCTGAATGTATTCATACTTATATAAATGCATCGGTAAACAGAATATCCACAACATTCTTCCAAAATACATCGCATGAGAAGGTATCCAAAATACATAATACGAATGCATCTAAAGGATCAAATATACATCAAAAGGATCCTATAAGCATTATCTACAAAACAAGTGTTCGATCCCCCCCTAGGTGTTACGTATCACGAGCGGACGACACCAAAACGGACGACTACAAAGAGAGCACCTACACTTGCGGATCACCTGCACATTACCCACGAGTAGGTAACATTAAGGCAGAAGGGTGAGAATATAATTCATAATGAAAGCATGATAAATATAGTAATGCCCACAAATATCATTAAGAATCACATAACAAGATAATCCAACAAGTCAACCATAGTCAATATATAAGTAATGCGGTACATAAATGATAACATAAATTATAAAGACTGACGATGATGAATGAGACTCGACTATGCGTATGCATGTGGTACCAAATCCGGAGTAAAACTCCTCCTTGTCATTATGACAAATACACCTGCCAAGCATTATGCTGGGACTTTATTCCACTCAGGAAGCCCGCAGGCTGTCGTCATCGAGCATTTAGCTCCCACTGATGACCTCTTACCACTCAGGCTAATATACCGGTACCGAGCATTAAGCCCCTACTGGTAACCATGCCCGCAGGCCATCTGTTAACAACATTCCGCCATTAACGTATTGAAATGTTATGCTGTGCATACAAACGACTCGATTACATAACAACAACAATAATATAACTCGGTCACATATCCACATCACACCGGATATATTAATCCACACGGATACATCATCAAATTGCCACTCAGGCGTTCATATTCATATAGCACACATATATCGTCAAAACATACTTGATTAGCAAATATCATTTCACAAAAATACATTTATGAAAAATCATTCAACCACCAACACACTCCTCTTTATCATAAAGCATACTCGAGGGTTCTCATAATACTTCAAACGGCGCGTAGAAACGACCTACGGTTCAAAAGATACAACAAAACGAAGTTTGGAAAACAAAATTTCGCACAGTCCGCTTAAGCTCCGCTCAGCGGACCCAGTCAGGAAATCATCAAACAAAATTACAGAACCTTCGCTCAGCAGACCCTCACAGAGATTTCTCTGCAAAAGGACCTCCGCTCAGCGGACCCCCTCCGCTCAGCGGACCTGCGTAAACCTAGAAAAATCAGTTCTGCAACAGACCGTCTCAGCTCCCTCTAAACCATTCAAAACCCATTTAAACCTTCATCCCAACACCAATACAACACAAACATGCTATATATACACCTAATCCATGATTAACACATGGTTGAATCATCACATATTGTCTTTGACCTATATTTCTTCATAAGCCAGGAAACATGGAGAAATGAAAAACAAACATGATCCATGGGAATATCTATCATCCTAGTACACATACACACCACAAAATCAAGTTTATAACTTCAAAACTCACAAAACACACAATTTACCATTGTTGAACAAGCTTGGAAAAGAGCAAGAACAAGAACAAAACATACAAAACTACAAGAACCATACAATCAAGATAAACTAAATTCATCCCCCTTACCTTGGTTGGATTCTTGGTTCTAGCTTGGTTTGGATTCCTACACTTCTCTTCTTCTCTTTGTTTTTCTCTTCTTTCTCTTCTCTTCACAAGTTTCTTTCTTTCTATCTCAAAATATCTCTTTTTCTCTCTATATCTCTTTCTATTTCTCTACTTCTCATTTTCCCCCACTCAACTTTCATTAATTCTAATTTTGGCCCAAATGTCACTAAACATTAATTCTAACCAATTAACACCCAAAACATAATAATTACACACATGGAAAGTAATAAGTAAAATATTAGCAAAATTAATATTTACCGACTGACTCGACTCAAAAACGGTAAAATTTAGGAAAATGTAGCAAACATCACAATCAATCAGAAAAACACATTTACGGGCGTTACAACCCTCCCCCACTTAAAAGATTTTCGTCCTCGAAAATAAAGATTTACCTGCTACAAACAACTCAGGATAGGAGTCTCGCATCTTGCTCTCCAACTCCCAGGTTAAACTCTCACCTGCCGCACTTAACCATACGACTTTCACCAAGACGATCTCCTTGCCTCGCAGAGTCTTAGTCTCACGATCCTCAATACGCACTGGCATTGTCTCAACCGTCAGGTTCTCACGCACTTGCACATCATCCATCTGAATCACATGGGACGGATCCGCAATGTATCTCCTTAACTGAGACACATGGAATACATCGTGCAGATTAGCAAGACTTGGCGGTAACGCCACCCGATACGCAACTTTGCTAACTCGCTCCGATATCTGATAAGGACCAATAAAACGCGGAGTAAGCTTCCTCGATTTCAAAGCTCTCCCAACACCAGTCATAGGTGTAACTGTTAAGAATACATGATCACCGGCTTGGAATTCCAATTCTTTCCTTCGCTTGTCATGATAACTCTTTTGCCTACTCTGTGAACTTCTCATCTTCTCACGAATAAATTTCACCTTCTCTGTAGTCTCTCCTACTATTTCAGGTCCGAGTACCACACTCTCGCCTGATTCAAACCAACACAATGAAGTTCTACACTTACGACCATATAGCGCTTCAAAAGGTGCCATTCCGATACTAGAATGAAAACTGTTGTTGTAAGTGAATTCTATCAACGGAAGATAAGTATCCCACGAACCTCCCTTCTCTAGAACACATGCCCCCAACAAGTCTTCTAACGATTGAATAGTCCTTTCGGTCTGACCGTCTGTCTGAGGATGATAAGCCGAACTCAACCTCAACTTAAACCTAGAGCCTCTTGCAAACCTTTCCAAAAATCTGATGTGAATCTCGGATCTCTATCCGACACAATACTCAACGGTATACCATGTAGTTTCACAACCACCTTGATATAAATCTCAGCCAACTTCGCAACTGGAAAAGTGTTGTTAATAGGAATAAAGTGAGAAGACTTTGTCAACCTATCAACAATCACCCAAACCGCATCGAAACCTCTCACAGTATTTGGTAAACTCGTCACAAAGTCCATAGAAATACTATCCCATTTCCACTCTGGAATATCCAACGGTTGCAACAACCCTGCAGGACGCTGATGCTCCACTTTTGACTTCTTACATACTAAACACGCATACACAAACTGAGCCACATCCCTTTTCAAACTAGACCACCAAAAGATCTTTTTCAAATCCTGATACATCTTATTGGCTCCCGGATGAATACTCAAACTGCTTCTGTGACCTTCCTCTAAAATCATCTTTTTCAGCTCGAAATCATCAGGTACACAAATTCGACCACGGAATCTTAAAACACCCTGACCATCCACTCTGAAGTCGCCATCATCACTTTGATTTGCCACCATAAACAAATCAACAAGTTTCACATCCATTTTCTGTCTCTCGCTAACGGTCGACAGAAAATCATTCGTCACTTTCAACATACCCATCTTCACACTACCTGGCGTCAATTCACATACTAAACTAAGATCACGAAACTGCTCCAAAAGTTCCCACTCCTCCGCCATCATAGCGGACATATGCAAGGATTTCCGACTCAAAGCATCGGCAACCACATTAGCTTTACCAGGATGGTAATTCAAGCTAAAGTCATAGTCCTTCAAGAATTCCAACCACCTACGTTGTCTCATGTTCAACTCCTTCTGATCAAATAAGTATTTCAAACTCTTATGATCACTAAAGACCTCGAACCTTGCACCGTAGAGATAATGCCTCCAAATCTTTAATGCAAAAACCACCGCAGCTAACTCTAAATCATGAGTGGGATAATTCTTCTCATGAATCTTTACCTGCCTCGAAGCGTAAGCCACCACCTTACCTTCCTGCATCAAAACACCACCTAACCCCATATGCGATGCATCACAATACACCACAAACGGTTCCTCAGGATCAGGTAGAACCAAAACCGGAGCTGAAGTCAACCTTCTCTTCAACTCTTCAAAATTCCTTTCACAAACTATGTCCCAAATAAACGCCTTACCCTTGCAAGTAAGTTGAGTTAACGGAAGTGCCAACTTCGAAAAGCCTTCTATGAATCTTCGGTAATAACCTGCCAAACCTAAGAAGCTTCTGATCTCAGTAACCGATCTCGGAACCTCCCATTGTAGCACTGCATCTACCTTGGATGGATCCACTGCAATCCCGTTACCTGAAATCACATGACCAAGAAAACTCACCTCTGATAACCAGAACTCGCACTTGGATAACTTAGCATACAACTGCTTCTCCCTCAAAACCTGTAGCACAACACGCAAATGCTCCTCATGCTCTTCCGGAGACTTAGAATAAATCAAGATGTCATCTATGAAGACCACAACAAACTTATCCAACTGATCATGGAATATGCGATTCACATACTCCATAAACACACCAGGTGCATTAGAAACTCCGAACGGCATCACCAAAAACTCATAATGCCCGTACCGAGTCCTAAACGTAGTCTTCTGAATATCTTCCTCCTTCACCCGAATCTGATGGTAACCAGATCTTAAATCAATCTTGCTAAACAAACTGGCTCCCACCAACTGATCCATCAAGTCGTCAATCCTAGGAAGCGGATACTTATTCTTAATTGTCACCTTGTTCAACTGGCGATAATCAATACACAACCTCATGCTTCCATCCTTCTTCTTTACCAACAAAACTGGAGCTCCCCATGGTGAAACACTAGGCCTCACAAAATGTTTTGCTAGCAACTCTTCCAATTGTTTCTTTAATTCCACTAACTCTGATGCCGACATCCTATATGGCGCCATAGAAACAGGCCTCGTACCAGGAACTAGATCTATGGAAAACTCCACCTCTCTCTTTGGCGGCACATCAGAAAAGTCTTCAGGAAACACTTCGGGAAATTCTCGCACCACTAGAAAATCCCCAACTGCAGCTCGACTCTCCACAGTTAACGATGCAAACACACCAAACAATTTTGCCCCATCTTCTAACAGTCGATTCAACTCCTTGGTAGATAAGACACCAAATTCCACATCCTTCTCAAGAAATGGAAACCTCACCAACTTATGATAACAATCGATATGGACACGATTATTCATCAACCAATCCATCCCCAGAACCACGTCTAACTCGTTCATCGACAAACAAATCAAATCAACAGTAAAGTCCTTACCGAAGATTGATACCGGACAATTCTTACAAACTAAAGAAGTAGTCACCGACCCCATTGCTGGTAAATCGATAACCATCTCACCACCCAAATCAGATAGAACAAGACCTAATCTTTTAACACAATCATCGGCTATAAAACAATGCGAAGCACCCGTATCAATAATAGCAATTAAAGAAATGCCATTAATAAAACAAGTACCTCTGATCAGTCGATCACCCTTGTCCGTCTGAGTTCCAGCCAATGCAAACACCTTCCCACCAGCTTGAACTTTCTTCTTCGGACATTGACCGCTCATATGTCCCTCTTCACCACAATTAAAACACACTATTCCCTTGAACGTACAGTCGGATGACAAATGTCCTGCCCTTCCACACTTGAAACATTTCCTCGTGTCACCATTGCAGACATTACTTTTGTGGCCAGGTTTACCACACTTAAAACATACAATCTTAGCAGGAGCATCTCCCCCACTAAACCTTGGTCCATAATTCATCTTTTGCTTACCCTTCCCTCCATCATACGGCGTCCCACGATTCTGCGGACCTTTGTTCCTCTTTTCATTAATCACCTTATGATGAGCATTATTATCCTCATCGTAAATCCTACAGCTGTCCACCAAATCTGGAAACACCCGAATCTTCTGATACCCTACCGCCTTCTTGATATCAGAACGTAACCCATTCTGGAACTTAATGCACTTAGAAAATTCTGCTCCCTCACCAACAAAGTGCGGGTAGAATTTCACAAGTTCATTAAACTTTGCCGCATTTTCAGACACAGACATGCTGCCTTGAATCAAAGCCAGAAACTCAGTCTCTTTCTTTCCACGGACATCCTCCGGATAATACTTCCTCAAAAACTCTCTCTTGAACACCGTCCAGGAAATCTCTTCACCGGTTGCTTCTAACCTTGCCAAAGTCTCCAGCCACCAATCATCAGCCTCCACAGCTAACTGATGAGTGCCATACCTGACTTTCTGCTCTTCCGTGCAATCCATCACACGAAAGATTCTCTCCATCTCCTTCATCCAAGTCAAGGCTCCCTCGGGGTCATGCGTTCCCTTAAACACAGGAGGATTCTCCCTCTGGAACGTCGCTAAACTCCGAGACCTTGCATTCTCACCTGTATGCATAGCTTCAGCCATAGCTTGCAATGCAGCAGCAATAGCAGCGTCATTACGTCCAGCCATCTCTAAACTTCACAATAACACCAAGAGAAGTAAGCCCAAAGAATAACACAAGAATTGTTAGACCAAACGACACGACACTTGGTCGGACAAGACCGACCCGCTCTGATACCACTAATGTAACACCCCAATTCTACCCAGGCATATAGGTACGAATATCAGAGTATAAAAATTAAATTCATAAAAACAATTAGGGCGTTACACTTAAGTAACCACATAACCAAACATAACATACTCGCAAAAGATGCGTAACACAAATAATCAAAGAGGAAAGATTCTCATAAACACCTGAATGTATTCATACTTATATAAATGCATCGGTAAACAAAATATCCACAACATTCTTCCAAAATACATCGCATGAGAAGGTATCCAAAATACATAATACGAATGCATCTAAAGGATCAAATATACATCAAAAGGATCCTATAAGCATTATCTACAAAATAAGTGTTCGATCCCCCCTAGGTGTTACGTATCACGAGCGGACGACACCAAAACGGACGACTACAAAGAGAGCACCTACACTTGCCGATCACCTGCACATTACCCACGAGTAGGTAACATTAAGGCAGAAGGGTGAGAATATAATTCATAATGAAAGCATGATAAATATAGTAATGCCCACAAATATCATTAAGAATCACATAACAAGATAATCCAACAAGTCAACCATAGTCAATATATAAGTAATGCGGTACATGAATGATAACATAAATTATAAAGACTGACGATGATGAATGAGACTCGACTATGCGTATGCATGTGGTACCAAATCCGGAGTAAAACTCCTCCTTGTCATTATGACAAATACACCTGCCAAGCATTATGCTGGGACTTTATTCCACTCAGGAAGCCCGCAGGCTGTCGTCATCGAGCATTTAGCTCCCACTGATGACCTCTTGCCACTCAGGCTAATATACCGTTACCGAGCATTAAGCCCCTACTGGTAACCATGCCCACAGGCCATCTGTTAATAGCATTCCGCCATTAACGTATTGAAATGTTATGCTGTGCATACAAACGACTCGATTACATAACAACAACAATAATATAACTCGGTCACATATCCACATCACACCGGATATATTAATCCACACGGATACATCATCAAATTGCCACTCAGGCGTTCATATTCATACAACACACATATATCGTCAAAACATACTTGATTAGCAAATATCATTTCACAAAAATACATTTATGAAAAATCATTCAACCACCAACACACTCCTCTTTATCATAAAGCATACTCGAGGGTTCTCATAATACTTCAAACGGCGCGTAGAAACGACCTACGGTTCAAAAGATACAACAAAACGAAGTTTGGAAAACAAAATTTCGCACAGTCCGCTTAAGCTCCGCTCAGCGGACCCAGTCAGGAAATCATCAAACAAAATTACAGAACCTCCGCTCAGCGGACCCTCACAGAGATTTCTCTGCAAAAGGACCTCCGCTCAGCGGACCCCCTCCGCTCAGCGGACCTGCGTAAACCTAGAAAAACCAGTTCTGCAACAGACCGTCTCAGCTCCCTCTAAACCATTCAAAACCCATTTAAACCTTCATCCCAACACCAATACAACACAAACATGCTATATATACACCTAATCCATGATTAACACATGGTTGAATCTTCACATATTGTCTTTGACCTATATTTCTTCATAAGCAAGGAAACATGGAGAAATGAAAAGCAAACATGATCCATGGGAATATCTATCATCCTAGTACACATACACACCACAAAATCAAGTTTATAACTTCAAAACTCACAAAACACACAATTTACCATTGTTGAACAAGCTTGGAAAAGAGCAAGAACAAGAACAAAACATACAAAACTACAAGAACCATACAATCAAGATAAACTAAATTCATCCCCCTTACCTTGGTTGGATTCTTGGCTCTAGCTTGGTTTGGATTCCTACACTTCTCTTCTTCTCTTTGTTTTTCTCTTCTTTCTCTTCTCTTCACAAGTTTCTTTCTTTCTATCTCAAAATATCTCTTTTTCTCTCTATATCTCTTTCTATTTCTCTACTTCTCATTTTCCCCCACTCAACTTTCATTAATTCTAATTTTGGCCCAAATGTCACTAAACATTAATTATAACCAATTAACACCCAAAACATAATAATTACACACATGGAAAGTAATAAGTAAAATATTAGCAAAATTAATATTTACCGACTGACTCGACTCAAAAACGGTAAAATTTAGGAAAATGTAGCAAACATCACAATCAATCAGAAAAACACATTTACGGGCGTTACCACCACCGCAGGCAGTAAGCTTATCAATACTGGCTCCATCAGAGTTTCCTTTGATCCAATTAGGAAGAAGGGGTTCCATAAAACTTCCTTCACAATTCTGGGAGTAGGGGAAGATACATGAATTCTAAAAGCCTTCAGTAAGATAAAATCCATCATTGAAATTTGAGATAGGTGTCTAATACATTTACTAGAAAGAGATACTTGAGAGAAAATTTGTGTAGCAGTGTATTCCCATCTAACAAGCGAGTCATTGAAACAAGAACCATTCCTAGCTCTCTAAACTCCCATGAAAACATTACAAAAGCCAGCTTACATAAGAGTTTTAGAAGATCTAGTGGTCAAAGAGTACAAAACATTCTAATAGTCAAGCATATAAGAGGTTCGATGAGTTCTAGTGAGAGTACTAAACCAAGCCCAAATCTTCTTAGCATAAGGAAAATTAAAGAAAATATTAGTAATGCTCTCTACTGAACACTTACACACACTACACGATGGTATCTATTGGCCTCGACGAATTAATTGCTCATCAGTAGCAAGCTTGAAATGAATGATACGCCAAACTAGAATAGAAGTAGAGGGTGAAATAACTTTGTTCTAAATGATCATTCTTCAAGTCAATAAAAATTAAGTGCATGTCTTGTTGGTCCATCCAATATTGCCCCATCACACGTCGTAGTAAATAGACTGCTTCAATGGTTGACATTTCTGGGGTCTAGTGTAACGCCCCATATTTTCTAATTTTAATTTAATCGAAAATTAAATTATTATTTAGAATTATTTAGTATTTTCGTTGAACTAATTGGAGGAATTATGAGATATTGGTCTTTGGGCCAAGTGTGGTATATAGTAATGAGGGGGTGTTACGTTGTTGAGCCCATTACTAAATTATGATATGTTTTCATAAAACAAGTAAATAAGAGGGAATTGAGAAATAGAGGAGGAAAACCTAAGAGGGTTAGAAGAAGAACTCATGGACAAAACTCATTTTCGTATTCATGGTGCAGCCCTAACAAAATGAGTCATAACTTTCTGCTCGTAGCTCCAAATCAGGTAATTCTTGAAGATTCGGATTCTAAACAAAATTTCCTTCGATTTGTTATATTAATTCATGTCAGGGAAGTTGTTGATGAGGGAGAAAAGCGAGTTTGAAGATTGAAGATTCTTGCTGACTTTGAAGAAAGAGGGCTTTTGGGTTTGATGGAGAAGAAGGGGAAAAGTCCAGATTCTTGGCTAAGGTAAGGGGGGACTCTTCCGATTATCATTTATTATTGGGTTTTAGATGATAATATTGAATTGGGGTTGTTTTTCGTGTTAATTGTGATGTATGTTAGGTTCGATTGTGTGTTTCGGTACAATAGAATGTGTACGAATGATTATGGATGTCAATTGAATTTGTGTGATGTTAGGAATATGCTAAATGACTGAATTTGGTGATATTTTGATGTGAAATTCATATTGGTATGAAATGGTATGAGTAGAGGGACTAATATGCTGCAGAAACTGTGATTTTTTGGTCCTAGTTACGCTGTAACCGGGTAGCAGCCTTGGTGTAACCGGTTACAGCGTTGTAACATAGGCAGATTTGGCATTCTGGGGTACTGTAACTAGGTAGCAGCCCTGCTGTAACCGGTTACAGCTGAGCGCAATAAATATCGAATGCAGTAATGGTGATGTGTAACCGGGTAACAGCCCTGCTGTAACCGGTTACACCTAACATTTTTCAAAAAAATGTAATTTTTGTAAAACTCATATCTTTTGAACTGTAACTCCGTTTGGGTCTCCGTTCGAAGCGTTAGAAAGCTAACGAAATGCTCTTTATGATGAAAATAAATTGATTAGCACTATATGATTTAATTATTATGTGATTGTGAAAATGATATGTAATTGTATATGTGTCTATCATGGATTAATGCTATTTAAGGACAAAATGTATTGGTATTGCGTACTATGTGCTAATTGTGATACATGGAATTGATGAATGCTAATTTCTATGCATTTTTTTGATTTTTACATAATGAATGTATGTTGTACAAGTGGTGGATAATTCAATATGTTGAATTATGATGATATGCTTAAATATTAAGATTATATAGATAATTCTTATTTGCATATGTTTTTGGTAATTGTATGTGTACATGAGGATTAAATTCATCAAATGTGAATGTTGTTTTGGTGGTTGTTGAGGATGACATTGATTGTCTTGTATGCAATATATAAATTGTGATTGATAAAAGCTATGTGAGTGCTATTGATGTTATGTCGGCGTGTTTATACATTATGTGCATATATTGATGAATTTAACAATGTGTTGCGTTAGTGATGAAATGATATTAATTCTTGCGGTGATTGAATGATGTTTAATCTGAGTATACTTAATATGAATTGAATGCTTACTAATACATGTGCATGCTTATTGGTGATGATATGGTGAGTTGTAATGAGACAATGCAGAGCATCAGATCGGTGAAGTTGTAAGTATGTCATATGTATGCATTTATTCATACGCATTGGTGATGGATCCCGGCGATGTTGTGGATCAAATGGTGGACATAATTCCCATTGTGAGGAATTTGTGCCGGTTGGGCTGTATCTTGGAGATGAATAGATCAGTCGGGTGAGTTAATCTCACATTTGGTACCACATGCATAGTGTCAGTACATTACATATGAATTATTTTCATGACATGCTTGGATGGTTTCCAATGTTGTATTCGGTGATGTAATTGCATTATGGTTGAGGAATGTTTCTTGAAAATCTGAATACATGCAATTGGATGAATGATAAATTGATGATGTATTATTGTTTTGATTTAATAACACTTGTTAATTGTGAATGAGACTCACCCTTACATGTTGATATTTTTCAAATTGAGGAGTAGAGGCCTTAGTGCTCGGTGAGGATGACTCGTAGAGTTTATCCGTTTATGTTGGGTTGTGTCGGTCATGCTCTGATTTTGTAACACTGGGGGAACACTATTATAGAGTTTTGGTTATAACTTTATCTGTTTGTTTTGAATTTATTTTGTGGGATATTTCATAGATGATGTTGTGCTTATCCGTTGAAGAATGTTCCGCTGTGTAGAAACATGATTATGATAATTTGATGATTTGTTCCTAAGTGAAGCATGACAATTGACTTATGATAAATTGATTTATTTTAATTATGGCACCCTTGTTTTTGTGATTTACTCTGAATTTTATATAATTGTCGCGGGGTTTAGGAGGGTGTTACAATAATGGTATTAGAGCAGGTCGGTTCATTTATTTTAATACTGTCGACGTATTTTACCTTGGTACGCGACATGTGACTGCATCATTGTCGGTACTTTTTGTTTTGTTGCAGGAGTTGGTTTGAGCGAAGTGGGGGAGAAGCCTTGCTTCTCGAAAGAGGTTCAGTTGTAAGTTTGCAAAGAGGATTGCTGTCGTGATGTTTCAGAAATTGAACTTCGGCGATGGAATGTGTTGCTCAAGTTATAAGAAGTTTGGAAGCGAAGAGATATGATAATGGGCTGTTTAGAATGTGATTGATTTGAAGAGGACGAGTTTTGGAGCGAAATTTTCGTAAGGAAAACGCAGGAAAATTGCTGAATCGTTATGAAACTTCGGAAATTCATAACGGGAGTTCTTGACATCCAAATTGAGTTCCGTTTGAAGCGTCGGAAGGCTAACGAGATGAACTTTGTTATAAAATTGATTGCAACAGCTATAACATATTTAATTGTGACAGGATGATGTTTGAAAGAGGTGAAGTTGCGATTACGCTTGTTCTTAGAACTAGACTTATTTGTTGGTACTGCATGGGATGTCAGTGTCAGAGTTGAACGAATTGAAGGAATAATTAAAAGGTTTATTGAGAAGAAATTTTAGGAATTAAATGTAACATTTGAGGAGTTTTGGATATATCGTATAGAGTGTCACTGCATGATGTCGATGTTGCATTTCGGATGACGTTGGAAAATTCATATCTTGAGTTCTGAGTGTCGGATTAATGTGTCGTTTGAACCTACAAAGAGGAGAGATTATGTTCTACCTTATGGGAGAGTTATAAATACAGTAGAGGGATCCTATGAGGATATATTCTTAAGTCGGTTAAGGAAGCATGAAACTTGATGAATAGGAATGCCTACTACCACGATTGTTTGAAACGAAGTTGAGTAGAACATGTTGTTGATGAATAAGTTGATGAGATGTTTGGTGATAAAGATGATTTGAGTTCTGATGGATTTTAGTGAGGAGTGAATTAGTAGTAAAGGTGAAATAAACTTTAGAACGGTTGAAGTCGTATTTGTGATGCCAAAGCAACGACAAGTATAAAAGAAGAACTGTAGAGGATTTCTGACACCTATTGATGTGAGGAAGACTTTGTTGATATTCCTAGTGAAATGATATTTGGAAGCGAAAGATGTCATGGGATTTAGAGTAAAACCAGGAGTTATGAATGTTGTCGCGGTCTTTTTCTAAGATGGGGATTTTGATTTGGAACGAGATGAATAGTAGTGTACGAGTATATTAGTGATTATGAAGTTTGGAAGTAATAAACAAGTGTGTAATGCTAAGTGACTATGAAGCGGATTGAGTAAAATGTTTGGACGATTGGTGTCTCACCGACAAGATCCAATGAGAGTGAAGTGTGCGAGTTGTAAAGACTCAAAGTGAATTATCGGGCTATGACAATGTTAATGAGTTTGAGTGCAAACTCGGAAAGGACACTATTATGTAGTAACGACGGTTTATGCTTAAATATGGTTGTCGACTATCTATTGACAAATTTAGGACTTGATCACCCTAAATCTCTTGTTGGTAGTAGATGGAATCATATAAATGGGATGAACTTGTTTTGTTACCTTAATGGTATAAGTTGTGATGGATATTAAACCGTGAGAATAATCTCTCACAATGTTGTGTGAACTTATGAAGAAGTCAATATGAAAGAGTGCAACATAATGGACAATGACTTAAGACGGGTAATTAGAGTCGCACAACGAGAGTGTGATGTGGAGTAGTGTTATGAGTACTACTCGTGGGCAATGAGGAATTAAAATGTCAGGAGCATACATAGAGAATATGTATTAATCTATACGTTGGATTTAGAATCTAGTGGATGTAAGGATGTCGTGCCGAAGAATTAAAACTCTTTTGAATAATTGCCGAGATGATGAATATGTTATTGTGGTTGTACATAGTTAACGAGTATGTATTCAACGAAATTAAGACGGTGAGTTGATACTATATGATGCTATAATAATTTTGCGCTGTTGTAAGGTGTTATTGTAGATTTCCAGATATAATGAGGAATTATACTCTGAAGGACGAAGTTGATTTAATTCTTAGAGAAGAGTGGGACTCAGTTTGAGCTATTTTGTAAGCAATGGTATATTGAGGCTGATGAGTATGATTATAACTACTTGTGTGTACTCGTTCCGATGGTTGGAATGTTTTAATAAATATAGTAACTCAGGAATTTGTTTTGAGTGCGTGTAAGTATTGCTAAGTGATAAATTAGTACTATGAATGGTAAAGGAGGATTTTAAACGAATGAGTAAAGAGAGTCAGAATTGGGTAAAACTAAGAAATCTAATTGGTGATGATGATTGTAATGAGTAATCAGAATAGTGCAATAAAAGCATAATGTAACATGTTGGATAATTGCTGGTGTGACTTGAGAGGATTCAGATAGTTGAAATTCAATGGTATAGGAATATTATTATTGAGTTATTGATGGAAGCAGTTGTTGAAAAGTGTAAGTATTATTTTATCGCTCAGATGGAAAGTGTGTCTAAGGTTGGTACGTTCGATAGATGGAATGCATTACTGCAGTTTAGATCAGGCGTGATCATCCATGGATTATGTAATTATATTATTCAGTTACTGGGCGTATTGTATGGGTCGCACCTCGACGTTTCATTGCCGTTAACCTTTTGGAGATATAGCGAGTGGTACACCTTTGGGGTGGTTGCGACGTAAGAGCTGAGATTGAATGCATGAAACATGCTTTCTGTTGGTTATGTCAGATGAATTTGAGGATCGACTAGGGAGATGTTACTTGGGAACTTGAGAGTCAGATGAAGGACTCCTATCCGGAACTTTTCACTTGAAGTATGTTTTCGAGGACGAAAACTCTTTTAGTGGGGGAGATTGTAACGCCCCATATTTTCTAATTTTAATTTAGTCGGAAATTAAATTATTGTTTAGAACTATTTAGTATTTTTGTTGATCAAATTGGAGGAATTATGGGATATTGGTCTTTGGGCCAATTGTGGTATTTAGTAATGAGGGAGTGTTAAGTTGTTGAGCCCATTACTAAATTATGTTATGTTTTCATAAAACAAGGAAATAAGAGGGAATTGAGAAATAGAGGAGGAAAACCTAAGAGGATCAGAAGAAGAACTCATTTTTGTATTCATGGTGCAACCCTCACAAAATGAGTCATAACTTTCTGCTTGTAGCTCCAAATCAGGTAATTCTTGAAGATTCATATTCTATATGAAATTTACTTCGATTTGATATATTAGTTCGTGTCAGGGAAATTCTCAATGAGGGAGATAAGCGAGTTTGAAGATTGGAGATTCTTGCTGAATTTGAAGAAAGAGGGCTTACGGGTTTGATGGAGACGAAGGGGAAAAGTCCAAATTCTTGGCTAAGGTAAGGGGGAACCTTCCAATTATCATTTATTATTGGGTTTTAGATGATAATATTGAATTGGGGTTGTCGTTCGTGTTAATTGTGATGTATGTTAGGTTCGATTGTGTGTTTCGGTACAATAGAATGTGTACGAATGATTATGGATGTCAATTGAATTTGTATGATGTTAGGAATATACTAAATGACTGAATTTGGTGATATTTTAATGTGAAATTCGTATTGGCATGAAATGTTATGAGTAGAGGAACTGATATGCTGTAGAAACTGTGACTTTTTGGTTCTGGTTACGCTGTAACCGGGTAGCAGCTCTGCTGTAACCGGTTACAGTGTTGTAACATAGGCAGATTGGGCATTCTGGGGGACGGGACTTGGGTAGAAGCCCTGCTGTAACCGGTTACAGCTGAACGCAACAAATATCGAATGCAGTGACAATGATGTGTAACAGGGTAACAGCCTTGCTGTAACCAGTTACACCTGGCATTTTTCAGAACATGTAATTTTTGTAAAACTCATATCTTTTGAACCGCAACTTTGTTTGGGTCCTTGTTCGAGGTGTTAGGAAACTAAAGAAATGCTCTTTATGATGGAAAGATATTGATTAGCACTATATGATTTATTTATTATGTGGTTGTGTTTACCCAGAAAAATGGTAAACAAGCGCTAGTTTCCTTTTTAAAGGTTACTTTTGCGGAGTCAACTAGAATACTCCAGGACTGATTGCTTTATTTTGTTATATTATGTGTATCTGGTTTGTATTAAATGCAAATAGTGACTTTAACGTAAAAGTAAACACTGAAATTAAAGGCTTTAAAGTAAATCAAAGCAATAAAAAGGCAGTAAATGTGCACTGAAAGATAAAATATAATGTAAAATGATTGCATTAATTAAACTGGTACGCATACGTACATTCCAAAGTTGCACTCGTTACTCATTATTGCGCAGAGGTTTGAGTTTACTTGTGTTTATGTAGAAAATGCGGACCCTTAACTATTCCTATGAAACTTGCTTAAATAGTAAAAATAAAATAACTACTACTAACGGTCGACTGGTTATCAGTCAACACGTGTCTTCGACATGCAAGATCTTCAATTGTGAGACCTCCACGCGTCCTGTGAGAACTGCCAGAAAACTGCTTGAAACTGCCTCTTAACTTCTAAAACCTCTCGACTTCCACTTCAGTTTCTGCAGCAAAATTCTTAAGTCTTCGCATACTTTTGGTCGAACGCTGAAGCCTCTGATAATCTTCCTAGTCGAACAGCTTCGACTACTAAGCATTACTTAGTCGAACCGCTTCGACCCAAATGGCAATGTAGATCTTTGATTGAGGCCCAATTACCAATTTAGGCCCTTTTTACCAAATTGAGGCCCAATTACCAATTTTAAGCCCCAGTTACCCATTTATCGGTAAGTCGAAATCCTAGGGTAACAAATTGCCCCCCAAGCGACTTCTTTCGACTGACTTTAGGAAAGAGGAAAGATGGCGTTTCAGTTCTTTCTTGGGTTTCGACTTTTGTTAATTCCCATTACGCCATGATTACATTTCATTTTCCCAGGCACTAATTATGACCTAAACGCTAGGTAATGGGCTATTAACTGCTCCCACTTTCTGAGCCCAGTTTTCAAAGCGTTTCTTTGACATGACCTTTGATTTTACAACTTCTTTTTTGCACGATTTCTAATGACGTCACCACCAGCTTATATATATACAGCTTCTTTCTCCCTTTTCTTTCTTTCTCCTCGTTTTACTTTTCTTCTCATACGTTTCAGAAAGAATCACCTCTTTTTCTTTAACCTTTACCCATTTCTTTCTTCTTCTTTCGCACACAACAATGGCAGCTACAACCACCAACACCACTGTGTATGCTACGGGTGCGAACCCTTTAGGGTTTATTATGTCCCGTGAAGAAGAGGAACAAGGATTAGATTTCATTCCTCAACCTAACCTTTCTGAAGCCAAAGCCATCATTTGGCAAAACCAAATGTTAATCCCTTTTCAGATTACTGATAAACTAATGGCTTTCTCAGGGCCATTACCAGACCACCGTTACCACCCAGAGCAAACCGCTGGTTTCTTTCCTTGCTTCCAAACCACCATGCCTGTGGCCTTCGACAAGCCACGTCCCCTCGACTTGAAGTTTATGGATCCTTCGCTTAGGGTGTTTCGTTCAACTCCAGCTCCTGGTAACAAGGAATACTTGGCTTGGCTTAACAAAGTTCAAGCAAAAAAACAACAAAGATGGGAAGAATTGGGCATTTTCGACGTTGTTATACCCCAAAATTTGCCCGCATCTTTTTTTCAAGAAAACTCCAATCTAAAAATTAAGAGTCTCATATAATCATGGATTTTTATTTCATAAATATCCTGACATATGAAATACTTAGTTTTTAGAATTTTTCTTATACAGTATTTTGGCTCGCTGTCGAATTTATTCTTACGCAAACGCCAGTTACTGTTTATTACTTCACACATGCTATTTATTTGATATTTATTTATAGATAAATAGTACTGACACAATTGGTACAGAGTTAAATCTTTTGCAGGCGCAGAATCAGGAAACTCAGACTGTACTGGTAACAAGTAGATTATTATTATCTTTTGTTTCCCACTAATTTTTGTACTATATTCCATTATTTTCAAAATCTTTTCAAATCTATTTTTCAAAAATCAAATCCTAACTTTATTCTATACATCTCTCTTTTTCCCAACACTATCATACACTTTCTTTCAAATCTTACTTCCACTCAAATTTTCCTTTTGTACGGAATCACTTCATTCCTCAACGTCTATATCCTTCTTTCCATTCTATAAATACCTCTCATTTTTCCATAAAATCTCACATCAAATTCTAACTCATCTCTCAAATTTCTACTTCATATCCATTCTTTCTTCTTCCCCGACAAAATGGTGAAGAGGTGGGAAACGTGTTTTCTTATGGTCATCACCATTGCTACGGTGATCATGTCTTTCTTCTGTCTACATAGCCCGGAACACTGTGGACCTGGGATGCTTGCACTCCCAATCATCTACATGTTATTGTTTGTAGCATGGGTTATTAATCGTCATTCTTAAAGTTTGTCGTATCTCTTATTTTTTAAATGTACCGTTTATTCGTCGTACTGTTCATTATAGTATGTAATGTTTGTACTGTCAGTATTAAATGTTGTACTATTTGTCATACTATTGCTTAATTATTCAGATAATATTTTGTGTGTTTTATGCCAGTCAAATATTCATTTTTCTGTGCATTAAATGATTTTCAGGGTTATTATCGGTAATTTTGCCCGCGTACAGTAAATATTAGTTATTTATTATGTCTGTGTTTTTTAACAAGTCATGTAAATAAACTTTAATTTTTCACATAAAACAAAAACAACAAAAAGAAAATTAACTTTGACTGTTGATTTTTCACTCTAACTGCTACATTAATACCTAAACAGTCAGTTGACAGTCAAACTGCTGACAGTACAATTCTCAGTGTTTTGTACCATCAATCAAATAAAACTTTTGCAATTTCAAAATTCCAAGATTTTTGTCCTAGAAGTCTTCTGAATATCACATGATTAGCAGAGACTCAACACTGCACAAAAATCAGGTACGCTTAACTGTCTCCTACACAAACAGTCCCTGACTAGGGTTTCTTGTTTTTACAGGAGAAACAAGTTTTTGAGACCTCAAATGGATTTCATGGACCTCTATACATCTCAAAGTACCATCATACAAATTTTCAAACTTCAATTCACTCAGACGCACCGTCAGCAGCTCAAACAGTCAACAGACGACCCGTTTGACCAAAAAAGTCAACAGACAGTCAAAAATGAAATTTTTTGTCAACATCCATATTTTGTCAAAGGATTCATCATTTGATCATTGGATGATCATAATTCATCAAGGAAAGATCAAAAATCAACAAAACCCTAAGATTCAAAATTAGGGTTTTCTCCTAAAAAGTCAACTGAACTTTAACTGGCCATAACTCTCTCATCCTTCATCCAAAAAATTCAAACCAAAGCTCATTTTGAAGGAAATTCAATTATCTTTCAAATGCAATTGATCCCATGGTCATTACATTCACCATTTGAAAAATATGGACAAAGACATTACAGGTCATTTTCAAAGTCAACAAAAAGACACTTTTTTCAAAAGGACACACAAGGAGCATCAAAAATAATTTTGACATGAGACCAAAGACATTGGTTAGAGGACTCTTTGAGGTTTCCAAAAAGTGAAAGATCTCCTCGATATGACAAAAATTGAAGGATTTACACCTTGTTGAATTTGGCTAAATTTTGGGAAAATGCATAAAACCAACATTGCTCAAAAATGAATTTTTTCCAAATGGGGCCAAGTTTTCATAGTTCAAACATATTTGCCATGATATTATGGGCCTCCCACGACCAAGACAAAGCCCACACCATTTTTATCCATTTTTGGTTTAATTTTATTCTATTTTAAGATTAAATAAAAATGGAAAATGGAAGGATAATGGATAGCTTATTTTCTAAGCATGAGTCATCCAAGAATCTTTAATTTTCTGCAAAAGATTGAAGTACAAGGCAAGAGCATTGAAGAGAAGCAAGACTTGGTCAATAATTCAAAGATTTTTAATATTTAAAAATCAAGAATTCAACAAAGACAATCAAGACTCCTTGGCTTAGTTTCTAAGCACTCTTGGCCTAGAAATAGCTTGGCATACATCAACAACAAAAGGCACGAAATATAGCAAGAGAGATAGCCATCAACTTCACAAAATTCTCAAAAAATCTCCAAACTTTGTAATTTTCATTTTCCATATTCCAATCAATATCAATACAAACAATCACTTTCAATCATCTCCTAAGGTGGCATAGAGTAAGAATGAACTCATAATATTGTCCTATAAGAGTTATAATACGTGCATAGTGTTCTTCATATTCATATATAATCAATTTTCGTTTTCATACATCTAATCAATATCAATGTAATCTAATCATTCTAACGAGTTCATGAGGTCCCATAAGGTAGATCTGGGCCCTAACATGATAGCTCCCACATGAGAATCGCCCCATGCCATTAACAAGAGCTCATGCGTGTTCAAACTTTAACTCCATCGAACCCATGGTTACAGCGCTCAAACAGTGAAACTAACACCACCAATGAACTCCCAGCATGCCATTTAGTGGATCTGGGTTGTTCTTGTTGATTTCCTCTCACGTTTTTGCAGGTTCCTAAAAGCATGAAAAAAGCAAGAAAAATCCGCAGGTAATTTGGCTGCTAAATCCGCAGCAAAATCCGTAGGAAAAAGGAAGAAGAAGGTGAATAGTATAGTTGAACGTTTGACTGCACGCGTGGCCGGATCCTGCATCCATATTGGCTAGTTTTGGCGCATGTGGACCCCACCAGAAGTTTGAATTCCTTTGAATTCAGTGCATGCAATCCCATCATTATATCATGCACTCTTCAATCTGAGCCACTAGATGCATCTAATCATCAATCCAATGTTCCAAAACACGCAGCCACACCATGTTCCCTCATAAACTACCACACCTGATCCTTCATCTTTTTATTTTCTATTTTATTTTAATTTCTTTGTTAATTTAATTAAAAATAGTTTTAAAAATCCAAAAAATACACAAAAAATATTTTTAGACTTCTAAAATAATGTTTTATTTTCTAATATGAAAATATTTTATTTTTCTTCATAATTTAAATATTTTGTATAATTAATTAGATAATATGCATATATTTATCTTTTAATTATTTTCACCCAATCAAAAATCATAAAAAAATTGTTCTTTATATTAAATATTGTTTATATATTATAAACTAATTTTGTACATATTTTGAATAATTTTCTCTTCAAGTTTTAATTATTTGTGTAATTATTTGTATAATTATGTTTTAATTAACTTAATGAATTTCAAATCAAATTTCAAAAATTCCAAAAAAATTAGTTTTGTTTTAAAATTAATTAACAAACATTTTGAACATATTTTGAACTTAATTTTTAGGTTTGAAATTTATTTTCATCTTTTTTCCTCATTTTAATTTAATTAATCATGCATTAATTATAATTAAAAAAATCATAAAAAATCCAAAAACATGTCCTTTATTTTCTTGCAATTTAAATTCCTAGATAAATGTATAGGTTGTCAAATTCATGTAAATAGGCGTAATTTACATTTCCTGCACAATCGATGTAATAGCGTAGATTTACTTTCCGCATTTTACATTTTCGCATTCTAAATTCCAGCACATATAAACTGCGTGTATGTCAAAGATAAAATCGAACCGTTAGATCACTAACTTCAAAAGATAAAATATCTGAATCCAAACACAATCACATTTGCACCTCTTAGGGTAATCCCTTTTTTACTTATTCTGTTCAAAAGCAAAAATCAAATTCTACTATTTCGAGTATAAAATCTAACCTTTTCTTTATATCCGGTGAAAGGATAGATTTTTAAAGGAAATAGGATAAAGACCTTACAACTCAGGGTAGACCTCCTAATTTGCTTGCTCAAATCAAAACAAACAAATCTCTCATATATCATTGTTTTTCAAAACAAAACTTTTCAAAAAGACAATACTTTGTATATATCCAAACAAGGATCATTACGAAGTTAACGCTCTTTTTTCCAAAGCATCTTTTGAAAGATAAAAACACTTTGTATACATCCGCACAAGGATCATTACAAATTCAATTTACAAAGGTATCTCAAACCACATACGAGCATTTTAAAGCAATTGAAAAGTGATCGAAAGCAAGTGAGCTAAGCAAATTAAAGAGCCCATGGATAACCATGGATACAAAGGGTGTTAACACCTTCCCTTTGTATAACCTACCCCCTTACCCAGAATCTCTTAAAGGTCTTTTTTTTCTGTTTCTTTTATAAACCTTTCCTTAATTGGATAAAATAAAAGGTCGGTGGCGACTCTCTGATTTTTCAAATACGAAAGCAGAAACAAAAAAGAGTCAGTTCACGTATCTCTCCGCGAGAGGTATGGCCGAAAACGGAGGCCCACAGACGTCATACAATTATCCAGGACTGGTCATAGAGTTTGTCCTCCCATGCTACTTGCTTCGGTTTTCTTCTGGGAAGGTTCGACTAACACCTTCCACTTTCCTTGTGGGATGATGACTCCCACTCTCTTCGACGTGGCTGCCATCACATGACTTTCGCCATTGGGTGAGATCTTTGACCCAACTCTTCCCACAGAAATGAATTTCAACGTCATCAACGCTACCATTACCAAATACATGCAAGATCATTTTGATAAGACAACAGAAGAAGTTTCTGACGACGAGCATGTTGCTTTCCTCACCTACTGGTTATCATAATATCTGTTCTGTCCAGGATCAGTTCAGATTGCTAAAGCTTACATACCTTTGGCTATTCAAATTCATGAAGGTCGAAGAGTCTCTTTAGGTAAGCTTCTTCTCGCTTATCTTTACCATACTTTAAGCATAGCATCTCTAAGGATCAAACGTCTTCATGAAACCCCAAAACAACTATCTCTGTCGGGACCTTATTGGCTCTTACAACATTGGTTGAATGCCACCTTCGAGTCACATGTTGGCTATACCGTCTCCCGCTCTGTTCTGGAGGTCATGTATGATAGGAGGGTCGAAGGTATCAAACTTGCTTTTCAAACTCCTCAAGATGAGTCTAACAGGCCTAACCTTCTCAAATATGTGAGATTGTTTTCTGAATGTAAAACATTCATAGCTTCTATGGCCCCTTTCTCCAACAGATGTTTTGGGCCAACTTGGTTTAAAGTTGTTTTCCCTGGAAGTACTCCAACCCTTCGAGCTCACTTAAATGCTATTTGGGCTGCTTTTCTGACTCCAACGCTTCTCTCTCACCGCATTGAGTCGACAGGCAAGTGCTATGGGTTTGTAAGCTACCAACCAAATTTGGTCTCTCGACAATTTGGTTTGAGCTAGATGCTACCCAAAAGCCTGTATTCCCATGACAAAGACATTTGTTATTCTGGTCGACTGTTCACGGCTCGTCAACATCTTGACTGTTTAAAGTTTCATAATAAACAATCTCTGGAACATCCAACTTTCACCTTTCAAAACTCCTACTTCACAACTAAAGAGTTTAATGAGTGGTGGTCTGAATACTACCAACTATTTGATGGAGATTCTTTTACCAAGAAACTGAATATTGCATTCGACAAGTTGGAGAATCAACTCACGATAAGTAAGTACTTTTTCGTTTGCTTTTGTTTCCTTATTGTTAATAGCAATGTTCTAATTTCGAGCTTAGACCTTTCAGGGCCTGATCCTACCACTCAAGTCGAAGTTTCTGCTCCTAAATCAGGTCGAAAACGTCCCAGTACATCAAGCAACACCACCACCAAGAAGAATAAAACTGTTAGAAAGGTATTTGTCTTGACCTTTACTCTTTCATCAATACTATTTCAACCTTTGTTGATTGTCATTTTTTCTCTTTAGTTGATAGTCTCTACTGACTCAGAGGAAACTATCTCTCCACCAAATCATGAAAGTGACATTTTTTCACAACCCCCGCTTCCGACTCCACCAAAGCAACGGAAAATTATTAAGAACATTCCCAACGTGGTCGTCGAACCTCAAACAGCTCCAACAATTTCTTCGTCTCAAATTCTTACTGAGGTAACTTAACATTCTTTTCCAATATATTGCTTTCAATATCTCTGTTTTCTAACACTTTTCTTGAATAGAATGCACCAACTGTCGACCATACTCAGGAGAAAATTGACGAGGTTGCTGAAAAGATTGCTGAAGCTACTCCTGACTCCAATCCTTTTAGCCCTCAAAGGACTGATGCTTTTGGAAGCAACACTGATTCGGCTAACACTCCAGGTCAAAGTCGAACAGATCCTCAGGACAAACCCATCGTCGAACAGACTCCTGCCACAAAAATTGTTGAAGATGTCCCTCGACCAGAACACAATGCAGCTTCTCAGTCAGAACATCATTCTATTGCTGACGATACTAACTCCAACAGTTCTCTTAGTCAGGAAGAGATTCTAGACTTGAAGAAGACTAATCCTTTGGAGGCTCTCTTTCGACTCCAGAAGCTGCGACCAAGCTCTTTTGAGATTCCGGCTCAATCGACCAATCCTGATGCTGAGATTGATGCTTCCCTTGTCGAAACTATATGCCAGCTGAAAGCCCATCTGAACGAACCTGAGTTTCTCGTTGTTCTTGAGAGTTCTGAACATCTTGGTGGAGAAATTCGTAAGATCCTAGATTTATTGATCAAAGCTTCTCTTCCACTAGTTGTTGTTCAACTCTTCTTTGATTTTGAGGCGTACTTCGACCAACTTTGGAGGGACCTTATGACGAAGAAGAACCTCACCCTTCAGGCAAAGAACAAAGAGCGTGAACTGGAGAGAGAATGGGATGCCAGCGCAGCTTCGACCAAAAAGGTTGAAGAATTTCAGGAGAAAACTTTAAAGTTTTCTGATAAGCAGGGAGAGATCAACAACAAGATTGCTGATTACAAAGCTCAAATTGATGACCTTAACAAAAAAATTCAAAGTCTTGAGCGAGAGAAAATCAGTTTGGCTCAAACTGAAAAGGTCCCTTCGCCTAAAATTATTAACCAAGAAGTCTTGAAAGGACTTGGTCATGGTGAAAATGCACTCAAGTTAGAAAGTAACATTCGACAGCTTAAACAAAACCTGTCTCGACTTGACTCTAAAATTGATTTTGAGTCAACCAAGTTAGCCTATTTTAGGAACAATTTCCCTGCTTTGTAATTTCGTTCTTTGACTGACTGGCTATAATTTTGTAATGACCGCCAATATGCTTTTTAAGAACCTTTGTAATGATTGGCTAAATTTTAGCCATTTTAATATAGTCTCTTAGTTTTTTATTCTCTTATGTGAATTTCTTGAAGTGTGAGTTTATATCTTTTCAAAAAATATGCTTCAGCTTCACTTAAGCATTTCAACAACACACCTAATATCACATAGTTTAGAGCTATGTATTTAATCTTTCGATCAGTCCCTCCGACTGGATTATTTAGGTATTGGACCAATGTGTTTCTCCAATCAGCATCAGTCATATTGTCGATGGCAACAATTTCCAAGGCATACAAATCTTTACTTTCAACATTATCATCTACCCCCTCGAATTTTGACGTCGACAATTGACCTAATTTGTCTAATACTTCATGGGTTTCTTTGTTCTTGATCTCGAACATATCTTCTAACTTGTCTTTAGACACTCTATACCCATAAGCAATTTGCGCCAATTCATTGGCAATGTAATTGTTAGATCTTGGTACATGCAAGATCTCAACATGTTCGAATTTTTCTAATAAGCGTATCACAATTGCATAATACATTATTATATTTTCTCTGATGCATTTATACTCTTTTTTGATTTGTCGAATCACTAGCTCAGAGTCACCTCGAATCTCAACTCGTTTTGCCCCTAAATCTATTAAGGCCTTCAAACTAGTTATCAAGGCTTCATATTCGACCTCATTGTTAGAGCATACTTCTTTCATTTTGTAATGGAACTTTGTTGGAAGTCCTTTGGGAGAAATAATCAAGACTCCAATGCCTGAACCATTTTTGTGACTAGAACCGTCAAAAAACAGTTTCCAGTTAGTTCGCTCGACTTGATTTACAGACAATTCGACTAACCCATGGTCGACTATAAAATCAGCCACAACTTGTCCTTTCATAGCTTTTAAAGGAACATATGTTAAGGAAAACTCAGTTAGCGCTAAGGCCCACTTACCAATTCGACTATGCAAAATTGGTTTAGACAACATATGTTTAATGATATCAAAATGAGAGGACACATACACATCAACAGGCTTTATATATTGCTTAAGTTTGTTACATGAGAAATACAAGCATAAGCATAATTTTTCAATATCATTATACCTAGTTTCAGCATCTACTAGGGTTCGACTTAGATAATATATAGCTCTTTCGACGCCATTATCATCTTCTTGGGCCAACATATTCCCAATTGTCGAGCCTGATGCAGCTATGTACAATTTCATACTTTTTGTCCTATTGGGGGGTAACAAAATAGGAGGCTTAGTTAAATAAGCTTTTATTTGGTCGAATGCCTGTTGATGTTCTTGCTCCCATTTGAATTGATCTTGGTTCTTGAGCTTCACAAGTGGTGAAAAGATCTTCGTCTTGCCACTTAGATTTGAGATAAATCTCCTCAAGAAATTAATCTTCCCCAACAATGACTGCAGTTGTTTCTTTGTTTCTGGCGCCTTTAGCTCCAAGATTGCTTTCGTCTTATTTTGGTTTATCTCAATGCCTTTCTTATGAACCACGAAGCCCAGGAAATCCCCTGCATGTACACCAAAAGCACATTTTAAAGGGTTCATTTTGAGTCCATATTTCCTCATTCGTTCAAAAGATTGTCGAAGATGGTCTAAGTGACCATTTTCAGAGTTAGATTTTATTACAATATCATCAATATAAACCTGCATAAACTTGTCAATAAAATCATGAAACATGGAATTCATGGCTCGTTGGTATGTAGCTCCAGCATTTTTTAAACCAAAAGGCATTACTACCCATTCATAAGTTCCTAAAGCACCTGGGCATCGAAACGCCGTCTTAGGTACATCTTCGTCAGCTATAAAAATTTGGTTATAACCTGAATATCCATCCAATAAGCTGAGGTATTCAAATCCGGCTGCAGAGTCGACTAACATTTCAGCAACCGGCATGGGATATTCATCTTTAGGAGTAGCCTTATTTAAATCTCTAAAATCTATGCATACACGAAGGCTACCATTCTTCTTTATGACAGGCACTATATTAGCTAACCATTCGTCATACCTCGCAGTTCGAATAAACTTGCTTTTCAGCAATCTTTCAATTTCTATTTTGATTTTTTCCATAACCTCTGGCGCAAATCTCCTAGGAAGCTGCTTGATAGGTTTCTTCCCTGGGTTTAGTGGTAGTCGATGCTCCACCACATGTCGACTTAAACCAGGCATTTCATTGTAAGCCTTGTACTTACATAAGTAGGCCTTTTAATGATTCCATCACCTAAATCAATTTCCTCAAGAGGGTCTTGAGCTTGCATCCTTTTTACCGATCCTGATGGATCCATTTCGAAACGTAAAGGTTCGTCATCGTATATCCCGTCGAGTCGTTCGACTTGGTGATCGACTTCTTGATTGTTTTCATTTTTTACCATCATCATGGCCTCAATAGCCATGTTTTTCTCTAATTCGGCTTCTAAAGCCGCTCTTTCTTTATTTTCGGCCAAATAAGCCGTTATTCGAGCCAGGTATTCTGACTCAGTGGTCATCGTCTTTGACCGTTGTCCTCTGTTCTGGAGGACTTTCATGGTTCAATGGTTCATTAGGATCTTCTTTATTCCAAATGAAACCATAATTTGGATCTAAGTTCAGATACTTAGACACACTTTCATTAGAAGGATATACATCTTCTGCTTTGTAGCAAGGAGCTACATTTGCCAAATGCTGGTCGAAATGTCTGCGACCACTTTCAGTTTTGTAATAACTTTGGTCAGCTTCAATATTCTCCACTATACCATCTGGTCTCCAAATGGCCACACGTTGATGTAAGGTGGAAGGAACTGCCCCAATACCATGGATCCATTCTCGACCCAACAGCAGTTTAAAATTTGCCTGAGATGCGATCACCATGAAGACGGTTGACCTTACAGACGAACCAACAGCTAGTTTTACTTGAATTACTCCAAGTATTCCACTTGTCTTGCCCTCATAATTCGACAGTACCATATTATGGGGTCTTAAGTCTTTATCAGACTTTCCTACTTTCTGGAGTGAGGAATAGGGCATTAAGTTTACAGCAGCCCCACCATCAACAAACACTTTGTTTATAGGCACTCCATCCACTTTTGCCCTTATGAATAGGGGCTTCAAATGATACATCATTCCTCGACCTGGCCTCTCAAACACAGCCTTTTGCTCTTCTACCACTCCTTTTCCCATTACATAGTAACAAACAGGTGTTTCTTCCACATTCTCGTCAGGAAGAAAATCATCTTCGTTCTCAGATACCTCAGATACTCTGTCGAACTCCGCTGGAAGTACAGAGACAATTCCACAGTCGATTAGCAACTCATCTGACTCTATGTCAAAGTTGTCATCGACCTCTTCGTCCGACAGTGGAGAATACTCAGGCTCTTTTTCTGTATTGAGGATCGGAGCATCATCGTCAACCAATTCTTTAATCAGTTTCTTTCCTAGGATCATCCCAGCAGCTAATCTTTCATTTGCTATTTTAGCCTGCTCCTCAGTCAACTTCCTGTGAAAAGGTTTTGACTGATAGTGAGAAAATCCTGCCTGCACCATTTTCGAACCTTCTTGTCCATTCTTGTGGCTTCTTTGGTAACGCCTCCACTGCGTTCGAGTCATGGGGTTCTTTCCTTTGTAGTTTGGAGATATGTAATCCTTTCTTTTAGATCCACTATCCGTCCAAGAACCTTCAGCATTGGTTCCATCGCCTTGAATCTGCCATTCTGGGCGTTTACCTCTGAAGTTAATGGGTTTCACCCATTTTTCTTCAGGGACATCCGTTTTGGGATGGAAAGTCCTTGTTTTTCAAACATCTTCCTGTATTCTCCAGCCCTTCGACTACTGTTTTCTCCTGTATACATGAATTGACGATTCTTGCCTCGACGAGGGTCGAACCTCACTTTGTTTGCAGCATCGACATTGAAAACAGCATCACACCTTGGGCATAATCCAACTTGAGAGTTGTTATTGTGGCATCTCTCAAGGAATTTCAAAAGACTTTCTTTTGGTTCAGGATAAACCATGTTCAAAACTTTGCCATCAGTAGCGCCGATTTGCTTTCTAACGAAACCATCAGTAGTCTCGACCATCATCACGTCAGCAAGCTCAGTATAGTGAGCCTCTTCGACTTGCAAAGGATCAGTATCAACTTGCATTGATGACTTTGGCTTTTCTCCAAACTGTAACCTTCCTTCTTTCAAAGCTTTTTGCACCAAATCCCTGAAAAGGACACATTGAGAAGTTTTATGACCCAAGAAATTATGAAATTTACAAAATCCTCTTTTTTTCTTTTGTTCAAGAGGAGGATTTTTAAGTCCTGGGGGTACTATGATTTGTCCGTCCGAAACCAACAAATCAAATATTTCATCACATTTTGTTATATCAAATGAATACGTTTTACTAGAAAATTTTTCATTTTTACTTTCAATCAGATTTTTATCATTTGAGGGCTTGAGCAATTTACAGATACATGGTGGCCCTGGCTTTAACTCAGCCACGTTGACCTCCCCCTCTTCGTATTCACTGTCGCTATTAGAGTCGAACTCACTTGTAGTAACATAAGCTATTTTTTCTTTCTTATGATATTTACTAGCTCTGGCTTTTTCAGCTTTTAGCCTTTCGACCTGGCGTACTCTATCTGCCAGTTGTGCCATATCTCTCAAATGTTGGGTGTCTAATTTCTTCCTTATAGAATAATCTAACCCACCTGCAGCCATTTCGACTAACTCATGTTCAGGAATTTGTGTAAAACATCATGCTTTCAGTAACCTAAAACGGTTTAGATAATCATCGACTGGTTCTGTACCCTTTCGCCTAACTCCAGCTAATTCTTTCAAACTGATTTTCGACTGTCCCATATAAAATTGTTCATGGAACAATCGTTCTAATTGGTTCCATGAGAACAAAGATTGGGGAGATAAGGTCGTGAACCAAGTAAATGCATTTTTCGTTAAAGAACTTGGAAAATACTTCATCTTTAGATTTTCATGGTTTGCTATTTCTCCAGCCTCTGTCTGGAACCTAGCAATATGCTCGACCGTCGACTCGCCAGTCTCGCCAGCAAATTTAGTGAATTTTGGAACTTTCCAACCCCTAGGCAATTCTGTTTGCCTTACATATTTTGACAACGGGGAAACGAAATTTGGTCTATGCAAACCTACATTTATTCCATTCTGAACTAAAATTTGTTCAACTACATTAGAGATATTATTGTGTCCAACATTGACATCTTGCTGGATGTTCCTAAGAACCTGGTCAGCATCTTGATTCCTTTGTACTATTCTAGGGATCTCTTGCTCAATTTGATCTCCTTGTCCTATAGGTTCGACCCCTCTCACATTCGACCCTTGAGTAGTCGAAAGGTTTGGTTGTGGGGGCGCTCCAAAGAAATCTGCAATTCTGGCCATCTGTCCAGCCAATATTTCATAACTTTGATTCGTGTTATTTATCATGGGAGTAAAAACAGTTCCCATTTGTTGAGTAAGGGCATTCACCATTTCATGATTACTTTCGTCCATTTGTTGTCGAATTGACAACATTGACGTAGTACTTAAAGATGGCAAAGTCTGGTGATTATATCCTATGCCTATAGGTCGACCCCCTGGATTTGATGTGCTTGTAGCCATCATGCTGTCAGAATATAATGAAGGATTTGTGTGCAAACCTTGCATCATAGACGTGGGCATTCCAAACTGAGGGTTAAAACCTGGTGGAGGTAGCATTCCATGAAACGGCGGTCGTAATGGATTAAATGGTGACCGTACATTCGTTGGTGATGATACCAATATTGCTGCCGTCGATCCACCAGTATTTGTTGTTCCAACTGGGGATGAATCTGCGGCATTTTGTGGTGTTGTTCCAGTCAGAATACCTCCTTGATTTCCAGAAAGATCAGAATTAGTTGTATTTACTTCAGCCATGTTAGTTAATTTCCGACCACTTCTTAATATCATACATAACTATTATATTAACAAAAACAAACAGCAATTGACGGGTCCCACTGGGCGTGCCAATTTGTTTACCCAGAAAAATGGTAAACAAGCGCTAGTTTCCTTTTTAAAGGTTACTTTTGCGGAGTCAACTAGAATACTCCAGGACTGATTGCTTTATTTTGTTATATTATGTGTATCTGGTTTGTATTAAATGCAAATAGTGACTTTAACGTAAAAGTAAACACTGAAATTAAAGGCTTTAAAGTAAATCAAAGCAATAAAAAGGCAGTAAATGTGCACTGAAAGATAAAATGTAATGTAAAATGATTGCATTAATTAAACTGGTACGCATACGTACATTCCAAAGTTGCACTCGTTACTCATTATTGCGCAGAGGTTTGAGTTTACTTGTGTTTATGTAGAAAATGCGGACCCTTAACTATTCCTGTGAAACTTGCTTAAATAGTAAAAATAAAATAACTACTACTAACGGTCGACTGGTTATCAGTCAACACGTGTCTTCGACATGCAAGATCTTCAATTGTGAGACCTCCACGCGTCCTGTGAGAACTGCCAGAAAACTGCTTGAAACTGCCTCTTAACTTCTAAAACCTCTCGACTTCCACTTCAGTTTCTGCAGCAAAATTCTTAAGTCTTTGCATACTTTTGGTCGAACGCTGAAGCCTCTGATAATCTTCCTAGTCGAACAGCTTCGACTACTAAGCATTACTTAGTCGAACCGCTTCGACCCAAATGGCAATGTAGATCTTTGATTGAGGCCCAATTACCAATTTAGGCCCTTTTTACCAAATTGAGGCCCAATTACCAATTTTAAGCCCCAGTTACCCATTTATCGGTAAGTCGAAATCCTAGGGTAACAGGTTATGAAAATGATATGTAATTGTATATGTGTATATCATGGATTAATGCTATTTAAGGACAAAATATATTGTTATTGTGTACTATGTGCTAATTGTGATACATGGAATTGTTGAATGCTAATTTCTATGCGTTGTTATGATTTTTACATGATGAATGTATGTTGTACAAGTGGTGGATAATTCAATATGTTGAATTATGATGATATACTTAAATATTAAGATTACATGGATAATTCTGATTTGCATATGTTTTTGGTAATTGTATGTGTACATGAGGATTAAATTCATCAAATGTGAATGTTCTTTTGGTGGTTGTTGAGGATGACATTGATTGTCCTATATGCAATATGTCAATTGTGATTGATAAAAGCTATGTGAATGCTATTGATGTTATGTCGGTGTGTTTATACATTGTGTGCATATATTGATGAATGTAACAATGTGTTGCGTTGGTGATGAAACGATATTGATTCTTGCGGTGATTGAATGATGTTTAATCTGAGTATACTTAATATGAATTGAATGCTTACTAGTACATGTGAATGCTTATTGGTGATGATATGGTGAGTTGTAATGAGACGATGTAGAGCTTCAGATCGATGATGTTGTAAGTATGTCATATGTATACATTCATTCAGACGCATTGGTGATGGATCCCGGTGATGTTGTGGATCTAATGGTGGACATAATTCCCATTGTGCGGAATTTGTGCCGGTTGGGCTGTATCTTGGAGATGAATAGATCAGTCGAGTGGGTTAATATTACATTTGGTAGCACATGCATAGTGTCAGTACATTACATATGCATTATTATCATGACATGATTGGATGGTTTCCAGTGATGTATTCGGTGATGTAATTGCATTATGGTTGAGGAATGTTTTCTTGAAAATCTGAATACATGCAATTGGATGAATGATAAAATGATGATGTATTATTGTTTTTGATCTAATAACACTTGTTAATTGTGAATGATACTAACCCTTACATGTTGATATTTTTCAGATTGAGGAGTAGCGGCCTTAGTGCTCGGTGAGGATGACTCGTAGAGTTTATCCGTTTATGTTGGGTCGTGTCGGTCATGCTCTGATCTTGTAACACCGGTGGAACTCTATTATAGAGTTTTGATTATAAATTTATCTGTTTGTTTTAGATTTATTTTGTGGGATATTGCATAGATGATGTTGTGCTTATCCTTTGAAAAATGTTACGCTGTGTAGAAACATGATTATGATAATTTGATGATTTGTTCTTAAGTGAAGCATGACAATTGACTTATGATAAATTGATTTATTTTAATTGTGGCACCCTTGTTTTTATGTTTTACTCTGAATTTTATATAATTGCCGCGGGGTTTAGGAGGGTGTTACATCTAGAGGCTCTATAATCTTCTTTGAGACAATTGTCTCGTGGGACATGTGTCTTGAGATACTTTGGACTCTCCCATCAAACAGAGAGGGGAAGATCATCCAACTAGGATTTCACGTCTCTAGGGCGTGTTCACGCTTAATATGCCTTGTCTCCCTGAACTTAGGTGACTTGATTTTCGGTGAATTGGAAATTAATCTATGTTAGAACAAGAATTGGTTCTGCACTTTTTCTCAAGTTTTGATGATAACAACACATCTATTTTACATGTAAATAATTTTGTTTCTAATGTTTTCTTGAGTGTGCAGATCATAAGCTTTGTATGATTTAGGACTGTTGTCTAAAGAATCATCAGAAATGTTATCGTCATAAAGACTACTCTCTTTCAATTCTAAAGGAACATCGTCACTATTATCTGAAGTCATTGTTCTATTATGAAGGAATCTAATACTTCTGCTCATATAGTCCGTGGTGTCCCATTCTCAAATCAGTTATCTCTTCAGATACAAATTTGATTTAGGAAGTCCTGCGTCGTACTTTAGAAAGGCTGCTGTCATTATTTTTGAAAGACAAAGTTATGTTCCTATTAATTTTGATGTTCTCATGCTATCATAACAAAGTAATTTCAGAACTACTCATCATATACATCATCATAAGAACAAAGAAATTAAAGTGATCTCTTCCAAGCTTACTACTTTAGAATCAGAAGTACATCATTTAAAGATAAGATCAAGAAACTTTCTCTAGAAGATTCAGTACAACGGTCTGCTCAATAACTCACACTTATCAAGACGTTTGTACTATTCAAAAGATGTCTTCCACGCCATCATGTCAAAGCTGCAAGCTATAGGCTAAGGAAGTAACGTATTCTACTATCCAACATCTGACTTATATTCATTGGAAAGTAACCGTTGGCTTTTAAGAAAAGACTCTTCTATCCTCACAACATCTCTTTCTATGAATACTATAAAAGAAGATCAAGACTTCAGAAGAAAATTCGTTGGAAGGTGAACAACCAAAATATGTTGTTACCCAAATAGCCAAAGTTGCGGATTGCTACTACAAGAGCCGAAGATGCTGCTAGTGCAAATGCCAAAGCTGAAGATGTTTTCTGTCGCAAATGATAAAGCTGCAATGCTACAACAATGCAAAGAAGCCAAAGCTAAATCAAAGCAAAGCAAAAGCTGTTGCAAAATTATGAAGCTGAAGTTGAAAAGGACAAAGAAAGAAGAGAAATAAGATTACTACAAGATGCAAATCAACAACAAATCTAATACATCTTTGTAGAATCTAGAAAAAGCAAGGAGTTATTGCTCATATATTGCTCAACACTTTTGTGTTTTTTGTACTTAATGAAATTATGGTATGAAAGACTCAAGATGTCACTTACGATGTCAAGACATCTGATCTATTATTAACTAACCAAAGACAGAACATAGAGATCCCCAATTTTAAATTACCCCTAAGAAGGAGTCCATGAGTACTGGGATCATATATGTTCATTCAACATAAATAGATAGTAAACTTTATTGGTTCTTGTAATACGGTGAGCTGACTTTATTGAAATATTGCGGATAGCAAGAGTCGCCACCGACTTTTATTTTATCCAATTTAGAAAGGCAAAAAGAACAGGAAAGACCTTTGAAAGATTTTGAGTTCGGGGGGTAGGTTATACAAAGGGAAGGTGTAAGGAACCCTTTGTATCCATGGTTATCCATGGGCTCTTAATTGCTTAGCTCACTTTTGAATTGTTTGAAATGTTTGAAGTGTAGTGTGTGAATAAAAAAAAACTTCGTTAAGGACTTTAGCTTGTAAATAAGCGTAGCCTTGTTTTGAATTTGATCTGGAAAAGAGGTGTGAAAAGTAATTTGAATGTTTGTTGTGAGCAAGCAGTTAAGATCTACCTACCCTAAGATTATGGTCTTTCTTGTTCTTTAAGTCTTTCGGGCGAAAGGGTCTATCCGTACCATGAGAGGGCAAGAAGTCTTAGCAATAGGAGAATCATCTTATTTTTCTCAGGCAGCATCGAGGGACTAGATGATTTTTATTCTTTAAGGCAACCTTGCTTTAGGTATCCTCGAAATCGAGGGACTTGACTATTTTTTAGTACAATTAGAGGCAACAGATAAATAAGGCAACAAGGCAACGAGAGGGATTACCCTAAAGGTGTGTGGGTGCAACAATCATGTGATTCAATTCAATTATTTATCTTGTAATTAGTTATCCTAATTTGATTCAAGGTTGCACTCCCTAGGATTACTAACCACAGCAGAAAAGTAAAACAATTTAATATTCCTACGCTATTACAATAAACACCTATGGGGAAGGGGAAATAAAGGCAAAGAATAAGAAGGAACAATAATTAATCAAAATCTTGAATGTCTTGATCTTCCTCGAACCCTTGATCAATTCTGAAAATTAAAAGGCAAACAAATAAGGGTGAGTATAGGAGGGATTCATTGACTATTCGAGGAAAACCCTATTTTAGGCAAAGAGGCAAAATAAAAATAAAAATGATATTTAAACAAAGAGTTAGAAACTTAACTTTTTGATCTGATGGCGCGTGGCTGAAAGATCTTGGTTAATCCTGAAAATTAGCCACGAAGAAGAAAAAAATGTTAGTGCATTAAAGACCTCAACAATTATAACGTGGCAGATCAAAAATTAAAATAGTGATACTTTAGGCAAACAAATAAAAGGCAAAGCAAAAGGCGAACCCCGAATGGGGCAAAAGTTAACCAGGGTTGTAGGCAACACCTACCAGTAAACCTAAGGCCATTAAGGTTTATAAATGAATCGAGGTTAACAAACCAAAAAAATTAATTATTAGTTTTCAATCTAATTAATTAATTAATTAAAAGTATATACAAAAATAATAATTTTTATCGTTTAAAACTAATTATTGATAAATTTGTGGAAAAATCGAGTTTTCGATTAAAAATAAATAATTATACGAAATTATTATGATAAAAAATTGTTTAAATAAAATAAATAAAAAAAAGAAAAAAGAAATAACTAAAAAGGTGTATAAAAAAAAGAATAAGAAAACTTAGCTTTGCTTGAGTGTGGTTGTCCATTGAGGGTCTATGGTGAATGGTCGTTCCTGAGCCTTCAGATCTGGCGCTGTGTAGATCTAGTGGTAGCAATAGGAGAGTGCATCATAGTCCTGCGTGGAGTTGCAACATATAATTTGTGGAAAATCACGAACAAACAAACAAACAAAGTGATAAAAATAGTTGCAGGACCCTGGCATCGAACCCAGGTACCCTTGGTATAAGATGCACACTAATATCCAGTTGAGCTGTGCGTTCAAGATGTTTAAATAACCAAAGCCAATGATTAAATACTAAAACGGGATATTTAATGAAAATAAAAAACAAAGTCAAGAGCGGACCCCACAACCACACGCATAACCAACCAGAATTGGAGAGAGTGGCTGGAACAATTTGACTGACGAATCAGGGCCCTGCACGCGTGGAGAGGGAGTCTTGAGAGTTGACTGGCCATTAGAAGCGTCACGCGTGTTGGTCCTGAATGCCTTGTCACTGTTCATCTTCTTCTCCATGGTACCTGCGGATTCTTCCATGGACTTAGCTGCGAAATTTCTTGCGAGTTTTCATGGCTATTCCTACACAGATTCAAACTAAAAAAAACACGTTAAATGAAACGAGAAGATGTCCAAATTCACTAATCAGGACGTGGTTAGTTCAATGGTGGTTGTGGTTTGGAGCATAACGGCCTGCATCTACGAAACCGAAACAAAAAAACTTTGTTCCCTAGCCATGGCATATTCCATTCCCTGCGTTAAAACTCACAAACAAGGGTTCAAAACAGTCCTAAATATGATCATGAACATAAAGGTATGCATATAATAGATTCATGTTATGTGAACGAAGAGTTTGAAATTTAAACTTTACTTTCACGATGGAGCAACTTGGAAGTGATGATTGGTCGCGTGCTATTCTTCAACGAGGGTTGGGTACGATTCCTCAGGTCTCCAAGAATATGATTCAACGCTTATAATTGAATGAGAGAGGCCGTTTCATAAAAAAACTTTGCCCTATTTTATAGTGTACTTTGAAACTTGGAACCCTTGTCCTTGGCTGCTTAACTCCTATTTTCGTCCCAAAACCCTTGCCTTTGCATCTGAACACGGTGTCTTTATATAATAGGTGAATTAGGGCAACAAATTTTGGCCAAATCCAAATGATTGAAATAAATGAAATTTGATTTTTCAATCATGAAATTTATGCTATTTTTGGATCTAATCTTGCTCCATTGAGTCTCCACGAAATTGAATCATATTATGGCCCTTTAACTGATTAGAATATAGAAACCAATCCAATCTTATTATTTTTCTTTCAATTATTTGATTTAAATTGCATTTTAAATGAATAAAAATTGAAATAAAAATGAAATAAAATCAAATAGGCGTGGGAATGGAATTGGATATTATTAGTAACCTTAGAGACAAGTTTGGATCAAAAAAGATTGGGCCCATTTGGAAGAAATTCAATTTTAGCCCTTATTTGTTCCATGTCCTTCTTCAAAATTTCATCAACTTCAACAAGTCATAACTCTTTCAATTTTTATCATATAGAGATGTTCTAGTATTTTTTTGGAAAGCACAAGATGTTCTCTACAAGCCACTTTGGAACATATTTTGCATTTGGAGATTTTATCTTGATGATATGGCTTCTGAGAAAAACTACTTTTTGCGAGCTTCTAGAGGGACCTGTAATATTTTGACTCATATCTTTTAGGCTGAAGCATTTTTGGATATCGGACCCAACATCAAAGTTGTAGAGAATTAAATTTCCTTGAGAATGAGCTTTGGTTGGGGAATTTCTGATAAAGTATGTGGAAGATATGATCAGTCAAAGTTGGGTTGACTTTTCTCCTAAAACCCTAATTTAGAAACCTCTGAATTTTGTCAACTTGGGAGCTTTTCTTGATGAATCATGATCAACCCTTGATCAAATGATGAATGTACCTTCAAAATATTGATGTTGACCAAAAATCAGGAGTTTTGATTGTATTTTGACCACAATTGACTTTTAGGTCAAACTAATCGACTGTTGACTTTCTGAGTAGTTGATTGATCAATCTTGTGAATTAAGACTTGAAACTTGGCACAGAGGTTCTTTGAATCACATGAGAGGTCATGGAGTCCACTTGAGGTATCAGAAGTTGATTTCTCCTTAAGAGGATCAAAAACCCTAGTTGGAGGGCGGTTGTTTGGGAGAGCGCTCATTCAGTCAAGTCTTGAGCGTTTGACATCCATATGGGCTTAAATATGAAAATGTGGTGGGCAAATTTAGGGGTATGACAGTTCTATAAAGGATCAACTATCAAACCTGAACCCGATGTTATACACGATGTCACAACATCCATGACTGAACAAACAAAACATTGCAGAAGATAAATAACACAATTAATTCTTAACCCAGTTCGGTTTAAACTACCTACTATGGGGGCTACCAAGCCAAGAAGAAGATTTCACTATCAGTAGTACTATTTTATGTAAACAACCTCTGGTTTACAGATAAACAACCTCTGGTTTACCTAGTTACTACCCAATGCAACCTTTATCTCAGATATCCATTTAAGACAAGAGAACCTCTGCTCACTCCCTAGTAATACCTAACTGTTACAACCCTGCAACAACTACTTACACAATTAACAATACATAATAACTTGATCTAGCTTCACAACTTCAATCAAGAACATAATACTATATTCTTACCTACAGGTTTCGAGTGAGAACAATCACTTCTCTTACCTACAGGTTTCAAGAAGGACATGGCAGCCATCCCACAACCTAGGTGGTCTACCTATAGAAACCCTACTGACTACATCTTTTTAAATTCGGTTTTCTATATCAAACTAGGTTACAAAGGTTTCTATTTATAACCTATTCCCAATTGGACTTGGGCTTAGAAATTGCAGCACTCCTTGCTGTACAAATCTGCAGATATCTTCTGCTACAATCAAGGTATTTTAATCACAAGTTTCCTAATTTATCTTCTAAATTAGAAACGGATGAATCTTCAATCTTTCGATCTGATTCTTCAATATTTTGATTTAATTCTTTTGACCTTTAAATCTGCGCCACATTGGATTACAAAATATTCCACGAATAATCTGTATCTATTGAGTATCAGACTCAATTGTCATTCCAGTTTTGCAGGCGCGATGTCATGAGTTGATATCATGACATTCCATATAACATATTCCTCGTACCTATTTTGTTCTTTTATATTTGCAAGATTTATACATTGTATTACATTTGGCTGCTATTATGTTTTAGTCAAACATAGATGCCAATCAGCCAATAAAAGCACCAACAATTTCCCCCTTTGGCATATTTAGGCTAAAACTATACATTCATTAAAAATGCAGCAAAACGTAAATGCTTCAACTTTCAAGACAACAAGGAAGAATAGAATTTTACATTCTCAGAATTGGGCTTTAATCAATATCTTCTGTTCTTCAGGTCTTGAACCACATCATAACATCTTCAGTCTGCTACAAAATCCTTTGTTTCTTTTTACAGTAGCAAAATCAGAAGATGATATTCCTCCCCGCTTTTTAGTCATAATATGACAAAGAATTGTCCGATGTCATAATATGCAGTGGAACATCATCATGCAACACTGATGTATACGAGGAAAATGATGGGAGAAGGCCTTTGTCTTGGAGGACCAATGGTAGCTTAGAGCATGTGAGAGGACTTGAGTGAAAACTGTCCACCAGTCCTAGTAACTCAGAACAAAAATCACAATTGTGTTCATAACTCAGATCACAAATCACAATGAAAATAGTTCCTATACTTAAGGCTGTATATGATGGAACATTTTTGTTGTTATTGCAGAAAGAACCTATGGTAGAGACCATCAACATCCCCAGCCAGTGTTTTTCTTTTTCTGAAGAGGTTTTGGTAAAGCAACCCATCACAATACCAAACCCAGACACGACTCATAAGAACACACACGAACGACATCTTGAGAGAGTTTGATTTCTATAATCTATAGAGACGTCATTATATAGCCATTTGAGATTATAGGAAATAACGATTTTCTTTGGTCTTGTTCAACGGTCAAATTGTTAATTAGGAAACAGTTCCAAAAGAAATTACTCTTTCCAAAGTAGTTTTTGACTGTTTCTCTGATAGGAGTTATCTCTAAATACCATCGCATGCATAGTCATTGATTGAACTTTACACCGACCACTGATGTGTAGATAAACTTCAAGACAAATTTCCTTGTTTGACTTAGCAGATTTAATGTCTTCAAACATGTCATGACATCTTGTCAGACATTGTCACTTTTATTCCCCTTAAGCACATAGCTCAAGATTTTTCAAAAGATGAACACAAAGCATCCAATGGACCAAGTAACAGACCTCCTACTTATTCTTCTGACTCATTAGTCATAGACATAGACTTCTGTTGTTCTGAACACCTTGATACTATTAGACATACATCTACCTCATTAGTGTAGAGAATGAATTATGGATTCCAGTTGCACATGGTTAGATTCAACCATTCATTGACAATAATGTAACATTTTCTTCATGATGTTAAAGTATTTTTGACCAAGATACTTTTCTTGACATAAGAAGTCACTCCCCCTATCTAAGATAGTCTGAGCTTCTTCAAGGAATAAACTTGAAATTATGAATGGAAAATATAAGACGTATCTTCATATCTTCAAGAGCCTCACCCTCTATTCAACTATCCTGCTGAACACAATCACTATAGCAAAGATGCTCCTTTACATTAAATACTCACCTTAGAAATAAGATGTTATAACATTGTGTCTGACATTAGTACTACCAGTATCTTCCACAAGGTTCATATGTCTTTCTACAACAGACCCTTGTCTACCAACTTATCTCCTCCAGAAATGATTAACTGATGACCTCTTGACATTAGAAGCACGCATAGAGAGGTTGCCACAATATCAACATAAAGAACTGCCACTTCTTGTACTTTGTTGAGCATAACCTTACCATGTTTGTATCAAATCATGGTTTGCTTAAGAAAATTTGAAATCCTTCTTGACTAGATTATCAAGTCTTGAATCTGAAGAATCCTCCTTATCTTCAGCTCTGTTGATCAGATCATAGAACTCATGTCTTCATAGTCATACTCACTTAATGAAGTCTTCATTGTGAAAGTAATTATGTATTTCCAGAACACATTACTAACATAAAGATCAGAACCTGCCCACTTTAATCCACATTATGTCTGAACTCCTACTTTAGACAATAATGTCGCTTTTTCCAACTTCGCATGCATATTCCTAGACATTCTTCCAGGATAATAGCACATTGTGATGTTGACATCACCTAAGACATAAGTTCTTCTGACACCCAAACTCAAACAAACTCTGACTATCCATAGAAATAACACGTCTCTATAGAATGACTTGGAACACAAGAAACAATTTATGTTCACGACACGAAACAAGACTCTACTCTTTACAAAAAAACTGTAAAGAATGACCTCAGACCTAAAAATGTATGAACACTACCCTTAAACCCTATGTTTGTCACAAATTGACAACCATAACCTAGACTCTAGACTTTCCTCATATCCGAAAGAAGAACATAAGAGACTCAAACAAGACTCAAATAAAACGGAAAAGACTCTAGAAACCTGAGCAATTTAAACAACATACCTGGACTTTAACCAAAGTCTCGATCAAGAGATGTTATTTGAAGAGGAACTGCACCAGGTGGACTTGTGCATAGGTTGGAACATGCACTGAGTCAGAACAATTAATACATACCATCAATACATGTCTTCAGATGATAATGCAAAGAATATTCCTTGCTGGTCTTTAAGAATATACATGAATTGAGTTATGTTCTGAAATCTTGTGTGACATTGTTCTTCTGGCTTAAAGAATAGTCTATGAAAGACTTTACATTTGGATAGAAGCAGAATAACATTGTCTTTGTTGATCTTCCTACTCTCTTACTCCCCTTGAGTTATACAAATTTAGGACATATTTGATGTTCGTCCTTGAAGTTCCCTTCATTTGGAATTTTCCACAGTTTCCAAGTTCAGAAGCTTCAGTCTACTTGCTACACAAGATTCAGATTTCCATACTCTGCAACTTGAAGTAGAAGAAACTATGATTGTATAACCATAAATCAATCTTCAGCATACACATCTGAGCTATTCATACAGACATAGTAAATATCCAACTACCATCAAGATATTTAATAGAGTCAGTATGCTTCACCAGATACTCTTGTCATACTTCCTTAATATGTGAAGATAATAGTGAACACGGACTTTTGGTTCACACTAGTCCTTGAATACATAACTAGAAGGACTTCTCATCTAGTAGGTACTAAGTCTCCCATGAAAGTACTTATTAGTTACTCAGTAAGATTTACTACTCACACTAGTTCATCCTGACTGGTTTCTTTTTCTCAGTCTAGCATCCAGGTGCTACACCCAATAACTACTAAGTCTCCCATAAAAGTACTCACCAGTTATTCAGTTAAAATTTGCTACTCACAATAGGTCATTCTGACTGATTACCTCTTCACATTTATACATTCTTCTCTTGGCAAACACAATATAAAGAAACTGAAGATCTTGAGATGATGTTGTGACATATGATGTGGCATCATCCTTCATGGTTCTTGGTTAACACCTTTAACATCTAATTCATAACACTTGGGGTGAAGATAAAGTAATGCAATTAATAGCAATATCCAGACATATCAAGGGATACAATAGCCATCATCTCAATAAGCTTTTCTCCAGACTTCCATTCTAATTTTGAGATGATAGATGCCATAGTCTGTACCTATAGAGGAGATTCCCTCATTTAGGTTTCTGGAACAGACTTAGTTATAACATAACACTTAATTAGAGATTCTTCTGAGCCATATGACTACCTTGATTCTAAACAATACTACCCTTTCTGGATAATAACTAGGGCAACAACATTCTTGACCATATTTCACTATGGTTGAGACACAATATTCAGCTCCAACAACTGCTATATGGTTATACACATATCTGGTTCCATTTATCAGAGGGAAATACCAGATGTAAGCTCATCTTGATTTAAACATAAAGGATCAGAAAGGAATACCTTCATGAGTTTCTTGTGGCACTGAGCTTTTACTTCTAACAGAATTGGAGTAGAAGCACATGTTAATCGTGTCCTGATCAACTTATAGACAAATGTCTCCTCTTATAGACCAGGAGTAGGTTCCAAACCAATGTTCTCACACTATATTAGTTTAGCACCAGAACATCTATTCTTCAGCTGGTAGATGCATACCAGTTCTTAATGTCCTAACATCATGTAGGACATTTGTTCCTCCTTCTAGGAACACTCTAGCCTTAAAAATTTTCAAGGTTCACACTTGCAGATGATTATGAATATCATTGATCAGTTGACATTCATCAGCTCTAATAAACCATGCCATTATGAGTGGACTTGAGAGACTACTCAAGTATCTTTGACACTTTAATTATAGCTGTAAGATTCTGCCATACATTCTGTAGAATATAAATAACCCTAGAATCTTTCTTGTACAATAGGGGTTGCACAAACACTATGCAGCGGAAAATAGTCATACTTCAACAGAATTCACACAATGCTTACTCCAGATATTAGTTGTAAGCATGACAACTACGGATTGACTGAAACTCAACCCTGCACAATGCTTGCTTCTGCATCAGGCACCAGACTAGACCAAACCAACATCCTGACCTGATAAACTCACACAGGTTCAGAGGTTACCTTATCAATATCTTCACTCCCGCATGAAGGTTTTGATGCATTTCTTCTCTGTCCACAGATACTGGTTAAATTAGTTTAATTCAAATTCTTCACTCCCGCATGAAGTCTTTGGATTTAGCACTCCTTTATTCCAGCATCACAGCTCTGGGTCAGGTTGGTGTTATCCTCCACATGTAGGTCCATCCTCCCCTTCAAGGGACCATACAATATGAACATTCCTTGTTCAAACAATATTCTACCTTTACCACAACCAGAAAGTATCCCCCATGGATCTCATCCAGAGACAGACATGATGCCTGCTCTGATACCAATTGAAATTTTGGTATGACAGACTCGGGATGCCACTTACGATGTCAAGACATCTGATTTGTTATTAACTAAGCAAAGGAAGAACATAAAGATCCCCAATTTTAAATTACCCCTAAGATGGAGTCCATGAGTACTGGGATCATATATGTTCAGTCAACATAACTAGATAGTAAACTTTATTGATTCTGTAAAGGAACAACTATCTAACCTGAACATGATGTTATACACGGTGTTACAACATCCACGACTGAACAAACAAAACATTGAAGAAGATAAATAACACAGTTAATTGTTAACCCAGTTCGGTTTAAACTACCTACTCTGAGGGCTACCAAGCCAGGAAGAAGATTTCACTATCAGTAGTACTATTTTATGTAAACAACCTCTGGTTTACAGATAAGCAACCTCTGGATTACCTAGTCACTACCCAATGCAACCTTTATCTCAGATATCCATCCAAGACAAGAGAACCTCTGCTCACTCCCTAGTGATACCTAACTGTTACAACCCTACAACAACTATTTACACAATTAACAATACACAATAACTTGATCTTGCTTCACAGCTTTAATCAAGAACATAATACTCTTATCTTACCTACAGGTTTCGAGTGAGAACAATCACTTCTCTTACCTACAGGTTTTGAGAAGGACATGGCAGCCATCCCACAACCTGGGTGGTCTACTTATAGAAACACTAATGACTACATCTTTTTAAATTCGGTTTTCTATATCAAACTAGGTTACAAAGGTTTCTATTTATAACCTATTCCTAATTGACTTGGGCTTACAAATCGCAGCACTCCTTGCTGTTACAAATCTGCAGATATCTTCTGCTACAGTCAAGGTCTTTTAATCATAAGTTTCCTAATTTATCTCTTAAATTAGAAATTGCTAAATCTTCAATCTTCCGATCTGATTCTTCAATATTCTGACTTTATTCTTTTGACCTTTAAATCAGCGCCACATTGGATTATAATATATTCCACGAATATTCTGTATCTGTTGAATATCAGAATGAATCTTCATTCCAATTCTGCAGGCGCGATGTCATGAGTTGATGTCATGACATTCCATATAACATCTTGCTTGTACCTATTTTGTTCTTTTATATTTGCAAGATTTATACATTGTATTACATTTTGCAGCTATTATGTTTTAGCCAAACATAGATGCCAATCAGCCAATAAAAGCACCAACACTTAAACATTTGTGTAATATTCTTTTAAGAAGTAATCTTGTAAACACAACTGTTAATCAATTTCCATTGATTATTCTTTAAGTGACTAGTCTTAGTCTGTATTGTTGTACCCCAAAAGTTTCCCTCCTACTTCTTTTAACTGGCCTACATTTCACATTAGGACATATGCATTAACATTCATATCATTGGCTCTGTGATCGCGGGATCAAGGTTCATTTTCTCAGGCTCTTATCAGGGACCAATCAAATCCTTGTCATGACGAAGGTCTGGCACTCTAGTGTGCTTTGTATCAAGATTTTCTGCTGTTTTCGTGACAGCTCAAAGGAAAAGTTGTTTTGTGGCATCTTTGCAAAATTCGTAACTCTCAACCAGAAGGTTGTGTGAGCTTGGATCTCAAGGAACCAACACTGTTTCGGCGTTTTCCACTACTTCCGTGTTTGGCTCGGAAGCCAATTCTTTGAGGAAGACCTTCAAATTTGAGGTTTATGAGCAGTCGGCGGTGCTGAACCGTTTTTTAGGGAAGTAAAAAAATAATAACTCCTAAACTGTTTGTCTGATTGAGCTGGAATTTTTATGGAAACTCCGTCTCGATGTTCCCGGCATTTTTTGTGTTCATTCTGAAGGCTGATTCTGTACCGTAAAGTACAGGAAACTTCAAGAGCGTCGGAGTTCATTTGTGAAACGCGCTTAGAAAGGGCGATTAGGGAATTGCGCATATTCGGCCACTCTATATATTCTTTTACTCTCATTTTTGCAGAGGAGATTCAGAATTTTCACATCACACTAACAAAAATCAAAACACTATTTCATTCTCTCAAAGATCGAATTCACTTCTTCTCTCAAATTCTTCAACAACTTCATCAAGAACGCGAAGAACACCGAGCAAGAATCAAGATTTTCTCCTCTCATTCTCCGATCAAGTTGGAGATCTCTCTCCCTCTCCCATGGAAAGCTAGTGTGCCTCCCTCTCCTCCATCTCACGAATTCGCTTTCGTGTTCGCGTTCAATGGATTCGCTCTTGCGGGTTCGCGTTCGTTCAATCTCGTCAATTCGGTCTTTGATCCTAAATTGATGAACATGATTGTTGATTGTGATTAGTTGGTGATGTTTAAATGTTGATTTAAGATGTAGATCTATGATTTCTGGATGATAACATGAATCTTGATGCTAGATCTAATGTTGTTGTATGTTGTGTGCTATAAGTGTTTGTGTTAATGCTTATATGAACATTATTGCATGATAATTGATGTGGATGACATGAGATCCTTGAAAATATTGCTTGTTTTTGCCTTGTGATGCGTATAACCATGCTAGTTGATGAAAATTCGTGCATACCAAAACCTCTTGATCAATGCTTGAGTAGATTTCTTTTGAATGCTGTAATTTGCTGTTTTTGCAATTCTGACTTGAAGTAACTGGTTACCATGTCTGTAGTAACCAAATACCTGAGCATTTTCTGCAATTCTGGGTTGAAGTAACCGATTACCATGTCTGTAGTAACTGGTTACCTGAGCATTTTTTTCAAATTTGACTTAAAGTAATCGGTTACCATGTCTGCAGTAACCGGTTACCACTGAATGCGGGCAGAATTATTTTCAACTTCGAAAATTCATATCTTTTGACTCGTAGCTCTGTTTGACGCGTTCTTTATATTGTCCGATTGTGAGATGTACTATCTGAAGGATAGAAAAACACCTAGAAAGGGGGGGGGGGTTGAATAAGTGTGACTTCAAAAACTTGTAAGATAAAAACAATGAACACAATTATTTTTATCCTGGTTCGTTGTTAACGAAACTACTCCAGTCCACCCCTTAGAGTGATTTACCTCAACTGAGGATTTAATCCACTAATCCAACTGATTACAATGGTTATCCACTTAGAAAACTTTTAAGTCTTATAGAGTATACATATCACAACTTGATCACTCTAGGAATTCTTCTAGAGTCTACTGATCACAACTTGATCACTCTAGGAACCTTTTACAAACAATGTAAAATAATGTTTACAAGAGTTTAGATTGCTTCTAATAAAGCTGTAATCTCAACAATGATATTTCTCTTAAGTTCTAAGCTTAATACTCACTAAATATTACAAGAGTTTGTGAGGTTGAAGATGAAGTTCGTGAGATTTGATTTTGACAGTGTTTCAGTATTATGCACAAGTGTTCTACTTTGCTTCTGATCAGAACTTCTATTTATAGGCGTTGGGAGGAAATGACCGTTGGGAGCATTTAATGCTTTGCGTGAATAGTACAACTCTGCATTTAATGTTTCACACTTTTGTCAACTACCTCGAGCCTTGCTTTTCCTGCTTTTACTGACTTTGCCTTTTGTAGCTTCTGACGTTCCTTTTGTCAGTCAGAGATTAGACGTTTCAGACTTTCATCTTGTACTTTCTTCTTGACTCAGATTTTGTAGATAACAACGTTTGAATATCAGAGTCAACAGCTTGGTGCAGAGTATCTTCTTGTCTTCTGACTTTGAAGAGCTTGAGCGTGATACCAATCAGAACTTCAGTGCTTCTGCTTCTGACTTCGTTCTTCTGATGCTTTCATTTCATGTTCTAATTCAGCTTGATCATCTTCTGATGTCTTGCCAGAGCATGTTCTGATGAAGCCATCCAGAACTTCTAGAGTCAGTTGCTTCTTAGCGCTGATTTGTGCATACTCTTTATATATTTCCTGAAATGGAAAATGCAAAGGATTAGAGTACCACATTATCTTATACAAAATTCATATATAATGTTATCATCAAAACACAAAATATTGATCAGAACAAATCTTGTTATAACAATCTCCCCCTTTTTGATGATGACAAAAACATATTACACAGATATAGCAAAAGCATATAATCAGAATGTGTGAATATGTCTCCCCCTGAGATTAACAATCTCCCCCTGAAATTAATACTAGAATAATTTGTAAATAAAAGACTTTCCTTAGTATTTTTCATTTCAGTTGAGACTTTCACGTAGAATAGAACTTCAGAATATTCAGAGCTTCTATTGGACAGCTGCAGAGCTTTGAATTTTCCTTTGTAATCAACTAAATCATAGCATACTTGATTTTATCAGAGCATTCTTAAATGTATCAGAACATTCTTCTTGCTTCTGATCTTGAAGCTTCAGAGCACTAAGCTTGCTTCAAATCTCTAAGAGTATGCTTCTTCGTAGAATTGCTTTTCCCCATGTATTTTCTTCTCATGTTGAGCTTTGACCAGAATGTCTTATTCCTGCAAAACTATCAAAGATAGAGAAAAACTTACAAATAATGTTAGGAAATGTTGAGACTTAATCCCAGCAACTGATATTATAAACCAGTTCAATTATCATATTTCTCCCCCTTTTTGTCATAACATCAAAAAGCATACAGATTCAGATGAACAAAACACACAAAGTGAAGAAAGAACAAATAATTTTTCATTGATTAATCATCAGAAGATAAGGGATACAAAAAACAGATGCAATTCAAGCAGATGCAAACAACAAAGAAAACAAACTAAGACACAAAGACAGACTACGACTGGCTAAGCCTGGAAGCTAAGACGGCCAGAAGGTTTTTAATCTCAGCAGTGTCTTCAACTTTCTTCCTTGTAGCTTCCTTCTGATCCTGCATGAAGGATCTGAACTCAGCATTTGTATCCTCTTGCTTGTCCAGACGAAGAGCTAAGTTAGCTCGATTTTGTTGGAGCTCCTTTAACACAGAAGCAGAAGGACCAGCAAAAGAAGCATCAAAGTTGTTGTCCATAGCAGGAGGATTGGTTGCAGCATCAACTTCGACAATAAGAACATCTCCTTGATTTTCCTCAATAGGAACTTCTGTAGCAGGATGTTCTGAGCCTTCAAATTGCAGCCAGATTTTCTAGAGGTGTTGCAGTCACAGGTTCTGGAGGGTATTCAACGTCTGGATATACCATATTTGGTGCTTTATCAGAGAGATGCTCTCTAAGCCAGTTAAATATGAACTGAAAGTCTCCAGTCATAACCTTGTATGGATGTGGCACCCATACAACAATTGTCAGAGGATTCTCTTCTTCTGCAAGCTCATCCACAAACTCCTTCTCTTCAAGAGGCTTTCAGCTGGTGATGGGATGGTAGTATCTTCCATCATCATACTCCAGAAGGAATCCAGAAGGTCCAGGAGCAGTAGCTAGACAGTCTTGCTGAAATTCTAGAAGATCAGACTGAATCTCCCTTTTGAAAGCTCTCTAGAGCTTCCCAACAGCTACATGACCCATCTTGGATTCATGATCTACCTTCAAAGCATCTAACCCTGTCCGTAACTGATACTTAAGCAATTCAAAACGCATATCAACAGAGGGTTCAGGAGGGTTGCTTCTGAAATGGGTGATAGGGGAATCTGGGTTAAGAACAAAATATGGTGCAGGTTCTCTAGAAAGCAGAATTGAGGTGGTAGAAGAGAAAAGGGAGGATGAAGAGTCTGTTGTGGAGGTGGTTGAAGGGTCATTTAAAGGTGAGATAGCAGTTGGAGTAACAGTGGCATGAGTCCAGAGTTCCTTAACCAAAGTAGGGTAAACTGGTCCAATCAAGCGTTCAAAGAAGTTTTCCCATCCTTGTACCAACATTCCAGTTTTGATTTTGAAATCATGAGCAAGAAGGTTTTCAAAATCCACCATAGTTTCACTGAGCACTTTCAGTTCTTCATAAGGAATCAAACAAGTCTTCAATGGAGTATTTGTAGATTTCTTTTGTTGTTCTTGTTTTGTAGACGAAACCTTGCGTTGAACATTTGATGAAGAAGCCATAGATTCACATTGAGATTACTGGGTTTCGTAACTAGGGTTTGTGAAAAGAGAGAGATAGAGACGAAAATGCACAAACAATGAACAATGAAGATGAATGGAAAGAGATGAAATGATATAGAGATGTGTTCATATAGGCACGAATTTGAAATGATATGCAATATGATTCTGAATGACAAAGATTACAGACAATGAATCAAATAGCATTTAATGTTGAGTGACGTTAGGGAAAAACGTGATATTTGAAATGATTTGCACAGTTACCTAGGGCGACGTCTCATCAACTGCACGCATGCTTGTCCCTTTAGAATGAACACGTGTTCATCATCTAGAATAGCTGGTGACAGCTGTTTTGCTTTAAAAGAAATTCTGAATCAACTTAGACATATGAAACGTTAGCAATAACAGAATCAGAATATCTAATTGATAAACAAGTTCAGAACTTTTGATAAGAAAATAAATAATCATTTCAAATCTAATCCATATATCAGATCTTCTCATCCTTTCATTCTAGGCATAAATCCATACTGATATTCTTCAGAATGAACTTAAACCTATCTTCAGCAAGGGGTTTTGTGAAGATATCAGCCCACTGATGTTCTGTATCTACAAAGTTTAAAGAAAGAACACCCTTCTGAACATAGGCCCTAATGAAGTGATGTTTTATCTTAATATGTTTAGATTTGGAATGTAAGATAGGATTCTTAGATAAACATATAGCAGAAGTATTATCAAAGAAGATAAGAATGTTACTCTCATAACCTGATAATCTTCTAGCTGACTCTTCATCCAGAGCATTTGTGTACTACATCCAGCAGCAACATATTTCGCTTATGTTGTAGAGAGGACAATTGTGGCTTGCTTCTTGCTATACCAAGAGATCAGATGACTTCCCAGAAACTGACAGCTTCCAGAAGTACTTTTCCTTTCAACTCTATCTTCAGTGTAATCAGCATCACAAAATCCTACTAGGTTGTAATCTTCAGATCTTCTGTAGACTACACCAACATTAGTAGTACCTTTCAGATACCTTAGAATTCTCTTAACAGCTGTTAAGTGAGATTCTCTAGGATCTTATTGGAATCTAGCACACAGACATACACTGAATAAAATATCAGGTCTAGAAGCAGTAAGATATAGAAGAGATCCAATCATATCTCTGTAGAGCTTCTGATCTACCTTTTTACTTACCTCATCCTTACTTAAGACACGCGTTGGATGCATAGGAGTCTTTGCTTCTTTGCTTTCTGAAAGATTAAACTTCTTCAGAAGTTCTTTCACATACTTGGTCTGATGAACATAAGTTCCTTCAAAAGTTTGATTTATCTGGATCCCAAGGAAGTACTTGAGTTCTCCCATCATTCTTATTTCAAACTCAGCCTGCATAGACTTAGCAAACTCCTTTCCAAGTGTAGCATTAGATGTTCCAAATGTGATATCATCAACATAAATTTGGCAAATCAAAATATCCTTTTTAAAGGTTTTATAGAAGAGAGTTGTATCCACTTGTCCTCTAGTGAAACCATTATCCAAAAGGAAAGAACTTAATCTTTCATACCAAGCTCTGGGAGCTTGCTTCAGGCCATATAATGATTTCTTTAATTTGAAAACATGTTCTGGAGACTTAAAGTCTTCAAAACCAGGAGGTTGGTGGACATATACTTCCTCATCTATATAACCATTTAAGAAGGCACTCTTAACATCCATCTGATATAGAGTGATGTTATGTTGAGTGGCAAAATAAATTAGAAGACGAATAAATTCTAACCTGGCCACTGGTGCAAAGGTTTCTGTATAGTCAATGCCTTCTTGCTGACTATAGCCCTGAGCAACCAGTTTGGCTTTGTTTCTTACAACTTCTCCTTTTTCACTTAGCTTGTTTATGAAGATCCACTTAGTTCCAATGATGTTAAATCCTTTTGGTCTTGGAACTAGATCCCAAACATCATTCCTTGTAAACTGATTAAGTTCTTCTTGCATGACAATTATCCAGTCAGCATCCTCCAGATCTTGATCAACAGAAGTTGGCTCGATCAGAGATACTAGACCGAATTGACATTCTGCATTGTTCTTAAGGAATGCTCTTGTTCTGATAGGATCATCCTTCTTTCCAATGATAACATCTTCTGGATGAGCAGAGTTGAGTCAAGAAGATCTTCTGGGTGTTGGCTCTTCAGATATTCTGAGTTTCTCCAAAGGAGCAGCAACTCGATCTTCTGAAACTTTGACGCTTATGTCGGATGAGTAGACTTTCTTGACTCACTTTGCTATTGATAACAGCTTACGTGGAGTTTTCTGGACTTCTTTTCTTACGCTTGCTAGCTCATTGCAGATTTACTATCCGTTTGGTATTTTTCTCGAGTTCTCTTTTATTCTCATTCCGCATCATATATTGCCATGAGAAGTAGGGAGACATTCATATTGTAGCCTAGAAGTCCTCTCTAGGAGGCCATGACCGTGCGTTTTTACTTTTGTGCTTTGCGGTAGGGAGTCACGGTGCGATAAGACCTCTTTATAGGCACATCATTAAGTCCTCATTGAAGGCAATTGGAGAGGGTTTGCAATCAACCCCTGCCAGTCTCATCGAGTCTGTTCAGTTAACGCACGCCACATATTGCTTGCTTTTGAACTAGCCCAAGATCATGTTAACAAGTATGTCAAGTGGAAGGAGCATGCAGTCGGATCCCCGACTCTTTGTCTAGATCGCGTTGTCTGACGCTGATGCTCTGTGCACCAACGCACATGCTTTCCCCCTTTCTTCCCATTGCAAGCTTGTTTGTCTCGGGAGGCTTTCCCCGATTGACTAAAGCTCCCCCTTGATAGCTTGTTTGTCCCAGTGGCTTTCCCCGGTTGACTAAAGCTCCTTTTGGTAAGCTTATTTACTTCGGAAGACTTTCCCCATTAGCTAAAGCTTGTTGTTTGTTGGTCTCGGGTGGCTTTCCTCATTGACTGAGGCAATTCCCCTGTCCCTAGGTCACTACTCCGGTAGTTTGTTAGCTTTTCGAGCGGAGCTCGATTGTGTGCCATTGTGTGCTACTATCATACCTGCACTGCTTATCTTTGCTATGTGTGTTTGACCTGAATAACATACTTAGCTTTTACATGTTTGACTTGAATAACATGTATGTTTGCATTTCTTTTTTTGGTATCACATGTTTGACCTGAATAACATGTATGCATTACTTGTTTGCTTGATACCTGTGCATGTTTGAACTGGATAACATGTATGTCAGCCTTGCTCTATCTTTGTGTACATATTTTGCCTGAATAACATGAATGCATTTCCTTCTCCTTCTATATATGTTTGACCTGAATAATATGCTTAGCTTTTACATGTTTGATCGAAATAACAAGTACACTTTTGTTTTATTCTCGCTATGTATGTTTGACCTGAATAACATGATTAGCTTTTACATGTTTGACCTGAATGACATGTATGTACGCATTACTTTCTTTGGTATCACATGTTTGGCCTGAGTAACATGTATGCATTACATGTTTGCTTAATACTTGGGCATGTTTGACCTGAATAACATGTATGTTAGCTTTTCTTTACCTTTGCTTGCATGTTTAACCTGAATAACATGTATACATTGTTCTATCTTCACACATGTTTGACCTGAATAACATGATATGCTTGCGATTCCTGTTCGCTTGTTCTTGCTTGAGATTCCTGTTCGTTTGTTCTTGCTTGAGATTCCTATTCACACATTGCGCACATGTTTGACTTGAATAACATGTTGTATTTGTTATGCTTGTTCACATGCCATACTTGATGCCCGCCTAGGATCTTTGTGATGCTCCTTGTTTGTTGCATGCTCCCTTAAGGAGCTCGGTTCCGTTTCTCTAGGAGACGTGAATCGAGATAGAAACGAAAAATTTTAAGCTGAACTACGGCGCTCTGATTTCTCCATTGCACGTTGGAGGTACGTAGGCACAGGGTACGAACGCCCTAGCGATGAGACTTTTCTTTTCTCATTTTGTTCGACTTTTCTTTCCTTATTTTGTTCGACTTTTCATTGCATGTTTCCCTTAACATATTGCATGATACACACACACAACATTAGATTAGAAACTAGCAATAATGGATCCAGTGGAGTACCACAGACGTGAGGGGTGCTAATACCTTTCCCTCAAGTAACAAACACCATTACCTTTTCTCTGTGACCATTGCTTGTTTGTTTGGTTTTCTTCGATATTTTCCATTCCTACGCGTAGGAAATATATGTTCGATGGCGACTTCATTATTTATTTAATGAGTTTTCCAGTTGCTTCATGTATTCTCAAGAAGACGGTGACTGGTTGTCATCGTGAGAAATCTTCTTTATGGGTCCATTTGGGTAAGAATTATTAAAGGAGCCATTGATCATTATATCTCTTAGGGGACCAGTTAGGTCGGAATTCTTAAGGGATCACTAACAGAATTTATCAATGTTAGGTTGTTAGTCACCGAGAGTTCGCTCGTGCAATTGTAATCATTTCTATGATTAGTGGATTATGTTCTTTTTCTAAGGCAACATCACCTTGATGGGTGAACAGGACTAACCGTTTTTAAAGGGCCTGAATAATTGAATGTGTCATCTTTCTCTTTATTGCATATGCTAATATTTATCTTAAACGAATATTTTTCTAAAAGGGCAAAGTTTTGAAAACTCAATTCAAACCCCCATTTTTTGTGTTGTTCTCTACGTGAATAAAACTCATTTGTTATTAAGTAATTTTTAAACATACTTACAAAAAAATTATTTAAAAAAAATGCTAAAATTATGAGATGATTTGGCGGTGAACATAATTGATCATAGCAGAATTGAATTTGGTAGAATTAATTTTAATGGAATTGATTTTTGTTTAGATACATTTATGTAAAAGTGAGTTAAATAATAAATTTCAATGTAAACATCACCCATAATCAATTCTGGAGGAAGAAGCTACAAATTCTAACTTCAAGTAGAATCAATTATAGAGGCATAATCAATTCTACTTTTGATAAAACAAACACCTCAAAATCATCCAAAATCAATTCTTCACTTCTAAGCTGAATTACGACGCTCTGATTTCTCCATTGCACGTTAGAGGTACGTAGGCACAGAGTACGAACGCCCTAGCAATGAGACTTTTCTTTTCTTATTTTGTTCGACTTTTCTTTCCTTATTTTGTTCGACTTTTCATTACATGTTTCCCTTAACATATTGCATGATACACACACACACACCCTTAGTTCAGAAACTAGCAATAATGGATCTTGTGGAGTACCACAGAAGTGAGGGTGCTAATACCTTTCCCTCAAGTAACAAACACCATTACCTTTTCTCTGTGACCATTGCTTGTTTGTTTGGTTTTCTTCGATATTTTCCATTCCTACGCGTAGGAAATATATGTTCGATGGCAACTTCATTGTTTATTTAATGAGTTTTCCATTTGCTTCATGTATTCTCAAGAGGACGGTGACTGGTTGTCATCGTGAACAATCTTCTTTATGTGTTCAGTTGGGTAAGAATTCTTAAAGGAGCCATTGATCATTATATCTCTTAGGGGACCAGTTAGGTCGGAATTCTTAAGGGATCACTAACAGAATTTATCAATGTTTGGTTGTTAGTCACCGAGAGTTGGCCCGTGCAATTGTAATCATTTCTATGATTAGTGGATTAAGTTCTTTTTCTAAGGCAACATCACCTTGATGGGTGAACAGGACTAACCTTTTCTAAAGGGCCTGAATAACTGAATGTGTCATCTTTCTCTTTATTGCATATGCAAATACTTATCTTAAACGAATATTTTTCTAAAAGGACAAAGTTTTGAAAACTCAATTCAAACTCCTATTTCTTGTGTTGTTCTCTACGTGAATAAAACTCATTTGTTATTAAGTAATTTTTAAACATACTTACAAAAAAATTATTTAAAAAAATATGCTAAAATTGTGAGATGATTTGGCGGTGACATAATTGATTATAGCAGAATTGAATTTGGTAGAATTAATTTTAATAGAATTGATTTTTTTTTAGATACATTTATGTAAAAGTGAGTTGAATAATAAATTTCAATGTAAAAATCACCCATAATCAATTCTGGAGGTAGAAGCTACAAATTCTAACTTCAAGTAGAATCAATTATAGAGGCAGAATCAATTCTACTTTTGATAAAACAAACACCTCAAAATAATCCAAAATCAATTCTTCATTTCTAAGCTGAACTACGACACTTTGATTTCTCCATTGCACGTTGGAGGTACGTAGGCACAGGGTACAAACGCCCTAGCGATGAGGCTTTTCTTTTCTTATTTTGTTTGACTTTTCTTTCCTTATTTTGTTCGACTTTTCATTACATGTTTCCCTTAACATATTGCATGATACACACACACACACCCTTAGATCAGAAACTAGCAATAATGGATCCTGTGGAGTACCACAGAAGTGAGGGTGCTAATACCTTTCCCTCAAGTAACAAACACTATTACCTTTTCTCTGTGACCATTGCTTGTTTGTTTGGTTTTCTTCGATATTTTCCATTCCTACGCGTAGGAAATATATGTTCGATGGCAACTTCATTGTTTATTTAATGAGTTTTCCATTTGCTTCATGTATTCTCAAGAGGATGGTGACTGGTTGTCATCGTGAACAATCTTCTTTATATGTTCAGTTGGGTAAGAATTCTTAAAGGAGCCATTGATCATTATATCTCTTAGGGGACCAGTTAGGTCGGAATTCTTAAGGGATCACTAACAGAATTTATCAATGTTTGGTTGTTAGTCACCGAGAGTTGGCCCGTGCAATTGTAATCATTTCTACGATTAGTGGATTAAGTCCTTTTTCTAAGGCAACATCACCTTTATGGGTGAACAGGACTAACCTTTTCTAAAGAGCCTGAATAACTTAATGTGTCATCTTTCTCTTTACTGCATATGCTAATATTTATCTTAAACGAATATTTTTCTAAAAGGGCAACATAATTGATCATAGCAGAATTGAATTTGGTAGAATTAATTTTAATAGAAATGATTTTTGTTTAGATACATTTATGTAAAAGTGAGTTGAATAATAAATTTCAATGTAAAAATCACCCATAATCAATTCTGGAGGTAGAAGCTACTGTAGCGGGGAAAATCTGATATCGAAGCCATGGGATTGACTCGACTCAATATTCCGTTTGAAATCGCCACCGCGCTTTATTTTTTCAAAGGAAAAGGGAAAAGAACGTAAAACCCAAAGTTTTGTTTTTTTAAAACAAGAAAGAGATCTCAGGTACGGGTGTTGATTATATGAGGGGAAGGTTTTAAGCACCCCTCATATCTGTGGTATTCCACATGAACCTTTTTGAAAATCTGTGTCGTGTGTGCTAAAAAAGAGTTTGTTTTATTTTTAAAATAAGCTCGGCAAAGCATTAAGCTTTGTGCCTACATACCTCCTCGTTGCAATGGAGAAGTCAGAGCTAATGTAGTTCCGCTTAAAGGGAAAAACGTTTAAAAACAATAAACACTTTATCGTCGTTGGAGAGAAATACTCAGCCATTGATCTTGAGCATGAGAACAAACGAGTTCTTTACATCGAAATGAAAGAAGGGCTTCAACTCGGATAAAATCGACGAGTATGCCACTAGCTCTCTCACGCGGAAAAGATCTCATTTTATCAATCAACTTCAAAATCGTGGGGTATCGCCACTCGTTTCAACAATTAGTCGTGTCTAAACTTTTGAAGAAAAAGGCCATTGAAGGCAAAAGATATTTTTAAAGAAAGAGTTTTAAAAAGGTTTTACATACATAAGAAGGTTTTGTAAAAAGAGAGAATATTTTGAAAATTAAAGAAGGGGAGGAGATGAAGAGGCTATCTTATTGCGTAAAATAAAAGCTAAGGAAAGAAACGGTCTAACCGAAATAAGAAGCCAACACTTGACATTAAGAGTCAAGGTAGATTTCCCATCCTTTGGAATATCGACACTAAACCAACACATTATCACTTGGGGATCCAGATGAACTTATTATCTTTGGCACCACTTTGCATTAAGCACATTAAAATTCTGACGAAAATCGGGCAGAGTAACGGCTGTTTTCGGGTAAAATCCTTATCTCAATGCCTTGGAATTAACCATCAAGGACTTTCAAGGAAATACCTGCATACACAAACAGACAACAATCCAATGCCAGACAGACAGAACAACCACAGAGTAATAACAGAGTAAGGGTCCAGAGGTCCTAAGTCTATAAGTCCGAATCTCCAAAATGCTCAGGATAGTAACCAATAGTCCGAAAGAGAGCCTTATGTGTTTTTTAGATTTTTGGTTGATTATTAGTGTTTTAGAATAAAAGTGAAGTATGGTCCAAGTGGACAAAAGAAAAATAGCGGAAGCATAAACATATGTCCAAATGGACAAAGAGAAAATAGCCGAAATATAAATGTCCAAATGGACAAAGGAAAAATAGCGGAATGTAAATTTGATGAAATGATAAAATAAAGCGATAAAGCGAGAAATAAAGAGCGGTATAATAAATTGCGGAAATTAAAGTTAGTTGTTAGATGTTAAAGATAACCATCTTGAAACTTGTCAAGTATGTTATCAAAGTTAGTAATAAAGATCGATGGTGAGTGATGGATGTTCTCGGATTTAAATTCAATGGACATTTATCAGAAGCTTGATAAAATCATAGCGACTACACGATAAACCTCCATAAGTCTTAAATCAACCGCATACAATTCTCTTCCATATTTGATCTTTTTTTATTCGGGACACGAAATATTGCGCTATGTTAAGCAGATCGCCAAGTGATTTATGTAGAAATCACCCTACAACGAGGCCGGTCAAAACTTTATATGCTAATGCATGCGAGAGACATGATATGTAGATCATTCTCCGAAAGCAATACCGCACGAAAAGAAAATAGGTAACGATCTAGTCTTTACTAAGAATCCATAAGAATTCTCAAAGTATTAAGACTTTCATCGATCAAAAGAAAAAAAGGAGAAGAAGAAGATAAAAATGCATAAAGTAAAATCAACTCACACTATCATTAATATCATTCATCTAATATTATGGATTTGGTCCTTTCAAACCTATCAACATCCTAAATCCAATGATATTAATGAAGTGGAGGAAGTAGGAAGCCAAAACAAGCATAAAAAGGCAAAAAAACACATTCTACCAGCAGGAAATCGATTTACCTCTGTAGGAAATCGTTTTCCTGAGTGCAGAGTTCAAATTTTTGAAAAAAAATAAGGTGGAAATTGATTTCCTACAGAGGGAAATCGATTTCCTGCACGCAGCATTCAAAAAATCAGCATTAGGAGGCATAAAACTTGACTTAAGCAAACATACAAACACCTTATGATCACATATCCATTGGAGCACGAATTTTCCATCAATTCACCATCAAATAGGACCAATATAGCATCAAAGATGCATCACACAAAAACACAAAAGAATCACATCATAATAGATGGAAAAAGATGAAGAAAATTACCAAATCTTGAACAAAACTTAGATCCACTTCAAGAATCACCAACACAAATCTTGATCTCTCAACAATTGAATAAAAAAGAGTGAAATGGATGTGGTTTAGCTCAAAGTTTTGTGAGGTTCAAGATGTGACTCACAAACTTTATGAAAGAATAAGAGCTTTGGTGAATTTGGTAGGGATGAGGAGAGAAATTGCAAGGGGTTTTTTGGCTCTCAAAGCTTGTGAAATGAGAGAGTAGAGGTCTCTATTTATAGAATTGGAGCAAGAGTAGTGGCAAATTGGTCTTTTTGTGTTTGGTAATTAATTTGTGGTTAATTGGTATTTAAGTGGAATTTAAATGGTAAGAAATGGTAAAATGAGGTTTAAGTGAGTTTAATGAAGGGAATTAATTTTGATGAGGTGGAAAATTGGTAAAATGACAAAAATGATCAAATAAAATGTGATTGGTGCCAAAATGGTGTCATGCTTCCCTTTTTTTTTTTTTCAAATTTCGTCCAGGGAAATCGATTTCCTATATGGGTAAATCGATTTCCATAGTGAAATTTTCAAAAATTCCTTTTCTTGCACTGTTTTGATTTTGCCCGATCTTTTTCCTGCAAAACACAAACAAAAGAGACAAAATACATATTTTTTGATTTTGGTTAGTATAAAACAAATAAAAAGCTAAAAGTGCTTGATGATTCCCCTCAAAAAAATGATACCTCAAGATTGTGATCATGATTGATGATTGAAATGCTAATGATGTATGATCTTAGGGTAAAAAATTGGGGTATGACAGATGCTCCTATTTAAGTTTCTTCTATCCGGAGATGTGAGGGTTAAAATCCTCAGCTCGACGTAATTGAAGAGACTTAAATATAAAACACATAATTTTTGAACCTAAGGCATAATGCGATGATAATGGATGCATCAAGTATGATTATGGAATTAAGAGAAGTATAACACCACTGGGGAGAAAGGATTCCACTGGGGAAAAGGTATGTGTCATCCAGGAATAAAACTTGGATTTCACAGGAGAAAGAGACAGTCAACAGAAGCTTTCAAGAGTAAAACATGAAAGGAACTCTGGACAGGATCAACAGAGACGTTCGGGAAGAAAGATTTCTGGAACCCACATCAAAAATCATTCAAGAGTAAAACAAGAATGAATCTGGAAAGGAAGATAAATCGACAGAGACATCCACAAGAAGTGATGGATGAAACTGGAAACCCACATCAAAGACACTCAAGAGTAAAACATGAATGAATTTGGAAAGGAAGATAAATCGACAGAGACACCCACAAGAAGCGATGGATGAAACTGGAAACCCACATCAAAGACACTCAAGAGTAAAACATGAATGAATTTGGAAAGGAAGATAAATTGACAGAAGCAATCAAGAGTAAAACATGATTGAACATCAACATAGGCAATCAAGATTAAAACATGATTGAATAATATCAAGGACGACCAAGAGTAAACCATGATCGGGCAATCAAGAGTAAAACATGATTGAGGAACATCAAAGGCAATCAGGAGTAAAACCTGATTGAGCAACATCAAGGATAATCAAGACTAAAACATGATTGAACAGTATCAAGAGCAATCAAGGGTAAAACATGATTGAACTACATCAAAGAAAATCATGAGTAAAACATGATTGGTCAACATCAAGGGAAATCAAGAGTAAAACATGATTGAACTTAGATACATTCAAGAGTGGCATCGAATGAGGTAATAACACTTTACTGGGGATTGTGACATCCATAATGGCTTTGGATAAAAAGTGATAAAGGTTCTGGGAAATCATCAGAACAAGCAAGACATATCCAGAAGAACATCAGATAGCCAGAGACGAAATGAACCCAAAGGATAAATCTGTTTTGGTAGGTGCCAAGTAGGTTGGACTTTGATCTCAAGGTAAGATGTTGATAACAACAGGACCTCGGAAGGATGCAAATGAGCATGAATTTTTTTCTATGCATGATGTTGAATTTTTCTATGCATGATATATGATCAATGCAATGCAATTGTTGGTGATAACTGATGGATACTCTTTTGTGAGGCAAGATTAGAACTTTGATTCCTCTACACAAGAACTCTTCCAACTCTGCTTGGGAAAAAGATGCCTAAACAAACTTCTATTGCAGGGATAACTGTATCAAAATGATGATCCTTTGAGAAGGACTGATGAACTGCTTGGGGATTGCTGAAGAAAATTGCCCCTGATTCACTAATCGTTGCAAGTTAAATGATCATTGCTTCAGCTGAACTGTACTGGGGATGAACTGATCATGGCTTCAGTTCTTGAAATGCATGTTGGAATGGCTTGCCCCAGTATAAGTCTTGAAAGGATATTCTGATCAACAAATCTTGACTGAACATTTGAACAACAGGATCTTGAAATAACATGCCCCTGATAGGATCACTGATCAAGTTTCTCGACTGTTTGAAGTTCCTAAAAGATGAGTGCTTACTTGCAAATAAAATCTTCATTCAAGAATGGTAATTTTAATGCAATGCTCAAAGAATATTTTTGAAATCAAAATCATTTTTGGAAAGATGTTATTGATGTAAAGCAAATGGAATCAATGGTCAAAACATAAAGGTTGAGACATTCAAAGTGAAAGATAAAGCAAAGATATGGTATCAAAACAAAAGATTGGAAAATCTCATGGGAGTCAGCTTACGCAACCTTGTTGTAGTATGCTTTCAAACAAACCTTGCTTCAATTAGGTCTTTTAAGGGTTGTAACGTGGCCAGGTTCACGGTTTCAGAAACAAAGGATATGAGGCTCAAAATTTGATTGTACCCACCCCATCTTCGTGATGATCTCCAGTCCTAAAACTCAGTTAATTCAACTTATGCATTCAGGTTCCAAGAGACTTCTGGAATTGCATCTTTGATAATGATGATAGTTCACAAGCAAAGACAACTTTTGAGATGGCATTCATTTCTTCCTTTTGTTGTCACAACATTTTGTTGCTTGAGGATTTATTGACTTCTCTTTTTTCATCTTTTTCTTATGATATCCCTAACTTTTGCCTGAACTGTCTATTTTTGAACTTACAGTCAGCGGGATGCCTTTATTTTTGCCTAAGTCGTTTTTGGTTTTGACTTAGCATGCTTTTCTTTGATTATATATTTTTTGATACATTTTTTTTTGAAAGATAGTGACTGCCTTGCTTAATGATTGATGAACCATCATTGGCTTTTGATTGACATCTCCAACATTTCTTTGATGTATGCGGAGGAACGCTTGCGATTGAAACCTTTGTTGAAAGGTGTACTGAATGATTCTCTTAAAATAGAATCCACAGCCAAATTAACTGAGAACTACCCTGCCCCAGGTTAAAAATGTGGGTTTTTTCGCACAGAAAGAAACACCAACTTCGAAGGCTCAGAGGGGTTGACAAGGGATTAACTTCCTTATTTCTCCAGTGTTTGGGAATTGAAACAATGCCTGTACATCATCAGCAAAGTTTTATTCGAAAGCATACAGTTCAACAACTTGGGTATTTCGTTGTCATCATCACCCCTCCAATATTGGCATAAAACACAAGTTTGATAGAGAAAGCAAAAGGAAGAAAAAGTTTTGTAAAAGAAAGCATGAACATAAACAGTGTAGATGAAAATGAGTTCAAAATATGCAATGCTCATTTCATTAAAATCACCATTCAGAAACAAACAAAGTCTAAAAGTAAACAGCACAATAAAGGAAATACAAACAGTACAAAATCAAGGCCTAGTGACTAATCAGCAACAAAGATGAGCTATCTCGTCTGAAACACTTGGCTTTAGGAAAATCAGGCTTTGACTTGTCTTCAGCCACTCTGATCTGGTAAAGGATTAGTGACAACATTGGGACCCATATCCTTGAAAGAGAGCATCTTTGATCTCACCAACTCTTGAACTCTTGCCTTCAGAGGGAAACAACTTTCTAAATCATGGCCTGCTGCACCTTGATGGAAAGGACAATGAAGATCAGATCTGAAACCATCAGGGAGAGGATTTCGAGGAGGAGGCATAGTTCTTGTTGTAATCAACCCTTTCTGGACCAAAGCAGGATACAGTTCAATATAAGTCATGGGGATAGGATCAAAGTCGACCCTATTACGAATCTGATTCTGGTTAGCAGCTCGAGGTTGAGGAACTTGAACTTGCACAGGAGCAACAGCGGCTACATAAGGTTGATCCCCATTTTGAGGTTTACGACGAGATCCCCTTCTGTCATCAGACACAACATTAGTCTCATTCTCTTTCTTCTTGTGGAAGTTCCCATAAGGTTTCTTCAATCCACCAGAAGATTCAGCAACGTGAGTAACTTTCCCATTCTTGATTCCTTCTTCAAGTCTCTGACCAATGGTTACCAGGTCTGTGAAGTTGGAAGATACACTACCAATCATCTTCTCCCAAAAGAAAGGTGAGAGAGTGTCCATAAAAATGCCAGTGAGTTCTTTCTCAGCCAATGGTGGCTCCACTTGAGAAGCTAGCTCTCTCTAGTATTGAGCGTATTCCTTGAAAGATTCTTTCTCTTTTTGAGACATGTTTTGCAATTGTCGGCGATCAGGTGCCATGTCCAGATTATACTTATACTGCTTCATGAAAGCATCAGTCAGATCTTGGAAGCAGTGAATGTGACTCTTCTCAAGTCCCATATACCATTTCAGCGAAGCTCCACTCAAACTATCCTGGAAGCAATGGATAAGCAATTTATCATTCTGGGTATAAGCAGCCATTTTGCGATAATACATGGTCAAATGGCTTCTTGGGTAAGTGTTCCCCTTATACTTCTCAAACTCAGGAGTCTTGAATTTTGCAGGAATGACAAAGTTGGAAACCAGACACATATTCTCAGCAGCAACCCCAAAGTAATCATTTCCTTCCATGGCTCTCAGGCGCTTTTCTAAAGTCTGATACTGCTCTTTGACATCTTCAATATCTCCAGCATCTCCTTGACTTCCATTCTGGGAACGAGCAGCTTGATATTCAAACAGAGGATTCACATAAGTAGGCTGAGCAACAGTATGCACAATAGGCTGAGATTCAGTGAAGACAGGAACATGAAACATTGGATTTGAAGCTTGACCAATCACAAGTTGTGAAGATTGACCAATACCAGGAGTCTTCTCATAGGGAGGAATGTAACCAGGTGGCAAACCAAACTCAGGCCATGTAGAAGGTGGTTGTTGAGTAGGTTGAGGGTCAACATCAGCACTTGAGACTTCAACAATGACGGTCTTCTGAGGCGGTTCTCCTCTAGCAATCAAAACTTGCAGCATTTCAGTTAGCTTGGTCATGCCTGACTTCAATTCGTCAATTTCCATTCTGACCTCTGCATTGTGTTGCTCTTGGTATTCCATTCTCAATCTGACGTTGGCTCTAGTTCCGTACTTGTGTGGAGGAATCAGCTTGACGGTAGACAGACAAACTCTAAAGATGGAGACAGACAAGGATAAGTTTTCTGGACAACCTGGATGTATGTATGCAAATGATGCAATTGCTGTTTTTTGTTTTTTTATTTATTTGATTTTTAAGGAATTCAAGTTATTAATTTGTAAACATCAAAACATGAAGGAGGTAAATCCTAAATTGGATCAAAGTAGTGATCAAGTTATCATCAAGATCAATCATCCATTTTGGTGGATTAAGATTTTCACCTCATCAACACCCAAGATCCATTGAGTTTGATGAAAATAATGATGTTTACAAAGAAAGACCTATGAGTTCCTTGGAAATCAAATGAATGCATGGATGCATGGTTTATGTATCAATCACAATCAAGATCACACATGGTCGCACAAACAGGGTTCAAAGGTTCGACGTCACGAGCATGGAGTCAAAGTTAAGAACCACCCACAAAGGTATATACTAGGGAATTTTGTACCTGCCGAACGGGTTCTACAAAGGTTCCCAGAGTTTTCAATCTTCTATCAGATACTACCGGCACACACAATTGCTCATGGGCGCCAATAATATGCCTAAAAAGACCTCGTCTGAGCGTAGCATCGCATGACAACAAGCTCAAATTGGTACTCGAACTTTTTTCTGCGCTACATCCTAAAAAGGCTTAGATGGGTAAAAGGGTTCTAGGTCATTCAGCTTCTACGGACACTCACTATTGAAAGTAATAGCGTTCTTACGATAGTTCGTAACAACATCTACTACCTTCCATGAGGCCTCCACTGATTGGGGTTCCACCATATGACGCTCATGTTAAGGATTGCTCCTGACATGCGACTATTGGTCTTACCACCTCCTATCTCAAGTTACTCACCAAAGTTCGGGTTAGAACTTTATCTCATCACAGAGGAACCATCAAGTACCAAAAAGAAAAAAAAGAAAATAAACAAACAAAGCACACAATAATATATACAAATAAAACACACAGATAAACAAAAATAGGCTTAACACACTTAAAACTGGATCCCCAGTGAAGTCGCCATTTTTTCTGTAGCGGGGAAAATCTGATATCGAAGCCATGGGATTGACTCGACTCAATATTCCGTTTGAAATCGCCACCGCGCTTTATTTTTTCAAAGGAAAAGGGAAAAGAACGTAAAACCCAAAGTTTTGTTTTTTTAAAACAAGAAAGAGATCTCAGGTACGGGTGTTGATTATATGAGGGGAAGGTTTTAAGCACCTCTCATATCTGTGGTATTCCACAGGAACCTTTTTGAAAATCTGTGTCGTGTGTGCTAAAAAAGGGTTTGTTTTATTTTTAAAATAAGCTCGGCAAAGCGTTAAGCTTTGTGCCTACATACCTCCTCGGTGCAATGGAGAAGTCAGAGCTAATGTAGTTCCGCTTAAAGGGAAAAACGTTTAAAAACGAATAAACACTTTATCGTCGTTGGAGAGAAATACCCAGCCATTGATCTTGAGCATGAGAACAAACGAGTTCTTTACATCGCAAATGAAAGAAGGGCTCCAACTCGGATAAAATCGACGAGTATGCCACTAGCTCTCTCACGCGGAAAAGATCTCATTTTATCAATCAACTTCAAAATCGTGGGGTATCGCCACTCGTTTCAACAATTCTAAACTTTTGAAGAAAAAGGCCATTGAAGGCAAAAGATATTTTTAAAGAAAGAGTTTTAAAAAGGTTTTACAAACATAAGAAAGTTTTGTAAAAAGAGAGAAGATTTTGAAAATTAAAGAAGGGGAGGAGATGAAGAGGATATCCTATTGCGTAAAATAAAAGCTAAGGAAAGAAACGGTCTAACCGAAATAAGAAGCCAACACTTGACATTAAGAGTCAAGGTAGATTTCCCATCCTTTGGAATATCGACACTAAACCAACACATTATCACTTGGGGATCCAGATGAACTTATTATCTTTGGCACCACTTTGCATTAAGCACATTAAAATTCTGACGAAAATCGGGCAGAGTAACGGCTGTTTTCGGGTAAAATCCTTATCTCAATGCCTTGGAATTAACCATCAAGGACTTTCAAGGAAATACCTGCATACACAAACAGACAACAATCCAATGCCAGACAGACAGAACAACCACAGAGTAATAACAGAATAAGGGTCCAGAGGTCCTAAGTCTATAAGTCCGAATCTCCAAAATGCTCAGGATAGTAACCAATAGTCCGAAAGAGAGCCTTATGTGTTTTTTAGATTTTTGGTTGATTATTAGTGTTTTAGCATAAAAGTGAAGTATGGTCCAAGTGGACAAAAGAAAAATAGCGGAAGCATAAACATATGTCCAAATGGACAAAGAGAAAATAGCCGAAATATAAATGTCCAAATGGACAAAGGAAAAATAGCGGAATGTAAATATGATGAAATGATAAAATAAAGCGATAAAGCGAGAAATAAAGAGCGGTATAATAAATTGCGGAAATTAAAGTTAGTTGTTAGATGTTAAAGATAACCATCTTGAAACTTGTCAAGTATGTTATCAAAGTTAGTAATAAAGATCGATGGTGAGTGAAGGATGTTCTCGGATTTAAATTCAATGGACATTTACTAGAAGCTTGATAAAATCATAGCGACTACACGATAAACCTCCATAAGTCTTAAATCAACCGCATACAATTCTCTTCCATATTTGATCTTTTTTGATTCGGGACACGAAATATTGCGCTATGTTAAGCAGATCGCCAAGTGATTTATGTAGAAATCACCCTACAACGAGGCCGGTCAAAACTTTATGTGCTAATGCATGCGAGAGACATGATATGTAGATCATTCTCCGAAAGCAATACCGCACGAAAAGAAAATAGGTAACGATCTAGTCTTTACTAAGAATCCATAAGAATTCTCAAAGTATTAAGACTTTCATCGATCAAAAGAAAAAAAGGAGAAGAAGAAGATAAAAATGCATAAAGTAAAATCAACTCACACTATCATTAATATCATTCATCTAATATTATGGATTTGGTCCTTTCAAACCTATCAACATCCTAAATCCAATGATATTAATGAAGTGGAGGAAGTAGGAAGCCAAAACAAACATAAAAAGGCAAAAAACCACATTCTGCCAGCAGGAAATCGATTTACCTCTGTAGGAAATCAATTTCCTGAGTGCAGAGTTCAAATTTTTGAAAAAAAATAAGGTGGAAGTTGATTTCCTACAGAGGGAAATCGATTTCCTGCACGCAGCATTCAAAAAATCAGCATTAGGAGGCATAAAACTTGACTTAAGCAAACATACAAACACCTTATGATCACATATCCATTGGAGCACGAATTTTCCATCAATTCACCATCAAATAGGACCAATATAGCATCAAAGATGCATCACACACAAACACAAAAGAATCACATCATAATAGATGGAAAAAGATGAAGAAAATTACCAAATCTTGAACAAAACTTAGATCCACTTCAAGAATCACCAACACAAATCTTGATCTCTCAACAATTGAAGAAAAAAGAGTGAAATGGATGTGGTTTAGCTCAAAGTTTTGTGAGGTTCAAGATGTGACTCACAAACTTTATGAAAGAATAAGAGCTTTGGTGAATTTGGTAGGGATGAGGAGAGAAATTGCAAGGGGTTTTTTGGCTCTCAAAGCTTGTGAAATGAGAGAGTAGAGGTCTCTATTTATAGAATTGGAGCAAGAGTAGTGGCAAATTGGTCTTTTTGTGTTTGGTAATTAATTTGTGGTTAATTGGTATTTAAGTGGAATTTAAATGGTAAGAAATGGTAAAATGAGGTTTAAGTGAGTTTAATGAAGGGAATTAATTTTGATGAGGTGGCAAATTGGTAAAATGACAAAAATGATCAAATAAAATGTGATTGGTGCCAAAGTGGTGTCATGCTTCCCTCTTTTTTTTTTTCAAATTTCGTCCAGGGAAATCGATTTCCTATATGGGTAAATCGATTTCCATAGTGAAATTTTCAAAAATTCCTTTTCTTGCACTGTTTTGATTTTGCCCGATCTTTTTCCTGCAAAACACAAACAAAAGAGACAAAATACATATTTTTGGATTTTGGTTAGTATAAAACAAATAAAAAGCTAAAAGTGCTTGATGATTCCCCTCAAATAAATGATACCTCAAGATTGTGATCTTGATTGATGATTGAAATGCTAATGATGTATGATCTTAGGGTCAAAAATTGGGGTATGACAAGTACAAATTCTAACTTCAAGTAGAATCAATTATAGAGGCAGAATCAATTCTATCTTTCCCTTTTTATTATGCTAAACATAAATAAATAAATAAATTGAATTTTTTTAATGGAATGAAATGAAACACATAAAATTTAATCAACCAAAAACATCATTATTTTATGATTATTAAAAAGATATTCATAAATAATAAAAAATTATTTTTAAATATCAAAATTTCTATATTTCTCATGGGCCATCAGCAAAATATCTATTTTATTTTAATTAACAATTATCTTTATTTAAAACACAGAAATCTTATTCTCAATTACCAAAATTTATTATTTTCTCACGAGCCACTATCATACATATTTTATTTTAATTAACCATTATCTTTATTTGAGACACAACATTCTTATTTTCAAATATCATAATTTCTATTTTTGTCACGGGTCAATAACAACAAAATACCTATTTTATTTGAATTTACAAATGTCTTTATTTGAGACACAACATTCTTATTTTCAAATGTCAAAATTTCTATTTTTCTCACGGGTCAATAACAACAAAATACCTATTTTATTTGAATTAACAATTATCTTTAGTTGAGACATAAAATTCTTATTTTCAAATGTTAAAATTTTTATTTTTTTCACGGACCACTATCAACAAAATACATATTTTATTTTAATTAATAATTATTTTTATTTGAGATATAAAATTTTTATTTTTAAATGTCAAAATTAAATTAATATTATTATTATTACAATTTTATAATTAAAAAAATCATTTTAAATTTATACCTATGTCTAAATAAAATATATATCATATTAAATAAACCTACCCGTGTGAACGCACCGGTATCTTGCTAGTTTTTAAGAGTAAAAATATACCCGATATGTATTAATTATGATTTTGGAAATTGTTTATTAAATTTAATAAAAATTCATAATTAATAATTTTATTATTTTCTTCAATACACAAATTTTTATATGTGAATTGTTTAACATGTGCTCCAAAAGTATAAGTTAACATTACTTTTTATTTTAAAATAAAAGTTTTATTTATTTATTGTGTTCCTTTCTTGTTTAAGAAATTAATTTATAGTTGTATATTTTATTTATATTAAAAAATATATACTTGAAGTCGCGATTAATGATATTCAAAATAATAATTGATTATATTTGATAGATAATAGTAATTTTATTTATCAATCATATATTAATTATAATTAATTACATATTATAATTGAGCTAACATATAAAATACTAGTAGTAAATAATACTGGATACTTTATCAACAAAAAAAGAAAAATATTTTAGAGCAAAAAAGAAAAAGTAGGGGAAGAAAAGGAAAAAGAAGTTGAATGAAGAGGTTAAAAAGCGAGGCGGGCGGGATAGCCGGGTGGATTGTAATGCCAATTCAATGCAACTCATATCGTTGGCTGCCTTCCTCAAACACAAACAAACTATTATTATTCTCTCCCCTTCAAAAAATATATTACTAACAGAAACAAAATCCAAACACAACGGGAAATTGGCTGTTTTTGCGTTTATTCGCAATTCAACAAGCCTCTCCTCCTCCCCCCTCCTTCATTTTCTACACCTTCTTTAAGGTATTGCATTCTAAATCAGATCTGCGCCAACAACATTTCTTTTTTTTTTTTATATCTTTTTCTTTGTAAAATGAAAATTCTTCTTATTATTAAATTATAATTTTAAGTATTGCTTCAAATTTGCATGCAGGTGTAAATTTCAAAAATGGTAGTAACTGCTGCAACAGCCTCGTTTTTTCCTGTTACTTCATCCTCTGACATTTCTAGAAAACCCTCCAAACATGGAGCTACCTCTGTTAACTTTGGAGGATTCAAATCCAAACAAAGCTCTAATGGAATAAACCTTAAGGCAAATGCATCCTCTTCCAAAACCGTGTTTACTGCAACGCCCGTCAAGGTTGAAAATGATTCATCATCACAACAATATCACCAAAGGACGTTCATCAATCAGCTGCCTGATTGGAGCGTGCTCCTTGCTGCCGTTACAACAATATTCCTTGCTGCTGAAAAGCAGTGGACCACGCTTGATTGGAAGCCAAGGCGGCCCGATATGCTCGCTGACCCATTTGGCATAGGAAAAATTGTCAATGATGGTTTTGTGTTTCGACAAAGTTTTCCAATTAGATCCTATGAAATAGGTGCCGATAAAACCGCGTCTATAGAAACATTAATGAATCATTTGCAGGTATGCTTGTTCATGTGAGATTTTAAATGTGTTGTTTATGTAGATACAATTATCATGAATCGTCAAGCTTGTATATCAAATTTGCAATACTAAGAATAGCAGCTTCATATTTATTTTAGTTATTTGTTTTGATAACAGGAAACTGCACTTAATCATGTTAAGACTATTGGGCTTCTTGGGGATGGCTTTGGTTCTACACCGGAAATGTGCAAAAAGAACCTAATATGGGTTGTAACTCGAATGCAAATTGTGGTTGATCGTTACCCGGTGTGGTTAGTCAGTATGAACTCACCCTTTTAATTTATTTTGTGAGCTGTATAGATGTTCATGTCCTGCTTCTGCTTCTGTTTCTATTTCTATCTTGGTGATTTTTAATATATGAAAGACAAATGACGAATCCATAACTTGTAACTGAATTTGTTTTACTTCCGCGTTTCGTCTAAGAAATTAATTTGGGGGAGAGGAATATGGCACACTGATTGATATTACTATAATTGGTTGGAGTCACTGAATCAACCTTGTACAAATGCTTGGTAAGACTGCATATAGTAGATTTGGTATGGATTCGATCATTTTCTTGGATCCCACAGTATCAGGAGTTTTGTTACACAAGATGACCATTTCATGTTAAATTCTTCTGGGATGATAATAAGCTTTATACGTTATAAACGTTGGGGTTTACTTTGACTTTAGGCTGTTAACATGATATGAAATATAATATGATTTTAGTTATTAATTTATTTACCAACTTTTAAAAAATCTTTGTAGATTTCTTGAGTTAGCCTAACAACTATTATGTATAAAGCTATTTGGACTTTGCAAATTGCTTTGTTATGCTAGGAATAATATTTTGTATTTGTTCATCTGAAGTTGAGTGAATTTGTAATTTTTTTAGGGGTGATGTTGTTCAAGTAGACACTTGGGTTTCTGCATCTGGAAAGAATGGTATGCGTCGTGATTGGCTTGTGCGTGATACCAAAACAGGTGAAGTCATGACAAGGGCATCCAGGTAGAAGTCAATTCAAAAGGTTTCTCGGTCCTTTCTTCCATGGCCATTTGACCTTTGCTCTAGTAACATATGTAATTTCTGATCTGTTGGTTTTTGTTTGTGATGTTTTACAGTGTTTGGGTAATGATGAATAAGCTGACAAGGAAACTCTCTAAAATTCCAGAAGAAGCCAAAGAAGAAATAGAGCCTTATTTTGTTAATTCTAATTCAGTTCTGAATGAGGATAATAAAAAGCTAACTAAACTTGATGATACGGCTGAATATATTCGAACTGGTCTAAGTGTATGTGAACCTTTTTCCCAATTGTTAATATGATTGATTTAGTTTTTTTTTTTTTGTGAACATTTTCTAATTATGTTGTACAATTCATCTCTATTTTTAGCCCAGATGGAATGATCTAGATGTTAATCAGCATGTTAATAATGTGAAGTACATTGGATGGATTCTGGAGGTAAGTTTCTAATCTTCTAATCATATATAGTATTCTTTGTTTTTTCTTTATTGAATGGATTTATTAGTAGGGGTTATCTGATTCTGAATGATGTTCCAGCACAACTACTAACGTTGTGATGCGTGTAACATTAACCGTTGAAATGGCTAGCTTCATTATCGTATAAAATGAATTGGTCACTTTTGATTGGCGCAGAGTGCTCCGCAGCAAATTTTGGAGAGTCATGAGCTGCATTCAGTGAGTTTGGAGTACAGGAAGGAATGTGGGAGGAACAGTGTACTTGAGTCCTTGACTGATGTAACTGATGCTGACATTGGATTTGTTGAATGCAAACACTTGCTTCGACTGGAAGACGGTGCGGAGATTGTGAGGGGTCGGACTGAGTGGAGACCAAAAGCTGTCAACAATTTTGATGTTTTGAATCAGGTTCCATCACAGAGCATCTAAATGTTGAGTCACTGAACATGATTCCCCAGTTGCTATGTGTAGATTGGATTTCACCTTTTCTTGCTTTTGTGAGATCCTCATGTATTAAATGTATACTAATATATGTGCTAGTTAATTCAAGGGGTGAAAGAGGGAGAGGATAGTGAAATATCATTCTCATTCTCATTGTAATTAGCTCCTACTCTTCTCTCTCCCTCTCTTCCAATTCATATATGGTTATGCTACAACAAGGTGTCGGTAATATTATTTCATTGTTTCTTCAAAATGGCTAACCATGTATATTAAATTGGTTTCTGTCTTATTTTTCCATTGTAAGTTATTGTTTTTATTTGACAACTGTGACAGTATAATCTGTTAACCTTCAGTTGTCATACATTAACTACTTGAATAGGTTGGGAACTGGTACCAAATCATGAAAATATCAAAGATTATTTTAATCATATTGATATCTCATTACCATTTTATATAGGTTGGGAACTCGAGGTTTATCTTGCAAGTAGCTCCTTTCTTAGTATAGCTATTCAAATTTGAAACTTTTTTAACATAAAAGAGTTTGAAGGCCTTGATTATTTTTTTTTACTAATTTTTAAATTTAAACACATTTCATATGTTGTTCATTTTTAGTAACACAAACAACATTGATCTCATGGTTGTACAACAATTGTCTGACATACTTTATGAACATAACATTCATGTCAAAAGTTTTCAAATAGTCCAACAATGGTCAACTAATGGTAATACCCAAAAAGAATTATATGTGAACATAAACTCTTAAGAGAATTAAAAAGAAAAACAATGAGTATTAAACAACATTAACTCTTAAGTGTGAACATTGAACAGTCAAAAGACATGAATCTTGATAATTTATTGACAGCATTATGAACTAAATCAAGTAGGAGCATAAGGTCTCATAATCAGAATCAGATCTATGTCGAAAGAGAATCGATCAACAAGGCTTGTGTAAACTTGTTAGCAGCAGATTCAGGCAAGCAAATGCAAACAATCATAGAACCATTACTACAGTCACCTTCCCCTTCAGGTAAAAACACACAAACTTGAGGTGTAGGTGTTAAATCTATAGGACCAGCATAAATTGGCTGACCCCATCCAAAATCAGCACATTTATATATTGAAAATCTTGTCCATTGAGTTATTGTAAGCTTACCACCAAACTCAAGCTGCTTTGGCCTATCAACTTCAACATAATCAACTGTTGATCTCAAATATTCTTCTGTTACATTCTGTCTAGCTTCGCGAACCCAAAGGGTTGTCTCTGGTAATTTCCCATTCACAAGCTCAGAAACATTACTTGTTGTGCAAGCAATACAAACCACGTTACCATAAAAACCTTCCTTCAATGGTGGATTCTTAAGCTTCTGTCTAGCATTGACAGAAAATGTTAACCTTAATTGGTAATCTAAAGGCTTCACATCAAGAGCTTTAACCCATGATCTCCAAATATGTGCGGCCATTGCATCAAATGTAGTGCAACCTGCATCATCAAATGGTTGCGCAAGCGATTTCAATTGGTTTTGAAACTCGCGGTTGATCCTATAACATTTTTGAACCGGCTTTGTTTTCCATAGTTTCATTGTTAAATTTGATCTTTCATCAATTCTCATGAACTCCATATGTGGAAACTTCACTTCTGGTGGATCTCGTGGCTTGAAAACTTCTCTATTCCAACATGGTTCAGGTTCTGTCACCAATGTTCCGGTTTTAGCTGTTGCAGCCCATGCTCCTAGAAATTGCATGGCTCCCATTCCATCACAGATACAATGACAAAGGCGTAAACCGATGCTAAATCCACCACATGTGAAGAGTGTTACCTGGGCTATAACAAGTGGCATTTCCAACACTTTGTATTGTTCTTCATTGGGAAACTTGAAGATCAATGGTTCCCAACAAGGGTTTGGTGCTGCAAAATCACCTAGTTCAGATAAAGCTATGTTAGTTCTTGCTTCAACCATTAATGCTCCTTCTAGTTCTTGTCCGAAAAATACTTCCAGTTTACCATTTTTTGTTTCTCTTAACCTTCCTGAGAGAGGGTAGTAAGGAACCAAAACATCGGCTAGCGAACGTCGAAGTATTTCTGTGACAGGTTTATGGAAAGTCCCGCCCGAGCTGTCGGATTGATAAAAATATACGGTTGGTGTGAAGACGCGCGCCCCGATCATGTCATCGAGGTTTGAAAGGTATAAAGTATCACCTGGTTTAACAGGAATAGGCTTGGAGGGAGTAACGGGGAATTTGTTGATGATTGTGATAGGTATAGTCAAGGAATTGAGATGGAGTTCTTGAATCCATGGAGGAGCCATGAGAGATGAATGTGGTGAGGGTGTTGATTTGTGATGGTTGCATTTTGTAGAGACGTAATTTGATTAATCATGCAAAGATGGGGAAGGAAGATGCAAAGAGGATTGAGAGAGTGTAATAAAGGTTTGTAGGTTTGATGTTGGTGATGGATAAATATTATGATCCTTTATTTTATGATACAGTCATTACTACATGAATTCAATTAACTTGTTTTCGAGGGTTATATATGAACATTGCCCAAGTCCTAAGATAATTAAGTGATAAATATTTTAGTACTATTTCATTTCATATTTCATGGTTGTTCATTTCTTTTCACCCTCCAATTAATAAATATATATAGATTCAGGATTATCCTCATCATTTTATTTCATTTAAATATATTTTTAATTGATTTGAATATTTTATTCTTCAATCAACAATAAATATAATTTTGAGAACATAAATTTACTCTCTCTCTCTCTCTTAAAAAAGATAAGTTTGTTAATGTGAGAATGAATCATAGATAATAATATTTCTAAAAGAGTTCTTTGGCAACTTTGCCATTTGTCGCAAAACTAGCATGCTTACTATTTAAAAAGTTTCTATATTTAGATAAATTACTATTAATAGATTGTTATTATTAATACTTAATTTTAAATTTTGAATTTGAATTCTCAATTATTTATTATCAAATTATGAAATTTAATTTTACTAAATATATGATTTCTCGATAGATGTAATACACATATACACATATTTATTTATTTTATTTTATTTTGACAAAATAATAATTATAGTAAAATTATTATTGGGTATACACATTTTCAGTTTATTATTTTTAGTTAATAATCGATGTTGATGATAATATTAATCAATTAATCAGGAAAAATATTTCCAATTTATTTTAAATTATTTATAAATTTAATTTATCAATAATGAATATTATTAATAATATTAATTGACTAATATAATTATCAACTAATATAATTATCTTACATTTTCCATTTTATTTTAAATACTGTTAATTTAAATTTTAGTTTTTCAATCTATTTTACACCGATTGAGATACCTATTTTTGGGCCTTGAATATAGATGCTTTATGAATATTATTAATAATATTAATTGACTAATATAATTATCTTACATTTTCCAATTTATTTTAAATACTGTTAATTTAAATTTTAGTTTTTCAATCTATTTTACACGGATTGAGATACCTATTTTTAGACCTTGAAAATAGATGCTTTATGAATATTATTAATAATATTAATTGACTAATATAATTATCAACTAATATAATTATCTTACATTTTCCAATTTATTTTAAATACTGTTAATTTAAATTTTAGTTTATCAATTTATTTTACACCGATTGAGATACCTATTTTTGGGCCTTGAAAATAGATGCTTTATGAATATTATTAATAATATTAATTTACTAATATAATTATCAACTAACATAATTATCTTACATTTTCCAATTTATTTTAAATACTGTTAATTTAAATTTGTTTTTCAATTTATTTTACACCGATTGAGATACCTATTTTTGGGCCTTGAAAATAGATGCTTTATGAATATTATTAATAATATTAATTTACTAATATAATTATCAACTAACATAATTATCTTACATTTTCCAATTTATTTTAAATACTGTTAATTTAAATTTGTTTTTCAATTTATTTTACACCGATTGAGATACCTATTTTTGGGCCTTGAAAATAGATGCTTTATGAATATTATTAATAATATTAATTGACTAATATAATTATCAACTAATATAATTATCCCAATTTATTTTAAATACTGTTAATTTAAATTTTAGTTTTTCAATTTATTTTACACCGATTGAGATACCTATTTTTGGGCCTTGAAAATAGATGCTTTATGAATATTATTAATAATATTAATTGACTAATATAATTATCAACTAATATAATTATCTTACATTTTCCAATTTATTTTAAATACTGTTAATTTAAATTTTAGTTTTTCAATTTATTTTACACCCATTGAGATACCTATTTTTGGGCCTTGGAAATAGATATGCTTTAGCCTAATTATAACATTATACCATGCGTTTTTTGGGCTTTGCAGAATACAAATAAATTGGAACCTTTCCTTTGTTGAGAATTTCAATCGAACTATGCATTCCACGCTTTTATGCTTACAGCGGCTACCTTCAAGCATCATTGTAAATTGTTCTTCTCGAAGCAGCTTTCTAATTCCAATGACTCTGATCATCAATATTGTTACTTCCATCCAGATAACCATGTGAGTACATTTAATAACATCTCTTCCAATTCATATGATTTATGGTGTATAAATAGGTCAGATTCATTTTTTCCAAAACACGCCTTCTTTCAGTTCCTCTTCTGTTCTTCTACACTTAACGTTTATCGATTCTGTGTCAGGAATTTTTCATGGCTGCCGAAAAATACAACTATGTTAACGACATCACTCCTACCAAGGAATCCTGGGACATCGTTGTTCGAGTTGTTCGTTTATGGTTTGTACCAGATTTGAATTCCAAACAAAATTTCTATGCAATGGAAATGGTTTTGATGGATGAACATGTTGTTTTTTTGTTTGGTTTTATTAATCGTGATTCTTTATAATGTTATTCCTTATTCATTATAATATATGATGTCTTTTAGATTTTGATAATCTCTGTTTGTGAATTTAAAGGGCGACAAGATTCAGGCTTCGGTTAGGAAAGCCCTATTGTCACGATTTCAGTCTAAGCTGTGTATAATTTGAAATCCTTTGGTGTCGCCGCTAATTCTGGAGCTTATAGGACTACAAAGCACAAGTTCAAGTTGAATTTGCAGAGTGGGACGGTTGTTACAAAAGTTGAAACTGATATGATAACGGCCTCTCCTTATAGATTGGTTTCTTTTCCAAAAATTGTTGGGAAAATTGACATGGATTATTTGATCGGTAAAATCAGTTTTGTAACTCGATTTTGTTTATGTACTGGTCTTAATACTATGATACGAATTTATGATCTTATTTTTTTGATATTTTCCTTCTTAATAAATTCAAATAGATGTTGTGGCAATTGTATCATCTGTTGGACGTGAGAGGGTTTATGAAAGGAACCGTGTTACTACTAGGTTTAAGGTGATTGAGTTAGAAGCCAATGGGTAAGTTATTGTATATTATACTATACTTAAAATACTACAAATGAGCTTCCATATATGAATGTCATTAGGTGACTTCTCTCTTTAATTTTTATGCAGAATGAAACTTGACTGCACGCTTTTTGGAACTTATGTTGATGCCCTTGATGCGTTCCTCCAAACTGGATACACTGGAAAAGTTGTTGTGCTAGCTGAATATCTAAAGGTTAAGATGTATAATGGGAAAGTCCAATTGCAGAATGCAATGAACTGTACGAATCTAATGTTCAACCCAGAAATCCCTGAGGCAAATACTTTAAAACTCAGGTAAGTAGTTAACAAATATTGTTTCAATCCATTTATATTGTTTTTTATCATTCATTATTTATGGTTACTTTTGTTTCTTGCTTGTCAGTGATAACATTGGATCTCCTACTCAACCATTCAGTTATATGAAGGATGCTTCTGAGTTGAGTTTAGAAGAAGAATTCTTGAATTTGAGTCAACGAAAAACAATTGAGGAGTTAAAAGACATTCAAAATGTATTGTTTATTATATCTATCTTTTATATTTAGTTTTCTTAATTATTATGATTCAACTATTCTTATTCCATTATTGTGTGCGTAGGACATGGTTTGTGTAGTTCTAGGCACAATCAACCATGTTGTTGGTGGCAATGACTGGTGGTATGCCGCATGTGTCTGCAACAAGGGAGTTATTGCAGATTCGAAAAGATTTTTTTGCCCTAAATGTAACAAGCATATTTGGACTATTGTGCCAAGGTGATCATGATAAAGTGTTTCTATATTAAATTGGTTTTTAAGATTGTTTGTGTGTATTTCGTATATTCGTTATTTAATTTCATCACATTTTAATTTTATAGGTATCGTATCAGACTGAGAGTTATTGATGAAACTGATTCTGCAACTTTTGTGCTTTTTGACCGTGACTGTTATTCGCTGACAAGGAAAACATGTCTTGATTTGATCGAATAGATGGATAATGTTAGTGTTTTTCAAATATGCACCTTTTTGCTTTTTTTACTGTTATCTGATCTTTATTATTATAACATTCATTAGTAAATGTGATTTGTTTTTAAATTTTTTTGTATTAGGAACTTGAGCCAACTATTGTGCCTAGAATTATTTCTGGTTTTGTTGAACAAACTATGTTGTTTAAGATTGAGGTCAAGAATGATGACAATTCTGGTTTTGAAAAGTCGTTCCGTGTCAAAAAAGTTTGTGCTGATAAAGAAATTGTCAACAAATTCAAATTTGTTATGAAGGTACTTTTTACTATCTTATGATTTTGACACTTTTTGGCTGATACGACAATTGTATTCATATAAGTAATATAAGTAACAACTGTGTTGTTTTTTTTGTGTTGATTAGAATTCAACTGGTATTGAAGATGATTCGGCTGCCGGTGTTGATCAAAGATCTATGGATGTTGGGGTTGTTCATGATTTGAATTCCAAATTTCAAAACGCCATTGCTGATGATATGTGTGAAGACACTTCTTCAGTTTCCAAGCCTATTGGATGTGATGCTGCAGAATGCTCTCTTGTTAAAAGGGATTTTGTTGAAGTTTCTAATGAGGATGATGGGAGCAGTACGAGAATTACCAAAAATATAAAGATTGAGAAGGACTGGTTGACATGCTTCGTCTAATTTACGTTAAATTTTTCCTTAGTTATTTATTAAAACTTATGGCACTTTTCATGGCCTAAACTAATTCTACTTTGGATATTGGGGGCATGTGTTTAGCCCGATTATTATTACTTTGTTTTGGGGGCATGTGTTTAGCCCGATTATTATTACTTTGTTTTGGGGGCATGTGTTTAGCCTGACTGGTTTATGTTTAATTTTCTGCGAGGACATGTTTACATTAATTCTGCCATTTGTTTTTGGTTTTATTTTAAGTTTCATTGAGTAAACATTAAGTTTCGTAGCGCTTTACCCGTATATGCATGATCTTGGTTTATTATTCATGTTACATTACAATGGATCTACTGTCATTACTATTGTTATTAGTAACATTGCTACTGCCATGGCATTTCAACTGTCATGCTCTTGAGTAGTGGAAATTGTTCAAATTGGCATGTGAGTTATAAAATTGTGTGATTGTTGTTGATGCTTCCCTTAAAGGTAAGGACATTCAAATTAAGAATAATTCATTATTATTATTTATTTGTGAAGTTTTCTAACCAATGTTATATGTTTGTTCAGGTTAGAAGATGCTGCAGCAATAAATTGGAAATAGAAAGTGTTACATGGCGAGAAGATACTTGAAGATTACTCATTTGGATAAAGCACTTCTTTCGAATTAGTGATTAGGATGTTGTATTTTTAATTATCATTATCATGTCCATCATGAATGTAATTGAAATTTCAAACTCATTTTGAGTAATATCAATGAAACAGATTTTTCATTCTAAGATTCAAATCTTTGAATTTCCAGCTTACACATAATTAACTGCATCACATTGGTATACTAGCTGACGAATTGAACTGATATTGAGTTGATATAAATATAATTTTTTGGAACAAAATTTAGATTACCCATGCTACTTGCCTTGCTAATGGATACGTTTTTATTACTCTTGGCTGCCACTGGCTCTGTTATCAACAAATACTAATAATAACTATATGTTTTTTGCATTCCTCAAGGTATTGTATGATTGTAGCATTAAGTATGCACTATTTCTAAGGTGTCTTTCTACATTCTAATTTTTTCACAGTACCAATAAGCATAACAAATTATCTTCATAAATTTAATTAATATGCTATGCTATTGTTTATATTATACTATGTCCATACACACCTACTCATTTATGCTTTCTAAACATCAAGCTCATTTGTAGTTCTACATTACCTCTACTACTTTCAAAACTGACAGGAAAATCCTTGCACTATTGTCATCTTTTGAAACTACTGGAAAAGGATCTCATCAACACAGCAAATTCCAGATATAGGAGGAAGATGTTGATGAAAGACCGACAATCTAAACGGAAAAAACGAATTCAAGGTTTGTACGTGCAAAATGAACTCTCTGTATTTTATTTCCTCTCAATTATATCTAAACATTAGTTATTTTCTGTTAGATGAAAATTGTACACCAGTTACGCAAACATTTCGCCATGAAGCTTCAACAAGTAGACAATATCATGTCCCTAGAACTCCATTATCTCCTTTAATTGTTGGTAAATATTCAAAACAATCTTTATTTTCAATACTATTATGTCATTGTTTTCAATTGAAACAAATACCTTGATATTTTTATCTTGAAACTTTTATGCAGCTGCCAGTGGATTAACACATACAAATTCCATTGTTACATCATCTTATGACACATATTCTTACGGTTCGAGGAAAATACTTAGTCATCCTACTGGTTTGACGTCATCCACGCTTAAGCATACAAATGATACAGGTCAGGGATGCAAATCATATATACTTTTGTGTATATTAATTTGGACATATGTTTATTTTAAATGATCCATGTCAGTTTGATTTATCTACTTCAGCGGCATCTAGGCGGCGTAGAATGATGTTAATTAGAAACAAGACGACACATCCAGCTAAACAAGTTTGTGGTTCGTATAACACCTTTACAATTGAATTCTGCCAAACCCGGTACAATTTGTATATCAAGTATTGTACATTTATGTTTTCTATTTTTTTGTTGTATAGCCCTTGCTGAATCGACGACATACACTCCTGCGTCCGAAATATTAAACATATCTACAACATGTGTTACAAAACGTGTATCTCAACCAGCCAGTGTTCTTGAATCGATACCTTCCTTATCATTCGATTTTCATGAATATCCATCAGGTGAACCCGTGAACATTCAATGTATGTTGTTTCTTGAAACAATACTTTATTTGTATATAGTTTAGAATTTTTAGTACTCATTTTGTTATATCATGTTCCATTACCCCAGCAAGTACAACCATTGATAACGATACAAGTTTTCTTCGCTGCGACAAATATGATCAGGCTGAAACTGAAGGTATGCATACATATTCAGATCTTGAGAAACTGAGTTAGATTCAATGACTGCATAATTCCATAAATTTTGCCTATGATCTTAATGATTTTTTGTTATTATCAATAGAAATGATAGATTTTGGAGATCCATCATATACGTGTTCGTATTGTGGGGCTGAGATATGGTACGAGGAAAGATCTGACAAAAGTGACAATACCACCATAACTATTAGATTTTCACTTTGTTGTTCTAAGGGAATTGTTGAGCTTCCTTACGAAGTAAGGCCTCCGGATTTGCTAATTAACTTGATGAATGGTCAAGATCCAAGGAGCAAACATTACAAAGAAAACATACGAGCCTATAACAGTATGTTTTGTTTTACCTTCATGGGTGGGGAAGTACAACCAAACTCGAGTGGTGGTCCTCCCCAAATTATTCTTAGTGGGCAGAATTATCACAAAATGGGTAGCCTGATTCCATATGAAGGAGCAACTCCCAAATTTGCCCAATTGTATATTTATGACACAGAATGAAGTATCTAATAGATATAGCCATTTCAGGTATATTCCTATGTTGGTGTTTTATGTTCTACTAGCTTTGGTACATTTTCTTTGTGACAGACTCTTATATGGAAACATTATGCAGATCCAGCGATAAAAATACCGGTCTAGACAGAACATTAATTAAGGAAATCACTAAGATGGTGGATGACCATAATGTCTTGGCCAAGTCTTTTAGAATGGTTTGTGACCACATACAACAAAATAACACGTCCAATTTCTGTTTAAGACTATTTAGAAATAGAACAAAGGATCCAAGAACACATAATTTGCCGTCGTGCGATGAGGTAGCTGCCTTGATTGTTGGGGATTTTCACAACCTTGAAGCTGGTCGAGATATTATTGTTAAGAAGAATTCTGGTTATTTGGAACACATCAAAGAAACTCATTGTTCGTTCCTACCTCTTCAGTATCCGTTGTTGTTCCCATTTGGTGAAGACCAATATCATGAAAAAATACCTTACAGAGAGTCTGTTATCAAAGGAGGAAAAAGGAAGAGACTACGAGTTACGTTTAGAGATTTTGTTGCATTTCGCATGCATGAAAGGAAATTTGAACATGGAAGCATTGTGAATGCTGGTAGATTGTTTCAACAATTTGTTGTCGACACTTTCTCCATGATTGAGTCACAAAGGTTATGTTGGCATTGCTTGAACCAAGCAACAATTAGATGTGATATATTAAGAGGTTTGCAGGAAGCAGTTCACAATGGAGAGAATCAACCATCTGAAGTCGGAAAACGTATCGTCCTACCTGCATCTTTTACCGGAGGACCACGGTACATGTTTAATAACTGTCAGGATGCAATGGCAATTTGCAAAAGGTTTGGGTATCCTGATTTGTTCATCACCATCACATGCAATGCTAATTGGCCAGAAATAAAGAACTTTGTTGCTGCAAGAGGCCTTACAGCCAGTGACCGTCCAGACATAGTATGTAGACTCTTTAAAGGAAAACTTGATCACATGATGAATGCGTTTAAACACGATAAAATCTTCGGAGAAACTGTTGCAGGTAATGTTAGTAGAAGTTTGTCTTCTCTTCAAATTATTGCCATGCTTTTTCTATAACTTATACTTGATTCATGTTGCTGTGTTCAATTGTTTAACAATAATTGTCATTCTTTTCTTTATGGATTATTTGCTTGATGTTGCTGTTATCAAAGTTTAACATAATTAAAAATTATTCCATAGGGTAACTGAATTATCAAAGTTTAATTTACACATGTTTCATAGTTAGGGACATGTTGTTTCAAGTAGTGTAACCTGCAACATGTTTTTTTTTTACTAATGTCATATTGTTTTACTTTAACTTATATTTGTTTCCAGTACTGTTATTAATGTTCAATATTATTGAAAATTAATTTATACCTCTTTCATAATTAGGGACATATACTATAGAGTTCCAAAAGAGGGGTCTGCCACACGCACATATTTTGCTATGGCTTGAAGCATCAAATTCACTGAAAACCGGAACTGACATCGACAAGTTCATTTCTGCAGAACTACCCGATCGTAGTCTCTATCCAAACCTTGCAAATGTTGTTTCAAGTTTTATGTTGCACGGTCCCTGTGGAAAAGCCAACGTAAATTCCCCATGCATGAAAGATGGTAAATGCTCGAAGTATTTTCCAAAGGACTACCAGAATTCCACTATAGTTAGTGACGAAGGATATCCAAAATACCGGCGACGAGATAATGGTTTGTCTGTTGAGAAAAAGGGAATAAAATTGGACAACAGGTATGTAGTTCCTTACAATCCACAGTTGTTGGTTAGATACCAAGCACATATCAATGTTGAGTATTGCAACAAGGGAAATGCTATCAAGTATTTGTTTAAGTATGTTAATAAAGGCCCTGACAGAGCCACTCTTGGAATTTCAAATCAAGATGAAAATGGCCGAGTTTTGGATGAAATAAAACAGTACTATGAGTGTAGATATTTGGCTCCTTGTGAGGCTGTCTGGAGGATTTTTGAGTATGACATACATCAGAGGTGGCCTCCCGTAATAAGGCTTTCGTTTCACCTAGAAAACGAGCAGTCTGTAATGTTTTCAGAAAGTAGTTCGGTTGAGTCTGTCATGAATCGTAATGAAGAAATTGATACAATGTTTTTGGCTTGGTTTGAGGCAAATAAAAAATTTCCAGATGGAAGGGACTTGACTTATGGTGATTATCCTTCAAGGTTTGTTTATGATAAAAGTGTTAGAGCGTGGCATCCGAGACAACGAGGTAACTCTATCGGAAGGCTTACATATATTCCTCCCGGGTGTGGTAATGTTTTTTATTTGAGACTCCTGTTGACTGTCCAAAACGGGTGCACAAGTTACGATGATATTAAGACGGTTGCTGGAACAACTCACAAAACCTTTAAGGAAGCATGTGTTGCACTTGGATTGTTGCAAAACGACAAGGAATTTGTGGATGCCATTGTTGAATCCAGTCATTTAGCCTCTGGTGATCAGATGAGGAGATTGTTTGTTATGTTGTTGTTTATGGATTCAATGACAAATCCCTTTGTCGTTTGGGAAGCAACATGGAAACTTCTCTCCGATGGAATTTTGTATGACGCAAGGAAGAGGCTAAATAACCCAGGTAACAATTAAACATAAATTATATAAATATATTGATCACTTATATTTGCATACTTATTATGATCAATCTTACTGTGATCAATCTTACACTTATAAACATAATTTCTTTATATTTGTATGTTTAAATACATTTTTTGTGCTGTAGGTCTTGAAATTAGCGATGAGGAGTTGAAAAATCTTTGTTTGAATGAGTTTGAAAGATTGCTATCCATGAATGGCAAGTCTCTTTCTAATATCGAGTCGATGCCGCAACCTTCAAATCCAGACATGGCTCAGTTTAGAAATAGTTTAATGGCTGGTGAATTAAACTATGATAAAGAGGAGATGATTTCAACCCACGTGTCATTGATGAAAACACTGACTGCTGAACAGAGGTCGGTTTATGATCAAATAATTAATTCAGTGCTGACGAATTCAGGAGGTTTTTACTTCTTGCATGGGTATGGAGGCACCGGTAAGACATTTATTTGGAAAACTGTCTCAGCTGCTCTTAGATCACAAGGATTAATTGTCTTAAATGTTGCATCGAGTGGGATTGCATCTTTACTGTTACCTGGAGGAAAGACAGCTCATTCTATGTTTGGAATTCTGTTAGTTACAAATGAAACATCTGCTTGCAACATCAAAAAACGCACTGATAGATGTGATCTTATCTTGAATTCCAAGCTTATTAATATATGGGATGAAGCTCCAATGTTAAATAGATTTTGTGCTGAAGCTGTCGATCGTTCTTTGAGAGACATAATGAGGACTATAGACGACTCTAACCAATATAAGCCATTTGGTGGTAAAGTGGTTGTTTTTGGTGGAGATTTCAGGCAAATCTTACTTGTTGTTAGAAAGGGTTGTGGGCATGACATCGTGTCAGCTTCGATAAACTCTTCTGATTTATGGAACTTCTGCAAGGTATTGACTCTGTCAAAGAACATGCGACTGTCAACTCCCAGCTCCAATGAAGTTTCTAAAGAAGTTAAAGAATTTTCAGATTGGATGCTTGATATTGGAAATGGTAGACAGTCCTCAAATGAGTCCGGAGAGAGCACACTTCATATTCCTAAAGATTTATTGGTCACTGATTCTCATAATCCTCTTTTGTGTCTGGTTGAATTAACGTATCCACTTCTTTTGCAGAACATGAACAATTTGAAATACTATGAAGAAAAGGCATTACTATCTCCGACTCATGATTCCGTAGATATTGTTATTGAATTTGTTTTATCCTTAATTCCAGGTGATGAAAAGGAATATTTGAGTGCTGACTCGACGGTTCTTTCATAAGAAAATTGTGCAGTTCGTGCAGAATGGTTCACACCCGAATTCTTGAATGAAATGAAATGTTCTGGAATGCCAAACCACCGGTTAAGGCTGAAGATTGGTGTCCCGGTTATGCTTCTACGAAACATAGACCAATCCAATGGCCTCTGCAATGGGACAAGGTTGCTCATAAATGAACTTTGCCCAAATATTATTGGTGCCACTGTCATTACAGGAAAAAATATTGGTGATAAGATTTACATTCCGAGGATGAATTTGATTCCCTCTGATCCAAGTTTTCCATTTAAGTTTCAAAGGAGACAATTTCCAATTGCGTTGTGTTTTGCAATGACCATAAATAAAAGCCAAGGTCAGTCTCTTTCTCAGGTCGGTTTGTATTTACAACGCCCTGTATTCACTCATGGTCAATTCTATGTGGCTATTTCAAGGGTGAAGTCTAGAAAAGGATTGAAGATTCTTATTTTAGATGATGAAGTAAATCCGTGTGCGGACACTACAAATGTTGTTTATGGCAAGATTTTCGACAATTTGTAAGGATAAGGCGAGTATGTTAAATTTCTTTTGTATCTTGATTGTTAAAACCTGCATTTATGATAGTTCAAGATGTATGCTATTACTGATGTGAAAGTTAATGGCATATCCTATTATTGTTGAATGAAATGTGGATGTTATTCATGATCTTTCTTTTGATGACAATTTTCAATTCTCATGTTATTCATGATCTTTCTTTTGATGACACTTTTCAATTCTCTTTATCACAAACTGTTCAATTTTGTTGCTGTTTATTACTTCCAATTTTCACACAGTAATCTCTTTTTATTAAATACAAATATTATGGTTAAAGAATTAATTGATTAGATACTTTGTATAAAATCAATGTATCATAATCACTATTATTTTTTTCCAATCAAATTGAAACAGCATAAAACAAAATAATTTCTAATTCAAAGATTATAACTAATATTATTTTCCAATCAAATTGAAACAGCAATAAAATATTTTTTTTAATATACGAAATTTTCACCCGTGCCTCGCACGGGTATAGACACTAGTAGAGTAAATAGTACTTATTAATGTAGCTAAGATTGAAATATGGTTTAAGCGCTAACAATCAACTGTTTATATTTTAAAGTAAAAAAGTAAATTTAAAATTACACATGATTGACACATAACTCATTTAAATCATGTTTTAATATTAAATATGTGCTCAGTCACTTTTGATGTTGTCAAGTGGGGAGAAATATAAGGGAAAATGGATGCAAATATTAGGGGGGGGGGGGGGGATTGTCATGAAGACACGAAAGTATCATCTAAAAACTTACATTTTCCTCTTTAAAAGAAAAAGTATCTATTTTCCTGTGTCGACTCATCCCTCTTCTTGTGTCGACACATGCTTCAAAAATCAAGTTATGTATCCACACATACGTGTTTTAGGTCGACTCATGTGCCATCGCCCTGAAGCTTAAAACTTTCTATTTTCTGGTATTGACTCATGACCTACTATAGGTCGACACGTGCATCAATATTTGCCATTATGTGTCGGCACATACTGAAGCAAATTCCAAATATTAATTTTTCTCTTGAGTTCTAAGTTCTTCTTTTGTCTCTAAGTCTCATACATACATATATATACATACACATACTTGATTTCTCTTCATCTTCATCCTCTCATCTATGCATACACACAAACAACATACGCATAATCATTTATTGTTTGGGTGTCATCTAGACATGGTTGATAACGTTCAATTTAGGTTTGTTGTAACCTAAGGTTGGGTTGAGAATCAAGGGGGTTTTATTGGAAAAATTGTGAGGGTTTTTACTCCAAGATCAAAGTGTCTATTTGGGGATTTTCGAAAAGATTTACGCAATTGGATTTGATTGAGTGAAGAGCTTTGAAGAACAGGTGGTTCTTGCAAAGGAGTGGCGTGAGACGGTGAATCAATTTGTAAACTTGGGACAACAATAATTCGCAATTTGAATTCGACCAAGTGAAAGCTTTGAAGAACTACAGTATCTTACAAAGGAGTGACGCAAGACGTTGAATCAATTGGTGTTTGTTGGGTGGTTTGATCAAAAGTCAGATCAAGGGAAGAGAAGTACATGGATCAACATCAATCATAGAGTTTGTAGGGTTAGATTTCTTAACATCTATTGTAAACAATTTTTTGCATAGTAAGATTGATAGCTCAATTCCAAATTGAAATTGGGGGAAGATGTAGCCGTAGTCAGGATGACCGGTGAACTTCCTAAACAAACTCCTAGTGTCTTCTCTCTATTTCTTTATTTCTCTTGCACTTAAATTTCCATTATCAAATATTTTAACACATTGATTGAGCAATTGATTTGTAGAAAATTTCTAGATGTTGTTTTTTATAATAGTTGAGTTTTTGGTATTCTTACAATCACTTTAATTGTAAGAGGATTTGAGTACCAACAAACTTGAAAGAAATTTTTTAAAAACCAATCGCACACCAAGTGTTCGATAATTTGACACTTGACAGTTTTTTGTTTTAAATTGGTTGAAAATTGATTAGCTTGTGAATACTTGAACTGTTAATTTGAGAATTCAATTATTAGCTTCAATTGTCTCATCGTTATACCATATATGGTTTCGCATATATGAGTTCCAATAATTTGTTAGGTTTAGACGACTTTTGATATAAACGCTACACTTCCGCTAGCCAAAGTTTAAACTCTATTAAAAAATTTTAAAACTAGTAATTTTGAATTAGGGGATCTGTTCACCCCAGTTTAGATAAGGTTTCGTCATCTAACAATCATCATTGCATATTGCTTACTGTGTTACCTTTTTAGAAGAAAAAAAACCAAATGGACGATCCAAATAACATGTATTCATTTCTACGGGTTTTAGAACTTGGAAGCAAGTCAGAAATGGAAAATATTGTTCCTTTCTTAAACACAAACTTGAAAGAAATTTTTTAAAAACCAATCGCACACCAAGTGTTCGATAATTTGACACTTGACAGTTTTTTGTTTTAAATTGGTTGAAAATTGATTAGCTTGTGAATACTTGAACTGTTAATTTGAGAATTCAATTATTAGCTTCAATTGTCTCATCGTTATACCATATATGGTTTCGCATATATGAGTTCCAATAATTTGTTAGGTTTAGACGACTTTTGATATAAACGCTACACTTCCGCTAGCCAAAGTTTAAACTCTATTAAAAAATTTTAAAACTAGTAATTTTGAATTAGGGGATCTGTTCACCCCAGTTTAGATAAGGTTTCGTCATCTAACAATCATCATTGCATATTGCTTACTGTGTTACCTTTTTAGAAGAAAAAAAACCAAATGGACGATCCAAATAACATGTATTCATTTCTACGGGTTTTAGAACTTGGAAGCAAGTCAGAAATGGAAAATATTGTTCCTTTCTTAAACACTTAGGGAATAATCTTTGCTCTCAGCACAATAATACAACGCAAACTTGTCAAGACTTGTTGAATCAAGATAGTCTACATTAAATAGCTTATAGGGCTAATTGTTAGAACAAGAATTGTTCTGATCAAATTAGTTTTGATGATAACAATGTATATGAATTTTGCTCAAGATAATGTGGTACTCTAATCCTATGCAATTTCCTTTTCAGGAAATATATATAAAGAGTATGCACAAATCAGCGCTCAGAAGCTTTGACTCAGAAGGTTCAGTATGCAACTTCAGCACATGGTCTGGCAAGACATCAGAAGATGGTCAAGCAGAATCAGAACATGGTCTATAGAAGCATCAGAAGAACTTGAGTTCAGAAGCAGAAGCACTGAAGTCATGGAATCACGCTCAGAAGCATATCAAGATCAGAAGATCAGAAGATGCTCTGCACCAAGCTGTTTGTACTCTGATGACATTCAACGTAGTATTTACAAAGAACAAATCAGAATCAAGTACTAGATGGCAGGCTACGCTGACTGACAAAAGGAACGTTAGAAGCTATTAACGGCAACGTCTGTAGTCACAACAAAAGCAAGGCTCGAGGTAGTTGACAAAAGAGTGAAACATTAAATGCAATGCTGTACGGAATACGCAAAGCATTAAATGCTCCCAACGGTTATCTTCTCAAACGCCTATATAAATGAAGTTCTGATAAGAAGCAAGGTTGAACTCTAAGAACAATTTTGAAATATCTCTGATACTATCTTGCTGAAACGCTTCTCATTTCAAAAGCTATCAAACTTCATCTTCAACCTCACTACATTACTGTTGTAATACTTTAGTGAGTCTAAGCTTAAATCTGTAAGAGAAATATCACAGTTTGTGATTATCGCTTTTAAGAAGCAATTGTAATACTCTTAGAATTTGTTTACATTAAATTGTAAAGGACTAGAGTGATCGGGTTGTGATCAGTATACTCTAGAGAAGTCTTAGAAGGTATCTAAGCAGTTGTTCCTAGAGTGATCAAGTTGTGATCAGAAGACTCTAGAAGACTTAGAAGTTGTCTAAGTGGAAAACCATTGTAATCTCGTGTGATTAGTGGATTAAATCCTCAGCTGAGGTAAATCACCTTGTCTAGGGTGGACTGGAGTAGTTTAGTTAACAACGAACCAGGATAAAAATACTTGTGCAAATTATTTTTATCTTACGTGTTTTTGAAACTACACTTATTCAACCCCCCCCCCCCTTTCTAAGTGTTTTTCTATCCTTCAATTGGCATCAGAGCGCCGGTTCTAAGGTGCAAGCACTTAACCGTGTTTAGAAAAAGATTCAGGAAGAGAAAAACGCTAAGATGGCTGGTACTGCACAAATACCTCCACCATCTACATCTGGCTCTGCTGAGCAATACAATGGTAATGGTAACAATGGTTACACTAGACCACCAGTATTCGATGGTGAAAACTTTGAATATTGGAAAGATAAACTGGAAAGTAACTTTCTTGGTCTGGATGCTGATCTATGGGATCTTCTGTTGGATGGTTACAGACATCCTGTTAAAACTACTGGTGTAAGGCTCACAAGAAGCGAAATGACTGATGATCAAAAGAAAGATTTCAAAAATCATCACAAATGCAGGACTGTTTTGCTGAATGCTATCTCTCATGCTGAGTATGAGAAGATATCTAACAGGGAAACGGCCCATGACATATATGAGTCTTTGAAAATGACTCATGAAGGAAATGCTCAAGTCAAGGAGACCAAAGCTCTTGCACTAATCCAGAAGTACGAAGCCTTCAAGATGGAGGATGATGAAGACATTGAGAAGATGTTTTCAAGATTTCAAACTCTGACTGCTGGATTAAGAGTTCTGGACAAAGGCTACACCAAGGCTGATCATGTAAAGAAGATCATCAGAAGCTTGCCCAGAAGATGGGGCCCAATGGTGACTGCATTCAAGATTGCGAAGAATCTGAATGAAGTTTCTTTGGAAGAGCTGATCAGTACCCTGAGGAGTCATGAGATTGAACTTGACGCAAATGAACCTCAGAAGAAAGGTAAGTCTGTTGCATTAAAATCTAATTTTAAAAAATGCACTAACGCTTTTCAGGCTTAAGAAGAAGATTCTGAAGAATCAGAATCAGAAGAAGAAGATGATGAACTGTCCATGATTTCCAGAAGAGTCAATCAACTCTGGAAAAGCAAGCAAAGGAGGTTCAGGAGCTTCAAAAGCTCAAAGAAGCCTGAAAGAGGAGAATCTTCTGGAGGCAGAAGATATGACAAGAAAAAGGTCGTGTGCTATGAGTGCAATGAGCCAGGACACTTCAAAAGTGAGTGCCCAAAACTTCAGAAGGAAAATCCCAAGAAGAAATTTCATAAGAAGAAAGGTCTTATGGCAACATGGGATGATTCAGAATCAGAATCAGACTCTGAAGATGAGCAGGAAAATCTGGCACTAATGGCCACAATGGATGACGGATCAGAATCTACATCAGAATCAGATTCTGAAGAGGTATTTTCTGAACTATCCAGAGAAGAGTTAGTTTCCAGTCTAACAGAACTTCTGGAACTCAAGTCTCAGATTAGTATCAAATACAAGAAGCTGAAAAAGCTATTTGAATTTGAAACTAAGAAGCTTGAAGTGGAGAATTCTGAACTGAAAGAAAAAGTTTTAAATTTATCCAAAAATACTGGATCTCCTTCTGTCTCTGAAAAATCTACTCCAAGTCTGAACAATATTCTGAAAGAATATGACTTAAGTTTCAGAAAGTTTTTATCTAGAAGTATTGGCAGAAGTCAACTTGCTTCTATGATATATGCTGTGTCAGGAAACAAAAGAGCTGGCATTGGTTATGAGGGTGAAATCCCATACAAGCTTGAATATGTGGATGATATGAAAATATCATACAAGCCTCTGTATAACCAATTTAAATTTGGCCACTCCCATGATATTAGGCACACATCACATGCTCAAAGCTTTCACATAACACACACCAAGAAGCATGTGACAAAACCTAAGAAATATCATGGAACTCAGAACATAAACTATCATTCTGTTCCTTCTATTTCCTATAATGCTAAACCCAAGTTCAATCAGAACTTGAGGAAAACTAACAAGAAAGGACCCAAGAAGATGTGGGTACCTAAGGAAAAGATTATTCCTATTGCAGATATCCTTGGCTGCAAAGAAGGAAAAGCACAACATGTCATGGTACCTGGACTCTGGATGCTCGCGACACATGACAGGAAGAAGGTCTATGTTCCAAGACCTGGTGCTTAAATCTGCTGGAGAGGTGAAATTTGGAGGAGATCAGAAGGGCAAAATTATTGGCTCAGGAACTATAAAGTCTGGTAACTCTCCTTCTATTTCTAATGTTCTTCTAGTAGATGGATTAGCTCATAACTTATTGTCCATAAGTCAATTAAGTGACAATGGTTATGACATAATCTTTAATCAAAAGTCTTGCAAGGCTGTAAGTCAGAAGGATGGCTCAATCCTATTTACAGGCAAGAGAAAGAACAACATTTATAAGACAGATCTTCAGGATCTTAAGAATCAGAAGGTGACTTGTCTTATGTCTGTTTCTGAAGAGCAATGGGTCTGGCACAGAAGATTAGGACATGCTAGTTTGAGAAAGATTTCTCAGATTAACAAACTAAATCTTGTCAGAGGACTACCTAATCTGAAATACAAATCAGATGCTCTTTGTGAAGCATGTCAGAAGGGCAAGTTCTCCAAACCTGCATTCAAGTCTAAAAATGTTGTCTCTTCCTCAAGGCCGTTAGAACTCTGGCACATTGATCTGTTTGGCCCAGTCAAAACAGCATCTGTCAAAGGGAAGAAATATGGATTAGTCATCGTTGATGATTATAGCCGCTGGACATGGGTAAAGTTCTTGAAACACAAGGATGAGTCTCATTCAGTGTTCTTTGAATTCTGCACTCAGATCCAAACTGAGAAGGAGTGTAAAATCATAAAGGTCAGAAGTGATCATGGTGGTGAATTTGAGAACAAATTCTTTGAGGAGTTCTTCAAAGAAAATGGTATTGCCCATGATTTCTCTTGTCCTAGAACTCCACAACAAAATGGAGTTGTAGAACGAAAGAATAGGACTCTACAAGAAATGGCCAGAACCATGATCAACGAAACCAATATGGCTAAGCACTTCTGGGCAGAAGCAATAAACACTGCGTGTTATATTCAGAATAGAATCTCTATAAGACCTATTCTAAATAAGACTCCTTATGAATTGTGGAAGAACAGAAAGCCCAACATTTCATATTTTCATCCTTTTGGATGTGTTTGTTTTATTCTAAACACTAAATATCATCTTGGTAAGTTTGATTCTAAGGCACAAAAGTGTTTCCTTCTTGGATATTCTGAACGCTCTAAAGGCTACAGAGTATACAATACTGAAACATTGGTTGTAGAAGAATCAATCAATATCAGGTTTGATGATAAGCTTGGTCTTGAAAAGCCAAAGCAGTTTGAAAATTTTGCAGATATTGATATTGATATCTCAGAAGTTGAAGAACCAAGAAGAAAAGTTTCAGAAGCTGAAAACCAAAGCAGCAAAGAATCAGAAGATCAGGTTGCTGCATCCTTGGAAAATCTGAGAATTTCTGAAGAACCAACTGTCATACCCCAAAATTTGCCTTCCATATTCCATTTACAATGATTCAAAGTTCAAGATTCAATCCCAAAGCTTTGCTCAAACAATCCCAAGATCCACAGTCAACTGATCCAATCCTAAAGGCCAACTACAATCAAAGCATGATTCAAACCTATGATCATTGGTCAAACATCAAGTATAGAGGTACATAAACATCATTTGATCAAAGAATGATCATGATTCCATTAATAGAAACTCAGAGATGAACAAATACAAAAAGGTTCAAATTAGGGTTTCTTTAGGAGAAAGTCAACCCAACTTTGACTGGGCATAACTTTCAGATGGAACATCAAAAATGACCCACTCAAAGCCTATTTTGAAGGAAATTGGATTCCCTACAACTTTGTCTCTCACAAGCCAGGGCTAGAAATGCTTCGTTTGAGAGATACAATGCAAAAGATTACAGGTCATTTTCAGGCATCCTCCAAAAGCAGTTTTTTCCCAAAGAGGATATGATCAAGATAAAAGCTCCAAATGAAAAATATATTCCAAGGTGGCTTATAGAGGACCTCTTGAGGTTTCCAAAAAGTCTTAGAACTCCCTCATAGCTTAAAAATTGAGTGAGATATGCTTGATCAAAGTTGGGTGATTTTGAAGGACCAAATGTGAAAAAAGAAGGTTCAAATTGAGAAATTTTGCAAATGGGCCTATAGTTTTATGATAAAAACTTGATCCACAAGCTATCCAAACAACATGCCACGAATTTCACCTTTTATTTAATTTATATATAATTTTATTTCATTTTTAAATGATTTAAAATAGTTTAATTAAAGAGAAAATCAAATTTTTTATTAAAGAGGTGCATATGGATTGATTTTAATCAGCATTTATGACAAAATACAATGTAATTTTGTGCATATTGATTGGAGAAAAAAATCAACACAAAATAGGGCCAAAATAGAAGGTTTCTATTTGAAAATAAAATCAATTTTCACAAGAATGGCAAGAATGGATTTAAGGAGTTTTGGACCTTTCTTTTAGACCTAATTCATTCACTATAAGTAAAGGAGAGTGGGCACACGAATAAGGGTTGAGTTTTCTGATCAGAGGCATAGGGCAAGAACTCAAAATTTCATCAAAACACTTGAGATTCGGTTTTAGAGAATCAAGCATTTGCAGTGAGAATTAAGGAGTGCAAAACATTCCTCAAGTGATTTGGAACGTGTCTGGATCAATACGCTTCATCAGCAACCCCAGAATCACCTCACATTTGTCAAGGTAAGTCAATCAAAAGAACTCTTCGATCTGAACCATATACGCATATTCATTGGAATCTACTTGCATATTCTGGCTTGGTTCAATATCTTGATCGTTTCTAGATTTGTTTTGTGGAGTTTGCACGCCTTAATCACGTTTCGCCATTGGAGGCCGAGCAAGGTTTAGGGTTTGCGAATTGGGGTTTTTTCCTAGGGTTTAAATCAGGTCTAATTAGTAGCATAGCCATGTTCGCATGATTGAGACGAAGGGTTTGGATAGGTCGCGAAAAGTTTATATGCGAGCATGTTTGATTCGCTATTTTTCCAGGTCCACAGGCTACGAACGTTTTCGTAGCAAATTCGTAGCAAAAATTCGCAGGTTTTGCAGGTCTGGGGTGGAAGATGATAGCGTGTCATCGTCCGGTTGGCTATTTCAAATTTCGCGCGCGTTTCATCCATTAATAATGTTTGTTGTTTTTTTATTGATTAGCGCGCATATATATTACAAATGGTGATGTTGGCTCAGTTGGTGTGCGCGTTGTCTGTTAATCCCTAGGGTCCAGGGTTCGATCCCTGGCCCTCTTCATATTATTTTTCTCAAATTTTCTCCCTGATCCTACACGCGCAGGTCTATAAACCTCACCATACATCCTCCAAATCTGGCCATTAAATCACTACTCAGCCAGATCCAACGTGCCCATAGTTAATCCCTATACCATGTACCATACTAATTGCCATAGTGAATTGCAACCCTAATAACTAAATTAATTTTAATTAATTTATGTGTTATTTAAATCCTTTTTAAACATTTGTTTATATAATAATAATAATTTATTTTTATAAATAGGTTAATATATATTATAAAATGTTAAAATTTCAATTTATTGTTCGTGCCGATTAAATCGATTAATCGCTATGGGCAATAATAATTTTAATGTTATTAAAATGCAATTAATTTCTATTTGATTAAATGGTTTCGACTATCTTATTAGTCGCGATGATTAATCTTTCTATCTCTCTTATTCCAATTCGTTATTCTTTTTAATCGAATCAATCGATTACGAGGGGTAACGATACAAACTAAATTATTAAAATTATTAAAAAATACCTTAATTCGTTATTAGTAATAATCAAATCAATTGATTAAAATTGGTAACGGTACAAGTTTCAAATCTGTTAACTATGGCGATCGAATCTATTGATCGTTGCGGTTAATAGTGCTAAATCAAATCAGGGTTGTACGCCCAAAACACATCTAAACACTAAACCACAATACTACGAATTTTCATCCCTTCAAACATTGCAATGTTCACAACTACGATAAGGTAATTCAAAATACCTTCGAACATTCGCATTTCAAAACAACTTCAAAACAAATTCAAATACATTCAATTCAACTCTAAGGCGTACAATCCTGTGCCCGAACTACGTTGACTCTGATTCTCCCTAAGGAGATACGTAGGCACTTGGATAACCAAGGCGAGTCCCCTTCCCTAAAATTTCAATTTTTCCTCTATTCACTTCCTTAGCTATAAACCTTAATAATTCTAGCCACAAACCTTTACCTTATAATGCAAACCTTAGGAAAGGGTTGAGGGTGCCTAACACCTTCCCTCGACCTGAATATAGTATCTTACCCTAATCTCTTAACTACGCGAGGTTTCCTATTCGCCTTGGTAGAATAGGTGGCGACTCTAAGTTATAAATTTTTAGGCAGGTTGCTACAGCTGGCGACTCTGCTGGGGACAACTTAATAGTGAATACTATGCTCCTATAGGTTTTAGGTTTTGGCAGGGTTTAGGTTTGACAACTTTTTAGGGTTTGGCTAATTCGCCTTTTTTAGGGTTTGTAATTATTTTTTTTATTTTTTTAAAAAAAATTTTGTTTATTTGTTTTTTATCTAAAAAAATATTTAATTGTTTATAATATGTTTATATTTAATTGTTTATGTTAATATATTTATATTTAATTGCCTAATTGTCATATTTTTATATGCACTGCTGACATATTATGTAATGTTTAAACCCTAAGTGTGGGAGTTAACTTTGAGATCAATAGGGGACATGAATCGTCTACGAGTCTCATTGATAACTCCACTCAGAATGGGTTGAGTATTCGGAAATGTCCAAAACGAGGCTTGACTTTGTTGAGGGCAGGACTGGATACTTGGCTGATCTCTCCGAGAACCTACCCTAAAAATTCGAACCTCATGGATAAAATGAGTTGTTCTAAAATCCGAAGAGACAAAAAAGTCTCGGAGGCTACGAACGACCCCATGAGACCTTCTAGAACCCCCCTATAAAAAGGTTGGCTCCCAAGAGCCGCTACGTCGAACCTATGAACTTATGTGATTATGTGCTATATGTATATATATGTGTTGATCATTTTTTTTATTATTTCTTTTTCCATTCATCATACATCAGGGGCATTCTTGCATCATATTTTATTCAAAAAAAAAAAGAAGGAAAAAAAAGATATCATACATATCATGCATGGCATACACATCATTTTCATGACATTAAGAGAAGATTCCTCTTCTATCTCCAGAACAAGGGACCATTGGGAAGGATAACCTAACATCCCGACCATATTATCCAACAAGATTTCAGCAGAAGAGACCAATGGATCAGCAAAAGCAACAGGGTGGCCAACGCACCTGGAGGTCCAAGCCAAAACGATCATTCACACCGTTGTACATGCCATTGTCTCAAACTTTGCAACGTCTGCTCAGCCAGAACCTGGTAACTCTGCTGCCTCCATACTCAGCTCCAGCTAACCCCGCTCCTGGGTACAAGCATCATGCTAGGTGCGCTTATCATTCAGATAGTCCTGGCCATGATACAGAGGACTGTGGGTCGTTAAAGCACAAGATCCAAGATTTGATTGTTGAAGGGCTCATTGAGTTCGAAGACCCTCGCAAGTCTAATGCCATAGGTGGTTAGAAGGAGGATTTCTTAGATCATTAGTTTTGTTTTCATTCGCAATTTCTTTCCGTTTGTTTAAATGTTAGTCTTACGACATACGCTGTGTACTTTACAATAATCATTAATGCATTGCTTACGTTTGTCTTGATTTAGTTCTAGTGTTCTCACTATATTTAAAACTGTGTTTTTACTTGGTTTTCTTCTTTGTGATATTCAACCCTCGTTGAAAGTTTTACACCTTTAGAGGGAGAATGACGAAAACGATGCCACAATTTCATACATTATGCTTTCGAACAGACCGTGTTGACGATGTACAGGCATTGTTCAATTCCTAAGTAACGGAGATATAAGGATGTTAATCCCTTGTCAACCCCTTTGAGCCTAAAGAAGTAGGAGTTTTCCTTCATATAAAATAAAACCCTTAATACATAACCTGGGGTAGGGTAGTTGCTCAGTTAACTTAATTATTCCAAACTGTTCCTTTGAACAAAATCACCGATGGTTCTCCGTCATCATTAAGTCCGGCAGTCAATGTCCGCAAAGAAAAAGAAAGCAATGCAAGGGCCTGCTAAGTCAAAACCTATCGAGGAGACTTAGGCAAAATTGGGGCATCCCGCTGACTGTAGTTTTAAAACGAACAGTTCAGGCAAAAGTTAGGGATAACAAAGTCGAAAAGAGGTCATTACATACCCTCACAAAAGGAAAGATATCACAAAAAAGGAGAATAACTGCCTTTGCAGATAAACCTTTGGTTTTTGAACCATCATAAATGTCAATGTCAACATTCCCAAAGTCTTTTGGAGCTTAAACGTATAGTCAACTGAGCATAGGACTGGAGAATATCACGGAGATGGGGATGGGTACAAATAAACTTTGAGCCTCTATCTTTTGTTTCTTTAAACCGTGAACCAGGCCACGTTATAACCCTTAAAAGTCCTAACTGAAGCATGGTTAGTTCGAAAGTATATCGTTACCAAAGGTATCCCGACTCCTTAAGGTCTACTATAACTCTTGAGTTGATATCACTTTCTTACCAAAAAAAAATTTGTTTTACTCAAAAAATGTTTTTAAACTTTCAAGACAGACATATGCATTCGCATCTTATGAATTTCATTACAAAGTACACTTGTCTATGCGGATTCAGATGTTTAAACATCAGGGAGAAGTTGCATGGGGCATGGCTAATGGCTAAAAAAAATCCTACTGACTGACGAAGTAGCTTTAAAAACTCGTCGAAAGAAGAAGCATCCCTTATGCATGACTGGAATGGCTAATGTGTACACGGGGCATAACCCGTCATTATCCCATTTACATGGGGCAATCTGATCAAGATACATAGAATCTCTCAAGGACGCTGAATAGCCCGTGGGGCAAGTCCATCACCTGGGGGCATGTTGCAAAGGTCACTCAGTATCAGATGGTGTCAATGCCAGTCTCACATCCTTTCCAGGAACCTTTATAGGATATGTTTCAATCTGTCCATGTAGTCTTCTTTAAGACTGTTCAAATACTTTTTACCCTTTCTAGGAGCCTTTTTCAGACAGTCTTTTAAAGACCCACCTTCTTATCCTTTCTATTTTCAAACCCTTTCAAACAGTCTTCTCTAAGACATATTCCTTTCCAAGAACCTTTTCTAGGTAGTCTTCTGTAAGACATCTCTTAATCTTTTTTTCACTTAGTCTTTTAAGACATATTCAAACTTCTCTTATGCTTTCAAGAACCTTGTCAAACTTTGTTTAAAGTACAGAGTCTTCTCTAAGACAGTTCACCATCCTTTCTAGGGTGATCTTCTTCAAGATGTTTTTCCTAAGTTTTGTTTAAAACCCCACATTCCTTAAGACAATCTTTATCCTCTATAGGAACATTTTTGACCCTCTGCACAAACACAACCTTTTGAGCTTTGTTTAAAGCGCAATCTTGTTTAAGACAATTTCCCATTCTTCCCAAGGACCTCTTCAGGTAATCTTATAGAAGACATCATCTCATTCTGAGTGCTCAGCAAAATCACTGTCCGTCGGGCGCAACCGAAACGCAGGACTCACTTTGAAAAGCATCTGCTTCACATTCAAATCAATACTTACAATCAAGGATCCTATTAACTAGGGCATATCTTTCAAGAATTCAAACACCGGGGCAAGGCATATCAGACAAGACATGGTGAAACTCGAGTTCCCTCTAAAAGTCCCGCCTTCAGATTAAGGGGCACGTCTCTCAAAATTTCTGATATTCGGGAAGTCACACTAGCATCACATAAGGAGCATAGCTGCGTAATTGATCTTCCCACGCCTGTACTATTTACGTCCCGCAGTGTGGGATCGGCATACATGCATAATTCTCATTTATTTTTTAGAGTCTCATTACGTGACACATGCATCATGACATTGCATACAACTAACGCTGCCTTTTCAGGTCACTTCATAATCAAAAGGATGTTATCATCCAATCACAGCGCAAATACGATCGTATCAACGATTAAATCCCAACATATACAATTCTAATACCTCATTCCAAGTCTTTCTTCAAAGGCAATCCAAAAGCGATCAAACAATTTCTTACCTTTCCAGGTAATCTTATCCAAAACGATTATCAACCTTCTCAAGCAGTCTTGTTTAAGACGTATCCTAACCTTTCTAGGCAATCTTGTTTAAGATGTATCCTATCCTTTCTAGGTAGTCTTGTCTAAGACGCTCCATGTCCTTTATAGGAACCTTTCTAGGTAGTTTTGTTTAAAACGTTTCATGTCCTTTATAGGAACCTTTCTAGGTAGTTTTATTTAAAACGTTTTATGTCCTTTATAGGAACCTTTCTAGGTAGTTTTGTTTAAAACGTCTTATGTCCTTTATAGGAACCTTTCTAGGTAGTTTTGTTTAAAACATTTCGTGTCCTTTATAGGAACCTTTCTAGGTAGTTTTGTTTAAAACGTCTTATGTCCTTTATAGGAACCTTTCTAGGTAGTTTTGTTTAAAACGTTTTATGTCCTTTATAGGAACCTTTCTAGGTAGTTTTGTTTAAAACGTCTTATGTCCTTTATAGGAACCTTTCTAGGTAGTTTTGTTTAAAACATTCCGTGTCCTTTATAGGAACCTTTCTAGGTAGTTTTGTTTAAAACGTCTTATGTCCTTTATAGGAACCTTTCTAGGTAGTTTTGTTTAAAACGTTTCATGTCCTTTATAGGAACCTTTCTAGGTAGTTTTGTTTAAAATATTTCATAGCCTTTATAGGAACCTTTATAGGTAGTTTTGTTTAAAACATGCCATATCCTTTATAGGAACCTTTATAGGTAGTTTTGTTTAAAACATATCGTTCCCTTTATAGGAATCTTTCTAGATAGTTTTGTTTAAAACGTATCGTTCCCTTTATAGGAACCTCTCTAGGTAAGTCTTGTTTAAGATATCCCGTATCCTATCTAAGAGCCTTTCCAGGTGAGTCTTGTGTAAGACGTATCACACCATTTCCAAAAACTGTTCTAGGCTAGTCTTGTTTAGGACATATCATTCCTTTCTAGGTAATCTTCTTAAAGACATGTATCCAATCCCTCCTTATCCTCTCCAGGAGCCTCTATAGGTCAGTCTTGTTTGAGACATATCCAAGTTAACCTTATAGTCTTATTTAAAGCGCATCGTATCATTCCCGAGAACCTTTCTAGGTTAGTCTTGTGTAAGACGTACCATAACCTGTCTAGGTAGTCTAGTTGAGACATTTCATATCCTTTCTAAAAAAAAAACCTCTCCAGGTGAATCTTGTTTAAGACGTTTCATATCTTTTTAGGAGCCTTTCTAGGTGAGTTTTATTTAAGACATATTATGCCTTTCTAGGTAGCCTTCTTAAAATGCTTATCCATTCTTTTCTAAGATACGCTTAGTTCTTTTAAAGAACTCCTCAGTTAGTCTTCTCCAAGACATTCTTCCTAAACATTGTTCAAAGCCTAAGCTTCTTCGCATCAACCTTCGATATACCCTATTCAGGAACCTCTTCGGGTAGTCTTATGTAAGACATTACTCCCTCTCTCCTCAGATACAATCAAATGATCTAGGTCTGAAAAGCATACGCTTTAGACAAGTACCCTTCCAGGCAAATAGATGGCATCTATAAGCCCATCTCCCACAGAACTCTTTCCCTACGCAAGCAAATTTCAGGGCATTTCAGTGTCCAATCATCTTCTACCTCTTCAGGTTCAAGAAGATTGAACAGGGGCAGCTGTCATACCCCAAAATTTGCCTTCCATATTCCATTTACAATGATTCAAAGTTCAAGATTCAATCCCAAAGCTTTGCTCAAACAATCCCAAGATCCACAGTCAGCTGATCCAATCCTAAAGGCCAACTAAAATCAAAGCATGATTCAAACCTATGATCATTGGTCAAACATCAAGTATAGAGGTGCATAAACATCATTTGATCAAAGAATGATCATGATTCCATTAATAGAAACTCAGAGATGAACAAATACAAAAAGGTTCAAATTAGGGTTTCTTTAGGAGAAAGTCAACCGAACTTTGACTGGGCATAACTTTCACATGGAACATCAAAAATGCCCCACCCAAAGCCTATTTTGAAGGAAATTGGATTCCCTACAACTTTGTTTCTCACATGCCAGGGCTAGAAATGATTCATTTGAGAGATACAATGCAAAAGATTACAGGTCATTTTCAAGCATCCTCCAAAAGAAGTTTTTTCCCAAAGAGGATATGATCAAGATAAAAGCTCCAAATGAAAAATATATTCCATAGTGGCTTATAGAGGACCTCTTGAGGTTTCCAAAAAGTCTTAGAACTCCCTCATAGCTTAAAAATTGAGTGAGATATGCTTGATCAAAGTTGGGTGATTTTGAAGGACCAAATGTGAAAAAAGAAGGTTCAAATTGAGAAATTTTGCAAATGGGCCTATGGTTTTATGATACAAACTTGATCCACAAGCTATCCAAACAACATTCCACGAATTTCACCTTTTATTTAATTTATATATAATTTTATTTCATTTTTAAATGATTTAAAATAGTTTAATTAAAGAGAAAATCAAATTTTTTATTAAAGAGGTGCATATGGATTGATTTTAATCAGCATTTATGACAAAATACAATGTAATTTCGTGCATATTGATTGGAGAAAAAATCAACACAAAATAGGGCCAAAATAGAAGGTTTCTATTTGAAAATAAAATCAATTTTCACAAGAATGGCAAGAATGGATTTAAGGAGTTTTGGACCTTTCTTTTAGACCTAATTCATTCACTATAAGTAAAGAAGAGTGGGCACACGAATAGGGGTTGAGTTTTCGGATCAGAGGCATAGGGCAAGAACTCAAAATTTCATCAAAACACTTGAGATTCGGTTTTAGAGAATCAAGCATTTGCAGTGAGAATTAAGGAGTGCAAAACATTCCTCAAGTGATTTGGAACGTGTCTGGATCAATACGCTTCATCAGCAACCCCAGAATCATCTCACATTTGTCAAGGTAAGTCAATCAAAAGAACTCTTCGATCTGAACCATATACGCATATTCATTGGAATCTACTTGCATATTCTGGCTTGGTTCAATATCTTGATCGTTTCTGGATTTGTTTTGTGGAGTTTGCACGCCTTAATCACGTTTCGCCATTGGAGGCCGAGCAAGGTTTAGGGTTTGCAAATTGGGGTTTTTTCCTAGGGTTTAAATCAGGTCTAATTAGTAGCATAGCCATGTTCGCATGATTGAGACGAAGGGTTTGGATAGGTCGCGAAAAGTTTATATGCGAGCATGTTTGATTCGCTATTTTTCCAGGTCCACAGGCTACGAACGTTTTCGTAGCAAATTCGTAGCAAAAATTCGCAGGTTTTGCAGGTCTGGGGTGGAAGATGATAGCGTGTCATCGTCCGGTTGGCTATTTCAAATTTCGCGCGCGTTTCATCCATTAATAATGTTTGTTGTTTTTTTATTGATTAGCGCGCATATATATTACAAATGGTGATGTTGGCTCATTTGGTGTGCGCGTTGTGTGTTAATCCCTAGGGTCCAGGGTTCGATCCCTGGCCCTCTTCATATTATTTTTCTCAAATTTTCTCCCTGATCCTACACGCGCAGGTCTATAAACCTCACCATACATCCTCCAAATCTGGCCATTAAATCACTACTCAGCCAAATCCAACGTGCCCATAGTTAATCCCTATACCATGTACCATACTAATTGCCATAGTGAATTGCAACCCTAATAACTAAATTAATTTTAATTAATTTATGTGTTATTTAAATCCTTTTTAAACATTTGTTTATATAATAATAATAATTTATTTTTATACATAGGTTAATATATATTATAAAATGTTAAAATTTCAATTTATTGTTCGTGCCGATTAAATCGATTAATCGCTATGGGCAATAATAATTTTAATGTTATTAAAATGCAATTAATTTCTATTTGATTAAATGGTTTCGACTATCTTATTAGTCGCGATGATTAATCTTTCTATCTCTCTTATTCCAATTTGTTATTCTTTTTAATCGAATCAATCGATTACGAGGGGTAACGATACAAACTGAATCATTAAAATTATTAAAAAAGACCTTAACTCGTTATTAGTAATAATCAAATCAATTGATTAAAATTGGTAACGGTACAAGTTTCAAATCTGTTAACTATGGCGATCGAATCTATTGATCGTTGCGGTTAATAGTGCTAAATCAAATCAGGGTTGTACGCGCAAAACACATCTAAACACTAAACCACAATACTACGGATTTTCATCCCTTCAAACATTGCAATGTTCACAACTACGATAAGGTAATTCAAAATACCTTCGAACATTCGCATTTCAAAATAACTTCAAAACAAATTCAAATACATTCAATTCAACTCTAAGGCGTACAATCCTGTGCCCGAACTACGTTGACTCTGATTCTCCCTAAGGAGATATGTAGGCACTTGGATAACCAAGGCGAGTCCCCTTCCCTAAAATTTCAATTTTTCCTCTATTCACTTCCTTAGCTATAAACCTTAATAATTCTAGCCACAAACCTTTACCTTATAATGCAAACCTTAGGAAAGGGTTGAGGGTGCCTAACACTTTCCCTCGACCTGAATATAGTATCTTACCCTGATCTCTTAACTGCGCGAGGTTTCCTATTCGCCTTGGTAGAATAGGTGGCGACTCTAAGTTATAAATTTTTAGGCAGGTTGCTACACCAACTATCAGAAGATCATCTAGACTCACATCTGCTCACTCAGAAGATATCATTATTGGAAAGAAAGATGATCCTATCAGAACAAGAGCATTCCTCAAGAACAATGCTGAATGTCAATTAGGTCAGGTTTCTCTGATCGAGCCAACTTCTGTTGATCAAGCTCTAGAAGATACAGACTGGATAATTGCCATGCAAGAAGAGTTAAATCATTTTACAAGGAATGATGTTTGGGATCTTGTTCCAAGACCTAAAGGATTCAATATTATAGGAACAAAATGGGTTTTCAGAAACAAGCTGAGTGAGAAAGGTGAAGTGGTAAGAAACAAAGCCAGACTGGTGGCTCAGGGTTATAGTCAGCAAGAAGGGATTGACTATACAGAAACCTTTGCACCAGTGGCCAGGTTAGAATCTATTCGTCTATTAATTGCTTTTGCCACTCAACACAACATCACTCTTTATCAGATGGATGTTAAGAGTGCCTTCTTAAATGGTTACATAGATGAAGAAGTTTATGTCCATCAACCTCCTGGTTTTGAAGACTCCATGTCTCCAAATCATGTTTTTAAATTAAAGAAATCATTATACGGATTGAAACAAGCTCCTAGAGCTTGGTATGAACGTTTGAGCTCCTTCCTTCTGGAAAATGGTTTCACTAGAGGAAAAGTGGACACTACTCTCTTCTGTAAAACATTTAAAAAGGATACTTTAATTTGTCAAATATATGTTGATGATATTATTTTTGGAACATCTAATGCTACACTTGGAAAGGAGTTTGCTGAGTCTATGTAGGCTGAGTTTGAGATGAGCATGATAGGAGAACTCAAGTATTTCCTTGGGATTTAAATCAATCAAACATCAAAAGGAACGTATGTTCATCAAACCAAGTATGTGAAAGAACTTCTGAAGAAGTTTAATCTTTCTGACTGCAAAGAAGCCAAAACTCCTATGCATCCAACATGCATACTAGGTAAGGATGAGGTAAGTAAGAAGGTAGATCAGAAGTTGTACAGAGGTATGATTGAATCTCTTCTATATTTAACTGCTTCTAGACCTGACATTCTGTTCAGTGTTTGTTTGTGTGCTAGATTCCAATCAGATCCTAGAGAATCTCACTTAACTGCTGTTAAGAGAATTCTAAGGTATCTGAAAGGTACTACTAATGTTGGTTTAGTCTACAGAATATCTGAAAAATACAACTTAGTAGGATTCTGTGATGCTGACTATGCTGGAGATAGAATTGAAAGAAAGAGTACTTCTGGAAGTTGCCAATTTCTTGGAAGTCACCTAATCTCCTGGTACAACAAGAAGCAAGCAACCATTGCTCTTTCAACAACAGAAGCAGAATATGTTGCTGCTGCTGGTTGTAGCACACAAATGCTCTGGATGAAAAGTCAGTTAGAAGATTATCAAATATTTGAGAGTAACATTCCTATCTTCTGTGACAATACTTCTGCTATTTGTCTATCTAAAAATCCTATATTGCATTCAAAAGCTAAACATATAGAGATTAAACATCATTTCATAAGGGACTATGTTCAGAAGGGTGTTTTATCTTTAAACTTTGTGGATACAGACCATCAGTGGGCTGATATCTTTACAAAATCCCTGGCTGAAGATAGGTTTAAATTCATTCTGAAGAATATCAGTATGGATTTTTGCCCAGAATGAGAAGATGAGAAAATCTTATGTATGGCTATCTTCTGAAATGAGATTGGATTAATATTTTATAAGAAGTTCTGATTTTAAATCAATTAGAAGTAGTGACTCGTTTATTACTAACGTTTCATTGTCTAAGTTGATTCAGAATATCTTTTAAAGTAAAACAGCTGTATCTAGCTTTCCAGATGGTAACACGTGTCTACCCTATTTGGACAAACATGCGTGCAGTTGAGGAGGCGCCTTTCCTAGGTAACTGTTCTATCACTTTATTTGTCATAATTTCTCTCTCCTCTTGTCACGTAACATTAAATGCCATTCATCATTTCTTTTATTTTCTGCTTCGTTTTATATTCTTCAAACGTTTCAGTTTTCCCTCTTTCATTTCTCTCTTTGCGTTCAGTTTTTCATCGTTCACCATCTTTCTCTGTCTTTCTGCATTTTTGCATAAACCCTAGTCTTATATCTTCAAACTAGCATTCATCATGAACCAATCTTCAAGTAACTCTCGGTCTGAAGAAATGTCTTCATCTCAACTGGTTCTCATCGTTCGCCATTCTCTCTTTCGTGCTAGGGTCTTAGTCTTTGTGTCTTAGTTGCTTTCTGTTTGTTTGTTGCATCTGCTTTCTGCATAACTCTTGTACTTCTGCTTATTTTATCAATGATTATTTGTTTTTCTTTCCATTTGTCTTGTCTTTACATCTGAATCTTTTACATTCTTTTTGATGTTATGACAAAAAGGGGGAGAAATAGTGATAAATGATTTGATTTATATTAGCAGTTGCTGGGAAGAAAGCCCCCACATTACTAACAGAAGCTGCAAGCTTCATATGTTTCTAAGTTGTTTTGCTGGATTGAAAGCTCAACATTAGAAGCAAAATCATGAGGAATCGCAAATTCTGTAAAAGGAATATGCTCATGGAAACTGAAGCAAGCTGAGTGCTATGAAGCTTCAGAATCAGAAGCAGGAAGAAAGAAGTGTTATGATATTCTGATAGAATATGCATTAACTCATTTTCTGTCCTTAACATGTTCTAATAATCCTATATCTTACCATATATAATCTGATGCATTGTGTATGTTCCGATATATATATATATATATATATATATATATATATATATATATATGTGTGATATGTTATGATTTATTCATGCTACAACTTTTGTTGTGGAGTTTGTTCTGTAACATTTCAGAATGTAGAAGATGCTCTGATGATGCTCAAGTACATTCAACAATGTTCTGATACAATCTAGCATGGAATAATTCAAGAAGAAATTCAAGTTCTGAAGCTGTCCGCTGGAAGCAAGAATCAGAAGCTGTGAATTTTCTGAAGAACTAAGCATGTGTGAAAGTCTCAACTGAATCAGAAATACTCAGGGAAGTCTTTTATATTTAAGTTTCTTCCGGTATTTATTTTAGGGGGAGATTGTTAATCTCAGGGGGAGACACATTCACATTATGTTTATATGCTTATGCTATAACTGTGTAATTGTCTTTAGCCGTCTGTTATTCTGATTGCAAATTCATATCATTTATATATGTTTTTGTCATCATCAAAAAGGGGGAGATTGTTAGAACAAGAATTGTTCTGATCAATAATCTTAGTTTTGATGATAACAATGTATATGAATTTTGCTCAAGATAATGTGGTACTCTAATCATATGCAATTTCCTTTTCAGGAAATATATATAAAGAGTATGCACAAATCAGCGCTCAGAAGCTTTGACTCAGAAGGTTCAGTATGCAACTTCAGCACATGGTCTGGCAAGACATCAGAAGATGGTCAAGCAGAATCAGAACATGGTCTATAGAAGCATCAGAAGAACTTGAGTTCAGAAGCAGAAGCACTGAAGTCATGGAATCACGCTCAGAAGCATATCAAGATCAGAAGATCAGAAGATGCTCTGCACCAAGCTGTTTGTACTCTGATGACATTCAACGTAGTATTTACAAAGAACAAATCAGAATCAAGTACTAGATGGCAGGCTACGCTGACTGACAAAAGGAACGTTAGAAGCTATTAACGGCAACGTCTGTAGTCACAGCAAAAGCAAGGCTCGAGGTAGTTGACAAAAGAGTGAAACATTAAATGCAATGTTGTGCGGAATACGCAAAGCATTAAATGCTCCCAACGGTCATCTTCTCAAACACCTATATAAATGAAGTTCTGATAAGAAGCAAGGTTGAACACTAAGAACAATTTTGAAATATCTCTGATACTATCTTGCTGAAACGCTGCTCATTTCAAAAGCTATCAAACTTCATCTTCAACCTCACTACATTACTGTTGTAATACTTTAGTGAGTCTAAGCTTAAATCTGTAAGAGAAATATCACAGTTTGTGATTATCGCTTTTAAGAAGCAATTGTAATACTCTTAGAATTTGTTTACATTAAATTGTAAAGGACTAGAGTGATCGGGTTGTGATCAGTATACTCTAGAGAAGTCTTAGAAGGTATCTAAGCAGTTGTTCCTAGAGTGATCAAGTTGTGATCAGAAGACTCTAGAAGACTTAGAAGTTGTCTAAGTGGAAAACCATTGTAATCTCGTGTGATTAGTGTATTAAATCCTCAGCTGAGGTAAATCACCTTGTCTAGGGTGGACTGGAGTAGTTTAGTTAACAACGAACCAGGATAAAAATACTTGTGCAAATTATTTTTATCTTACGTGTTTTTGAAACTACACTTATTCAAACCCCCCCTTTCTAAGTGTTTTTCTATCCTTCACTAATTTGTGGGAATCAGTATACCTGTGGACTTTGGTTCCTGCTATTTGTTACTTGACCGTTGAAAGCACAAATTAGCCCTATTTCAAAGCCTTGCAAATTAGGATATATGATGTCGCTACATTTGATGTATGAAATAAAGCTATCATACATTTTAGAATATCCGAGGTTTATAAATCAATAAATGTTATGATTAGAGTTAGTAGTTTCCAAGAATGAGTAACAACAATTATAGGGTGCAAGCTCTAATTAAGATGAGATAAAAAAACAAAACAAAAAACATTAACCTTCACTCATCTCTATAAGAACCTTGAGCATATAATGTTAGAACAGCTTGGATTTGGATAAACACTCCAGCAAAATTGTACTTCTCAAACATTGTCTCAACCTGCCAGATCAAGTCACATAAACAATAACATTTAAAACAATTAATATGCAGGAAATTAACAAAAGGGAGAGGAGCATAATGGCACAGACCATTTTTTCACAATTCTTTTGAGGGATTAAGAGGCGGATCAGTAAGTAGAATCTTACAGTCTTGAGGATTAATCTGTCAGTAAAATTGTGGCCCAGAGTTAGCTACGATATCAAACACTCACAGTTGAAAGAGCAGTGGGAAAGAAGCACCATAAGGTTACTCTTAATTCATTGTAAAATGCATGATCCCACACATGACACATGTCATCCCAGTTTTGGACACAATTGATTTAACACAATTGACAATTCTATCGAGCACCTTCCTCATGAATTGCGTGGCATACAAAATGTTATCCAATGCATAAATCATCTACTACTACTATGGTGTGGAAACCTAGTGATGTATATATTTTATCTCTTCTGGAAATTAAAAACTTTAACAGATGTAGCAAAACTCTGAGATGTTATAATGTCCATTGAACAGGGCAGATATAATAGAACCAAATCCACCACCGCCGGAGTACTCTGAGACATCATAATTATTGTCAGATTATTAGTTTTTAGAAGCCGGTGGAAAAGTGACTTTTGGTTCAAAAAATTTAAGTACAACATTACTCACCACTTTTGAGATAAGAAAATCGGAAAGATTCCACAGGGAGTAAAAAGCTGAAGATGTTGTGAAGCTGTAAAACCAACCGCCATCATTCTATAAAAGGTGAAGTAGGTAAAGGTTAGGGACATGAACAATAGATAGAGAAAAAACTTCCCTGCAATAAATACAATTACACATTAAATAGAAGACTCCACCCCTCTGATAGAAACATTGACTAAGCACTTTAGTAATTTATCTGAAAAACAATATTCCCCAAGTATCAAACACAGCATAAGCAACACTGAAGATAACAACATCAACTATAGTTGATCTAGATAGATCACCAGAACAACACCCTTAATGCATACTTGCTGCAATAGGGTTGACGTTCTTCCAGCCTCATTTTCCAAAGATCAATATCTCAGATCCTAGTAATGACATGGATTTTGTTGCACTACACAAAATTATTAGTCAGCAAAGCTATCGAATGAATCATAATAATAGACAAGCTATGAACAAAATGATATTGTCTACCTTGATATCATGTATAATAAATTAAAAATGCTCCTACCCATTTCCTTCTTTAACAGTCCATAGGCCGACTTTACAAACAGCAACCTTACAAACATTATTACCCTTATTCAAATGAGATATCACAGTAGGTGCTATAGACATGATGTTGTTAATTGAAAAGTTGAAAAGGCAAAAATATGTTAGAAATGGTAGTAACATGACGAGAACTTAACCGAAATGTTTGAAAGTAAAGAGTAAACCGAAATAAAGTGATGCAGAATACAGGAGAAATCTAGTTAATCAAAGTAAGTTACAAACAAAACCAAATCTTGTAGGGTTCGTTGTTTCATCCGTCAGTGCTATAAACCCGGTCACCGTTGAACTCGTAGATTTGGCAAATATGAAACTCCACGAACAAACACAAACACAAGAAGTCATAAACTTGAATACAAATAGGAAACAAAAACTGTGTCAACTTAAACCATATATCAAAGATTTTATTATGATTTTCAGATCTCACAAAACCAAACCAAATCTTGTAAAACTATGAACACGAAAAGCCAGCCAACAAACAATAAACACCATTACCTTATTGATAAGCACAAAAAGAAAAACAGTATGGTTCTTCCATGCAACACTATATCATATCTGATAAATAATTATTATTAATATAAACGTATATCGAACCAACCTGTAGTGTGGCAGTTATATTGTACTTGGGAAGCATTCTGTAATAATCAAATAACAATGTCAAATTTTTGTTTAAACACAAGTTAATGGAGAATGTAACACCCTTCTAAACCCCCCCGCGAAAATACAATAATAATCAGAGTAATCATACAACAAGGATGTTACAATTAATAAAATAAATAAAATACCAAGTCGTTTGTCATGCTTTATTAGAATTAAACCAAATATCAAAATATGTGTTTAGCACAGCGGAAACTCATTTTAACAATGTTAAGAAACATATCTAAACGAATCAACAATACATAATCCATAACCAATAATGACAACGATGTACATCAAGTAACTCTAAGACTATCGACCCCCAGTGTTACAAGATCAGAGCATGACCGACACGACTCCACATAACCGGATAAACTCTACGAGTCATCCTCACCGATCGCTTAAACCGCGACTTCAATCTGAAATCATCAAAGTAAGAGTGAGACTACATCATAATTAAATAGCATTATAAATCATCAGATATAGAATTTCATAAGCAATTATCCACCCTACTTAGCATATTCAGATTTATCAATTCATACCAATCACAAGCACAAGTCAAAAATATGCACCAATAACACCACACAATCATAACACCGGATTTCATCCTGACATGTCACAATTTATACAAAGACCATGCAGACTCTTATGCATGTGGTACCAAAATTCGTGAATCACATTCACAGGACTTCTCTCTTTGATACTGCCCTCTAGTCGCTCACACCCCACATGGGCACACGACTACTGCCTCATCGCTCACACCCCACATGGGCACACGATGACTTCCCGCTAATCTCCGCACAATGGGAATTAGCCTTCCAATGCAAATGATTCATGAATGAATGCACACATGTCACATACTTATAACATCATATATCATCATCAATCCGATGCTTAACATCGCTTATCACATCTTACCAATAACGTCACGACAAGTATGTACATGTACATGCATCATTCAAAGCAAATCAATCATCATCAATCATCAAAACACATGATAACAACATTTACCATGAATAACATCCATCTGCATCATCATTCATCAAAACACATGATAACCATATTTACCACGAACAACATCCATTTTCATAACAAGCGGAAGCAATCACATTATAACAACACACATCATTGCACATATTCAATTATGCAAACAACAATTCATTGCACCTCATCAACTATGCAAAACAAGAATAAACCACATTTGAAGAAAACGATACTTTTCAAAATAAAATCAAGTTATTGTTTTTTTCTTTATCTCATATGGTAAAGCATTCAATTTAAGGAACAACGTCCAAAACGGCGTATAAAACGGACTTACGGTTTGAAAATTAGAAGCTTTTAAAGTTAGAACAGTTTTCAAAAGGTGCTGCTGGAATTTGTACTGGAACCCGGTTCGTCCCACATGGGAACCGGTTCCTGGACCCAAAAATGTCATTTTTAACGTTTAAAAACACTGGAACCTGGTTCCTCCCACATGGGAACCGGTTCCCACGAACCCAGTAGCTGAAAAAAGTGATTTTTAAGACTTTTATGCATCCCAAACACATACCAACTCATACCATTACGAAATTGATCATCGATAACATCAAAATACTCCAAATACATGATTCTAATGCACAAACAACATACCACAACACCATGTAACAATACTACATCATCAATTGCAGTCAATTCATCAAATCATACATGTCAGTGTTGGTATTTCACAAAACCTAACATCCCAAATAGAGATTCTAATCCCTTAATTCAATCCTATCATCATCAAAATCATAATACTACATAATTAGAGTAATCACCCCTTACCTTAGCCAAATTCTTCATCTTGGTCCTCTTCCTCTTTGGTTCCTCTTTACGTTCCTCAGCTCTTCTCTTCAACTTCTCATTTTTCACGTTCTGACTCTTTTTCCTTATTTCCCTTATTTTATGAAAACATAAAATAGTTAGTAATGGGCTTACTCACTTAGCACCCCCACCATCCGACCCAATGGCCCTTAATCCATAATTCTACAATAATTCAACCAAATACCAAAATAATTCTAATTAATAATTTAATTTCCAATTAAATTAAAATTAGAAAATATGGGGTGTTACAGAGAACATATATAGTAATCAAAGTAGATATTTATTTTTTTTGTAATAATCTAAAATTCATAAACCAGCACCGACCTGATATCTTCCATAAAAATCTGTTTGGGATTTTCTATCAAGCCAGATATTAATACACCGTATCTGTTCTTCCAAAAATGTAGTCATTCAGTTATCATTATGTAAATTAAAGATAAAACACCCATAAAAAACATATATTGATTGCTTAATCAACTTGTTTCAGAATCACAACAAAGCAGAACATATAGTAAACTACAACTTCAGCAGAAACTTAAGCAAAAAAGTAACGGAGTTTAAACAGAACGAACTAACCAGCAAAAATGTTCAGGAATTGATTCAGAATCAGTATATGAAGGTTTAGGGTTTGAGGTTGGAATAGGTGGTGGAGGGGTTTTAGAATCTGGTTACGGAAGGGCGACAACCATGTTACGATTCGTTGATGAACCGAAGGTGGTGATGGTCGTATAAGGGTGGAGAAAGGGGTTGTGGCGGCTAGGGTTGGGGAAGGAAAGAGAGAGGGACTCTGTATAGAGATGAAGAGAGAAGGTAATGTACTGATTCAAGGAGATTTGGAAGGAAATGGGGAAGTTGGGGGAGCGTGAGCATTACCCGGCGGGTATTGCTAAGTATCCAGCAAATTTGAAAAATTATGTATGCCACTTGGACAATTGAAAGGTTTTGATTGGTTTGGAAAATTTAATTTAGTCAATTACCAAGAAGAGTTTTTTATAGTGTAATGTGAACGATTGGTCTACTGTGTAAAAGGCTTACTGAGTTATAGTATTACACAATGAATAAATTGTTGTTAGAAAATAAACAAAAGCAAAATTGAGAAAGGGGTGCCACTTGGATTAATTGATACATATGATTGGTCCACTTAAGTTTGATTTAGCAAATTACCAAAATGGATATTTTTTAGTGCAAATTTTAAAAAGCAAAAGGGCAATTAAAGGTGTTAATAGGTATATTATAATCTTAGTTAGGTAGTTGATTTAAGGGAGTTAGAAAAAACGTTTATTAGATGAGGGACTAAAGTAAAACCTAAAATTAAACTAAGGGACCGAAGGATGTATTAAGCCTAAAAAATATGATATTGAGATTCTTAACCTTAATGATTTTCAGCAATTAGATTCGGATAAATTGAAATTTATTGCTTAATTAATAACTATTTCGTCTTAACATAATTCTTTCAATTTATATGATCACAACAGAAATTTTTTTTCAAGACTAAGTTAAAAATCAAAAGGTCTCTTTATCAATTAGTGAATATCTAATTCTGAGTTACAAACTATTTTAACAATATCTGACGTGGCACCATACACCGAATTAAGAAAAGAATCTTACCTCCATTTTCGAAACCTTTTCACGAAAAAATAGAAATAGAACTTTTTTTTTTTTCTCCAACTTTCTCTGATGAAAAAAATTTAAATAAATAAACTTTTTGTTTACCTTCCATGTTAAGTCACATTCTGTTATTTCAACATTCTAGAATCTGCTTAAAATTCAAATCATAACAACCAAAACCCAAAAACACACTCTGATTCACAAAAATGGCGCAACAAAACGGTTCAAATTGCAAGCACCTAGCAACGTTCCTCATTACCTTGTTCACTCTCATCTCGAGTTCCTCTGGTTGGGTTGGTGTAAACTGGGGAACCATGACCACACACCAGCTTCCACCAACCAAAGTTGTGAAGATGCTTATGCAGAATGGGTTCAAAAAATTGAAGCTATTTGATGCTGATGATACCATTATGATAGCTCTTATGGGTAGTAATATCGAGGTTATGGTTGCAATTCCCAATGTTATGTTGGATAGGATTAGCAACAATCCTAAAGCTGCGGATGCTTGGGTTTATCAAAATGTTACCACTTACTTGTTCCCTGGTGGTGTTAATATCAAGTTCGGTACTCTTTCTACTTTGCATTTTCTATTTTCATTTCTTTTCATGTTTTGATTTGGTAGATTTAATGTATTAGCGTATATTTGGTTATGCAACCAAGAAAATTGATTATGACTGAATTGATTCTATAATTGATTTTACTATAATTGATTTTGAAGGAATTGAATTTGGCCGAATTGATTTTTGTTTGGTATGAAAATCACATTTAAACTCAGAAGTTATAAATTCTAACTTCAAGTAAAATCATTTCTACTTTAGAATAATCAAACATCTCAAAATCACTTCAGAATCAATTCTACATCTCTGAAACTGTTTTTGGCCCTTCAAAAAGCCAAACCAAACTACACTTAGACTCATAAGCCGTTAATCCTAACTTCGAGGAGAATCAATTCTAGAAAAAATAATCAATTTTACTCGATAGCAACCAAACATGTCAAAATCAATTATACACATCTAGAATCAATTCTGAGTGCCCCAAAGGTGAAACCAAACGTATATTTAATCACTTGATTTGCCGCCCAGATATCTCGACTTTGATTTTAGGGTTTAGGTTTTGATTATATGGAGTGTGGTGTACTTATAGCTTTAATTTGTTGAATGTTTAAAGCCAAACTTTGACTGGAGTGTTCCTCACTCTGCATGCTTACTATTGCAGGTATGTTGCTGTAGGTAATGAGCCATTCCTCAAAGCATACAAAGGTGAATATCTGAATAAAACTCTTCCAGCTCTCAAGAATATACAGACTTCACTCAACAATGCAGGATTGGGATCAAAGATAAAAGTCACTGTTCCATTCAATGCTGACATTTACTATTCACCAGACACAAATCCAGTGCCATCAGCAGGTGATTTCAGGCCTGAAATAAGAGACATCACAATTGAGATAATCCAATTCCTCTATGCAAATAACTCAACTTTCACAGTTAATATCTACCCTTTCCTTAGCCTTTACGGCAATGATAATTTCCCATTTGATTTTGCATTTTTTGATGGAGAAAACAAACCTCTTAGAGATGGCAAAGCTGTTTATAACAATGTATTTGATGCAAATCTTGATACCCTTATGTGGGCTCTAGAAAAATCAGGTTACCCTGACTTGCATGTCACAGTTGGTGAAGTTGGGTGGCCAACGGATGGTGATAAGAATGCGAATGCCACAAATGCGAAAAGGTTCAACCAAGGTTTCATTAAGCATGCTCTTAGTGGAACTGGTACACCCAAAAGGAAAGGTATGATAGACTTTTATCTATTCAGTCTCCTTGATGAGAATGCTAAAAGTATTGCTCCTGGAAACTTTGAGAGACATTGGGGGATTTTTGAGTTTGATGGAAAACCAAAATATGAATTAGACATAAGAGGTAAACATAAGGACAAGGGTCTTGTTGCTGTTGAAGGTGTTAAGTACCTTCAAAAGAGGTGGTGTGTTTTGGATCCAGAAGCTACTGATTTGGATGATTTGGCTAAAAGTATTGACTATGCTTGTAGCCAATCTGATTGTACTGCACTTGGCTATGGCTCTAGTTGTAATGAACTGAGTCTTCAAGGGAATGCTTCTTATGCTTTCAATATGTATTATCAAGTTAATAATCAGATGGATTGGGACTGTGATTTCACTGGTTTGGCTAAGGTTACACGCGAGGATCCTTCAGAAAATGGCTGCCAATTCCCTTTGATGGTTGCTAGCGGTTCGCGTGCAGGGCTTTCCCAGATGCTGATGAGAGCAATGGAGATATGTCTTTTTGCTATGATTTTCATATAGCTAACAGAATTAGGAAGCTATAGAATACTGAGAAGTTCATTTTGACAGGTTCACTTTTTCTGTTAGGAATCCTGTGGTGGTAATAACTATATAGTCTTGGACATTTTTCTGTATATGTCAATTCATTTGGGTAAGGATTGAAGCATCAGTTTACTAACTGCTGCATTTAATGTAACAGTTAGCTTCCATGATCAAATATACTATACTCATCATAACCATCATCTTATCAATTGTAGTGATCGAAAAATTAGCTTTGTGTCTTTGTTTGTTATCCTAATCGATTAGAGGTGAAGGATAGCACTTTAAGTTGACTTGTTTCTCCATCATAGTGGACTACAAATTTAAAGAACAATTCAAATCTAACATTTTACCTTTTTTTAAGAAACAAATGGCATGCAATTGATTTTTTCAACCCAAACAAGACCTACAAATTTACAAATCTAAAACTAAAAACAAAAAATTTAATTTACAGATCTGAAGTTTAAAAATGCATGTATGTGTACTCAAAGATAAATACTTTTGAAAAGTATTGTGAATAAAATTATTGTAAAAACTCTATATAAAAGTAAGTGGTAGATGGTAAATCTTTAATTAAATTAAATATAAAATTGCTATAATAAATATAATAGTAAAAAACAAATGATGAATAGAAAAACAATTCAAGTCTAAAAAAAACAATTGATATTATGAGTATTGAATAAGAAAATATGACGAGTATTATTTCTTCAATTAACAAATATCCTCTCCGTCTCATATTAAGTGTCTCATTTGCACTTTTTTTATGTCTCAAAATAAATATCCCTTTAGAATATCAATACAATATTTATTATTTTTTTTCACTACTATATCCCTATTTATTAACATTCATGTTTTTCAATTACTCCACTACCTATAATAAATAAGGATGTTTTAGTAAATGATACTAATTTTATCATTAAATCTAATCATTTTTTTTAAGAACCATGCACAGCTCAAATAAGACACTTATTATGAGACGGAAGGTGTATGTAATTAATTTTTTCAACTTAGAAAATAACTAAAAGTTATCTGTAAACTTTACTCAAAAACCTATGCTTAGTTCATCTATATTGTTGACATATTTAAAAGATTTTACAACAAAATGATTAAGAGAAATGTTATTTTGCGATCAAATGTTACACCTACACCATAGTTATTGTTCATAAATACAGTAATCAGTAACTTTTTTATTTTGATTTTTTTTATAATTTTTACACTAAAGCAACTGTGGTTAATAGTATATGAAAATTTGGTTAATACACTTTAGGTTTTGGTTATCGAGTATTCTGACATCAATTATTAAATCTTATATAATAAATTAATTTTGGTTAATATTATTTATAAAGCTGATTAATACAATTCATAAATTGGTTAATGAGTTCTCAAAAATAAAATATATATATATTAAATAGTAAAATGAAATTGGTTAATGAAGTGTAAAAGTTGGATAAAGCATTTATAATTTAGTGTCAGAACATGATTAATAGTATGTATTTAATTGGTTAATTAAGTAGTGAAAGTGGTTAATGAATTATAAGTAAAATAAGTGGTTAATGATGTACATTTTTGTCGTTAATATAATTGTGAAGCTGGTTAATGACACATCCTTATGTTATAAAATAAATTTAAAATAAAAATATTTTAAAAAAATTTAAAAATAACATTTTTTTAATGAAAAAACAATGTTCACATTATAAATATAATGAACAGTGTATACAATGTAGTATTTAGTGTCATATTTTAGTGTCAAGGTAGCATTCCTGAATGATTAATTCTCACTTCACAGTTTATGTAAAACATAAAGATTTAGAAGAGTGAATAAGAGAGTGATTGCTTTTCTTAACCTTGTGTCTGCTTTTCAAACAAATAACAAGTGAGAATGTAGAGTAAATTATGAGAGAGATGTTTGTATAAATTTATGTTATTATTTTTAATTTTTTTTTTTTGCAAGAGTCAAGAGAATTTAATAGTTAACAATGTAAATTTGAAAATAACATATCTATTATATATCAAAATCATTATTAGCAATGGTTTTCAAGTATGCTAGAATGTAAGCAATGGTTTTCAAGTATGCTAGAATGTAAGCAATGGTCTTCTTTAAAGGTGTTTTTGGATCCATAGAAGCAAACTGCTTCAACAATCCCAGCTTCGACTAAGAGCGTCGAAATAACTTTCCCAAAAGGTATAAAGGATTGTTGATGGTTTTTGGAGATAACAATCAACTCCTTTAGGTAGTTGGAAATGGTCTAAGGTAGAATAATTCTGACATGATGCATAAGATAGTTAATGAGGACTCTGTCGTCAAGTTCTAAAGTGCTCATGTTGACTCTTCTAGGTCTGACGTTATTTTGCAGAAACTGAAATCAGATAGCAGCAGTGGGAAGAAGTGTTTTAAGATTGGTTGGTAATTAACTACTAGAAGTGTCATGGATGGAACTGAGATTTCCATCTCGAGAGTATTTGACACGAAAGTCTTTGACAATAGCATCAGTTGGGCTATATCAAGTGGCTGCCGAAATACTTGAGAGATTGATGATGAATGGAATTCAAAAAATAGTTGAGGAGATGGAAGCACCTTTTGTGTTAACAGTAGAATACTTCTAAAAATCTTTTATCAAAATGGGATAAATTGGTTCATGCAACATATCCACATAAGTCGACCATCCTAAAATTCTGGTGCAGCAGGCCTAGATGTCTTAAGAGATATCGAGACATCAGGTCTGTCATGAAATACATAGGCAAGATATAAGCAGTTTCGCGTGATACTAAAAAATAAATAACACAATCAATTGTTGACCCAGTCTGGTGACAAACACACCTACTCTGAGGGCTACCAAGCTAGGAAGAAGATTCCACTATCAGAAGTACTATTTCATGTAAACAACCTCTGGTTTACAGATAAACAATCTCCGGTTTTCCTAGTCACTACCCAATGTAACCTTAATCTTAGAACCCCATCTAAGATAAGAGGACCACTGCTCACTCCCTAGTGATACCTAACTATTACAACCCAGTAACATCTATTAAAACAACAACTGAAATATCCCACCCTAACACTGGTATCACCTATTGATAAAGGCAACCTTATCCTTCAACAAGGTGGGCCAAAAATATCCCACCCTAAGCAACTTGTGGGAGAGAGCCATACCGCAAATGTGACTACCGCATGCCCCTTTATGGACTTCGGAGAGGACAGGGGTGGTTTCAGGCTCCCCCAAATATTGCAGCATAGGGGAGGCTCTTGCCATCTTATAAATTTTTCCAATGAGTAGGGTGTAATTCACAGCCTGCTTTCTGACCTTCCTTTCTTCCCTTTCACCTTGTGGGAGTTCAACCTCCTGCAAGTATCGCACTATGGGCAACATCCAACTCGACTCAAGGGTGACTTCTCGGGAGAAAACTTAACCCGCCTCAATGTTGGTGGCAGCGAGAATCTTCTAGATCATTATTTTGTTAAACTCCGCATTTTTGGACTAGTGAGCTTGGACATTAGGTCTCCTCTAAAGTTCTGCTCTCGAGGAATATGTTCTACTTCAAAATATGTAAAGCTTGTCAATAGACTTTGTACCTTATGTAGATATTTTATCAGTTGAGGTTCTTTGGCCTTATACTTCCTGGCAACCTAGTTGGCGACTAATTGGGAGTCGCTCTTCGATTTCAATTTCGAGACTCCCATTTCTATAGAGAGAACCATGACGGAAATGAGAGCTTCATAATCCGCCTTAATATTGTTTACCTTGAATTTAAATTTCACTGCATGCTCGATTAGCATGTCACCAAGTCCTTCTAATATTTTTCTCGTGTCGCTTCCCTACATGTTCCAAGCACCATCAGCTGATAGTTGTCGCTACCACGAAAAAACATAAAGTCGCCACTGAACTTTATTTGTCCCAATAGGGAAAGGAAATATCCAGTAAACCTTAAATAGGGAAAGGAGATGGTCTTGCAACCAGGAGAAGGGTACGAAAATCAGTTACGCAAGGAGAAGGTATTGGCACCCCTCACGTCTGTAGTACTCTACGAGATCCACTCTTATCAAAGGATATGTATATCTAATGCTTACTTTCTATGGGAATGAAATGAATCATAGAATAAAATGTAAAGGGCTCAAAGATGACTTTGGTCAAAAATTCAACTTCCCAAGGTTGACTTTGACCAAATTCAAAGTTCTTATCAATGCACCTTAGATTCCATGGTGATTAGATACACACCACTTTCAAATCCAATCCTTGAATGGAGCCCAATAAAAATGACTTGCACCATTAGTAATGAAAGTGAACTAGATATTTATTGATGAATGATCCCAATGAAACCCTAATGGAACTTGAATCCATAGGTCTTGAATAAAGTAAAAGCTTGTGTCGTTTGTGCCTAATCAACTGTCCATAATCCTGATTTCATAATGCCCAACCCTAATTTGTAGGATGGAACCAAGTACATTCAAAAAAAAATTCTTGTATAAGAAACCATGGCCAATGCCTTGAGGTCTAAGTAACCAAATAAGCCCTCTTGATAGATGATGCTAGATGGTGATATGTGTCTACAATGAAACTCAAATGGAACTGATTCATCAAGAGACCCTTTAGATCATCACAAGAATTAGGGAAACAAACCCTAGTTTCTAGTACAAAGATGATAGTGTTCACTTCATGACTCATTATGGAAACTCCATGTATAATGCATAACCTATGAATGAGCTCCATTGGAACAACTTGTATGACAAGTAACACACATTTCATATGAGACTGAAACCCAAATGTTGAGGAAAAGAGACCCATGATAGTTGTAGGGCGAAACTCTAATTTAAGTCAACCTCAGTTGAAGTAGCCTTAAGCATACAACTAGAAACCATAATTCATGCTTCTTGGAGCAAAACAACTTTGCATGATGTTGATGGGGAACATTGATTATGAGGTGAAAACCATAATCATGGTCCTTGATGAACTTGGATGAGGAATAGCCCTTACAGCTTGAATGAAGATTAGAGCCTCAAAGCAATAATGAAACCCTAACTCTTCAACATCCTTGATCCCATGCCAGATTATTGATTAATGATGCATGATGTGTTAGATGACCTAATGGAAAGATGCAAATGAATTGGGAAGCATAAACTAGTTAGAAGTAAAATCAGGAGGGCAAATTTTGGGGTGCAACAATATTATCCATTCTAGGGGAATTTCCTCATTTGCGGGCGAGCTAAATTCTGCAAAAAAACTACCAGAGCCTGACATTTAATGCTTCCTCTTAAGATGTATTGGATATGGTATTCTGAAAGTTCCACCTCCCAGGATACCATTATTTCTTCCAGATCTGGTTTTTTAAGGACTTGTCGAACAAGATACTTAGTTTTATGAGGATTCTATGACCCTAAAAATAAGGTTGAGGTTTTCTCATTACGACAACGACAACTAGCACTAGCTTCTCGATCTTTTGATAACGTGTTTTGGCGCCTTTGATTACGACACTGGCCTTTCTGCATTATCTATTTCTTGGATGAAAAAAGGTACACACAAAGTAAATATTTACCACTATACTACAACAACAACATTATCACGAAACAAATTCTAAATACAAAGAATATGTCAAACATTCTAAAACAACACTAGTTCGCAAATGAATCGCACCCAGCACACAATCATCTATAGATGAAAAAACACACAAAAGTGGAGTATTTTCGCTCATCCAACAATCTTGTAAACAATAGATTAAATTATGGAACCATCCAAAAATCATGTTGAAAACACAAAGTCAAGAATCACAAGGGCTTTTCAAGGTTGTAGTGTGGTCGGGTGAACAAACAAGGGGTAATTTCTAAAGTTAATTGGAACAAAAACTTGCCTAAACCTAAGGGAGTGATCAATTCACAAAGGCTCAAGCATCAAAATTTCAATCACACTTCTTCCACATTCCCAAAATGTCAAACCAAAACACAATACTTATTTGCATAATTATTCGAACTTTTTGTTTTTCTTTTCCAAAGATTTTTCATTTTTTTAATTTCTTTTTCTTTTCTTTCGCTTTCTCTTTTTTTTCTTTTCTTTTTCAACCTCATAGAAATCAACCCATAAGTACACAATCATTTTTCTCCCCAACTTGAGTTCAACTGTATCATTATGTAAATACTCCCTACATCCTAAGGCAAGACAAAAATTCATACACCAACACAAAGTTGTGGGTTCAAAGAAAAAAACAACAATCAAAATCCATACAAAAAGTGAAATCAATACTCATAGACAACACATCAAATTCAAACAACATGACAAAAGGCTCAAAGGGGTTACAAATGATCACACACTCACAAGGTGAAATTGACTATTTGGCTAGGTAGTTGTGCTCAAAATGAACAAAAATGCCTTGATCCTTTTCATGCTTTTATATAATCAACACAAACAAAATATTAAGCATAATAAAATTTAGTTAGAACAAGAATTGTGGTCTCCAGCATATGTAAACAATGGAAAGCTTCCTCACAATAAAGGTGGGAACTAAAGTGATTCACAAACGAACAAGTATACGAAAGAATGAATGGCCTAGAAGTTGTAAAAAGCCTAAGTATCATGAATATTCAAAGGTCTAGAAAGGGATAAACACATACCTTGAATGTGTACAAAACTTTAACAAAATCATTACCATACACTCGCAAGTTAAAACGATCAAACTTGGAAAATCACCTCAAATTTCCTCAAGCTACTCAAAACAAGCTCTTGGATAAACACAACAAATAAAACACATTAAACAAAAATTATAAACATACTAAAATACTGGGTGAAAGTCGATAAACAAATTTAAAAGTGAAAGTTTAGAATTTCAAAGCTGGTCCGATTTAAATTTGTTTAGTCAATTTCACCTTACTACCTATACTACAACAATTCAAAATAATACAACATGTTTGTTTTACATCATATAAACAATATGAACATTATGTGCATTACTCAAAAACAAAGAAACTATCTCCATGTGATTCAATATCTAAACACCAATCCCCGACAACGGCGCCATTTCGTTGAAGCGGTAAAGCGGCAAGCAACAAAAGTTTTGGAAATATTTATCCGGGAAATTATCGTCTCCACATGGATTAGTGCGAAGGAAAGAATGTCGTTCAATAGTCACTATGTTTATGAGCTTAAATGTGCAAAAGTTATTTACAAGTATAAGGTACAAAATATAAAAATGGAAAAGTAAAGTATAGGAGCGAAAAGAGATTTTCGCGATTGAGTTTCATATTCCCATATAACACATATTCTACCAATCAGTTAATTGCAACCTAAGCATTCATCAATACCATCACGTATCGCTTACAACCAAGGTTATCTCTAATGCAAAGTTGAGATAACAATCGTATTGTCTCATTGGCGATGTCTCGCGCAACTTAACAACACGGAGCATTAAGAATCGATACTCTTGTGAATGTCAAACCTAAAGCTATCTCTAGCGCTTAGAATCTAACAGAGGCAAAGATGTCCTCGGTACTAAATGAGACAGAGACTACAAATAACCCCGTGATCGATAAAAACCTATAACAATATGCATTATCTTAATATAAGCATGTGAACAAAGTTAATCATCTCTATAATCATGTATCACTCGTCAATACCGTCTACAATAAAAACAATTAAACTCAATGATATTTACACGATAACACAATATATACACTATAACGTAAACTATACCGAATACACACTAAAGTTGAGGTTTATTAACGAAAAGCAATTGAATTAAGCCGATGAATCATAATTATTCACACTCAAATTCACAACAATTTAGCACTCATCAGATGAGTACTAAGCTCATTTCCTGATTTGTGACGGAAAGACAAATGGGTAGCGGCGGTCCTTCTCTCGAGCGAGTGAGAAAGGGTAGAGATGTGAGAAAGGTCTTTACCTTAGAAAAAGCATCATCACATTCTCTGGTCCACTCAAACCTCACTTTCTTTTTAGGTGGCGAAGAAGAGGAAAGCCCTGTCTCCCCCATAAGAAAGGAAGCAAGAAAGGGCACCAAGGCGACCTGTAAGATGTTGTACTTAACTGACCTTGGTTGGGCTTCCCATATCAATGATAGCCTGGAATTTATTCGGATTGGCTTCAGTGTCTGTTTATGTCAGCATAAATCCAAGGAACTTCCCAGCTTAAACCTTGAAAGCTCGTGGCAAGGTTCAGGCGTATGTTGTACTTCATGATTGTATGACATCCTCTAACTCCGCAAAATGGTTGGGCTCTTCGATAGTTTTCACTATCATGTTGTCAACATAGACCTTCATATTCCTCCCTATCTGGTGGGAGGATACATCTTCCATGAGTCATTGGTAGGTGGTATTAGAGTTCTTGAGACCGAATGGCGTGACATTGTGGTAGTAGTTATCGTGATCCAAAATGAAGGTCATCTTGGAAGCGTCTAGGGGATCCATTTGAAGTTGGTTGTACCCAGAGTAGGCATCCATGAAACATGGCATGTGGTAGCCTGAGGACCCATCAACCAGACAGTCAATATTTGGTATGGAATATGGCTCCTTAGGACAGGCAGTATTAAGTTCGATAAAGTCCACACACATGCGCATTTGTTCACTGTTTTCCTCACCAACACGATGTCTTCTTTCCTGGCACTAGATAACTTGACCATTTTCTCGTCAATGGTGGATCTCTTCTTCTCGCCAACTTTTTGCTTCCTTTGTGCCATTGGCTTGGCAGAAAGGTTGGCGGCGAGGTGATGGCACACCACTCTAGCGTTTATCCCTGGAATGTCATAGGGGACCCTGGCGAATAAGTTAACGTTATAACATCCCAAAATTTCTTATTTAATTAATTTAATTAAATTTAAATTAATTAATTTGAATTAGCATTTTAGTGGAATTATGTGAGAAGAAATAATAAAATATAGTGTTGGGCCATTGGTGGAGTTAGTAATGTGGGGGTGTTAATGTGAAGGAGCCCATTACTAAATTATGTTATATTTTCATAAAACAAGGAAATAGGAGGAAATCACCGTAAACACTAAGGTAAGGGGAGACTATTCCAATTATCATCTCTTATCGTGTTATGAATGATAGGGCATGATTAGGGATATTGTTTGGGTCAATTTGATCATATGTCAGTTGTTGTGTTGTTGTGTTCCTCCATGAAAGCTGAATTTGAGTTATGGTTTTCCAAAAATTGGATAGAAAGTTAGGCTTTAATGTGTAAAACTGACATATGATAATAGATTGATAAAATTGGATGAATGTCATATGTTAATGTATGAAAAGATGATGTTTTAGACTTAAAATCGCAGGCTGTTAGTGGTGAAAACGAGTAGAAAAACAAATTGATACGAATTGCAGGTTTTTGGGAAAACTGGCCATTTGCGTATGATACGCGTATGGGGCTAGGCCATACGCGTATGAGGGACATTCCCAAGGGCCGTACGCGTATGATACGCAACCCTGTAAATACAAGGTCACACTCACAAAGAAGTTTTTGATCCATGGCAAACTCCATAAGCAATCAAGCAACAAGGCTCAAGTAGAAAAAGTCAAGGAAAAGCAAAGGTTGGCTATTCAAAGCAAAACAAGTCAACCTGCTCTGTATCTAGGTCGACCCAAAACAAAGAAAACAAGAAAGATTCATAAAAGCCACAAGTAGGTCGACCTACCCACACTCCCAGGTCGACTCAAACTGAAGAAATCCTCAAAAAGCTGAATTAACTGATTCTAGGTCGACCTAACCTACCAACAGGTCGACCCAACTGGCAACAAATTCAACCGGGCTTATTTTACTTCTGTTAGGTCGACCTAAGCACTAAGGTAGGTCGACCTATCTGCTGAAAACTTCCCAAATTGTGTGTTTTCTCTGCTCCAACATACCAGCAACATATATATACCATTCCATGTTTATTATTCATCAACACCAACAACTGAAAGATACACAAAGGCTTCTCATCTTCGTTCTTCGTCATCTCCAACACAATTACACATAATCATTCTTGCGTTGAGGGTTAGTGATCGAGTTCGATAACGTCCATGGAACGGAATTGAAGATTCCTAGTGGGTGAAGATTTGTGGGGTTTTTGGTGAATAAAGTCCGCGGGTTTTGTCCTCCAAGATAGGTATTTCTTGGGGGTTTTTATCAAGAGGTTTCATCGAGGATCCAACTGAGTGTGAATATTGAAGAACAAGGGTTCAAGCAATTCAAGACACTGCAGAAAGGGATCAAAGTGAAGCTCTTGGAATACCTTGATCTGGCTCAAGATTAAGGGGGAAGAAGATTCAAAGGATCGACATAATTGGTTTATCGTTATCGCTTTGTTATCTTCTTTGTATAAACTGCTTTCAACATTAATGAAAGATTTCCCAATTTCAGTTTAGAATTGGGGGCAGACGTAGTCATAGCGAGGACGATCGACGAACTGCCTAAACAAATATCGTGTTCTTGTCGCTTTTACCTTTTCATTTACATTCTGTTCATAATTGGTTATAATAGCAAATTGATCAACGATTCGAGTGTTAAGATTGTGAATTAAGAACTTATATAAACATCACAATCCATCACATATTGAATCACCATCAATTTGATCATTATCACCAAGTGTTTGTATATTTGTTTCTTTCACTATTACTGCATTGCAAACATCGTTCATCATATAAGAAGTTAATTGATTTTCAATAGAGCGACGTATTGATTCTATAGAGTATTCTCTTATTGTTCATCTCAAGCTGTTTAGTGGTTTTAACACATATACAATCGTTTCAATAGTGGTTCAGAATAGACGCGAGTCGATTCAGAATCACTTCCGCTTAAAGTTCAATTAATTCCGTAAAACTGTGAAAGATCTATTCACCCCCCTCTAGATCCTTAGGCCAACGTCTAACAAGTGGCATCAAGAGCTCCGGTTTATTCCGTGCTACGTGAAACACTTATTGGAAAGATGGCTTCCGGACCTAAAGGGGCTCACAATAGAGCTCCAGTTTTCAACGGTGAAAACTATGGCTATTGGAAGGATTGTATGTGTGTCCACATCAATGCAATTGATAGGAACATCTGGACAGCTATTGTCAATGGTCCCTTTCAGATCACCATGACAAATGCAGCTGGTGCAGTTGTTCCAAAACCAGAAAATACTTGGGATGCTGAAGATGAAAAGAGATATGGATACGATTGGAAAGCGAGAAACATTCTAATCTCAGCTATAGGAGTTAATGAATACTATCGCGTTTCCCATTGTAGATCCGCTAAAGCTATGTGGGACACATTGCAAGTTGCCCACGAGGGAACTGATGATGTCAAACTAGCTAGAATCAATACGTTAACTCAAGAATTTGAACTCTTCCACATGGAAGATGGTGAATCCATCGAAAAACATGCAGAAGAGATTCGTTCACTTGAAAAATCGTTTAAATTCTCTTGATAGACCTGTTTCCAATGCAGTTGCTACTAACAAAATCTTAAGATGTTTGAACAGGGAATGGCAACCCAAAGTTACAGCAATAAAGGAAGCAAATGATCTAAACACCTTAGACATTACTACTCTCTTTGGCAAACTAGAGGAACATGAACAACACCTTAAATGCCTTGACATGCATGAGAAAAGGGCAAAGAAAGAGAAGAACATGGAGAAAGAGGTAGAGAGAAAGTCAATAGCTCTAAAGGCTTCAAGCTCCAAGACCTCAAGACAAGAGCTAGAGAATAGTGATACAAGTAATGACGAAGACTCCGATGATGAGGAAATGGGACTGTTTGTGCGAAGATACAACAAATATCTAAAGAAAAATGGAGCAAAGCATTCTGACAAAGGCTTGATCAACTATAAAAAGCACTCAAACAAGTTCAAATAAGATGACAACAACAGTGGAAAAATCAAAGGCCCTTGCTTTAATTGTGGGAAAGTCGGTCACTACAAACCAGATTGTCCATACCTTAAGAAGGAAAAAGAGAAGAACCAAAGCAAAGGTCACAACAAATCTAAAAGAGCCTACATAGCATGGGAAAGTGATTCATCTAGTGAAAGCTCATCAAGCGATGAAGAAGAATCAGCAAACTTATGCCTTATGGCTCATCAACACAAGAAAAAGAAAGTTGTAAGTCATCTTAAACCTGAACTCGTAGATAAGGTATCTCATTCTCAACTAAAACTTGCTTTTGAAGAATTACATAAAGATGCAATTGAAGCTTTCAAACTTTTGGCCTCAAATAAGAAAATCTTTTCATATCTTGAATCAAAAATTGAGAAAACCGAAAAGGATATGGAAGCTTTAAAACAATCTATGCTAGATATTCAAAAGGATAAAGTTGAGATAGAGCCTACATCATGGTTTGGTTGTGAGACATGTCATATTTGGCAAAAAGAAGTAAGAGATCTAAAAACCAAATTAGACAAGGCTCTACAACCAAAAGTGACTTTTGCGGTTGATCCAAATAAGTTCAAAAGATCGTATACTCCTTTATATAGTAAATACACTTTTGTACCAAAAGTATCAACTAGCAAAACAGCATATTCTCATCATATTACCTGTCATTATTGTTGCAAAAAGGGTCATACCATTGAAAAATGCAATTTTAGGAAGGTTCTAGTTCCTAAAGGAGTGTTCCAATGGTTGCCAAAATGCAACAAATTATGTACTCACTACCAAGGACCCAACGAAAATTGGGGACCTTCCTCTCTAAATTAATTTTGCAGGAAAAGTGTCTTGACATTGCCGAAAGGTTGTGGTTCCTTGATAGCAGATGTTCAAGACACATGACGGGAGACATATCTCTTTTCGTTGAGTTTCACGCAAAGAAAAAGGGGTATGTCACCTATGGAGATAACAATCGGGGAGCCATACTTGGTAAAGGAAGTGTAGGTAACCCCTCTACCACAACTATAACTGATGTACTACTAGTTGAAGGCCTTAAGCATAATCTTTTAAGTATAAGTCAATTGTGCGACAAAGATTTTAAAGTAATGTTTACAAATTCTGACTGCACAATAGAACATACTAAGAAAAGAGATATTATGTTTAAAGGCTTAAAAGTAAACAACATCTATATGCTAAAGCTGATGAGGGCATCTTCCTTGGTTACTCGCAATCTAGCAAAGCATATCGGGTATATAATAAAAGGTTACTTATAGTAGAAGAGTCAGTACACGTGTCTTTTGATGAATCTTATACAAAAAATGTCGAGAAGGGTCTTTCGTTTAATGGTGCAGGTCCATCCACTGAAGACATTGTCCGAGATAAGGAAGACGAGAATGAAAATTTTGTAAAGAAAGATGCTGAGAAAGAGAAAGATGAGTCTCATATTGAAAGTGAAAAGGAAAGCATCTCAAACAATGAAGAACTTCCTAAGGCCTGGACAAATGTGAAAGACCATCCAATTGACAACATAATAGGAGACATCTCAAAGGGCGTTACAACACGCTCAAAGATAAGTAACTTCTGTCATCATTTTTCATTTGTTTCACAAGTTGAGCCGAAAAACGCTAAGGACGCATTACTTGATGAGCATTGGCTAATGGCCATGCAAGAAGAATTAAACCAATTTAAACGGAATGATGTTTGGGACTTAGTCCCTCATCCGGGAGATCATCAAGTAATAGGCACTAGATGGGTTTTTCGTAACAAACTTGATGAAAACGACGTTATTACTAGAAACAAAGCTAGATTAGTTGCCCAAGGTTACAATCAAGAGGAAGGTATTGATTATGAAGAGACATACGCTCCTGTAGCACGTCTCGAAGCTATTCGCCTCTTACTTGCCTATGCGTGTTCTAAAGACTTCAAACTATTCCAAATGGATGTTAAAAGTGCCTTCCTAAATGGCTATATAAATGAAGAAGTCTATGTTGCTCAGCCACCCGGCTTTGAAAATTACATGTATCCAACTCATGTTTATAAGCTGAAACGTGCTCTATATGGTCTTAAACAAGCCCCTCGGGCTTGGTACGAACGTTTGAGCAAATTTCTTCTTAGTCAAGGGTACTCTAGGGGTAAAGTTGACACTACTCTCTTAATTAAAAGAAAAGATAAAGATGTTCTCTTAGTCCAAGTTTATGTAGATGATATTATATTTGGATCTACTAATGCAAAACTTGTCAAAGAATTTTCTAAGCTTATGCAGAGTGAATTTGAGATGAGTCTCATGGGTGAGCTAAATTTCTTCCTTGGCCTACAAATCAAGCAACTCAGTCATGGAACGTTTGTAAGTCAAACTAAATACTGTACAGAGCTGCTCAAAAGATTTGGAATGAGTGAAGCGAAGGAGATTGACACACCTATGGCAACAAATACTAACCTAGACAAAGATGAGAAAGGTAAAGAGGTTGATGTGAAATTGTACCGCGGTATGATAGGTTCACTATTGTATCTTACTGCCTCAAGACCAGACATTATGTTTAGTGTGTGTATGTGTGCAAGATATCAATCTTGTCCAAAAGAATCTCACTTAAAAGCGGTCAAAAGAATTCTGCGATATTTACGTGGAACTACTACATATGGCCTATGGTATCCAAAGGGAAATGAGTGCTACTTGGTAGGATTCTCCGACTCAGATTTTGCTGGCTGCAAATCCGATAGAAAAAGCACCAGTGGAACATGTCATCTATTCTCAAATTCATTGATAAGTTGGCATAGCAAGAAACAAGTATCGGTAGCATTATCTACTGCTGAGGCAGAATATGTAGCTGCCGGGAGCTGCTGTGCGCAGATATTGTGGCTCAAGCAACAACTTCTTGACTTTGGTATTAAGCTTGATCGTATACCTATCATGTGCGACAACACAAGTGCCATAAACTTGAGTAAAAATCCTGTCTTACACTCACGAACCAATCATATTGAAATACGACATCACTTTCTAAGAGATCATGTAGAGAAAGGAGACGTTATATTTGAACATGTAGAAAGCAAGAAGCAACTAGCTGACATCTTCACCAAACCTCTAGCAACGGAGCAATACTTCAACATTCGTAGGGAATTAGGGATACTCGATATCTCTAATTTGGGCTAATTACGTTTGTTTCCTCTTAAAGTTATTCCTTTACTTTATATCTATATATTGGTTATTCTCAAGCTAATACTTTTCTTAGTGTAAAGGTAGCTCATTATCAAGCCAGGCATCATTCCACATTGACTAAAGGCTTCCACTAAACGGTGACACCTACATATTGAGAAGGCGGTAACATGATTGTCGTTCACTTCCAAAAATATCATTGATGCTATAATATGCTATCAATTAACATGCTTATAGTGACTTCATACATATATCTCTCTTGCTCATTGTACCTCTAAACATGTTTGGTTCTTATGTCATAACTATCTACCTTTTATCTATTATACTATGAATGCTAGCGTTTTATCTATGCTTCTCTCGTTACTCTCCTCTTCTGTTTCGTTGTATTTTTTTGATGTTGTCAAAGGGGGAGATAGGTGCTGAGAGTACGGGGGAGCTCGGTATGAAGTTATAGATGCTGAAGAGTATGGGGGAGCCATCACCACTTGTTTGCCGGAACGGTCACTGCTTGTTTGCCATCATCAAAAAGGGGGAGAATGTAAATACAAGGTCACACTCACAAAGAAGTTTTTGATCCATGGCAAACTCCATAAGCAATCAAGCAACAAGGCTCAAGTAGAAAAAGTCAAGGAAAAGCAAAGGTTGGCTATTCAAAGCAAAACAGGTCGACCTGCTCTGTATCTAGGTCGACCCAAAACAAAGAAAACAAGAAAGATTCATAAATGCCACAAGTAGGTCGACCTACCCACACTCCCAGGTCGACCTAAACTGATGAGTTTTACACATCTCACTGTTAGGTCGACCTACTCACATCCACAGGTCGACTCAAACTGAAGAAATCCTCAAAAAGCTGAATTAACTGATTCTAGGTCGACCTAACCTACCAACAGGTCGACCCAACTGGCAACAAATTCAACCTGGCTTATTTTACTTCTGTTAGGTCGACCTAAGCACTAAGGTAGGTCGACCTATCTGCTGAAAACTTCCCAAATTGTGTGTTTTTTCTGCTCCAACATACCAGCAACATATATATACCATTCCATGTTTATTATTCACCAACAACTGAAAGATACACAAAGGCTTCTCATCTTCGTTCTTCGTCATCTCCAGCATAATTACACATAATCATTCTTGCGTTGAGGGTTAGTGATCGAGTTCGATAACGTCCATGGAACGGAATTGAAGATTCCTAGTGGGTGAAGATTTGTGGGGTTTTTGGTGAATAAAATCCGCGGGTTTTGTCCTCCAAGATAGGTATTTCTTGGGGGTTTTTATCAAGAGGTTTCATCGAGGATCCAACTGAGTGTGAAGATTGAAGAACAAGGGTTCAAGCAATTCAAGACACTGTAGAAAGGGATCAAAGTGAAGCTCTTGGAATACCTTGATCTGGCTCAAGATTAAGGGGGAAGAAGATTCAAAGGATCGACATAATTGGTTTATCGTTATCGCTTTGTTATCTTCTTTGTATAAACTGCTTTCAACATTAATGAAAGATTTCCCAATTTCAGTTTGGAATTGGGGGCAGACGTAGTCGTAGCGAGGACGATCGACGAACTGCCTAAACAAATATCGTGTTCTTGTCGCTTTTACCTTTTCATTTACATTTTGTTCATAATTGGTTATAATAGCAAATTGATCAACGATTCGAGTGTTAAGATTGTGAATTAAGAACTTATATAAACATCACAATCCATCACATATTGAATCACCATCAATTTGATCATTATCACCAAGTATTTGTATATTTGTTTCTTTCACTATTACTGCATTGCAAACATCGTTCATCATATAAGAAGTTAATTGATTTTCAATAGAGCGACATATTGATTCTATAGAGTATTCTCTTATCGTTCATCTCAAGCTGTTTAGTGGTTTTAACACATATACAATCGTTTCAATAGTGGTTCGGAATAGACGCGAGTCGATTCAGAATCACTTCCGCTTAAAGTTCAATTAATTCCGCAAAACTGTGAAAGATCTATTCACCCCCCCTCTAGATCCTTAGGCCAGCGTCTAACAAACCCGTCCCGTCAGAATACCAGCCTTCTGTTGGAACGCGTATGATACGCGTATGAAGGGAAGTCACACGCGTATGGAAGAGACAGTACCTGTATGGGAAGCTTTTTGTGAAAATCCCTTTCTGCCGAGACGCGTATGATACGCGTATGGAATTGTGTGATACGCGTATGGGTGTGGCTGTATGTGTATGATTGTGCTGTGTGCATGAATTCACGTTTTGGGATTTTTGAAAGTTTAATGACGTATAACTTTTGAACCGTTGGCCTGTTTTTAGTGCCGTTTCGAGTATGATGAACCTTATGAGATAACCTATGTGTTTAAATGATGAAATAAGGTGTAGCTTTCAATTAATTTTGAATTATGAATTTATTTCTTGATGAATGATGTATTGTACATATATATGATGAGATATGACAATATATGCTATGTTTTAAAACATGATTATGTGATGATTGTTGAGAATTGTACAATGATGATTGACTTGTTTTGGAAGATGTGAATACATGTATATTCTTACTTTGATGGTGATGATTAGTGTAATACATGTATGTTCTGTAATGATGGTGATGATGCATGATTTGTGATTGAATGATGCTGATACATATAAACATACTTAATAATAATGATGATGATGATGATGATGATGATGATGATGATGATGAAATGAGTATAGGATGATGGTACTCATGGAATGATGATGATGAAAGTATGTTGTATATATGTTTGCATGCATTCATGACCATTTGATGAGGGCTGAATCCTAATGATGAGAGGATTCAGTGAAGGGCAAGATTCCCATTGTGTGGAATCTGTGCTGGCAGGGCCGTATCTGGATGATGTTAGATCGGTCGGTGGGTTATTCCCATTGATGATGTTTGGTACCACATGCATAGAGTCAGTTGCATTCATATGCATGAATTTGTTAACATGACTGAATGTACTTCATTGTTATGATTGGTAATATGTGTTGTGTGTGATGGTGGACTATCTGAATATATATGAATTGGGTGAATAATATAACTATTGATGTGTTGTTATTTATAATGCAATAATATTTGTTAATTGCGAATGAGACTTACCCTTACACTATATTTTTCAGATTGAGGATAGCGGCTTCAACTTGGTGAGGATTAGCTCATGAGTCGATATGTTTGTTTAGCGTCGGGTCATGCTCTGATAGATGTAACACTGGGGGAACATTGTTTTTAGGTTATGACAATAATTCTGTTTTGTTTAATTTATTTTGAAGATTAAAAGCATTGACGATGTGATGCTAGCTTAATGGTTATTCCGCTGTGTAAACATGAGATATTTGATTTATGAGTTATGTTAAAATATTCTACAGTGAATGCATGACATATGACCGATGTTGTTTATTTTATTTATGAATTGTGACGCCCTTGTGCATGTTACTCTGATTTATTTAATTAATTGCCGCGGAGTTTAGAAGGGTGTTACAATAGTGGTATCAGAGCATGTCGGTCCGTCCGGCCAATTGTCGAGTCAGTTTAGTTGCACGACAGTTGAATACTGTCGACGTATTATCCCTTGGTACGCGACATGTGAGTGAATCATTGTCGGTACTTATTTGTTTTGTTGCAGGTGTTGGATTAAAATAAGTGGGGGAGAAGCTTCACTTCTCGATTATGTTTCAGTTGTAAGATGATTGGTCCAGTAGGCTGTTGTTGGCAACAGTGCAGGCGTTGTTTGAGTTTGTTGTTTCCCGAATTGAAGGAGACTTGGAATTAAGACTTGATTGGTAATTAAGTTGCAATTGATTTTTATTTGTAGGAGAGGAAAATTAGAAATTTGCAATGTATCAGCTCTGCTGGTGTACTGCAAAGTTGTCAATTGAGTAGCCTTACGTCTTGGAAGAGGTTCAGCTGCAAGTTTGTAAAGAGGATTGTTGTCATAATATTTAAGAAATCTCACTTCGGTGATGGGATATGTTGCTCAAGTTATAAGAATGTTTGGAAGTGAAGAGATATGATAAGGGGCTGTTTGGAATGTGATCGAGTTGAAGAGAATGAGTTTTTGAGTGAGATTTTCGTAAGCAAAACGCAGGAAAATTGCTGAATAGCTCTAAAACTTCGAAAATTCATAACTGGAGTTCTGGACATCCGATTTGAGTTCCGTTTGAAGCGACAGAAAGCTAACGAGATGAACTTTGTTATAAAAATGGTTGCAGCAGCTGTAAAATATTTAATTGTGACAAAGTGATGTTGGAAAGAGGCGAAGTTGCGGTTACTCTTGTTCTTAGAACTAGACTTGTTTATTGGTACTGCACGTGATGTCAGTGTCAACGTTGAACGGATTGAAGGAATAATTAGAAGGTTTGTTGAGAAGTAATTTTAAGAATTGAATATATCATTTGAAGAGTTTTGGAGATATCGTATAGAGTGTCGCTGCATGATGTCGATGTTGCATTTCGGATGACGTTGGAAAATTCATATCTTGAGTTCCAAGTGTCGGATTAACGTGCCGTTTGAACCTACAAAGAGGAGAGATTATGTTCTACCTTATAAGAGAGTTATAAATACAGTAGATTGATCCTATGAGGAGATATTCTGAAGTCAGTTTAGGAAGCGTGAAACTTGTTGAATAGGAATGGTTACTACCGCGATTGTTTGAAACGAAGTTGAGTAGAACATGTTGTTGATGAATAAGTTGATGAGATGTTCGGTCATAAAGATGATTTGAGTACCAATGGATTTTAGTGAGAAGTGAATTAGTAGTAAAGGCGGGATAAACTTTAGAACTCTTGGAGTCGTATTTGTGAGGCCAAAGTAACGATAGGTATAAAAGAAGAATTATAGAGAATTTCTAACACCTATTGATGTGAGGAAGACTTGTTGAGATTTCGAGTGGAATGATATTTGGGCGCGAAAGATGTCATGGAATTTGGAGTAAAACCACGAGTTATGAATGTTGTGTTCCTGATGGTTTTGAGCTTCGAAAGAATATTCTTGAAGAAGGACACCACAATGAATTATTGGACTATGACGATGTTTATGAGTTTGAGTGCAAACTCAGAAAGGACACTATTATGTAGTAACGACAGTTTATGCTTAAATATGGTTGTCGGCTATCTATTGACAAATTTAGGACTTGATCACCCTTAATCTCTTGTTGATAGTAGACGGAATCATATAGATGGTGTGAGATTGTTTGTTACCTTAATGGTATAAGATGTGATGAATGCTAAGCCGTGAGAATAATCGCTCGCCATATTGTGGGAACTTATGAAGAAGTGACTATGAAAGAGTGCAACGTATTGGACAGTGACTTAAGACGGGTAATCAGAGTCGCACAGCGAAAGTGTGATGTGGAGTAATATTATGAGTACTACTCGTGGGCAGTGAGGAATTAATACGTCGGAAGCCTACGTGGAGAACATGTATTGATCTATATGTTGGATTTAGTATCTAGTGTATGTAATGATGTTGTATCATAGAATTAGAACTTTTTCGAATAATTGCCAAGATGATGAATGTTATTGTGGTTGTACAAGGTTGACAAGTATGTATTCGGCGAAGTTAAGACGATGAGTTGATACCATATGATGCTATAATAATTTGTGCTGTTGTAAGAAGTTATTGTAGATTCCAGATATAATAAGGGATTATACTATAAGAAGGACGAGGTTGATTTAATTCTTAGAGAAGACCGGAACTCAATTTGAGTTGTTTTGTAAGAAATGGTGTATTGAGGCTGACGAGTGTGATTATAATTACTTATGTATGCTTGTTATGATGGTGGGAATGTTTTAATATATGTAGTAACTCCGGAATTTGTTTTAGTACGTGTAAGTATTGCTAAGTGGTAAATTAGTACCATGTGTGATAAATGAGGATTTTAAACGAATGAGTAAAGAGATTCAGAATTGGGTAAAACTAAGAAAATCTAACTGGTAATGATGATTGTAATGAGTAATCAGAGTAGTGCAGCAAAAGCGGAATGTAACGTGTTGGATAATTGCTGGTGTGACTTAAGAGGAGTCATATAGTTGAAATCCAATGATATAGGAATATTATTATTGTGTTTCTTGAAGGAAGCGGTTGGTGAAAAGTGTAAGTATTACCTTATCGCTCAGATGGAAAAGCGTATCTAAGGTTGGTATGTTCGATAGATGGAATCCATTACTGCATTGTTGATCAATTGTGATCATACTATGGATTGTGTAATTGTATTATTCAGTTATTGAGCGTATTGTATGGATCGCACCTCGTCGTTTCACTGTCGTTAACCTTTGGAGATATAGCGAGTGTTACACCTTTGGAATGGTCGAATGCGACGTAAGAGCTGCAATTAAATGCATGAGACATGTTTCTGTTGGTTATGTCAGATGAATTCTGAGGATCGACTAGGGAAATGTTACCCGGGAACTGGAGAGTCAGATGAAGGACTCCTATCCGGAACTTTTCACTTGAGGTATATTTTCGAGGACGAAAACTCTTTTAGTGGGGGAGAGTTGTAACATCCCAAAATTTCTTATTTAATTAATTTAATTAAGTTTAAATTAATTAATTTGAATTAGCATTTTAGTGGAATTATATGAGAAGAAATAATAAAATGTAGTGTTGGGCCATTGGTGGAGTTAGTAATGTGGGGGTGTTAATGTGAAGGAGCCCATTACTAAATTATGTTATATTTTCATAAAACAAGGCAATAGGAGGAAATTGGAAAAATAGAGGAGGAAAACCTAAGAAGGAGAGAAGAAGAACTCATGGGCAAAATCTATTTTCGCAACCCCTTGGCAGCCTTCACAAATCATGCCATAACTTTCTGCTCGTAACTCCAAATCAGGTAATTCTTGAAGATTCAAATTCTAAACGAAATTTCCTTCGATTTGATATATTAATTCGTGTCAGGGAGGTTCTCGATGAGGGAGATAAGCGAGTTTGAAGATTGGGGATTCTTGCTGAAAGTGAAGAAAAGAGGCTTACAGGTTTGATGGAGAAGAAGGGGGAAAATCCATATTTTTGGCTAAGTGTTAGCTGGAGATTTCGTTTGGAGAGAATATTCTTTGAAGAGTTAGAATTCAAAGAAGAATAGTTTCCGATGACCATTTATGAGAATAAAATAGCTCCTGATGGCCATGATTCGAGTATGTTTGTTTAAGATGAAGTAAAGATAATGGAAATTGAAGCTAGTTCGAAGTAAATTGTCTTTAAGACTTAAGCGTTTTTACGAAATACGAAGGGTACTGAAGCTTGGCGTGTTTTTGTAGCATTCTCGGTTTGGATCACGTTGTTACATATCGAAAGATAATTCAGGCGAGAGGATTTGAATTTCGAAATAGTCTGTGTAACCGAACAAGGACAGATGGCGCCCCAGGGATTCGAAGCGTGTGCATGTGAGCAACATGGCGTTTCGCTAGTGTAGGACCGTTTGGGTCGAAATTAGTATAAATAAGGATCTTAATATCAGGATCCGATGTGTTTATTTTGTACAAATCACTCACAAATCACTCAAGTATCAAGTGTTAAGAGAACGAGTTCGCTGAGAAATGTACGTATGACACCACCAATTTATTTACATTTGTACTCATCTTTATTCAAGTATCTTTCCAGTTTCTTTTATATTTCTTTAGATTTCAGTCATTTACATTCTTGCACTTTTATCTTTTGTTTAAGTTTACTTCGAAGCATTTACATTCTGCAATTTACGTTCCTGTACTTTAAATTTCTTGCAAATTTATGTTTGTTTCATCTTTTGGCCTAAGTTATATTTACGTGTATAACAAGGCAATTATCAATCTTTACATTTCGTTTATTTGTTTCTTATTTCGAAGCCAAACAACTGACAGAATATGAACCAAATTATCACAAAAGACAAGCTTTTTGACTATGTCCTAGGATCAATCTAGTCGATCCTGCGAGTAACCAAAGTATATTTTTTATAGTTTAGAAGACTAGCGGTTGTTTACCGGAAATCACCGTAAACAAATTGGCACGCCCAGTGGGACCGTGTCAAACAGGTTGTCATTAATTTGTTGCTTTATTTTGTCTAGAATATATCAAGACCTTGTATGAACCTTAGGAACGGTAAATTAACCAACAGTGCGCCACCGATTCCTAAACGAAGGTACAACAAGAAAATGGTCAATCCGACCAGTGGAAGGGGAGGCCAAGATCCCCCACAAGGGTCAGGAACAATAGCGGCAAATACTACACATGTTTCGACATCTACATCACAAGAACAGGAAATACCTGTTTCTGGAGGATCTGCAGCTGCAGTTAGTTCCCAAGCCATGGCCGAAAACACAACAGGAACGATCCCAATTTCCAGTTCGACTACCATGCCTCATGCGACAGGCACAAATGAGATGCTTCATTTCTCGACAAGTCAAGTACATTCTCCAAGGCCATTCTCATCTGCATTCGATGTATGGAGGCCTGGAAACCCTTATGGAATGCCATATTCTTATATGGCAGGACCTACATATACTGCACCTAATGCCACAACATTTTCGCCTAATACAGGTTCGGTAGGTCGAAGTGCACAAAATGCAGGCACATCCAGCCAGATGCCTCTTTTAACTACCAACAGTCAAGCAGCGTTTAGGCAAGAAATGGATGCAAGTAACCATGATAAGCTAGGTGCTCTTGCCAAAGAAATAGGGTCACTCTTTACCCCATTAGTAGCAAACATGACCAGAACTAACAGGGACAATGTAGAAACCTTCCAAAAAATATCATCACAAATAAATCGAATGGCAGATTTTATGGGAGTTCCACAAACTAGGCGAAGAAATAACCAACCCCCTTATCGAGAGGGTGATCCGATATTGGAGCTTGTTCAAGATGCGGTTCCTCCGCCTAGGCCAACACTCGCTGATGCAGTTCCCCCACCTAGACCACCACCAGTCGGAAGAAACCAAGTGATAGATCTAGAGAATCCAGGTCGAAGGACTGACTTTGGTCAACAAGAGACCATCGAAAAGGGTCCCAGATTAAGGGTAGTTGGTAGGAACAAACATCCAGATGAAGTAGTTCACAGGGTTAGGAGAGAAAATATGGCAACGAAGAATAATTTAACTGCCATGATAGAGAGAATCATGGCCAATCATGGCCTTAACACTGGACTTCGACGTCCAAACTACACATCCCCTATAGCAGAATATATTATGCAAACGGAATTACCAAGAGGTACCAAGGTGCCTAAATTCACAAAGTTTTCAGGGGACACTAGTGAATCGACTGTAGAACACATAGCCAGGTATTTGACAGAAGCAGGGGTGTAACACCCCACACATATATGTCTAGAATAATATGCATAAAGTATTAAATATGGTTCATAAGACAACAATTACATAATGTTTGCAGCGGAAATAGAAGTACGCAAATACATAAGCCGAATGTATCATGGCCAAAATATAAGTACATCATAGGAGTACATGTCCAAAACATAAGAACTAGTAAGCACGATAAAGAACTAAGAGAAAAATCCAAGCATCGCCAAAAGATCTAATCCATCTTTCCCTTACCGCGATCTTGTCTCGAACCACCTGAAAAAAATATAATTGGAATGGGATGAGATTACTAAATCTCAGTGAGTCCACCTATCCTATTAGTCCACTCGGATCTAAAGGGAACATACAAAAATGAACGAATCCACCATTGATTCGGGGTTATTCTTACTTCCGATACAAATACGGAACAAATAATCAATTCATCCGCCATTGGATGAATAATGCAAATATACAATTATATAAGCAACCAAGTATGCAAAACCCGCATCCATATACGGGGAATCCAGAAACGCGTTAATGCCTCGACTAGGTTATAAAAACACACCCTCGATGAATCACGCTCATGCCTATTGTCAAGAGACTTGTACAAGCACACCGCAAATGATTAAACGGGTTCGCACAAGCCTAAACGGCCGTGAGATGACCTTAGCCTAATTGGCGTCATTGTCCCATTAACCATCTTCACGCACATGTGTTAACGCCGAGTACAATACGCCATCTTGACACATGGGTCCATCGGGCGAAAGCCTAGTGATGTAGCCTACATGGCACCACTAGAGATGGTTTACCTATCATGCGTAGGCCTACTTGGCCGCATAACGCCACCATACCGAGCACGCAAGTGTGTTAACGCCAAGTGGGAAGTGCCTCAAGACCCTCACAAGCACACTGCAACGGTAGCTCAGGTGTGAGCCCAAGATCACATGATCGGGGTTGTCCCATTGGTCACAAAGCCCGGGATGTAACGCAAACTAGCCCCCGGCCCGTTTCGATTCAAGCATACACACATATCAAGCGCCAAAACACGCAAGCACGCAATCCCATTTGTTTAACCAAAACAACGGGCATTGATAGAACATTCATATATCATCATAAATATGGCATTCACATTTCAGCATAAGATAGCAGTTAGGAATAATGAAGTTACTTCAGTCTAACTATATATAATTCACATGTTATCAGTGTCGCACTTAACTAAAGGTGCGTCAGATATATCGAAAAATATTATTTAGACATCAAGGCTAATTTTCCTAGATAGTACGCTTTATTAGCTTTCTAACGGTATATGGTACACGTCAAACGGGTACACGAAGAGGGAGTTACGAATTTTCAAAGATTGCTGATTTTTCCTATTTCGCTCAGTGTAACCGGTTACACCAGGATCCGTAACCGGTTACACTGCGCCAGAATCATTTTTCTGTATTTTAAGGATTCTATAATAGTCCCAAATGCTCTATAATGGATACCTACATCCTCAATACAGTCCCAACGAATTTTTGCATCAACTAAACACATTTAGGAACATTAACATGCAAGGATTAAAGCAATCAAACATAGTTAGCATCAATGATTCATAATTGCTCACAATCCCTAAACCCCAAATAGAAACCCCAACATACAAACCTCATAGTTTCTATCTAAGGACTCACCTTAGAAGGAGATAAAGATGATGATGATGAAGCTGAGTGCAGATGAAGATGGTAGAGACAGAGCTTGGACAGATTCTGTTGCATGCAAGAATGAAGCTTTTTCTCTCTTCCTTCCCCTTCCACGTTTTCTCCTTCTTCTTCTATTCTTGCCAAATTCTGGTTTTTGGTTCTAAGGTTAGAGATATGAGAAAGCCAAACAAGTCTTAATTCTCATTTAAGTGGGGAAATGTCCAATTTGCCCTCATTCTTACTAATTAGCATGATTCTATATGATGAACCTATTAGCAAGAGTGTGTATCATAATTGTCCACTACTCACATCAATTTAATTTAGAATTTGGTAATTGGACAATTATAATACCGGGCATTACAAGGGGATTTAGCGGGCAACGAGGATTTGAGAATTAAATATTTCCCTAGTTCGTTAATAAAAAATGTTTTTACTTGGTTTACTACGTTACCCCCAAATTCCATAGATGCATGGGCACATTTGGAGAGATTTTTCCATGAACAATTCTACATGGGCCAAACCAAGATAAGTCTCAAGGAATTGGCTAGCATCAAGAGGAAGTTCACGGAACCCATAGATGATTATTTAAACAGGCTCCGTTTGTTAAAGTCAAGATGCTTCATAGTTGTCCCAAAACATGAATTAGTCGAAATGGCTGCAGGCGGTCTAGACTACTCAATCAGAAAGAAACTGGATACCCAATACTTAAATGATATGGCCCAATTGGCAGACAGGGTTCGACAAGTCGAACGACTAAAAGCAGAAAAGGCCAGAGCAAATAAAAGTTACAAGAAGGAGAGGGTAGCGTATATTGAAGCCGAAGACACTGAGGGAGAACCCTTTGAAGATTCATACGACGTTGAAGAGGTCGAAATAGACCTAGCCGAATTAAAAGAGGCGCCGCCTTATTCTTGCAAACTGCTCACCCCTTCGAATGGAAAAAATCCAGTCGAGAATGATAAAAGCGATAGATTTCCAAAGAAAACTTACACTTTTGACGTCACTAAATGTGACGAAATATTTGATTTGCTAGTAAAAGATGGCCAGATGACAGTGCCTCCTAATTCCAAAGTTCCTCCATTAGAACAACGGGAAAACGAGGCTTTTGTAAATATCATGGTTTTTTAGGCCGTAAAACCTCACAATGCTTTCTTTTCAGGGATCTAATTCAGAATGCTATCAAGGATGGACGTTTGAAATTTGCTGATAAGACAAAGAATCACATGAGGGTTGATGCCGACCCCCTGAATGTTGTTGACACTATCTATGCTGAACCACTCGATGTCAACATGGTAGATGTGTTCGAAACTGATATTGCTGAATGGGAGGTGGTTTCATCTGGAAAGCAGGCTACTAAGGGCCTAAATGACGATGCAGCCTTCAATACTGATGTTGAAGAATCCGTTGAAACCAAAAGCAATGAAAATTTGAAGGAAAATACTAGCGAGGCCACTGAAGACCTCAGGGTGAAACTCCAACAGATAAAGATCTCTAGAGCTTCCCCAGCAGGTGTCAACCTGGTGAATGTTAGACAACCTCTATCTGAACTAGAGGAATTAGAGAAGTGCTTGTTGAGAGAACAAGGGAATGTCAACGTGGTAAAGTATCCTTAGAAAGGAGAAAGTTTGAAAGATTATCTTTGGAAGTGTCACGATAAGAATGTTGGACGGATGATAATGTGTCCAAGGTGTTCGATCATGCTGGATCGAAGGGTCCAAGCTAACTACGAGAGGGCCCAACGAGAAAGGCTGGAACAGCCCTGGAGAGGAGGAAACCTGTTGCTGAAGGTTTATCCAAGGCCAGAAGAAAGCTTGGTGGGTTTCCTAGTTAGGTGTCACAAGGAAAGGACTGAGATTGTTATGTGTCCCAGGTGTGGGGTAGTCTATAATAACCTTATGGCGTAATCATTCGAAAGAACGCTATTCACTTCTAGTAGGGAATCTCAAGGACTCCGTCCCAACATGTATGTGTTCGACAATCGAACGCCATCAAAAAGGCCTGATAGTCCTCATCTTAAAGTTCGAAGAGTGACGTTCAGACTCCCTGCAGACATACCCATGGATAGATGGACACAAGCAGGTACAAGAAACAACAAGTGGCGGAGTTGGGACCAAGGGGGGCGAACTGCAAGGGCCTATAGAAGGCAATTCCAAACCTCAAATCGAGAGATATACAGGCTGGAGAATTACAAGGGTAAGAATCCTATGTCCAGATCCCAGTGGAGAAGACACCAGAGGATGAAGAAGGCCCAGAAGGAATACAAGGCAAAGGAGGTTGGAGAGTCTAGCAGTACAAAAGTCCCAATGCAAGGGGCACGATCAAGTAAACCTCCGGTAGAACGCAAGCTATTCAGTTCTGAAAATGAGAAAGAAGAAGAAAAGATGCACTCCAGTCCTTGGAAAGAGGATGATAGAATGACAAATGATTTTGACTCAGACGGAGTGTCATCTATAAACTTTAATTGCAGTGTAGTATCAGTGCATCCTCACGAGTTTAACCAAGAAACAGAAGCAGAAGATTGCGAGGAAGCTGATGCAGAAGAGATGGCAAGACACAGACCTGTGTGTTATTATGTGCTAAACAACGGGGCTGTCGAAGAGCATAATGCTTTCTTCGAAAGGCCTGACGAAGGCATGAGAAACCATCTCAAACCACTTTACATAAGGGCCAAGATTGAAAATGCTGGCATTAACAAAGTCCTAGTAGATGGGGGGCAGCAGTGAATCTAATGCCCCAGTACATGTTGAAAAGAATTGGTATGTTCGATACTGATATAAGGCCACATAAGATGGTTTTGTCTAACTACGAAGGCAAAATAGGGAAAACTTTGGGAGTCATCCAAGTGAATTTAACTGTGGGTTCGATCACAAGGCCAACGATGTTCATGGTGATACCAGCAAAGGTAAATTACAATCTTTTGCTAGGAAGAGAATGGATCCATGGAGTTGCTAGAGTGCCTTCGACAATGCATCAGAGACTAACCATCTGGAGAGAAGATGGTATAGTGGAAAACATTGAATGAGATCAAAGTTACTACATAGCTGAAGTCAACCAAGTCAACAAGACTAGTTTCGATAGAAATCTGGCCAACATAGGGCCATGCCATGCAGCGGAAGATATATACACCCCAAATAAGAATGCTTTATACTATTTATCCTTACACCCAAATGGATTTCAATGGAATAGGGAAATAATGGATGGTCCAGATGATACAGAACCTGTCGAAGGAATACCACCAATACGGCCAACGGGCTGGGATGAAGAGGGTAATTATGCCTGAGTCATCCTTCTTCGAAAAGATTTTGGCTTACATAGCCGAGAACAAAAGAAAGACGGCTCTCGAAGCCGAACTATCAAATATGACTGTTGAAGCAACTCAGAAAGAGGTAGAAGCACCAAGCCCTAGGATGCACTGTATCCCTCAACCTCCTGACGACACAGTTCAAGAAGTGAAGGTTTCAGGCGAAGAAATACATCAAAGGCTGGACGCGATATATGATGAAGAGCCATTGGGATTCGAGAAAGATCCAATGGCGTCAAACATAAAGATGTTGGCTCAGGACCCACTCGAAGAAGTAAATCTTGGAGACGAGAATCAAAAGAGGGTGACATACATCAGTGCAAAGTTAGGACCAACTTTGAAGTCAAAGGTTATTACATTACTGAAAGAAAACAAGGATTGTTTCGCCTGGGATTACGATGAAATTCTTGGTTTAGGAAGAGATTTGGTCGAACTGAAGTTTCCTATAAAAGAAGGGAAGAAGCCTATCAAGCAGACTCCTAGGAGGTTCGCACCAGAGGTTCTCTCGAAAATCAAAACAGAGGTCGAAAGACTTCTCCGTTGCAAGTTCATTAGAACTACGGGGTATGTTGAATGGATTGCTAATATTGTACCTGTTATTAAAAATAATGGTTCATTAAGGGTATGTATACATTTTCGCAATCTAAATGCAGCAACCCCTAAAGATGAATATCCCATGTCTGTGGTAGAAATGCTAGTAGATTCAGCCGCAGGCTTTGAGTACCTAAGTATGTTGGATGGATATTCTGGGTACAACCAAATCTTCATTGCAGAAGATGTGTCCAAAACAGCTTTCCATTGTCCAGGGGCAATAGGCACCTACGAATGGGTTGTAATGCCTTTTGGTCTAAAAAACGCTGGGGAAACTTATCAAAGAGCAATGAATTCTACATTCCATGATTTTATAGAAACATTTATGCAAGTGTACATAGATGACATTGTCATAAAATCTGTTTCAGATTGTAGTCATCTTGACCATCTGAGCCAATCATTCGAAAGAATGAGAAAACATGGCTTAAAGATGAATCCCCTTAAGTGTGCTTTCTTTGTGCAGGTTGGAGATTTCCTGGGCTTCGTAGTCCACAAAAAGGGAATAGAAATTAATCAGAATAAAACGAAGGCTATTATGGAAACAAAGCCCCCATCCATGGAGAAAGAACTACAATCTTTACTGGGAAAGATAAACTTCTTAAGAATATTTATCTCTAATTTGAGTGGACGCACGCAAGTTTTTCCCCCTTACTTCGACTAAAGCAAGGAAGGTTCGAATGGCTTGCTGAACATCGAGAAGCTTTTGAAAAAATTAAGCAATATTTGATGCATCCACCAATATTGTCTCCCCCAAATGGGAATAAGCACATGCGCCTGTATATCTCAGCTTCAGATAATACAATAGGTAGCATGTTAGCTCAAGAAGATGATAATGGCATCGAAAGAGCCATTTATTACTTAAGTAGAGTACTCAATGATGCAGAGACTAGGTATAGCGCAATAGAAAAACTCTGCCTTTGTTTATATTTCTCTTGTATTAAACTCAAGTATTATATAAAGCCAGTTGACGTTTATGTTTCATCTCATTTTGATGTCATTAAACATATGCTATCTAAACCAATATTTCATAGTCGAATTGGAAAATGGGCTTTGGCCCTTACTGAGTACTCTCTAATCTTTCAACCCCTTAAGGCAATGAAAGGGCAAATTGTGTCAGATTTCATTGTTGACCATGCAGTGGTTGAGAATCCGAAGCAATATGTAGATTTAAAGCCTTGGAAGCTATACTTTGATGGTTCAACACATAAGGAAGGAAGTGGCGTTGGGATACTCATAATTTCTCCTGATGGAATTCCAACAAAACTCAAGTACAAAATTGAAGGCCCGTTATGCTCCAACAATGAAGCTGAGTACGAAGCGCTGATCGCTGGACTTGAAGCCTTGTTGGAATTGGGGGCAACTAGAGTCGAAATTAAAGGAGACTCAAAATTAGTAATTAAGCAAATGACGAAAGAATACAAATGTATCAAAGAAAATTTGATCTTGTATGTTGTCATAGCAAATAGACTGCTTAAAAAATTCGAGTACGTGGAGTTAAAACACGTCTCAAGGGTGAACAATTAAGAAGCAAATGATTTGGCACAATTAGCCTCAGGATACAGAGTATCAAAGGAAAAACTAGAAGATTTGATCGAAGTAAGAGGCAAAGCAATGGCCACAAAGTTATCTCCAAGTGATCTGGAGAACTCACAATTAGGCTTCGCTAACGAAGAGGAATTTGAAGTTCTAAATATAGACTCCCTAGCAGATACAGATTGGAGGAGTCCAATTGTAAACTACTTGAAAGATCCTTCGACAGATACAGATAGATAGGTGAAGTATAGAGCCTTATCATACTTCTTGATGGGAAATGAGTTGTTTAAGAAAACCCCTGAAGGATTTTTACTAAAGTGTTTAAGCGAAGCAGAAGCATACTTGGGACTTTTGAATGTGCACAGTGGGGCATGTGGTGCTCACCAAGCGGGGCACAAAATGAAATGGCTTTTGTTCCACTATAAAATGTATTGGCCTACCATGTTAAAGGACTGCATAGAGTTTGCAAAAGGATGTCAGGAATGTCAAGAACATGCAAGTATTCAACATGCACCTGCAAATGAATTAAGTTCAATAATAAAACCATGGCCTTTCATAGGTTGGGCATTAGACTTAATTGGAGAAATTCATCCCACATCTTCCAAAGGTCAAAGATATATTTTAGTAGGAATAGACTACTTCACAAAATGGGTTGAAGCAATACCACTAGCCAATGTGGATCAGGAGGATGTGATTGAATTTATTCAAAGACACATTTTATACAGATTTGGAATCCCAGAAAGTATAACCACGGATCAGGGATCAATGTTTATTGGTCGAAAGATGCAAGAATTCGCCAAAGAAATGGGGTTCAAGTTATTTACTTCTACACCTTATTATGCTCAAGCAAATGGACAGGTCGAAGTAGCCAATAAAGTGATCATTGGTCTTATTAAAAAACATTCAGGGAAGAAACCAAAAAATTGGCATAAAACTTTGGACCAGGCACTTTGGGCTTGTCGAACATCACCAAAAGAAGCTACTAATACTACACCTTTCCAGTTGACATTTGGACACGATGCAGTACTCCCAGTTGAGATATACTTGCAATCAGTCCGGATCCAGAGACAAGCAGAAATTCCCCCAAACGTGTATTGGAAAATGATGATGAACGAATTAGTTGATTTGGACGAAGACAGACTTCGAGCGTTGGAAATGATAAAAAGACAAAAAGAAAAGGTGTCGAGAGCATACAACAAAAAAGTGAAAGGTAAAACATTTATCAATAATGACTTAGTTTGGAAAGTTATTATGCCTATAGATCGAAAAAATCAGGCTTTAGGTAAATAGTCCCCACACTGGGAGGGACCTTTTCGAATCTTAAAAGTATTCTCAAATAATTCTTATGAGATAGAAGAGTTGGCAGGAGATCGCAGGATTTTGAGAGTAAATGGGAAATATATGAAAAGATACAAGCCACTCATGCATGAAGTAAAAATAGCAAAAACATAGACATTAAAAGTGTGCGCCGTGGGCCAAAATGGTGGAACAAACACCAAAATGGTTTTGTATCTAAGTGAGATATATAATAAATAAACTAAGAAGACAGAACAATGTCAAAATATATTTCATTATGATTAAAAGAGTACATTCAGTCAAGAAGGTTGTGTTTGCATGCAAACCAAAAATTACAAAAATAGGGGCATGCTAGAAGCTATCAAAGAAGCTTTCAAAATTGTAGACAATAAAACTAAGGCCTACAACGCCTCTAACAATGCCTCCAACAATGCACCATTTAGTTTATCCTTTGCTCCAAACCTTCCAAGGATAACAGGGGCAAGCTTTCTGCTTCAAAAAGATCTAAAGATCCTTCCGCGCGCATTCTCCTTACTATTCCCTGTTTGACAAACATGTGAGATAACAACCTGCCATAAGGAAGACATGTCGCTATGCCCTGACGAGAGGAGGCTATAGCAACAACTTTGGCAAGCTGTTTGAAAATCAGTAATGGAAAGTTGATTTTTCTCCCCCGGAGAGCACAGAGTATGAACTCCAGATCTTCCACCATGATGCTTTCTTGATCCTCGTTTCGTGGGCAAAAGTTGCCCACTAGAAGTTGATGCCAAATCCTGATAATTTTGGCACTGAAAGGATCATTGGCCATGAGGGCCCTTAAAACAGCAGAGGCGGTCATGGTGAAGGAGTTCTCAACAAAGACTTCTCCGGAGTTCTCGCATCTCAGCAGTTCAGAGATAGACGAGGGAGAAATGGTAATAGGGGCTCTTCGAACCTGAGACACGACGGTGGTTCTTCCTTCTGGATCTATCCGGAGAGATGCGAACATCCAGAAATCCGCCAGCATGTTTGGATAAACAGACCCCTCCAGGATTCCCTGGTAAACCTGTAGTTGTTGATTGGCAAAGAGTGCGTCAACATTGATATGGTTTTCATCGAACTCTTCTACAGAAAGTTTAAATTCTTTCTTAATAGAAGACCTGATAGTGTTGTAAGTTAAAGGTGTCATTGTAAGCAAGGAAGTGCAAAAAGGAAATTCTTTAAACTCTGTATTCAAAGAGGTACAAGAAGAAAAGAGAAAACTTTGATAGGAATATGGAAAGATGATGAAGAAATGAGCAGAACACCAAGGCTTATATAGAGGACGTTGGCTATAAAAGAGTGATTACTCTTTAAATTCTGATTGGACCGCAAGTGGTTTCCCTGAGGGAAGATAGAGAGTCCGCCGTTTCTGGCCTTGGAAGTTGGAGTGTAATCATTTTAGAAACTGACACACGCACGTCTTAAGTAGACGTTTTGAAAAAGAGATGTCATCATTTAATGATGGTTGCGGCTAGTGGAGTAGAAACATCAAGTCTAGGCTTAAGAGACTGGGAAGAGTAATCATGTCACGTGGATACACTATCGAGGTCATTATGGTAGTGGGAAAATAAATTTTAGCAATTTAAAAGTTGTTAAAATGTTATTTTTGTGACATTTGAAGAATATAAGATATGGATAATTGAAAGGTAAATTGTGCATACATTCCTTGGCTAGTTTGATTACAAAAGTGAAACAAAATACGAAATGCAAAAATATTACAAGGGTTAGCGCAATTAATTAAAGTCCTTAGGGAGATTATCCTTTATCTTGGAATATTGGGATGTCCACAATGACAGACGGCGTTCAATTAGTGCTTGTTGTTTTTGCAGTTCTTATATTTCTGGTACTAACTTTTGTGCCGTCTTGAGATATCGAACCCCTGACTGCGTCACTTCATTCAACTTGTTCTGCTGGGATTGTTTGAATCTTGGCGAGACTTGGCAGTTTTTATCTTCTCTTCGAGGAGTTTAATTTCTTGTTCCCAGGATTTGATGTCCGCTTCACAAGTTTCGTATTCCTTTTGGCGATTCGCACGCTCAAGCTCAAGGACATCAGCCTTTCTAGTTGCATCACCAGCAGCTTTCCACGAAGAACTATGAGAATTTATTTTTGCCTTGAGTTGTTCGTCAACATCTCGCTTTCGAAGAATGTCAGCTTGAAGCTGATCGACCAAAGAATTCAGCGAGACAATCACTTGCGAGACTTCCTCTGACACCAAGAGTAAATCCACCTTCTTCAAAAGATTGTTCAAACCAAAACAGCTGGTAGAATCCTTATGTAGAACTTCGATAAGGTTGGCTTCAAAGAACTTTTTCTTTATCTGATGAAGGAGGTTTGGAATATCACTCTCCTTATTACTTTCCTCCAAGATATTCGAAGAAGGTTCAAGCCTGATAAGCGAAACACTCTCGGCATTCATCATAGCCTTGAGGAAGCTTACAGGATCAGTATTCTTGAGTCGCTCCAGTTCTGTAGGAGTGAGCATTGCAGGGGTCTATTTCGAAGCGACCACAGGGGTAACTATAGTCCCGAAGGTCAAAGTTTCATTATTACCTGGTCTAGGCAAATTAGAAGCTTCGTCCACATCCTCATGTTCAGAAATAGTGTCCTCGCTCCCAGTTGGTTGCTCAACTACATTGCCGCTATTTGAATGTTGAGGGTTTTCTTCCATGTCTTCATCTTGATGAGTAATTGGAGAAGCGTCATCCGAATGACTTTCCTCAACACGCACAGGTGAAATGATAGTCGCAATAGGTTGAACGTCTACGAGAACTGGAGAAAGGATAGGATATTTACGTTGAGGAATACCTGTACGTATAATCAACACTTGTTAAGACAAAAAGTTGAAGAAATTGTGTGTCAATTAGAAAGGGCGAGTGTATACCATGAAGATTATCAAGATCAATATTGAGGTCTGAAGTTTTGAGGTCAGAAGTAGCTGTGCCCATGTCATCCTACATTTACAAGGTAAAATGTAAACTTAGCCATTGGAGTTAAATATGAAAAATGGTTATGTTATAAAATCCAAATACCTTGGTTGGGACATTATCTGGGCTCGAGTTATGGCTCTCCACAACTGGGATAGTACGAGTAACCTTTAAAGGGGATTCTTCAGAAGATACCTTATCACTCGAGGAAGCAAGCTTCGAAGTCCCAGATCATTTTTCTTTGGTCAAAGAAATGGTAGTCTTTTGTATTTTCTTTGCTGCTTGTCTGGTACGAGGAGGAGATTTGTCCTCATCATCTGAAGCATTAGTGCGAGAAATTTTCCGCTTTGAAGGTGTCAGAGGCTTCGAACTCTGAAAATGCACATTAATCAAAGTGAGTAATATTCAGAAAATTGAACAAGTTAGAATATAAGGTATGTACGTACCATGGGTTTCTTGCCAGTAGTGACAGAATCACTCCCACTTGTCTTGGTGCTTTTCGAAGCTCCAGCATCTTTCTGTGCAGGGGCTTCCTTAATAACTTTCTTTCGAGTCACAGTTGCGAACAAGATAGAAATCAGTATTTAAGTAAGAAAAGAAAGTTAGTCGAAGGATAATCCAAACTCCAACCTTCAGGTATAGGAGTCAAAACATGAACATGCTCAAGACTTAAATGAAGATGTCCATTGAAATTATCCAAGGTGTGCTTAGTCGGAACCACCCATTCAGCGCGTTTTATAAATTGTTCGCAAAGGATTTTGGGGACATTCCCACACACAAACCAGTCTGGGAAAGGAGGACTAGAGCCACACCAAAATCAGCACTAGGTAGTGGAGGGAATTTTGGAGGATTAATATTAAAAGCCACTTCATAACGTAGTTCAGGTCGAACATACGTGGGCAATTTTAACTTATCCAGTTTAGCAGAAAACGTTTCACGTAAAGTGACCGCAGCTTCACGAACGGTCCGACTAAGGTCATCAGGCCTGTAGATAGTTTCAAAGAATTTTTGAAAGGCTTGGATTTCTTTAATATGAGTCGAAGTACCTTTATGGAAGTTCTCCTGCACATCAGCAAAAGCTTCAGTTAGTCCTTGAGTAAGGCTCTAAGCATCGAAGATTTGTGTAGTATAATAATTTGTCCACCATTGATGAAAATCTATGGTAGAATAGAAGGCAGGCTTGAAGGAGATGGGAGAGAGAGTTGTAATGCCAACGTATTTGGAGATTTTGGATTCATATTCATCTTCAGCTAAATGCAGAGTGTATAGACACATGTGATTCCTCTTGTCATACATGCATTTTGGTTTAAGCTGAACCAGTCCAAATTATCTCGATACTAGATTTGGTTGATAGCAAAGAAGACAACAATGACTTTTGGGGGATCGTAGTCGGTGGTATAACAGTTTAGGAGTGAGGAAAGCCTCCCAAATAACCATAGATTCGGCTTGTTGATCTGGAGAAGTTGCTGGAAATTCTCGAGTAAACCACTCGGGACCTACTTTCCTTTTTACAAACGGAGCCATGGAAGAACTAAACTGATAACGTTTAGCGAACATCATTATGTACGCTTAAAAAGATTCCTGAAGCTTTCCCGCTTCTTCTTTTGGAGTCAGGTGAGCCAACCTAGTTCCTTCTACTGTTCGATTTTTAATGGTTGTATCTTCTTCATCCACAATACCTTTATGTGGGAGATGAGCCTCGAAAGTGGCATTGAGCCATAGATGCAACAACCAGAAGGGGCCAGCGAAAAGGAGAGATCCTGTTTTGTAGTTCTTGACGAGATCTGTTGCTTCACCAAGGTTCTCGTAAAGGAATCCTAGAATTAACTGGCTTAAGTTTAACTTTTTCCCAGCATTTATCTGGTTAGCCAAACAAAAATACCTCTTTGCTACTTGGATAGACCTAGAACAAAAAACACATCTCGAAAGCCAGAGTGCTAGAAACGCAGTGTGTTCTTCATCTTTGACTTTTGTAGTCGTTTGGACATGGTATCTTTGGATAAAAGCAGTATAGGTGACTTGCTTCATTGAATTGGATGGTGTCAATATCCATGAAGTTGGGATCGAAGATTTCCTCAGTTGGTCGAAGCCCTGTGATAGCGGCTACATCAAAGAGAGTAGGGGTAATCATTCCACAAGGAAGGTGGAAAGTATTGTGAAAAGCATCCCTAAAATGTATTGATGCTACTAACATGGTTTGGTTATATTCTAAACCTGTTTTGGATAATTGGATTAGGTCATAAATCCCTAGTGCCTTCCAAAATGAAGCCTTTTGTTTTTCTACTTTAGTTAGCCAAGTGTAATACAGGTCAAGATCTTTTGCTAAAGGAATTGACCTAAAGACTTTCACGAAATTGGTTACATAGTTCAACCTAATTTTTTCTAAGACCGCAGTAGCTTCAATCGAAGTATCATATGTATTGTTAGGTTTAGCTAAGATTGGGTGGCCATCTTCATCTATTTTGTTCTTACTAACCAAAGGCCTAGTTTTATAATAAGCGGGGAAAAATTTACCCATAGAAGGGTTATTTTCTCCAGGTAAGGGGCCCATAAAGGCATGAGTTTTTCCAGAAAGTTCAAAAGGAATGATTACCTGAGAAGCATAAATAGCGCGAGTCTCTGCAGCATTTGGGTCTGGAATGTGTTGTTGATTCCCTATCTGTGTGGGATTTTGAAGTTTTTGAATAGGTTGGAGAGCATTTGAAGATGACGCCATGGATGAGTTTGTTTCAAGAATTGGGTTGAAAAAACCAAAGAGGATTTCTTTTTCTGTGATGATCGCAGAATAATGGAAGATGAAGTTGTGTGAAGGCAAAGGGTTAAGTATTTAAAGGTTTAGTGGAAACCTTTTCAAATCTTTTGGGTAAAGGTCAAAAGACACGCGGCAAGCGCTGATTTAATCCAACGGCGGTCGAACCGTTGTTAGCCTTACTTCTAGTATATAGGAGCAATGATCACAAGTAATGACAAAACGTGGGAATGCACGTTTTGAAGAGACGTTTTTTAAAATGACAAGACGTTTTGAAAGTTGAGTCATAAATGATTATGACGTTAGTCAGTTTTCTTGGAACTCTAAAAAATGAGTAAAATGAAATCTCATCATGACAAGAAACGCCTATTTCTCTTGTTTTCGAAACAGGCATTTATTGGGGGCAATTTGTTAGCTGGAGATTTCGTTTGGAGAGAATATTCTTTGAAGAGTTAGAATTCGAAGAAGAATGGTTTCTGATGACCATTTCTGAGAATAAAATGGCTCCTGATGGCCATGATTCGAGGATGTTTTTTTAAGATGAAGTAAATATAATGGAAATTGAAGCTAGTTCGAAGTAAATTGTCTTTAAGACTTAAGCGTTTTTACGAAATACGAAGGGTACTGAAGCTTGGCGTGTTTTTGTAGCATTCTCGGTTTGGATCACGTTGCCACGTATCGAAAGAGAATTCAGGCGGGAGGATTTGAATTTTGAAATAGTCTGTGTAACCGAACAACGACAGATGGCGCCCCAGGGATTCGAAGCGTGTGCATGTGAGCAACGTGGCGTTTCGCTAGTGTAGGACCTTTAGGGTCGAAATTAGTATAAATAAGGATCTTAATATCAGGATCCGGTGTGTTCATTTTGTATAAATCACTCACAAATCACTCAAGTATCAAGTGTTAAGAGAATGAGTTCGCTGAGAAATGTACGTATGACACCACCAATTTAAATACATTTGTACTCATCTTTATTCAAGTATCTTTCCAGTTTCTTTTATATTTCTTTAGATTTCAGTCATTTACATTCTTGCACTTTTATCTTTTGTTTAAGTTTACTTCGAAGCATTTACATTCTGCAATTTACGTTCCTGTACTTTAAATTTCTTGCAAATTTATGTTTGTTTCATCTTTTGGCCTAAGTTATATTTACGTGTATAACAAGGCAATTATCAATCTTTACATTTCCTTTATTTGTTTCTTATTTCGAAGCCAAACAACTGACAGAATATGAACCAAATTATCACAAAAGACAAGCTTTTTGACTATGTCCTAGGATCAATCTAGTCGATCCTGCGAGTAACCAAAGTATATTTTTTATAGTTTGGAAGACTAGCGGTTGTTTATCGGAAATTACCGTAAACACTAAGGTAAGGGGAGACTCTTCCAATTATCATCTCTTATCGTGTTATGAGTGATAGGGCATGATTAGGGATATTGTTTGGGTCAATTTGATCATATGTCAGTTGTTGTGTTCCTCCATGAAAGCTGAATCTGAGTTATGGGTTTCCAATAATTGGATTGAAAGTTATGCTTTAATGTGTAAAACTGACATATGATAATAGATTGATAAAATTGGATGAATGTCATATGTTAATGTATGAAAAAGATGATGTTTTAGACTTAAAATCGCAGGCTGTTAGTGGTGAAAACGAGTAGAAAAGCAAATTGATACGAATTGCAGGTTTTTGGGAACACTGGCCATTTGCGTATGATACGCGTATAGGGCTAGGCCATACGCGTATGAGGGACATTCCCAAGGGCCGTACGCGTATGATACGCAGCCCGTCCCGTCAGAATACCAACCTTCTGCTGGAACGCGTATGATACGTGTATGAAGGGAAGTCATACGCGTATGGAAGAGACAGTACGCGTATGGGAAGCTTTTGTGAAAATCCATTTCTTCTGATACGCGTATGATACGCGTATGGAATTGTGTGATACGCGTACGGGTGTGTTTGTACGCGTATGATTGTGCTGTGTGCATGATTTCACGTTTTGGGATATTTGAAAGTTTAATGACGTATAACTTTTGAACCGTTGGCCTGTTTTTAGTGCCGTTTCGAGTATGATGAATCTTATGAGATAACCTATGTGTTTAAATGATGAAATGAGGTGTAGCTTTCAATTAATTTTGAATTATGAATTTATTGCTTGATGAATGATGTATTGTACATATATATGATGAGATATGACAATACATGTTATGTTTTAAAACATGATTATGTGATGATTGTTGAGAATTGTACAATGATGATTGAATTGTTTTGGAAGATGTGAATACATGTATATTCTTACTTTGATGATGATGATTAGTGTAATACATGTATGTTCTGTAATGATGGTGATGATGATTGATTTTTGAATGAATGATGCTGATACATATAAACATACTTAATAATGATGATGATGATGATGATGATGATGAAATGAGTATAAGATGATGGTACTCATAGAATGATGATGATGAAAGTATGTTGTATATATGTTTGCATGCATTCATGACCATTTGATGAGGGCTGAATCCTAATGATGAGAGGATTCAGTGAAGGACAAGATTCCCATTGTGTGGAATCTGTGTTGGCAGGGCCGTATCTGGATGATGTTAGATCGGTCAGGGGGTTATTCCCATTGATGATGTTTGGTACCACATGCATAGAGTCAGTTGCATTCATATGCATGAATTTGTTAACATGACTGGATGTACTTCATTGTTATGATTGGTAATATGTGTTGTGTGTGATGGTGGACTATCTGAATATAGATGAATTGGGTGAATAATATAACTATTGATGTGTTGTTATTTATAATGCAATAATATTTGTTAATTGCGAATGAGACTCACCCTTACACTATATTTTTCAGATTGAGGATAGCGGCTTCGACTTGGTGAGGATTAGCTCATGAGTCGATATGTTTGTTTCGCGTCGGGTCATGCTCTGATAGATGTAACACTGGGGAATGTTGTTTTTAGTTTATGACAATAATTCTGTTTTGTTTAATTTATTTTTAGGATTAAAAGCATTGACGATGTGATGCTAGCTTGATGGTTATTCCGCTGTGTAAACATGAGATATTTGATTTATGAGTTATGTTAAAATATTCTACAGTGAATGCATGACATATGACCGATGTTTTTTATTTTATTTATGAATTGTGACGCCCTTGTGCATGTTACTCTGATTTATTTAATTAATTGCCACGGGGTTTAGAAGGTGTTACAAACGTTTCTAATGAGTTGGACGAATAATCCATGTTTTTCTTCCTCAATAAGCAAGGTGTCTATCTTTGTTACCTGGTGGACTGGGCGGCCTCACCTTACTTCCTTCAAGTTCCTCATGGGCGTGAGCCTCTCTTTGTCCACACCCAGTCTCGGATCCCAACAATCAACGTCTGCATCTAGTGCCTCGGAGAGGGGCACCCACAAAGTCACATGTTTGAGGGACAGAAAACTAGAATGACCTTTCTTGGGTCCAAAAGAGGTTGACTCATATCATATTCTTTCTAAGAATATCACAAAAGGACATGAAGCACAAAAAGCCCATGACCGCACCTAACCCGACCTAATGTGTCCACTATATGGACCATCTGGGCCAAGTCCACATTCCAAATTCCAAGATTAAGTGCGGACATGTTAGACCATGTAATACGTTGAATAACTCACGCTACCACCATTTAAAAAAGAAAATCACTCCTTCTATTAAGGTAGAGCAAATGGTTCTTCAAGTCCCCACAATCTAACTGAGTGGGTAGACAGTGGAACTGTTTTTACGGCAACTAATTGATTGAAAAAGTGAAGTCTATAAATATTTTAACTACATGGTTAGAGGGGTCATTCACTTTTGACGAATTCAAAGTTCTAAAGCCCTTCCGCACTCCCTAAGGAAAAAATAGTTCACATTATTGTATTCATCACAAGTATTTTTTTAAAATCAAATGTATATATTAAAATATGGAAGCAGACTTAGGGGTGTTCGCGGTGCGGTTTGGGCGGTTTTGACGAAAAAAATCATCCGAGCCGCAAGAGAAAAAATAGTGTGGTTTGATTTGGTTTGGTTGGCTTTTAAAAAAAAATCCGAACCAAACCAAACCAAACTAATGCGGTTTAGTTCGGTTCGGTTTTTTACAAATATTTTATTGAGCCATACATACACATATAGATGACAACATAATTTTGTATTTAGACATTCATACACTATCAAATAACAACAAAACTCGTCATATTTTGACAACAATTTTTCATTTAATATGTAAAAATTAAATTAGACAAAAGTGGAATATTAAACATAAAATAATAGCATAAAATGATATAAAAATTATTATAATGAAATAAAAAATAGAAGAGACGAAAGATTAGTGAAGGTAAAAAAGAAAAAAGAAAAGTGTTGAGAGATTAGAGAAGAAGATGTGCGATAAAAACGAAACTGAAATACGGAACATTTACATAAAAATGAGAAGGTGAAAAAGAAAGAATATAAGAGAGTAGAAATTATAGAAGAAGAGAGAAGATGCATGTGGCAAAGAATGTGCGATAATGTTATTAGAGATTTGAGAAGATCGGGACTGAAATTATATGTGTAAGGATGAGAAAATTATTCGTAATCATAAGGCTAATATATAATAGGTTTAAGTTTGAGTTGGATGTGAGTTAAGTAAAATTTAGGTTGTAACATAATGCGGTTTGATTCGGTTTGGTTCAGTTTACAAAATACAAACCGCAAACCGAACCGTGCGGTTTTGTTAAAAAATGACTCAAACTAATCCGAATCAAATACGATTTTTTGCAATTTCGATTTAGTTTGGTTTGATTTTGAACACCCCTAGAAGCAGCTGATTAAAATTTTCTTTCTTCAAGACACTTAAAAACTATCTCTCAAATACACACTTGTTAGAGACAAGAGATTAAAAAAAAACAACAATTTAAATCTTTGAAATAAATAAAAATCATGCGCACAATTCAATACTCGTGAATCCATTCACCAAACTCTCTTGAATTGATTCACATAGACCTGATTAAGAAAAAATGTCAAACTTTACATGTGTTCATGTTTTCTTTCTTGTCACTAGTTAACCTTTACATGTGTTCATGTTTTCTTTCTTGTCAAAAATGTGGAAAAAATAATTCCTATAGAAATCACTAGTTAACCTTTACATGTGTTCGTGTTTTCTTTCTTGTCAAAAATGTTTCCTATGTCCACCGTCTAAGCAAAAGGGTATGGATGGCATGGGTAATTCACTTTATAATGTAGATTGAACTATTAATAAACAAACTTAATATAGATATTTAAAGTACATTATTATATATTTTAGTCCATAATGTTTCGTCCATAATGTTTCGTCCATAAATTCTTCTAATAAATTTGATCCTTATTTATTCTATATTTTCATAATTAGTCTCATAGGTAAAATCCAAGTTAACAATTGCCGGGTGAACTTCTAAAAAAACTCGTTAAAAGAATGCTAATAATTTACAGTTGGTTGATCATTCAGAATATAAACAACACGAAGCCACAATCTCTGCCAACAAAGGCAATCAACAAAACATAAACTCAACAGGAATTTTCATGCATGTTTGCCCAGGGAGGAGGTATACCACGCCGACTGCTTCAAGTGTACACAGCTGTTTATTTGAAGAAGAATGAGATGGAAATCAGCAAAGAAATTGGTATAAAAATTACTTAAAAACAATTAAGATGCATGCAAAACACTTACCTCAAGAGATCTTCAAGAATCAAAGAACTTCTCTCGATAAGATGGAGGGAGTGTATGAATTAATTTGTCCTTCCACGTGAGAAGATACTATAGAGCAAGAACACTTCCGTTTCGTGATTTTCCTCATTACCCCGGTGACGTAGAAGACACACCTGCAACTTGTAATGGATGTCCAGGAATGTTTGTCACTTCTGGACTTCCATGTAGAAGGGATGCCCTTTGGGGATTTGAGAGCATAAGTTGTTGCATGTCCTTTGATAGTACATTAAAAACTGCCTGAAGGTCTCCCTTTAATTTCTGACTTGTAATCATGGAATCATCCCCTCCCTTTCCAGATTCCTGCGTCTGATAAATAGCATTTAACAAGATTAAAAGATGATGTCTTGCGATATTAGTTTCTATTTGAATTTTACCCAATTTTAATCCATATATTTTCTTAGAAAGCGCAAATTTATTTACTAAGAACTAACATGTGCATTTTTTTTGTATAGGCGATTAGTATGTTAGTTGTTATGTTATATTTTCTCCCTATTTTTATTAACCATAGGGAGCAGAAGTAGTTAATAAATTCAAATAGAGGCTAGTTTAAAACCTTTTTAAGTACATGAGTTTTACAGAATAAATAATCCCAAAATAGATGCAATAAAGTACGCAGCAAAGCATCAGAAAACTATGAAGCATTTTCATATACTAACAGTAAAATATAAATAAGCCAGTCTGTCACATTTCATTATATCTTCTTTATTGCCACAGCATGCAATCTCTAAAGTTCACAAGTGTACAAGTATGATTCACACGTGCATGTACATTTACACATCGACAACAAAATACAGTTCACGATCTTCCAGAGCTGACTCAAGTGTGACCTTACATCTAATCCTGCCTAATTGGGCATGCACTTACTCAATAGTCGCTTAATATTCTGTGGAAGAACCAAAGACAAAACCCAATAGTAGTTTCTGATAGAACATAGAGCTGAGATAAAGAAACTTATAACAAGTAGTTTTATAGAAAATTCAGCATATTCAGAGATTCAGAGGAATAAACCTTTGTATTTAGGAACACTTCAATACAAGGAGAACTCTGAGGAGGAAAAGTTGATGGATGCAGTTGTTAAGAGTATCACATCGAAAATATATGGCTTGAACGTGTGCTTATTGGGGGCAATCATCACCCAACAAGTTGGTTTTGTAGGAAAGAGTTAGTCCGAATCACATTTCTTAACAGCAGTGAAGGGATGTCATGCATTCCAATGGTGGTGCTTGGTGAATCAACGCCGTCTACAGGTGTGTCAGAAAGTATTCCCACCTTCAAATATTAAGCGTTTTAAACCGGAATACGGGGACAAACGCCCAAAATCAAATGAAGAAGAGGATGAAACTAGAATCAGAGCCAGTGACTGATCAAGGAAATCAAAGCCTAATTGAAATAGCAAGGAAATTGAAGGAGAGAAAATAGGGACTCTTGAGGATGATGAAGAATTTGATATTGAAAAGGAAAGAGAGCAGAAAGGAGAATTTATCCCCCAGCACATGATTGCCTAAGATAAAGGAGAAGGATAATAGATTTGGTTTTGGAAGTCTATTTCAAAAGTCACCAAATAAAAACAATAATGGAACGAAGACCAGAACAATGTGTGACCACAATAGCTAAGTGGGTTACGAATAGGTCAATTAACAAAATTGCAGGACAAGAAAAAGGGACTAAATTGTGAGTGAGTTTAGAATTATTAAACTTGATCTCAGAATTTGGGTTGGGCCTAACTCATTCCTACAAAACCGGCTGGTAGAGTGAGGATTGCCCCCACTTATACACACAACACAGGCCATATCTCTAAGCAATATGGGACTAAATTCACCCCTTCAAACCCAACACAATGAACATGTGGGGGCTGCAATTAAGGCAAGCCAAATGCCACAATTAAGGCAGAAATTCCAACACATTCCCTCACGCTTGGGCCTCAATGAGTCCGAAGCGTGGACGATGCGGGAAGCCCAACAATGGATCTAAGATAGGCTCTGATACCATCTCAGATTTTCGGTTGGGCCTAACTCATCCCTACAAAACCGACTTGTCGGATAAGGATTGCCCCCACTTATAAACACAACACATGTCATATCTCTAAGCAATGTGAGACTAAATTCATCCCTTCAAACCCAACACAATGAAGGTGTTGGGGGATGCAATTAAGGCAACGAGGGACAGACCGCAATTAAGGCGGAAATTCCAACACACTCCCTCACGCTTGGGCCTCAATGAGCCCGAAGCGTGGACGATGCGGGAAGCCCAACAATGGATCTAGGATAAGCCGAACAATGCCTCTAAGCACACATTGGGTAATACAGTATGTTTCAAGTTCCAAAATTTGAGGAAGTCAGACATTTATGAGTGTTTTGAGAACAGAAAAGAGACTGACATCATATAATTCATCAGATAACCAAACAGATCCAGCTAAATGAAGTGCTAAGCATTCCTATGGTAATTGTTGTGGTGCATAATGTGACAAAAGAAAGAGCTTTACGACATCTCACCTCAGTTAGGATGGGACCCCTTCTAAAAGGACATTCTTGTTTACCCATTATGCTCAAGTTGAGGACAATGTGAAATTGGTGGGGTTTAAATATGCTCATCAAAATTGGGAGGTCCATTAAGAGAAATGAGAGAACATTTTGGAATGAATGAAGGAGAAGGGAGAATTATACTTGTGGAGGGGGATAATCGAAGGGTATCAGAGAATTGGCAAATGGTTATTATTGGGGGGAAGCTAAGAGTGAAAGTGATTTTCCCTTCGCAGTACGGCGGTCTTTCTTCTTTTTTTCATTTTACCTCTGAAGTGGGTGACTGTTTATACTAATACCTCAATTTCTCCATCTATATTCTGGTAAAATAATACCCCAATATCTTAATAGGGTATCAGAGCCTATGGATTTGCAGGCGGCCGTCAAACTATCCGGGCACCAAGCTCAGTAGTCTTGGGCACGGGTGTAATGGAAAAAATTTAGTCCCATATTCGAAAAGAGATAATACCTAGAAATAATTTATAAAGAGGAGGCAATCCTGACCTTACAAGCCAGTTTTTAATTGAAGAGTTAGACTTAGACCGATATTAAGACCTAATAGTCTCTAAACATCTAGCACTATTAGATGCTGACTTGCATGGTTAGTTAAACTCAGCCACAATCTCAGTTTGACTCTTTTGAACCACCTCAGACTTGCATGGCTAGTTCTAGTCCTTCTAAACAGTCTCAAAACTGGTACAACGTTAGATACTGCTCCCCATATTACACCTAACCAGCAGCATATGATAAACGAAGTTCCTCTAAAGTGTCAAGAGCATGTCTTACTCCGAAATAATTAAAGCTTAAAAGACAAACCTGTTGATTAGATACTGCTCCCCATATTACACCTAACCAGCAGCATATGATAAAAGAAGTTCCTCTAAAGTGTCAAGAGCATGTCTTACTCCGAAATAATTAAAGCTTAAAAGACAAACCTGTTGATTTTGCAGTACTTAATACTCCCTCTAATGTCAAGTTTTACCTCAGTATGTTTTTGTTTGTTCCTCTATCACAATGAATCTAGTTAGTGAGTCAGTTTGCTAAGGATAATGGTGTCTATTTTGAATGTCATTCTATTAATTGTTTTGTTAATCCGCCGGGTCCTACTTAAAAATTTCCTAGGCTTGGAATTCCCCATTCTTCTTTCAAGTCCTCCTTGTAGGGATTCAACTTCTTTCAATTTTTTTCTAAATACTGCTACTACTAAATCTGCCAACTATCATTGTTCAGTTCTATCCATTAGTAAATAATGTTGACTTTACTCTTAGTTCTTCCATGTTGTGTTTGTGGCACAATAAATTGTAGCCTTTCTGGTTCAAATAACAATGGAGTTGAATTTTGGGTAGAACAATATATGGGAAAGTTTCGTCATCTTCCCTCTCCTTTTCCCTCTGATACCACAAGATTTCGTGCCTCGGTTCTATTGAGAGAAAATGCAAGAAACAGAGAGAGATAAATCTCTGAAATATTCTAAAACTGAATTTCGAATTAATACTTTTGAGCAATAGGGCTCGGGCAAAGTACAAATAGGCAGTAATATGAACGAGTTACAGCTGTCACAGCTGTAAATAACTCCAACAGAAACTAACTAAAAGAAAGTTTAGTCACTAATCAAATATATAAAGCATATAAAACACATACCGAACATATATTCTAACAGTAACAGGTCGGTTAGGGGGTGAATTACATGGAGTCAGAATCTCTGTTTACTACACAAAATAGAAGGAAAAGAAACGGAAAGAAAGTAAAAGGAAAACGGAGAAGCTTTAATAGTCTAATATGTTATCTGTTTCAACCGGGTCTACTCACACAAAGGCCTCATTTACTTTGAAAACAATTCCTATTTTGCTTCCCTAAAGTCTGTGCTAGTTTTCCTGGATAGTAAGGAAAGATGAGATTCTTGAAGTGAACACTTGTCTTGCATTTCATGAAACAGTGAAAATGTCAAAACAGTTATTTTCATTATTTCCTAAAACGTGTCACTCTTAACTAGCACTTAAATTTCTCTCCATCATAATGGCTCACTTTAAAAGTCTCTTTTCTCCTTGTTAATAAATTAATAAGTAAAACTAACGAATTTTAGAAAACAATTATAGAAAATGTTTCCCCAAAGTAAATAAGACCTAAATTTTTCAGTCAGGCCACACTAAAAGACTAAATGTATATGTAATTCTATTATTATAAATTTTTCAACAAAACTTTTTGACAATATGTACAATTGTTTTACAAAATAACTCAAATTAAGTTATTCTAATTTTCCATGATTTTGAACAGAATGATTTTCATAGAGGTACCCTGACAGATCCTTGGCATTCACTGAACCCTATTCATTCACGCAAGCACATAAGGATGAAAATAACATTTTTGCTACTAGTGGCAAATCAATATTTAAATGTTTTGTGAAACATAAAAGGAGAGGGAGAAGGTATGATCACACAGTTAACGTATATTTCTGTTTTGACTTGAGCATCATTCATAATATATTAGCTGCCTTTAGATTTGACCATTTGTCTAACAGGATCATAAACTGTCAGCAAACAATAAAATCCCAATAAAATGTTCTTTGTTACGCAGGACGTACTATGATAAGAGAAAGGCTCTGTCAACCAACTGCATAAAGTCATTTGAGGATCTCAGTAGAGCAGATTACCTGTATTTCTTTGATGAGAAGTCTTTCTATCACATTGAAAGAATCCACAATTTCAACCTCGGAAAACTTAGAAATAAGTTGTTGTATGTCAGTTTTTATCCTTGCCTGCCTCCACAATCTATCTTGCTCTTGCTCAGCAACAGCACGCCTTCTTCGAAACCATGGCATAAAGTTGGGCCCATTCAAGAATCGCCTGATGAGGGCATTAAACCAAATCAAGTGTAGATTAGAAATTTAGTAAGTAAAGAACTTCAAATTGAGTGCAAATGAAAGTACGAGACAAAATTGGGGGAACAAGATAATAACCTGTATAAGTCAAGCCAGTTAGATTTCATTCGCTTTAAAATAAACTTCCCCGGGCCTCTTGCTGATAAACTAGCCAGAAATTCATTGGCATCAAATGGAGGTAGAGATGGAGGGTCTGTGTAAGGAGAAGATCCTTCTGATGGTATTGTAGTTCTAAAATATGGGGAAAAGGGTGCCAAAAAATTAGTTGTGAGCTCCAAGAAATGTCTCCGTAATATCTCATTGTTCACAACAGACATTGACTCCTCAACTCTTGGTGACAACCCAGCATCTATAAGCCTGTTTAAGATAGAAGTATCTGGCTTAGTCGTAGCAGAATAGGTACTCCAAATGGCTTCCTTATGTTCAGTCATTAGACAAAGAGGACCGTCTCTTCGCATCTTAACTGCATTCAATAAACTTGAAGGAGAGAACTTTTTTAGAGAAAGTTGTTGAAATCCAAGACCCTCAGGTCTACCCGAAATTCTGCCAGTCGAAGATCTACTCGATAGGGAAACCCGGTTTGAATTGGGAGGAGGACTTCCAACCGAGACAATATGGGGAATATTACGGAGGGCTTTGAGGAAGAAAAGGTTTGTCACACCTAATATCATCGGTGGGAAAGCCTCGCCTTCTTGAATTGAGTTTAATTGTGCAAACACGGGATCATGGATAGTAAAATAAGGCCTAAAATCAACACTGCAAAGCAATGGTGCAACCATACTGACAAGACTAGCAACAGCCTCACAACATTGTGGAGGCGTGGGGGCAATGATGAGCATTGGTTCACCAATAAGCAACAACTCCCACAACAACCAAAGCTGTAATAAAAGTCCACGAAACGAGCCAAAAAGATCCGAATCATGAAAAAGACCCTGCAGAACAGACTGATTGTTTGCAAGGAAAGGAACCATCGAGGAAGCAGATTCTTCAAAAGACAGTCCACTTTCAACCGGCAAACTAAGAGCAGGCGGTAAGTTTACTTTAAGCGAGGCATTTCCGATAGGAAGATCCATCACCTGACCAGGAACAGGAGGCGGCCATTTTGAAACATAAGCAGCAATATGCTCAAGTGCTTTCTTACCGATATCAAAAAACAAAGGACCTACAATTTGTAACAAAGGTCTAAACACACTAGAATAAGGTCTATGAGATAAAATCACAACAGATTTTTGTTCCCCGCCGCGTTTAAGCCTCTCATCATGTCTCTGCCTGTTAAACACATAACCATACAAATACTCCGAAGATTTCTTCCTATCCTCCAGAGAGTCGCCAGTGGCATTACCATTACCAGTTGGAGGTTTAAAATTCCTGCAAATTCGGAAAAAGAAAATACAGTCATGAATGCTGGAGCGGTTTTGATGCTGGGAAACAGAATCCGGGAAGGAACTGTAAGCAATTTCAAGCTCCTCGTCATGGGAAAGAACACCATGTGGATAACACTCTTCTACAAGCTGGCCTTGTTCGAGATCGAATCTAATGGCACAAAATGCAACAACCCATCGTTTCAGTGATTCTGAGTCAACACTCGGACTCAGTTCGGTTTTCACTTTAAACGAAGGAGACCTACTCATATCTCACCAACAGCTACATAAACCAATCAATAACAGATAACGGAACGAAAATAGGGTTGTGCGAGATCCAGGATTGTGTGAGGGATGAAATTGATGAAGATCTGGGGAATGAAAGGAACCTGATTTTGGTGATGTGTATGGATCGGAGAGATTGGACGAAAAAATGATTTGGAGGAGTTGACAGCGAGAGTCGCTAGCTTCAATATTCAGAAGAAGAAAAATTGTGGCAGGCGGAGGAATTGGAGGCGGTGGGAATGGTATGGCCGTATGGGAGAGGCGGGTTTCCTTCCGATTTTTCACAAGACGATATGAGTTGGATTTTTACACAATTATGAAAAATGGTTTTGTCGAAAGAGAAAGGGCATGTAGCCTAAAATTTCTAAACTTTTTTAATGAGTATATTGCTAAAATTAATGAATAATCATTACTAATAGTCTGGGTAAGTTATCAACACTTACTCCTCATCTTGACCATTAATTTTTCTCAATTTAATGGTTAAAATTAATGAGTATTAGTTTTTTTTCTCCATATTTAATTACTCATTAATTTTAACCATTAGATTGAAAAGAATTAATGGTCAAGATGAAGAGTAAGTGTTGATACCTTACTCTTGGAGTAAATATATCTCTCCTTATATATATATATATATATATATATATATATATATATATATATATATATGGAGCAGTTAAAATCGTCTTCGAGCAATGTGACATGTTGTACAGACATCTGTTTGATTGATCTTGATGGTGGGTGGTGCCTTAACGACAGAGTTACATGCATTAGATGAAACGGAAGAACATGTGTTCCTCGCGCTCGATTTCTTTGCTTTTCCTCTAGGCCTTCCACCTTGGGCCTTAGGAGTTTCCCATAATAGTTACCCTACAAGCTTTTGTCCCTACTTTGCAAGACAATGGTTTACCATATACGCCTTAGGTCGGTTGATTAGCCTAAGGAGATAAAGAGCCTTGATGGAACGTCATTATCTTTTGGAACAGGTACATCAAATGTCGAATCAAAAATTGAAAAGTCGTGCTTTTTCAAAAATATCCATTCATTTTCTTTCATTTCTTATCATACTCTCTTCATATTTGTCAAAACTCTTTTTTGCGAAATTCTCATATCATCATCAAACTTCATCTCATTTTCATAAAGCATCATCAATCATCATCTCATACTCATGACCCATTTCTCCAACTTCATCAATGGCTTCTCACAACCCTCAGAAAAGTTTCACTGACAAGCAACAAGGCAAGAGACCCGTGGTATCTTCTTCTCCTCCACCAGTGCCTAAGAGAGCAAGGACCAAGGTTCAAGCGTGCAAGGCAACACCTGATGCAAGGATTAAGAAGAAGTCATCCAAGGCTCAAATTGTTGAAGCTTTATGTCACAAGGTAAACATCCTCTCTCTGAGGATACTTTACAGCTCTACCAAGATAAGTTTTTGAACAAACCAATTGATCTTGAGTACTTTGTTAATGCATCATTTGAAACTGAATTGAGAGCTAAATTTCTGAAATCATTCGCTGAAGCAGAACTGTTGAAGTTTATTGGTCTGATTGTTAAAGCATTTTATTGTAATCTAGTTCTGACTCCTGCTAGTCTCGAGAGTAGATTCAAGGATAATATTGTTAAGTTCACTTGCTCGTATTTTACTAAATATTTGGATATGGTTTCTAGTGGTGCTGATATTTCTATGAGATTGACTGAGTATGACAAAATTTTATATGTTCTCTCCATTTCAAAATATGTCTATGAAAACCCTGCCATGTTGTTGCCTGAAGATTTCGTTTAGGAAGAATATTCTTTGAAGAAGTTTAGAATTCGAAGAGAGATGGTTGCTGATGATCATTTCGGAGATTAAAAATGGCTACTGATGGCCATGTTTCGAGGATGTTGTTTGAGTTGGAGTGAAGATGGTTAGAATCAGAGCTAATTAGAAGTGAATTATCTTTTGAGACTTAAACATTTTACGAAATACGTAAGGTACTGAGGCTTAACGTGTTTTCGTGGCATTCTCGGTTCTGATCACGTTGCCACGCATCGAAAGAGGGTTCAGGCGGGAGGATTTGAATTTCGAAGTAGTCTGTGTAACCGCACAAGGACAGATGGCATCCCAGGGATTCTTGTGGGTAACGTGGCATCATATTAGTGTAGGACCGTTAGGGTTGAAATTAGTATAAATAAGGGTCTTAATGTTAGGATTTCGTGTGTTCATTTTGTACAAATCACTCAAGTATCAAGTGTTTAGAGAACGAGTTCGCTGAGAAATGTACGTATGACACCAACACCATTTTAAATACATTTGTATCTTTCTTTATTCAAGTATCTTTTCAATTCCTTTATCCTTTTCGTTTAACTTTCATTTCGAAGCACTTTACTTTTCTGCATTTTACATTCTTGTACGTTATATTTCTGCACTTTACATTCCTGCAATTTATACGCTTTTGTTTATGTTTTCTTTGTCGAAAGTCACATTAACATGTATAACAAGTGTTGTTTTTAAGTGAATATTCATACGATCACATCACAAACAAGTTTTCTTGAAGTCAGAACAAACAAACATGAATCAAATCATATCGAGAGACAATTGTTTGACTATGTCCTAGGATCAATCTAGTCGATCCTGCGAGTGACCAAAGTATATTTTATAGTTTGGAGGACTAGCAGTTGTTTACCGGAAATTACCGTAAACAAATTGGCACACCTGGTGGGACAGTGTCAAACAGACTGTTATTAATTGATTGTTTTGTTTTGTCTAGAAAATATCAAGACCTTGTATGAACCTTAGGAACGGTAAATTAACCAACAGTGCACAACTGATTCCTAAACGAAGGTACAACAAGAAAATGGTCAATGCGGCCAGTGGAGGGGGAGATCAAGATCCCCCACAGGGGTCAGGAACAGTAGCGGCAAATTCTACGCACGTTTCGACTTTCACTCAAGAGGCGCAAGATATACCGGTTTCGACAGGGTCTGGACCCATAAGTAGTTCCCAGGCTATACCCGAGAATACTTCAGGGACAACAGGGACTGTTCCAGTCTCGAGTTCGACTATCGTGCCTCCACTTACAAGCGCAAGCGAGATACCACCTTTCTCGACAAACGCTGCAAGTCAATTATTTACCCCAGGACCATCAACTGCTTTTGAAGGTTGGAGACCCAACAACCCATATGGAATGCCATATTCATACATGGCAGGATTACGAGGAACAGGTCCTACATACACTACAACTAACCCAACTGCGTTTTCGCCTAATGTCGGTTCGATAGGTCGAAGCGCATAAAACACTGGGGTCTCTGCTCAAATACCTCCTTTAACCACAAATAGCCAAGCAGCATTTCGACAGAAAATGGATGCAAGTAACCATGATATGTTAGGGGTCCTTGCTAAAGAATTGGGGTCGATTTTTAATCCATTAGTAACAAACATTGCCAGGACTAACCAAGACAATGTGGAAACATATCAAAAGATATCATCACAAATAGGGCGAATGGTGGATTTTTTAGGAGTCCCACAAAATAGGCGAAGAAACAACCAATCAACCTATCAAGAAGGGGACCCAGTTCTAGAACAAGTTCGAACCACAGTACCGCCACCTAGGCCAACACTAGTCGAACGAAACCAAGTGGTAGATTTAGAAACTCAAAATCAGACGACTAACGTTGGTCGACAAGAAAATCCCCAGCAACAGCCTAGAGTAGGTATATTGGGAAGAGATGAACATCCTGACGAAGTTGTGCATAGGGTTAGGAGAGATAATTTGGCAACCGAAAATAATCTCACTGCCATGATAGAAAGAATAATGGCTAATAATGGCCTTAATACTGGACTTCGACATCCAAACTATACGTCTCCCATACCCGAATACATTATGCAAACAGAATTACCAAGAGGTACCAAGGTACCCAAATTCACGAAGTTTTCAAGGGACACTAGTGAATCAACGGTAGAACACATAGCCAGATATTTGACGGAAGCAGGAGATCTAGCAGGGAACGAGGATCTAAGAATTAAATACTTCCCTAGTTCGCTAACAAAAAATGCTTTTGTTTGGTTCACTACCTTACCCCCAAATTCAATAGACGCATGGACACACTTGGAGAGATTATTCCATGAACAATTCTATATGGGTCAAACCAAGATAAGTCTGAAAGAATTGGCTTGCATCAAGAGGAAATTCACAGAGCCTATAGATGATTACTTAAATAGGTTCCGTTTGATGAAATCAAGATGTTTCACGGTTGTCCCAGAACACGAATTAGTCGAAATGGCTGCAGGCGGTCTAGATTATTCAATCAGAAAGAAACTAGATACCCAATACCTAAGGGATATGGCCCAATTGGCAGACAGGCAGAAAAGGCCAGGGCAAATAAAAGTTACAAGAAGGAGAGGGTAGCATATGTCGAGGCTGAAGACGTTGACGGAGAATCTTTCGAAGATTCATACAGCGTGGAAGAGGTCGAAATAGATCTAGCTGAGTTAAAAGAAGCACCGCCTTATTCTTCCAAATTGCTCACCCCTTCTAATGTAAAAAATCCAGTAGAAAATGATAGAAACGATAGATTTCCTAAGAAAACTTATACATTTGACGTCACTAAATGTGACGAAATATTTGATTTGTTAGTAAAAGATGGCCAGATGATAGTGCCTCCCAATTCCAAAATTCCTCCGTTAGAACAACGGAAGAAACGAGGTTTTTGCAAATATCACGGTTTCTTAGGCCATAAAACCTCACAATGTTTTCTTTTCAGGGATCTAATTCAGAATGCTATCAAGGATGGATGTTTGAAATTCGCTGATAAAGCCAAGAATCATATGAAGGTTGACACAGACCCTTTGAGTGTTGCTGACACTAACATGTGTGAACCACTGGACGTCAACATGGTAGAAGTATCTGAAATCGATGTTGCTGAATCGGAGATAATTTCAACTAGAAAGCAGGCTACTGAAAGCCTAAATGACAATACAGTCTTCAATACTGATGTTGAAGAATCCCTTGATGCAGAGATGACTGAAGATCTGAAAGGGAAAACTAGCGAGGCCACTGAAGACCTCAGGGCGAAACTTCAGCAGATACAGATTTCTGAAGCTCCTCCGGCAGTTGTTAACATGGTCAATGTTAGGCGGCTGTTATATGAAATAGAAGAACTAGAAAAATGGCTGATAAGGGAGAAAGGAAACATCGAAATCCCACCAAGAGGGGAGAGTCTGAAAGATTATCTCTGGAATTGTCATGAGAAAAATGGTGGAAAAATGCTGATTGCCCAAGGTGTTCGATTATGCTGAATCGAAGGGTTCAAGCTAATTTTGAGAGGGCCCTATGAGAAAGAATGGAGCAACCCTGGAGAGGAGGAAACTTATTGCTAAAAGTATACCCAAGGACTGAAGAAAGCTTAGTAGGATTCTTGGTCAGATGCCACAAAGAAAACACTGAGGTTGCATTGTGCCCCAGATGTGGAGCAGTCTATAACGAACTACTAGCACGATCATTCGAAAGGGTATATTTCTACATGGGTCGAGAAACTCAGGGGCTTCGTCCCAACATGTATGTGTTCGATAACTGGACCCCGTCGAAGAGGCCTGACAGCCCGCACCCTAGAGCTCGAAGGGTCACATTCAAAGTCCCTGCAGACATACCCAGGGATAGATGGATGCAAGCTGGTGCGAGAACCAACAAATGGCGAAGTTGGGACCAAGGGGGAAGAACTTCAATGACATATAGGAAGCAATTTCAGACCTCAAATCGAGAGATGTACAGGTTGGAGAATTACAAAGGCAAAAATCCTATGTCTAGATCCCAATGGAGAAGGCACTAGAGGATGAAGAAGGCCCAAAGGGAATACAAACCAAGGGAGATTGGAGAGTCTAGTAGCAACCAAATCCCAACGCAGGGGGCAAGGACAAGTAAGCCTCTAGTGGAACGCAAGTTGTTCGATTCTGAAAATGAGAAAGAAGAAGAAAAGATGCATTCCAGCCCTTGGAAAGAAGACGATAGGATGACAAATGATTTCGACTCAGACGGAGTGTCATCCATAAATCTCAATTGCAATGTTGTGTCGGTGCTCCCTCATGAGTTCAATCAAGAAATAGAAGCTGAAGATTGGGAGGAAGCTGATGCGGAAGAGATGGCACGACACAGACCTGTGTGTTATTATGTGCTAAACAACGGGGCAGTCGAAGAGCAGAATGCTTTCTTCGAAAGTCCTGATGAAGGTATGAGAAACCATCTGAAACCACTCTACATAAGGGCCAAGATTGAGAATGTTGGCATTAACAAAGTCCTAGTAGACGGGGGGGGCAGCGGTGAACCTAATGCCCCAATACATGTTGAAGAGAATTGGTATGTTCGATACTGATATAAGGCCACATAATATGGTCTTGTCTAACTATGAAGGCAAGATAGGGAAAACTTTAGGAGTCATTCAAGTAAATCTAACTGTGGGTTCGGTCACAAGGCCAACGATGTTCATGGTGATACCAGCAAAGGCGAATTACAATCTTTTGCTAGGAAGAGAGTGGATCCATGGAGTTGCTGCAGTGCCTTCGACAATGCATCAAAGATTAACCATTTGGAGGGAAGATGGCATAGTAGAAAACATTGAAGGAGATCAGAGTTACTACATGGCCGAAGTTAATCAAGTCAGTAAGACTAGTTTCGACAGGAACTTGGCGAACATTGGACCTTGCCATGCTACTGAAGATATATACACTCAGAACAAGAATGCTTTATACTATTTGTCTTTACACCCAAATGGATTCCAATGGAATAGAGAAATAATGGACGGTCCAGAAGATACCGCACCAATAGACCATTTGTCAATGATACGGCCTATAGGCTAGGATGACGAAGTTGATGATGTCTGAATCATCCTTTTTCGAAAATATTTCGGCTTACATAGCCGAGAACAAAAGAAAGACGGATCTCGAAGCCGAATTATCACATATGATTGTTGATGCAATTCCAAGAAAGGAAGAAACGACGAATTCTGGACACATTCGATCCCTCAATTCCTTGAAGATACAGTTCAAGCCAAAAAGATCTCAGGTGAAGAGTTGAGTCAAAGGCTGGACGCAATCTACGATGAAGAACCATTGGGATTCGAGAAAGACCCAATGGCGTCAAATATAAAAATGTTAGCCCAAGATCCACGGGAAGAAGTAAATCTTGGAGACGGAGATCAGAAGAGGGTAACATACGTCAGTGCAAAATTAGAGCCAACGTTGAAATCAAGAGTCATCGCGTTATTCAAAGAAAACAAAGATTGCTTTGCATGGGATTACGATGAGATGCCTGGTTTAGGGCGAGATTTGGTCGAATTAAAGCTGCCCATAAAGGAAGGAAAAAAGCCTATCAAGCAAACTCCTAGGAGGTTCGCGCTGGAGATTCATTCGAAGATAAAAGCAGAGGTCGAAAGACTTCTACGATGCAAGTTCATCAGAACTACAAGGTATGTTGAATGGATTGCTAATATTGTGCCGGTTATTAAAAAGAACGGTTCATTAAGAGTATGCATAGACTTTCGTGATCTGAATGCAGCAACGCCTAAGGATGAATATCCTATGCCTGTGGCAGAAATGCTAGTAGATTCAGCCGCAGGCTTCGAATATCTAAGTATGTTGGATGGATATTCTGGGTATAACCAGATCTTCATTGCAGAAGAAGATGTGTCCAAAACAGCTTTTCGTTGCCCAAGGGCAATAGGCACCTACGAATGGGTTGTAATGCCTTTTGGTCTGAAAAATGCTGGGGCAACTTATCAAAGAGCAATGAATTCTATATTCCATGATTTTATAGAAACTTTCATGCAAGTATACATAGATGACATTGTTGTAAAGTCTGTTTCAGATAACAGTCATCTTGACCATCTGAGCCAATCATTCGAGAGAATGAGAAAACATGGCTTAAAGATGAATCCCCTTAAATGTGCTTTCTTTGTGCAGGCTGGAGATTTCCTGGGCTTCGTAGTCCACAAAAAGGGAATAGAAATTAATCAAAATAAAACAAAGGCTATTATGGAAACAAAGCCTCCATCCACGAAGAAAGAACTACAGTCTTTACTGGGAAAGATAAACTTCTTGAGAAGATTTATCTCGAACTTGAGTGGACGCACCCAAGCTTTTTCTCCCTTACTTCGACTTAAGCAAGGAAGGTTTGAATGGCATGCTGAACATCAGGAAGCTTTTGAAAAAATCAAGCAATACTTGATGCATCCACCAATATTATCTCCCCCAAACGGGAAGAAGCACATGCGCCTATATATTTCAGCTTCAGATAATACAATAGGTAGCATGTTAGCTCAAGAGGACGATGATGGCATCGAAAGAGCCATTTATTACTTAAGTAGAGTACTCAATGATGCAGAGACTAGGTATAGCGCAATAGAAAAACTCTGCCTTTGTTTATATTTCTCTTGTATCAAACTCAAGTATTATATAAAGCCAGTTGATGTTTATGTTTCGTCTCATTATGATGTTATTAAACATATGCTATCAAAACCAATATTGCATAGTCGAATTGGCAAGTGGGTTTTGGCCCTTACTGAGTACTCTTTGATATTCCAACCCCTTAAAGCAATGAAAGGTCAGATCGTATCAGATTTCATTGTTGACCATGCAGTGGTTGAGAACCCTCAACAATATGTAGAATTGAAGCCTTGGAAGTTATACTTCGATGGTTCAACCCATAAAGAAGGAACCGGCGTTGGAATACTAATAATTTCTCCTGATGGAATTCCAACAAAGCTCAAGTACAAGATTGAAGGTCCCTTATGCTCCAACAACGAAGCTGAATAGGAAGCACTGATCGCTGGACTTGAAGCTTTGTTAGAATTGGGGGCAACTAGAGTCGAAATTAAAGGAGACTCCGAACTAGTGATTAAGCAACTGACGAAAGAATACAAATGTATCAAAGAAAATTTGATCATGTATTTTGTCATAGCAAATAGGCTGCTTAAAAAATTGGAGTACATGGATTTAAATCACGTCTCAAGGTTGAATAATCAAGAAGCGAATGATTTGGCATAGTTAGCCTCAGGATACAGAGTATCAAAAGAAAAGCTAGAACAGCTGATCGAAGTAAGAGGCACAACAATGGCCACCAAGCTCTCCCCAAGTGATCTGGAGAACTCACAATTAGGTTTCGCTAACAAAGAGGAGTTTGAAGTTTTGAATATAGACTCTTTAGCAGACACAAATTGGAGGAGTCCAATTGTGAACTATTTAAAAGATCCTTCGACGGACACGGATAGAAAGGTAAAGTATCGAGCCTTATCATACTTCCTAATGGGAAACGAATTGTTTAAGAAAGCTCCTGAAGGAGTTTTGCTAAAGTGTCTGGGTGAAGCGGAAGCATATTTGGCTCTCTCAAATGTACATAGCGGAGCGTGTGGTGTACACCAAGCAGGGCACAAAATGAAATGGCTCCTGTTTCGATATGGAATGTATTGGCCCTCTATGTTAAAAGATTGCATAGAATTTGCAAAAGGATGTCAAGAGTGTCAAGAACATGCAGGTATTCAACATGCTCCTGCAAACGAATTAAGTTCAATAATAAAGCCATGGCCTTTCAGAGGTTGGGCACTAGATTTAATTGGGGAAATTCACCCCAAATCTTCTAAAGGTCAAAGATATATCTTAGTGGGAATAGACTACTTCACAAAATGGGTCGAAGCGATATCACTTGCAAATGTGGATCAGGAGGCTGTAATTGAGTTTATTCAAAAACACATTATATACAGATTCGGAATCCCGGAGAGTATAACCACAGATCAAGGGTCAGTGTTTACTGGGCGAAAGATGCAAGATTTCGCCAAAGAAATGGGGTTTAAGTTGTTTACTTCTACACCTTACTACGCTCAGGCAAATGGACAAGTTGAAGCAGCAAATAAGATAATAATTGGTCTCATAAAGAAACACGGAGGGAAAAAACCCAAAAGTTGGCATAAAACTTTGGACCAAGCACTCTGGGCCTGTCAAACGTCGCCAAAAGAAGCTACAAATACTACACTTTTCCAATTGACGTTCGAACACGATGCAGTGCTCCCAGTTGAAATCTACTTGCAATCAGTACGGATCCAAAGACAGGGAGAAATTCCTCCAAACATATACTGGGAATTGATGATGAACGAACTGGTGGATTTGGACGAAGACAGACTTCGAGCGTTGGAAATGATAAAAAGACAAAAAGAAAGGGTGTCCAGAGCACATAATAAAAAGGTGAAAGGTAAAACATTTATTAACAATGATTTAGTTTGGAAAGTTATTTTGCCTATAGATCGAAAGAATCAAGTTTTAGGTAAATGGTCCCCACACTGGGAAGGACCCTTTCGAATCTTAAAAGTATTCTCAAATAACGCTTATGAGATTAGAAGAGTTGGCAGAAGATCGTAGGATCTTAAGAGTGAACGGGAAGTATCTGAAAAGATACAAACCAAGCATGCACGAAGTAAAAATTGCAAAAACGTAGATACTCAAAGTATGCTACGTAGGCCAAAATGGTTGAACAAGTACCAAAATGGCTTCGTGTTTAAACAAGATATGTGGTAAATAAAAGTAAGAAGACAAAGCAATGTCAAAATACATTTCATTAAGATTGGAAAGAGTACATTCATTCTGGAAAATTGTGTTCCCACGAACAACAAAGGCTACAGAAATAGAAACATACTAGAGGCTATTAAAAGGAGCATTCAAAAATAAAACTAAGACCTATAACATCTCCATCAAAGTTTCAAACAACGCACCCTCTAGTTGATCCTTTGTTCTATGCCTTCCAAAGATAGCAGGGGCAAGCTTTCTGCTTCAAAGAGATCTAGAGATCCTGACTTACACATTCTTCTCACTACACCTTTTTTGAGAAACATGTAGGACAGCAACCTTCCATAAGGAAGACACGTCACTACGCCTTGACGAGAGGCGGCCATAGCAACAGCTTCGACAAGCTACTTGAAGATCAGCAATAGAAAGTTGATTTTTCTTCCTCGGAGAGCACAGAGTATGAACTCCAAATCTTTTACCATGATGCTGTATTGATCATGGTTTCGTGGACGAAAGTTGCCCACTAAAAGTTGGTGCCAAACCCTAATTATCTTAGCGCTAAAGGGATCATTAGCCATGAGGGACCTCAGGACATCAGAGGTAGTCATGTTAATGGTGTTATCATCAAATGATTCTCCAAAATTATCACACCTCAGTAGTTCAGAGATGGTTGAGGGAGTAATGGTAATGTGAGCCCTTCGAACCTGAGACACAATGGTGGTTCTTCCTTCTGGATCTATGCGGAGGGACGCAAACATCCAGAAATCTGCCAGCATGTTAGGATAAACGGACCCCTCCAGGATTTCCTGGTAAAACTGGAGTTGTTGGTCAGCAAAGAGTTCGCCAATATTGATATGGTTTTCATCGAATTCCTCCTCAGAGAGATTGAATTCTTTTTTGATGCAGGACCTGATGGTAACGTAAGTAAAAGGTTGTGCCATTTTTGAGGAAGAGAGTACAAGAGGTTTTATCAAACTCTGTATTTGAAAGGGTAAGGAGAAGAAAGGAAAACTTTGATAAGAGTTTGATGAGAGAATGAAAGAATGAGTAGAATGCTAAGCCTTATGTAGAAAACGTTGGCCATAAAAGAACGGTTTATCTTTTAAGTGCTGATTGGACTGCGTTTGGTATCCCCAAGAGAAGTTATGGCCTCCGCCATTTCCCACCTTGGAAGTTGAAGTGCAATCATTTTGAAAACTGATACACGCACGTCTCAAATAGACGTTTTGGAAAAGTGATGTCATCATTTAATGATGGTTACGACTAGGGAAGTGGAAACGTCAAGTCTAGGTGTGAGAGGCTGCGAAGAGTAATCATGTCACGTGGGGACATTATTAAAGTCATTATGATAATAAAAATAATTTTGGTAGTTTTTAGGAAATTGTTAAAATGCTACTCGTGACAACTACAAAATTTGATGAATTGGAAGATTGAAAGTTAAAATTGCATATACATTCCTGAGGAAGTTTGATTACAATAAAAAAAAAAAGAACTAAGTACGAAACACAAAAGGATAGTACAAGGTCCAAAGTGGTTAATTAAAATCCTTGGGAAGGTTATCTTTCATCTTCGAATATTGAGATTCCCATAAAGACATATGACGTTCGATTAATGCCTGTTGTCTTTTCAGTTCTTCGATCTCTGGCACTAGCTTCTGTGCCGTCTCGAAGTGTTGAATCCCTAACTGCGCCACTTCAGTCAATTCTTACTAATGAGTTTGTTGAATTACTTCCTGACGAGACTGGGCATTCTTTATCTTCTCTTCGAGGAGTTCAATTTCTTGTTTCCAGTATTTGATGTTCGCTTCACAATCTTCATATTCCTTCTGGTTCTTCGAGCGTTCAAGCTTAAGGGTGTCAGCCTTTTTTGTTGCATCATTAGCAGCTTTCCATGAAGAACTATGGGAAGTCACCTTTGTTGCGAGTTGTTCGTCAACATTTCGTTTTCGAAGAAGATTAGATTGGAGTTGATCAATCAGAGAACCCAGTAAAACAATCACTTCCGAGACCTCCTCTGAGACCAGAAGTAAATCCACTTTCTTCAAAATATTGTTTAAGCTATAACATCTGGTGGAATCCTTGCTTAGAGCTTCAACGAGGTTGGTTTCAAAGAACTTTTCCTTTATTTGACAAAGGAGATTAGGAATATCATCCTTGTCGCCAGTATCCGCCAGGACATTAGAAGAAGTTTCAAGCCCAATGGCGAAACGTTATCAACACTCATCATGGTCTTGAGGAAGCTTACGGGATCAGTTTTCTTGAGTTGCTCCAGTTCTGAAGGAGTAAGCATTGCGGAGGCCTGCTTCGAAGTAGTCACAGGAGTGACTATAGTTCCAAAGGTCGAAGTTTCATGAGGACTAGGTGTAGGCAAATCGGAGGTTTCCTCCGTAGCATCTTGCTCAGATATAGTATCTTCGCTGCCAGTTGGTTGTCCGGCTGCATTGGCACTATCCGAACACTGAGGATTTCCCCCCATATTTTCATCTTGATGAGTAGGTGGAGAATCATCATTTGAATGGCTTTCTTCAGCAGGCACAATTGGAATTATGGTTGCAAAGGGCTGAGCGTCTTCGATAACCGGAGAAAGCACAGGAGATTTGTGTCGAGAAACACCTGTGTTGGACAGTTAGAATTGATCAAAATGGAAAAGTTGCAAGAAATTCATTTGTCATTCGAAAAGGCAGATATTTACCTCGAAGATTGTCAAGATCAATGTTTAGACTTGAGGTTTTGAGATTAGAAGTAGCTGTGCCCACATCATCCTACATTTACAAGGTAAGATGTGAACTTAATCATTAGAATTAAAATTTGAAAAGATGATTATGTTGTGAAATCCAAATACCTTGGTTGGAACATTGTCTGGGCTTGAGTTGTGGCTCTCTACAATGGGGATAGTACTAGCTGCCTTTAACGGTGATTCATCAGAAGATACCCTATCCCTTGACGAAGTAAGCTTCAAACTCCCAGATCCCTTCTCTTTGGTTAAAGGGGTGGCAGCTTTCTGTCTTTTCTTTATTGCTTGTCTAGTACGAGGAGGAGATTTATCTTCGTCATCTGAAGCAGCCGTCTGAGGAATTTTTCGCTTCGAAGGCGCTGGAGGTTTCGAGCTCTGAAATACATATTAAAACCAAGTGAGTAATATTCATAAAATCACACAAGTTAGAATATAAGGTATGTATGTACCGTGGGTTTCTTGCCAGTGGTGACAGAATCACTCCCACTTGCCTTGGTGTTCCTCGAAGCTCTAGAACCCTTCTGTGCAGGGGCTTCCTTGATATTTCTCTTTCGAGTAACGACTGTGAACAAAATGTGAATCAGTATTTCAGTGAAGAAGGAAAAGTTAGTCGAAGGATTGTCTAAACCCCAACCTTCAGGTATTGGAGTCAAGACGCGAACGTGCTCAAGACCTATATGAAGATGTCCTTTGAAAGTATCCAAGGTATGCTTAGTCGGGACCACTCGTTCAGCGCGTTTTTTAGATTGTTCCTGAAGGATTTTTTATGAGATTCCCACACACAAACCAGTCTGGAAAAGGAGGGCTTAAAGCCACACCAAAATCAGCACTAGGTAGTGGAGGAAATTTTGGAGGATTAAGTTCAAAAGCCACTTCATAACGTAGTTCAGGTCGAACAGACGCGGGCAATTTCAACTTATCCAGTTTAGCAGAAAACTTTTCACGAAAAGTGACTGCAGCCTCACGAATGGTCCGACTAAGATCATCAGTCCTGTAGATAGTTTCAAAGAATTTTTGAAATGCTTGGATTTCTTTAATGTGAATCGAAGTACCTTTATGGAAGTTCGGCTGCACATCAGCAAAAGCTTCAGTTAGTTCCCGAGTAAGGCTTTCAGCATCGAAGATTTGCATGGAATAATAATCTGTCCACCATTGATGAAAATCTATGGTAGAGTAAAAAGCAGGTTCGAAAGAGACGGGAGACAAAGTGGTGATGCTAACATATATGGAGATTTTTGACTCATATTCATCTTCTGCAGATGCGAAGTGTGTAGACACATGTGATTCCTTTTGTCGTACAAGCATTTTGGTTTGAGTTCAACCAACCCAAATTGTCTCGAAACCAGATTTGGTTGATAACAAAGAAGACAACAGTGACTTTTTGGAGATCGAAGTCAGTGATATAACAACTTTGGGGTGAGGAAAGCTTCCCAGATAGCCAAGGATTCGGCTTGTTGGTCGGAAGAAGTTGCTGGAAATTCTCGAGTAAACCATTTGGGACCCACTTTCCGTTGTACAAATGGAGCCATCGAGGGACTAAATTGATAACGTTTAGCGAACATCATTATGTATGCCAAGAAGGTTTCACGAAGTTTGCAAGTTTCTTCTTTTGGAGTTAGGTAAGCTAATCTGGTTCCTTCCACTGTTTGATTCTTTATAGCTGTACTTTCTTCATCCACGACACTTTTGTATGGGAGGTGAGCCTCAAAAGTGGCATTAAGCCATAGTTGCAACAACCAGAAAGGACCAGCAAAAAGAAGAGATCCTGTTTTGTAGTTCTTAACAAGATATGTTGCTTCACCGAGATTTGTCATACCCCAAATTTGTCCTACCCTTATTTATCTGGTTTACTATCTCTGAGCATACATCCATCTAGGTCATGTCATTGCATACATGCATATCATTGGTACCAATCAAAGACTAGCAAGAAAGAGCTTTTACGGCAAGGGATTCCCTACCAAATGTGAGGACCTGAGGTGTGATTATATGGCTTTGTTTTCATTCAAGTATTCCTGGATTAGGGCTTTCCTCAACTCAAGGCATTGGGTGGGAAGTACAAGCTTGAAGTTCATCTGATTATCCTGAATTAGGGTTTCTTCGACCAAAGTCAACCAGTTGACTTTCTGGTCAATATTTAATCAGGAATGGATCATGTGAGTGAGAAGCTTTCATATTGACCATATGGATACATTTCATTAGACTGGATTTGATTAGGGAAGCTTTAATCGGGAATTTCATCAATAATCGGAAAAATCAGAACCGTTGACTTTTGGGTCAAAATCAGAAGAATTATTCAAATATCGACTTTTGGTGGAAAAATCAGTCAAGAAAAGTCAGAGAATGGATAAAATCGGGAGTTTGGCAAAAAGCTGCCAAAAATAGAAAAATGACAAAAAAGGAAAGTTTTAGTACTTAGAAAATATTTTGAGGTTTTTGGCATGATGATCAGTCAACTTCAAGCACACTTTTCACATAGACCTAGGGCTCAATTTAAAACAAGGTCAACAACAAAGTTGTTCATTTCATATGGGTCTACAACTTTGTAGTTGGAGGTTTTCTCATTTGAGTTTTAGATAAAGAGGTATGGATGAGAGAAGTTGGGTGTTCATAATTGCTGAAGCCAAGTTGTAAGGCAGATTTCCAGGTCACGACCAGGCAATGTATCGAACATGTGGTGCGCCGATTTCCAATTCAATATCCAGGAGCTATGGGCATTCTTTGGATCCAAATCAATAATAAAAACATTCTATGTCATGTACTCTATGAATCAAACCATGAATCATCAATTCTGGATAAGTGTGGAGTGAGATACAAGACCTCAAAGTCCCTCTCTCGCAAGCTCACCCGTTGGCAAAGAACATGAGCATAATTCTGGGCAGCACGGAGACATTCCATCGAACACGTGGCATACCGAATTAAAAGCTGATTTCCGAGAGTTGTAAATACTTTTTTGAAGCAATTCCAATGCTAAGGTGTTCTATCATATGTCCTCTTCCCATTGAGCTTGTAACAAAGACAAACGATAGAGCATAGCTAGAGTTATAAGCATGCAAAGTGGGCACCTCGGATGAGTTTTATGGCAAAGCATGCACGAAAGCCAGACTAGAAATTGCTGCAGCATGAGTATAAAAAGCCAAACCCCCACGCCCTATTTTACCATGCACGAGCCTGCCACATGAAAGCCTATCCAAATCATACTACAAGTGCACAAACTTGCTCACTAAGTTTGGAGGAGAGATCTAATGCAACACACCACACCATAACATAATGGACCTCACATATAAAAAGAAAAACCCTTCACAAATTCAAACAACCACGCTCATTTTCCAAAAAAACCTCTCCTTCACTCCCCCATTCCCTCTTCACTCTCCCGGTGCTCTCTCTCTCATCACTTTTGTCTCCATCTTCAACAAGTCTGTTACCGATCTGTAACTAACTCCTTCCACACTTCACCACCGTGAATAACCTTCATCATCATCCATCTCCAACCACTTCACCATAACCGAGCTTCATCAACCTTCGAGCATCTGCATCCAATCGCCATCACTTCCATGTCATAATCACCATCATGATTGCATCCTCAAGCCAGATCCAGTTGTCTCATCTCCACATATACGATCTCTGAGTTCAGATTTGGATCAAGCTTCGAAGTTCATCATCATCATCGTTGCATCCAAGGTCCAGACGCAAGGAGTGGAAATTCTTCGAAGGCTTTTGGTCAAGATTCGCAACCGGTAAGCCTCAATCCCTCTCGGCATATTAGCAATATGTATGAAGCATGTGTACTTGTTGAAACATTACCCGATCGATATTGGTGTTCACTCTTTCTTGCTTCTTGAACTATGACTTGATTCGCATAAAATGCTGGTTGTTTGGATAACTCAATGGAATACTCTGGTGCTATATGTCATGAGTTTCGTTTCAGTGTATGCAACGTGTGTTTTGGTTGAGTTCTTGAATGTTAAGTCTTCATAGATCTGTTTCGATTAGGGCTTTAGAGGTCGTTTTAGGGGGAATTAAAGTTAGGTTTGAACTCAGTGGCAAATTCCGAGTCAGATGGTACCGGCCACGTGATTTTCTGCGTTTCTTCGTTAAGCTCCGGTAGGGTTTTCGCCGGAGAAGATGACTGAAAGTCATCTCCGGCCGCCACTCAGTTCCCACGCATTTTAACTCGGATTGGCTTACGTGGCGCATTACTGTTGGTCTGTTGTTCCATTTTTGTCTCATTAATATCATTTGGCAAGTGACGTGGGGTGCTATGATTGGTTTAAGACTTTGCTTTTGTCTTTTATGACTTTAAATTACTTATGACCAATTGGGGTGTGGTGTGCTGCATGTTATGTCACGTTTTATTGCAAGAATCACATGAAATATTCTCATATGATAATAAAGAAAATGAAATAAAAAGGGAAGAGTGTAGTAAGCTGGGCCATATGATTGATTGGGCCTTAGCGCCATTAATTTCTGCACCCCTGGCAAATAGGCCCACACACGCCTTCAACATGATTTTAGTTTAAGTCTCTTTACTAACACACCCCCAGACTTAGGCAGATTTTGCAAATGTTTAGAAATTGTATTTTCTCATGACTTTTGTTCCATAAATCATTTTTCCATGAAATAAAAAATGAATAAAAATAGGTTTTAGATAGATATATGTGTGTATATATTTTTGGTATTTTTTGTAGATTTTTAGAATTTACATGGTTATTTTTAATAAATCTTTTCTTCATATATGTTCATCCTCCTTCATGTTTTGCTAGGTTTTGCAAAGTAATTTCGTTTAACACCTTAGGGTCAGAATTTAATCACCAATTTTTGTATAGTTGCAGTAGACTAATACCTGATAGTGTGTACAAAAAATGAATTCCTAATTCTTTGTTTTGATTGGTATTTGGTTAGTTTCCTTTGACTCGATTAACATGTGTTTCTAGTGGATAATTGTGACGTTTGTGCTCTCAAATTGAAATGCATTCATGCAATAATGTTGGTTCCTTTTTGTACATATAATTAGGGATGTTTAGAAGTCCTAAGACTTGTAATTGAAAATTTTAAACCATGTCTTCTTATTTTACTTGATTTTTCTTTCTCACTTGTAAATAACCCGTTTTTTGGTTGACAATCGCATCGTAACTTGTACAAATGACCTATAATTTTGTGTAAAACTCCTTGGCATGATTTTGTGATTGTTTAGACACCTATTAGAGGCCATTTGATACTGACTTCCATCCTTTGTTGACATTTTTCTAACTTCATTCACAATTTGATTTTACTAGCTAGTATCGACCTAGTTTCGTCTAGTTTTTGTTAGAATTTTGTGTTGATTTAAGCTAATTGACTAACATGGATTGGTATAGGATATTAGAATCATAGATACAATAATTGGCTACTGACTTCAAGCTTAGGCCATGTGTTCATTTGCTTTTTGTTTCGTTTAATTGATGTTTGTTCACTAATTGTTAAGTGGCGATTCATGCGATACTTTGGCAACTTTGTGTGAATACTTTTGTGTGATGCCATGATGCTTTTGTGTTTGACTTCAGACACTCATCCCTTGATTTGCTACTGACTTAGAACTTTCATCTCCCATTTCCATGCTTAGCCTTTTATTTCTTGCTTTGATGTTGCTTATTTCTTACTATTGCTTGCCATGTTCCCTTAGACTCTTCCCTCTTTATTAAGAGGAATTGAGATAGGATAGTTATCCTCAACCTTAGGGCCACTTATAGATTAGAATAACTTAGATTAGAGAATAGGTTAGTCCCCCATTGCATTCTTTTTCTTTTCAACTTTTAAAATACATTAATAAAAGGAAGATGCGAATCACATTAAGAAAGTGATAGAGAAATGAGTGGGATTCATTCCCTAATCTAGTTCTCAATCGCTTAGTGGCATAGAAACGAGTTGGATTTATTCCCTAATCTGTTTCTCGGTCACTACTTAATGGGAGAGAAATGAGTGGGATTCATTCCCTAATCTGTTTCTCAAACATTAATTAATGGGGGAGAAATGAGTGGGATTCATTCCCTAATCTGTCTCTCGAACATTACATAATGGGATGGAAGTGAGTGGGATTCATTTCCTAATCTGCTTCTCGATCATTATACATTTATGTGATTCGACTCGCAAACAAATTCCCCTTAAAAAATACACAACCAAACACACTTAAAAAACCTAACAATGGTTCAAATTAAAACAAAGTAGAGAAAGTGGTGAGTGGCCCGGTATTGGGAACTGTTCATCACTCATCTACCCTAAAAGACACAAACCCATCTCTCTTTTTTCTTTCTTAAGGGCATTGTTATTTCCGCTCGAACGCATCGTAGGCGATCCCTTATGCAAGAGCGCGAACGTTAACTCCGCCCAATTAAAAAACACAAAACAAACAGAAAATCGTGAGCCGAGCTACGGTAACTCTGATTCCTGAAAAGGATACGTAGGTAGCGGGGTAGGGCCCGTGCGAGTACAATTCTTTCTTTTCCCTACATTTTGCATTCATTCGCATATAGACATAGACATAGTTTTACACCCTTTAGATAGAAACAAGCATAGGTGGATACCATCGAGTACGATGGGCGTGAGGGGTGCTAATACCTTCCCCTCGCGTAACCGACTCCCGTACCTAGATTCTCTGGTCGCAAGACCCTGTTCCTTCATTTGTTAGGTTTTCTGATATTCCTTTCCCTTATGGGATAAATATATTAGTGGCGAATCTGTTCATTTTTCGCGAGCGTGCGACAGCTGGCGACTCTGCTGGGGATGTGATAGACCTGTGCTGGCCCATCCTTAGCGAGCCGATCCTAGCCTTTGTGTGTTTCTTTCATTGGGTGTTTCTTTGTCTTTTTATTTTTATTTTTCATTTACATCTTATATATTCCTGCATGTTATGTTTATTTTCTGCTTGCATATCATGTTTATTTTCCGCATGCATCTGGACTGGATTGGGATCCCATTCGGGACCATATATTTTCACTGTTTGCAGGTTGGGTGGGATGTTCTATGAGGTAAAAGGCCCAATACCCAGGCCAGAGTGACACATAGGATACCTAGGACAGAGTGGATAGTCATGACGCCAACAGAATGTCAGGTTCTGTTGATTGCGATCATGAGACCCACGACCAGTCGAGGTTCAAATGAGATACCGTTGTTGGCATATATTTGCGACAATGATGGTGTTTCAGGAGAACTGATAACGCTGGAAGCCATTGACCTACCTTGACCTAGATTCACCTGTGAGTGGGGTGGGATATACATGACAGGTACAGTTGGTGACCGTTCTGTTCCGTTGGTGACTTGTGTTCTTATGGTTTCATTGTGCCTATGCCGGACCTTTGATCCTGCAACGTCCGATCTCATCCAGAGGCCACACACACTTCTCCTATATGGGGAAACTTCCATTGCATCATTTACATCATGGCATATTTACCTTTCCAAAAAAAAAAAAAAAGAAAAGATATGTAAAAGAAGAAAGAAAAGAAAAAGAAAGAAAAAGTATTATTATTTCTCATGTGCATGCCATTTTTTCAGGGTATCCAAGGTTATTATTTTATTCACTTGAAATGGCTAACAACGTGACCGCTACCAAAGAGGCTACTAAGCGTACCTTCACCTGCAGTTTCTTCCGTGAGGATATGACTCCTCTGATTCAGTTGAGCACTTCGGTTACTGGGCATAACTTGGATGAGTTCAGAAAGACCTATGGCCATATCTTGCACATGTTGACTTCCCGGGTTGATGAATGGGCTCTATACACACTTCTTCAGTTCTATGATTCTGAGTTACGCTGTTTCACCTTTCCTGACTATCAGTTAGCTCCTACCCTTGAAGAATATGCTGACATCCTCAAAATCAAGGTTCGACACAGGATTCCTTTTGTATGTGCGCCTGAGAAACCGAAAATGGACCGAATTGCTGATGCTCTTTATTTGAGCATGAAGGAGGTTAAAGATAACTGGAAGCCTAATGGTGGAACAAACGGATTTTATGTGAAATTTCTGATGAAGAAAGCCAATGCCCTTGCTGTTGAGAAGAAATGGAAAGAATTCAATGCTCTCTTAGCTGTTATGATCTATGGTTTGGTGTTGTTCCTGAATATTCCAAATTTCGTCGATCTCACTGCCATTTGCCTATTCATGGATCAAAATCCCGTGCCTACTCTTTTGGCGGATACTTATTATGCCATTCACTCTAGGTATGGAACAAAAGGAGCGGTCGGAGGCTGCTTACCGTTGCAATACGAGTGGTTCACTTCACACTTGCCTAAAAGTGGACCGTTTGTCACAACAAGGGATTCACAGAAATGGCCTCAAAGGATCATGGGGCTTACGGCGAATGACATTGTTTGGTATCACCTTGGAAAGGGGATAGAGGAGGTTATTACTAGATGTGGTAGTTTTGACAATGTTCCCCTCATAGGAACAAAAGGAGTTATCAATTACAATCCGAGGCTAGCGCTGCGCCAGTTGGGTTTTGTGCTAAAGGACAAGCCGTTAGACAAGGAAATATTTGAATCTGTTTGCTTTGAGAAAGGGGCTGATCCAGTGGGTCTAGAGAAAGTGAGGAGCGCCTGGAATAGTATTCATACAGATGACCGAACTTCCTTAGGAGGGAAGAATGTCGTTGCTAAACAAGCCTACACTGATTGGGTGAAAGATAGAGTCAAGGAGCGCCTGTTGCCTTTCCCGAAGGTTAAACCATTGTATGAGCAACCACCTGAAGTTTTAACTGCCACCGTGCCAGCTGAAGACTACAACCAAGTGCATGTGGAAAATATCAGGTTGCGAGAAAAAAGGCAAGATGCTAAGATAGAGTACTTCTTGGTGAATCAGAAAAGGGCTGAATTAGCACATGAGGTTAAAATGTTGAAAGGAGGATCTTCCAGAGTTCAAAAGAGGACTAGAACTGAAAAGGGTGAAAAAGCTACCACTATTGTTGTTGAGGATAACGAGAAAATCATAAAAAGGGCTATAAAAAAGGCAGAGGAGAAGCTCAAGCGAGAGTACCAAGAGGACTTGAAAGCCCACAAGCTCCAACTAGAAAAAGAGACTAAATATCAGCTGAGGACTATGAAAAAGAAACTGGAAGATGAGATTACTCAGAGAATAGCAGTTGAGACACAGCTGAAAGGAAGTCACCTCCGCTCCGCTCGACTAACAGAAGAGAATGTCAAGCTCAGAGATCAAATGGCAAGTATGGAGAATGCACCTGAGAAGGATTATCTCCCAGAATGTAAAGGATGTGACGAACTTAGGGAGTGCTGCAAGAAGCTGGATGGGCATTTGTTTCGCAAAGATGAGGTGATTCAAAGCCTTCTTAAAGGAAGAGATCGAGAAGCAACCAAGAAACTGTTTGATGAAACTAAGAAGTGGAGCGACGAGCACTTCAGACAAGGAGGACCTCTGTTTTATATTCAGATGGATTGATGTTTGAGTCTGTATGTCTCGACCACCACCAGACTTGTTGGATAAGGTCTTTTATTTCCCCTGTTGAACTATCTTGTTGATGTATGGCTTGTCCAAGTTTAAATTTCTGTTATGAATGAAAAAGAACTAGTTTCTCTTGATACTTATCTTTTGTTACATTGTTAGCTATTCTGGATCAATATTAAATCTTGGATACTCTGAAAATGGCACATCACGTCATACGCACGCATGCACTCATGCATTCACATTATTTCATTACATTTTCAGGTTATTGTACAAGAAACTAATTGGGGTCCCTTTCAGCAACAGATTTCTGCTTCAACGACAAAGCTGACTTCCTTACATCCTTACCGCACCAGGAACAACGAGAAGAGAATCATGGACCAATTTGAACAGAATCAAGCTGCCCTCCGTAGGGATATGGATGTTATGGGGGAAAGAATGACCCAACTTATGGAGACTCTCCATGTCGTCGTTCAAGGACAAGAGGAGCTCAGAAAGAGCGTCGCTGGATTGGTCAAAGATTCTCCTACCAACTCTGTTGATGGAGGGGTGAAAACTAAGGAGACTCCTATTAATGAGACACTTAAAGTGGTGGACGACCACCACGAGGTCATTGATCTCGACCATGATCTTACTGCTGAGTTGACCGAGACTGCTAAGATGTACCAAGCTCTTGAAGAACGCCTTAAGGCTGTTGAGGTTGCTAAAACTTCGAGTTTCAACACTGCTGCTATGTGTTTGGTACCTGGGATTGTTATTCCCCCGAAGTTTAAGGCACCAGATTTTGATAAGTACAAAGGAGTCACCTGCCCAGAGACTCACATTCGTTCCTACTGCCGTAAGATGGCCGCTCATGCTGAGAATGAACCTCTGCTTATGCATTTCTTTCAGGACAGTCTCACTGGAGCCCCGTTAGAGTGGTATATGAAGCTCGAGAGGTCTAATGTCAGTACTTGGGGGGAACTTGTTGATGCCTTCCTGAAACAATACCACTACAACACTGCTATGGCTCCTAGCCGTGCTCAGCTGCAAAACATGTCACAGAAATCGGAAGAGTCCTTTAAGGAATACGCCCAGAGGTGGCGTGAACTTGCTGCTCGAGTCCAACCTCCTCTATTGGACCGTGAATTGATTGATCTGTTTATGGGAACTCTGAAAGGGCCGTATCTTCAGCACATGGTTAGTAATACTTCTCCTTCCTTTTCGGATGTGGTCATCATTGGTGAGAGGGTTGAGAACTGTGTCAAAGCTGGTACCATTCAAGGTGTTACTAATCCTAGCAATTCAAGTGGTAATGGTAAGAAGCCGTATTCTGGGTTTGTGAAGAAGAAAGAAGGTGAGACTAGCACCGCTTCTGTTGACCAAGGCCGAGCTCATGCATATTCTGCTGTTCCACATCCTTATTATCCGATGCCTTATGTTGTTCCTGGCCCGTATGTCCCTCAAGCATATGCTGCTGCTCTTCCACAACCTTGGGTGGCACCTCAACAGCCTTTCGTGCCACAACAACAAACTGCCGCTCCTCAGAATCGCCAACAGAATCATAGGCCTCAAGGTCAAAGGGGTCCGCAAAGGACAAGGTTCCAAGATAGGCGTATAGATCCGGTTCCAATGTCATATGCCCAACTTCTCCCACAGTTGCTTGCTGGTCAATTGGTACAACTCCGTGAACTTGGACCTCCACCTAGTCCTCTCCCTCCTGGTTATGATGTTAATGCTCGTTGTGAATTTCATTCAGGGGCTCCAGGCCATACTATTGAAAAGTGTAGAGCATTCAAGTTGAAAGTTCAGGATCTCCTCGACGACAAGCTCATCTCATTTGCCCCTACTGGTCCTAATGTGCAGAATAATCCTATGCCTCCTCATGCTGGCACGACCAATGCTATTGAGTTATGTGACGACCAAATCCTGGTAACTGATGTTAAGGAGGTTAAGATGCCGCTTGCAGCTATCAGAGAACATCTCATGCAACAAAAGGTTTTGTGTGAATTACATGACTTCTGTTTGAAATGTTCTTCTAATCCGGAGGAATGTGCTAAATTGAAAGGAGAGATTCAAAAGCTGATGGATGAAGGCGTTCTTAGAGTGGAAAGGGTCGTTTCCGACGAAGATGTGGCTACTCTAGAGATACCTTACTATCCTGCTGAGGTGTCAAAGACCCAAAACACCCCTGTGGTCATTCGTGCTCCGAGTACTCCCTTGGTCATCTAGGCTCCGAGAACCCCGTTTGTTATTCAGGTTCCAGATGCTCCTTTGACTCCTTCAACTTCATCTCTCGTTTCCTCTGTTGTGAGCAATTCTAAGGCTGTCCCTTGGAGTTATAATGCTGTGTATATTCGAGGGAAGAAGTATGATTGTCCTCCGGTGGGTAATTCGAGTATCACTAATATTGCTGGGACTAGTGGCATTACTCGTAGTGGTCGAATTTTTGCTGCCCCTCCTCCGCTTCCCAAGGAGACCAATAAGGATGTCAGTGCACAAGCAAAAGGGAAGCAAGTTGCTGCTGACCCTTCTGAGACCCGTACTGCACAAGACGCCGAGCAACTTCTGAGAATCATTAAGAAAAGTGACTACAAGGTGATTGATCAACTTGATCAAACCCAAGCTAAGATCTCCATCTTGTCCCTTTTGGTGCACTCAGAAGCCCACCGTGATGCTCTAATGAAAGTTCTGGTTTCCGCCCATGTAACTCAAGACATTACCGTGCCTCAGTTTGAAGGGGTTGTGACCAACATTGCTGCTGGTAACTGTTTGGGTTTTTGTGATGAGGAACTTCCACCTGAGGGTAGAGCACACAACAAAGCGCTGCACATCTCCATTAAGTGTTTGGATGCTGTGTTGTCTCGAGTTCTGATTGACACAGGTTCTTCTCTTAACGTGATGCCCAAGGCTACTTTGTTCAAGCTAAGCATGGACGGGGTTATGATGAGGCCTTGCACCATGAGTGTTAGAGCGTTTGATGGTTCTAGGAGGTCCGTAGAAGGGGAAATTGATTTGCCTGTCTTGATTGGTCCTCATATGTTCTACATCGCCTTCTATGTTATGGATATACGCCCTTCGTACACTTGCCTCTTGGGTCGTCCTTGGATTCACGCTGCCGGGGCCGTGACATCTACCCTCCATCAGTGTTTGAAATTTGTTGTGAATGATAAGATTGTTGTGATCACTGGTGAAGAGGATTTGATAGTTAATAATCTGGCAACATACCGTTACGTGGAAGTGGAGGGAGAGATACAAGAGACACCTTTTCAAGCTTTAGAGATTGTGTCAGTTGATAAACTCCCTGTGGTTGAGAATAAGAAGGAACCTGGAGCACCCCTCTCATCCTTGAATGATGTTAAGGCTTTCTTAGAAGCTGGTGTTCCCCATGGTGCCTGGGGCAAGCTGATTGATGTTCATGAGAAGCGAGACAAGTATGGGCTTGGATACCAGCCATCCTCTTCTACTCCGCTCAGCACAACCCTCGGAAAGAAGGTGATCCCCCTGATTTCTCAAGTGTTCGTCAGTGCCAGTACTAGTTCTGGAAGTCAGGTTCTCGCCGTGGATGATGATGATGAAGAAGATCTCTCCAGATTCATTTGCCATGCTGCACCTGGACAGGAACTCAACAATTGGACCATATTGGACATCCCCAGAGTCACTTTTGTGGAGATGTAATTTTCTTGTTTTGATAAATCATGTGCTTCGCCCCAAGCATTTTGATCACTTGTGTAAAGAAGGGCCCCCCATGTGTTTCAATTTGTTTAATATTGAATGAAAATCATATTTTCGCATGCAATTACTGTTCCATTTCTTTCATTTTACTTTAAAAACTTTCTCAAAAAAATGGCAAATCTTTTCTTTTTCTTTTCCTTTATGTGTTGCATTCTAAGGCATAAATCATCCATCGTGCAGATCCGGCTCGGATTCCATCAAAAATGATAATGTTACAGTTCCACGTCTTGATATCCTTGAGAATCCAATTGACCAAGCTGATGGAGATAGTGGGGAAGATTGTGACGTCCCCGAGGAATTGGCAAGACTCTTGAGACAAGAAGAGAAATCCATTCAGCCGCATCAGGAGGCCATAAAAATCATCAACCTCGGTACAGAAGAGGCAAAGAGGGAAGTCAAGATAGGTGCCGCTTTGCAAAGTGATGTGAAGAGAAGGTTGATTGAGTTGCTTCGAGAGTATGTTGATATCTTCGCCTGGTCATACAAAGACATGCCTGGTTTAGACACGGATATAGTTATGCACAGATTACCGCTCAAACCAGAATGTCCACCTGTGAAGCAGAAACCACGAAGAACTCGACCCGATATGGCTTTGAAAATCAAAGAGGAAGTTGAAAAACAGTTGAAGGCTGGCTTCTTATCTGTGTGTGAATATCCTCCTTGGATTGCAAACATCGTACCTGTTCCTAAGAAGGACGGAAAAGTACGCATGTGTGTCGATTACCGAGATTTGAATAGGGCAAGTCCGAAGGATGATTTTCCTCTTCCTCATATTGATGTGTTAGTCGACAATACTGCTCAGTATTCAGTATTCTCATTCATGGATGGTTTTTCTGGCTATAATCAAATAAAGATGGCTCCCGAAGATATGACCAAGACTACTTTTACCACTCCTTGGGGTACATATTGTTATAAGGTGATGCCTTTTGGTCTTAAGAATGCTGGTGCAACATATCAACGTGCGATGGTGACCCTTTTCCATGATATGATCCATAAGGAGATTGAAGTATACGTTGATGATATGATTGCAAAATCCCAGACGGAAGAGGAGCATTTGGTATATCTTGAGAAATTGTTTGCTCGTTTGCTAAAATTCAAGTTGAGGCTCAATCCAAATAAGTGCACTTTTGGAGTGCGATCTGGAAAGTTACTCGGATTCATAGTGAGTCAACGAGGGATTGAGGTTGACCCTGATAAAGTAAGAGCAATACAGAATATGCCAGCACCAAAAAATGAAAAAGAAGTTCGAGGGTTCCTTGGGAGATTGAATTACATAGCCAGGTTCATTTCTCATCTCACTGACACTTGTGAACCCATCTTTAAGCTGCTACGCAAGAATCAAGATATCCGCTGGGATGATCATTGTCAAGAAGCCCTTGAGAAGATCAAACAGTATCTCCAAGAGCCACCAATTCTCATGCCCCCGGTTCCTGGGAGGCCACTTCTTATGTACTTAACTGTGCTTGAAGGATCTATGGGGTGTGTGCTAGGCCAACATGACGAGTCTGGTCGAAAAGAGTGCGCCATTTATTACCTGAGCAAAAAGTTTACCGATTGTGAATCCCGTTACTCATTACTCGAGAAAACTTGCTGTGCTTTGGTATGGGCCGCTCGCCGACTGAGACAGTATATGTTGACTCACACCACTCTATTGATCTCCAAAATGGACCCGATAAAGTACATCTTTAAAAAACCGGCCCTTACAGGAAGACTAGCCCGATGGCAAATGCTTTTATCAGAATATGATATCCAGTATGTCACACAGAAGGCCATCAAAGGAAGTGTCCTTGCAGATCATCTTGCTCATCAGCCATTAGAAGAGTATCAGTCAATGAAGTTTGACTTTCCTGATGAAGATATCATGAAACTGGACGATAATGAAGGACCCGAACCAGGGGAGCGATGGACTCTCACGTTCGATGGTGCATCAAATGCTATGGGCCATGGTATTGGGGCAGTGTTGACTTCTCCTCGTCAAACTCATATCCCTTTCACGGCTAGAATATGTTTTGATTGCACAAACAATGTCGCAGAATACGAAGCCTATGTAATGGGTCTTGAGGCAGCCATTGATATGAGAATTAAGATCCTTGAAGTTTATGGGGATTCTGCCTTGGTTATACATCAAGTAAGAGGTGATTGGGAGACACGACACCCCAATTTAGTTCCTTATAGGGACTACATCTTGGAGTTGTTGCCCGCTTTCGAGGAAATCACTTTCGACCATATTCCCCGAGAGGAGAACCAGATGGCAGATGCTTTGGCTACTTTGGCAGCTATGTTCAGAGTTAGCTCCCCTAAAGAAGTGCCAGACATAAGGATCCTCCGTTACAAAGAGCCCGCACATGCATTCCCTGCTCATTGCCTCACTACTGAAGATGTGTATGATGAAAAGCCATGGTATTACGACATCAAGAGGTATGTTGAGAAGCAAGAGTATCCCGAAGATGCTACGATTGGTGATAAGCGAACGCTTCGAAGGTTAGCATCCAAATTCTTCTTGTCAGGAGACGTCTTGTACAAAAGAAACTATGATTCAGTTTTGCTCAGATGCGTGGATAGACATGAAGCAGAATTGATCATGCGGGAAATTCATGAAGGATCTTTTGGAACCCATTCTAGTGGGCACTCTATGGCTAAAAAGATCTTGCGAGCAGGATATTATTGGATGACAATTGAAAGTGATTGTTATGTGTACGTGAAGAAATGTCACAAATGCCAGGTGTATGCTGACAGGATTCATGTTCCTCCAACTCCTTTGAATGTCCTGACATCGCCATGGCCCTTTGCTATGTGGGGCATAGACATGATTGGACGAATTGAGCCGCAAGCTTCGAATGGACACAGATTTATTCTTGTTGCTATCGACTACTTCACCAAATGGGTTGAAGCTGCTTCTTACAAGAGCGTAACCAAGCAAGTCGTTACTCGCTTCATCAAGAAAGAAATCATATGTCGATATGGGGTTCCGAATAAGATCATCATTGATAATGGGTCCAATCTTAATAACAAGATGATGGCAGAGTTGTGCGAAGAGTTCAAGATTGAACATCACAATTCATCACCCTATCGACCGAAGATGAATGGCGCAGTCGAAGCTGCTAACAAGAACATAAAGAAGATTGTCCAGAAAATGGTTAGAACGTACAAAGATTGGCATGAGATGTTACCATTTGCTCTGCATGGCTATAGAACATCAGTTCGTACTTCAACTGGGGCAACCCCCTTCTCTCTTGTCTATGGCATGGAGGCCGTACTTCCTGTAGAAGTGGAAATTTCTTCGTTGAGGGTCTTGATGGATGCCAAACTTGATGAAACAGAATGGGTTCAGACGAGGCTTGACCATCTCAATGTGATCGAGGAAAAACGCTTATCTGTTATTTGCCATGGCCAGTTGTACCAAAAGAGGATCAAGAAAGCGTATGACAAGAAGATTCGGCCTCGAGAGTTCCACACAGGTGACCTGGTCGTAAGGAAGATCTTGCCAATTCACACTGATCCAAGGGGCAAATGGACTCCCAACTATGAGGGACCATACATTGTGAAGAAATCATTCTCAGGAGGTGCTTTAATCTTAACAAAGATGGATGGGGAAGACGTTCCACTTCCAGTCAATTCAGACTCAGTAAAAAAATACTACGCCTAAAAGACCCGCTAGGTCGACGTACCTAGGCAAAAATAAGGGCATCCCGGCAAACCAAAAGGGTTTGGGCAAAAATTAGGGATAAAACAAAAGAGAATAACCCGCTAAGTTGAAAACTCGAAAGAGCGACTTAGGCAAGAAAGGGTATCCCGCTGGATTGAAAACCCGAAAGGGCGGTCCAAGCAAAAGTTAGGGATCTAAAGCGAGAGGCTGCAGTCTGAATTTCCTTCACGAAGATTTCTATGCGCCCTTGACACACAGACAAATCGATCCAACCGTTACGCTTCTGAAGCAAAGCATTGAGAAGATCGAGGATATGGGAACTGTAGCAATACCAGTTTTAATGGAAATTCGAGCATTTCTCTTTGCTATTTTGCTCTTTGCATTTTATTTTCTTCTTCGCAACTACCTCATTTAGGAGTTGCTTCCTTGTACAGAAGCCTATTCATAGGCATTCCATCAATAAAATGATCTTTTGATAAAAAGCGTTCCTTCCTACTTTTCCTTTTTCGCATGCGAGGTGTGATTTAATTCGTTATTAAACATTGCATTGAAAGCATGGGGGATAATAATCTTGAACAAAAACGAAACATGATGTTACATAAACATAAAAGTGCCTCTAAGGAGCACCATCTGCATCCAAATGCTATTTTTCTGTGCAGGTTGCAGGTTCTAATGGTCGCTCCGACCTATCTCTTATCACAAAGATCGTCATCATCTCACGTGTAAATATAAACATGTAGCTCATCAGTACTGGTAAGCATGGGGCACCTAAAGAGGTCCATGTCTTTCTTCCATATGGCTAACAAAGAAGAGTCCCTCAGAACTCACCATCTCCAAGCAACCCAGGATGTAGGGAAGTCAAACGAAGTTACTTCATCCCCAGCAAAGCTATGCTCTAACCCTCAACGCAGTGGCAAATGATCTTTGGCACTGTAGGGTTCCAACATCAACTCACAATGGTAGTTCAAGATCACAGGCAACGGACCCCAATGATCCTACTCTTCTGTTCCACCAGGGCCTTTATTTGGCACTCTTTGCATATAGAATCCATTGCACACAGCATTGCATCCGCAAAAGCGTAGCATATCCGTTACAATAGATCATTACGCCATAAAAATCCAAGCATGCATACGAAGCATAAGCCAAATGATGTGAGTCAATGTTGAATTAAAACAAAGGCACATCCCCACGAAAGTTGTCACCTTTACGAACTCCACTTGATATCTGCTGTCATATCATAAACCCCTTTAAGCTGCGGTGCCGATACGAGGTATCCCCAATCCCCGACAAATGTCTGACACAATGTCCTTCTGTTTCCCTCCTTCTGATGTCGAGTCGATGTTGAGTTTTAGATCGCACGAGATCTATCCCCTTTTGTTTTGAAGGTCGCACGAGATCTTCTCTTGATGTCGAGTCGTAGATCGCACGAGATCTATATCTTCCTGTCCTGAAGGTCGTACGAGATTTTCTCCCGATGTTGAGTCATAGATCGCACGAGATCTTTTCCTTTCAGTCCTGAAGATCGTACGAGATCTTCTCCCGATGTTGAGTCCTAGGTCGTACGAGATCTTTTTCCTTTCAATCCTGAAGATCGTACGAGGTCTTCTCCCGATGTTGAGTCATAGATCGCACGAGATCTTTTCCTTTCAGTCCTGAAGATCGTACGAGATCTTCTCCCGATGTTGAGTCCTAGGTCGTACGAGATCTTTTTCTTTTCAATCCTGAAGATCGTACGAGGTCTTCTCCCGATGTTGAGTCCTAGGTCGTACGAGATCTTTTTCCTTTCAATCCTGAAGATCGTACGAGGTCTTCTCCCGATGTTGAGTCATAGATCGCACGAGATCTTTTCCTTTCAGTCCTGAAGATCGTACGAGATCTTCTCCCGATGTTGAGTCCTAGGTCGTACGAGATCTTTTTCCTTTCAATCCTGAAGATAGTACGAGGTCTTCTCCCGATGTTGAGTCATAGATCGCACGAGATCTTTTTCTTTTTCTTTCAGTCCTGAAGATCGTACGAGATTTTCTCCCGATGTCGAGTCATAGACCGCACGAGATCTATTCCTTTCAGTCATTGTCTCATATAACCATTCTCTTCGGAAACCTTGTATTGGCGTCGTTACCACGTTACGAGCTATCACCATTCAAATCCATTACTCACTGTAAATTCTCCATCATAAAAACAAAAACAAAAATTCTCTTTCCCCAGCAGATATCAAAACAAAAATAAAGATAACATTTACACCATCTCCTCTTTTAGGACAAATTTCTGGTCTAGGTATTTAATCTTCTTCTAACTTGAATGCTCAAAAGGCTAGCGCCAATCTCACCTTCAGGTTTCAGACGATTAAATAGGGGCAGCTGTCATACCCCAAATTTGTCCTACCCTTATTTAGCTGGTTTACTATCTCTAAGCATACATCCATCTAGGTCATGTCATTGCATACATGCATATCATTGGTACCAATCAAAGACTAGCAAGAAAGAGCTTTTACGGCAAGGGATTCCCTACCAAATGTGAGGACCTGAGGTGTGATTATATGGCTTTGTTTTCATTGAAGTACTCCTGGATTAGGGCTTTCCTCAACTCAAGGCATTGGGTGGGAAGTACAAGCTTGAAGTTCATCTGATTATCCTGAATTAGGGTTTCTTCGACCAAAGTCAACCAGTTGACTTTCTGGTCAATATTTAATCAGGAATGGATCATGTGAGTGAGAAGATTTCATATTGACCATATGGATACATTTCATTAGACTGGATTTGATTAGGGAAGCTTTAATCGGGAATTTCATCAATAATCGGAAAAATCAGAACCGTTGACTTTTGGGTCAAAATCAGAAGAATTATTCAAATATCGACTTTTGGTGGAAAAATTAGTCAAGAAAAGTCAGAGAATGGATAAAATCGGGAGTTTGGCAAAAAGCTGCCAAAAATAGAAAAATGACAAAAAAGGAAAGTTTTAGTACTTAGAAAATATTTTGAGGTTTTTGGCATGATGATCAGTCAACTTCAAGCACACTTTTCACATAGACCTAGGGCTCAATTTAAAACAAGGTCAACAACAAAGTTGTTCATTTCATATGGGTCTACAACTTTGTAGTTGGAGGTTTTCTCATTTGAGTTTTAGATAAAGAGGTATGGATGAGAGAAGTTGGGTGTTCATAATTGCTGAAGCCAAGTTGCAAGGCAGATTTCCAGGTCACGACCAGGCAATGTATCGAACATGTGGTGCGCCGATTTCCAATTCAATATCCAGGAGCTATGGGCATTCTTTGGATCCAAATCAAGAATAAAAACATTCTATGTCATGTACTCTATGAATCAAACCATGAATCATCAATTCTGGATAAGTGTGGAGTGAGATACAAGACCTCAAAGTCCCTCTCTCGCAAGCTCACCCGTTGGCAAAGAACATGAGCATAATTCTGGGCAGCACGGAGACATTCCATCGAACACGTGGCATACCGAATTAAAAGCTGATTTCCGAGAGTTGTAAATACTTTTTTGAAGCAATTCCAATGCTAAGGTGTTCTATCATATGTCCTCTTCCCATTGAGCTTGTAACAAAGACAAACGATAGAGCATAGCTAGAGTTATAAGCATGCAAAGTGGGCACCTCGGATGAGTTTTATGGCAAAGCATGCACGAAAGCCAGACTAGAAATTGCTGCAGCATGAGTATAAAAAGCCAAACCCCCACGCCCTATTTTACCATGCACGAGCCTGCCACATGAAAGCCTATCCAAATCATACTACAAGTGCACAAACTTGCTCACTAAGTTTGGAGGAGAGATCTAATGCAACACACCACACCATAACATAATGGACCTCACATATAAAAAGAAAAACCCTTCACAAATTCAAACAACCACGCTCATTTTCCAAAAAAACCTCTCCTTCACTCCCCCATTCCCTCTTCACTCTCCCGGTGCTCTCTCTCTCATCACTTTTGTCTCCATCTTGAATGTTAAGTCTTCATAGATCTGTTTCGGTTAGGGCTTTAGAGGTCGTTTTAGGGGGAATTAAAGTTAGGTTTGAACTCAGTGGCAAATTCCGAGTCAGATGGTACCGGCCACGTGATTTTCTGCGTTTCTTCGTTAAGCTCCGGTAGGGTTTTCGCCGGAGAAGATGACTGAAAGTCATCTCCGGCCGCCACTCAGTTCCCACGCATTTTAACTCGGATTGGCTTACGTGGCGCATTACTGTTGGTCTGTTGTTCCATTTTTGTCTCATTAATATCATTTGGCAAGTGACGTGGGGTGCTATGATTGGTTTAAGACTTTGCTTTTGTCTTTTATGACTTTAAATTACTTATGACCAATTGGGGTGTGGTGTGCTGCATGTTATGTCACGTTTTATTGCAAGAATCACATGAAATATTCTCATATGATAATAAAGAAAATGAAATAAAAAGGGAAGAGTGTAGTAAGCTGGGCCATATGATTGATTGGGCCTTAGCGCCATTAATTTCTGCACCCCTGGCAAATAGGCCCACGCACGCCTTCAACATGATTTTAGTTCAAGTCTCTTTACTAACACACCCCCAGACTTAGACAGATTTTGCAAATGTTTAGAAATTGTATTTTCTCATAACTTTTGTTCCATAAATCATTTTTCCATGAAATAAAAAATGAATAAAAATAGGTTTTAGATAGATATATGTGTGTATATATTTTTGGTATTTTTTGTAGATTTTTAGAATTTGCATGGTTATTTTTAATAAATCTTTTCTTCATATATGTTCATCCTCCTTCATGTTTTGCTAGGTTTTGCAAAGTAATTTCGTTTAACACCTTAGGGTCAGAATTTAATCACCAATTTTTGTATAGTTGCAGTAGACTAATACCTGATAGTGTGTACAAAAAATGAATTCCTAATTCTTTGTTTTGATTGGTATTTGGTTAGTTTCCTTTGACTCGATTAACATGTGTTTCTAGTGGATAATTGTGACGTTTGTGCTCTCAAATTGAAATGCATTCATGCAATAATGTTGGTTCCTTTTTGTACATATAATTAGGGATGTTTAGAAGTCCTAAGACTTGTAATTGAAAATTTTAAACCATGTCTTCTTATTTTACTTGATTTTTCTTTCTCACTTGTAAATAACCCGTTTTTTGGTTGACAATCGCATCGTAACTTGTACAAATGACCTATAATTTTATGTAAGACTCCTTGGCATGATTTTGTGATTGTTTAGACACCTATTAGAGGCCATTTGATACTGACTTCCATCCTTTGTTGACATTTTTCTAACTTCATTCACAATTTGATTTTACTAGCTAGTATCGACCTAGTTTCGTCTAGTTTTTGTTAGAATTTTGTGTTGATTTAAGCTAATTGACTAACATGGATTGGTATAGGATATTAGAATCATAGATACAATAATTGGCTACTGACTTCAAGCTTAGGCCATGTGTTCATTTGCTTTTTGTTTCGTTTAATTGATGTTTGTTCACTAATTGTTAAGTGGCGATTCATGCGATACTTTGGCAACTTTGTGTGAATACTTTTGTGTGATGCCATGATGCTTTTGTGTTTGACTTCAGACACTCATCCCTTGATTTGCTACTGACTTAGAACTTTCATCTCCCATTTCCATGCTTAGCCTTTTATTTCTTGCTTTGATGTTGCTTATTTCTTACTATTGCTTGCCATGTTCCCTTAGACTCTTCCCTCTTTATTAAGAGGAATTGAGATAGGATAGTTATCCTCAACCTTAGGGCCACTTATAGATTAGAATAACTTAGATTAGAGAATAGGTTAGTCCCCCATTGCATTCTTTTTCTTTTCAACTTTTAAAATACATTAATAAAAGGAAGATGCGAATCACATTAAGAAAGTGATAGAGAAATGAGTGAGATTCATTCCCTAATCTATTTCTCAATCGCTTAGTGGCATAGAAATGAGTGGGATTTATTCCCTAATTTTTTTCTCGGTCACTACTTAATGGGAGAGAAATGAGTGGGATTCATTCCCTAATCTGTTTCTCAAACATTAATTAATGGGAGAGAAATGAGTGGGATTCATTCCCTAATCTGTTTCTCGAACATTACATAATGGGATGGAAGTGAGTGGGATTCATTCCCTAATCTGCTTCTCGATCATTATACATTTATGTGATTCGACTCGCAAACAAATTCCCCTTAAAAAATACACAACCAAACACACTTAAAAAACCTAACAATGGTTCAAATTAAAACAAAGTAGAGAAAGTGGTGAGTGGCCCGGTATTGGGAACTGTTCATCACTCATCTACCCTAAAAGACACAAACCCATCTCTCTTTTTTCTTTCTTAAGGGCATTGTTATTTCCGCTCGAACGCATCGTAGGCGATCCCTTATGCAAGAGCGCGAACGTTAACTCCGCCCAATTAAAAAACACAAAACAAACAGAAAATCGTGAGCCGAGCTACGGTAACTCTGATTCCTGAAAAGGATACGTAGGCAGCGGGGTAGGGCCCGTGCGAGTACAATTCTTTTGCATTCATTCGCATATAGACATAGACATAGTTTTACACCCTTTAGATAGAAACAAGCATAGGTGGATACCATCGAGTACGATGGGCGCGAGGGGTGCTAATACCTTCCCCTCGCGTAACCGACTCCCGTACCTAGATTCTCTGGTCGCAAGACCCTGTTCCTTCATTTGTTAGGTTTTCTGATATTCCTTTCCCTTATGGGATAAATATATTAGTGGCGACTCTGTTCATTTTTCGCGAGCGTGCGACAAGATTCTCGTAGAGGAATCCTACAATTAACTGGCTTAAGTTTAACTTTTTCCCAGCATTTAGCTGGTTAGCCATGCAAAGGTATCTCTTTGCTACTTTTATGGACCTAGAACAAAAGACGCATCTCGAAAGCCAGAGTGCTAGAAACGCAATATGTTCCTCATCTGAGACTTTGTGTTCAGTTTAACATACGACTCATCCTAGGATGCAACCTGACGTACGGTGCATTCTAACAACTATCAACACAGAGGGTCCGGTCTAACGTACGACTCATCCTTCAGCCTAACGCACGGCTTTCCAGACATATACCGATGCAAAATTGGATCCGGTCTAACGCACGACTTATCCTTCAACCTAACGCACGGCTTTCCAGACATCTACCGATGCAAAATTGGATCCGGTCTAACGCACGACCCATCCTTCAGCCTAATGCACGACTTTCCAGACATCTACTGATGCAAAATTGGATCAGGTCTAACGCACGACCCATCCTCCAGCCTAACGCACGGCTTTTTCCAGACATTTATCAAATGCAAATTGGATCAGGTCTAACGTACGATCCATCCTTCAGCCTGACATACGGCTTTTCCAGATGTTTAACAAATGCAAACTGGAGCCAGTCTAGCGTATGACTCATCCTAAAAAGTATAGCCTAACGTACGACCTACTTTGACACTTATCAATACAGTGGATCCAGTCTAACGTTCGACTCATCCTAAGTATATCCTTCAGATATAGTCTAACGTACGATGTATTCTGACTCTCAAGTCTATCAAGCTGGGTGGCATCTTTAAGCCCATCTCAATCAAGTTTCTTAATAATCGGGTGGCATCTTTAAGCCCATCTCTGAAAAGTCCCTTCACCATCAACATGGGCAAATTTCTTGGTATTCTAGTGCTCAGTCCTCTTCTACCTTCAGATTTCGACAGGCACACATGCCAATCTACATCTTCAGGTTTAAGAAGATTAAACAAGGGCAGTTGTCATACCCCAAAATTTGCCCATCTCATTTCTCCTATTCAAGCTCATACCAAGTTCAAGACTCAAAGACATACTCTCCTAAGCAATGACTTCTTGAACTAGGGTTTTGATTTCTCCGAAGAAAATCAATGAATCAAAGGCTCCAATGCATTTCATATGGCTTATGATGTTTAAAACTACCTCCATGACAAAATCCAGGTTTCAATTCCAAGGATTGACCACTCAATTGCTCAGAAAGTCAACAGTCGACTGGTTTGACCTAAAAGTCAACTGTAGTCAAAGTACAGTCAAAACTCCTGATTTTTTTACAAAAAACTTATTTTGAAGTATCATTCATAATTTGATCAAGTATTGATCATGATTCATCAAGAAAAGATCAGAAATCAACAAAGCCAAAAGTTTCTAAATTAAGGTTTTCAAAGAAGAAAGTCAACTGAACTTTGACCAGCCATAACTTTCACATGGAACATCAGAAATTTCCCATCCAAAGCTCATTTTGAATGAAATTGAATTCTCTACAACTTTGTCTCTCACAAGCCAAGTCTAAAAATGCTTCATTTGAGAGATATGGATCAAAACATTACAGGTCCTTTTTGAAAGTCAACCAAAAGCAGTTTTTTGTCAAAGCCCATATCATCAAGATAAAATCCTCAAATGAAAAAAAAGCTTCTAAATTGGCTTGTAGAGAACATCTTGAGGTTTCCAAAAAGTCCTAGAACGTCTCCATATGATAAAAATTGAAGGAGTTATGGCTTGCACAAGTTGGTCGATTTTGAGGAAATGCACTTAATGCAAAGTGGTGAATTTTGTGGTTTTGGACTCATGGGCCTAAATTTTGGTTTTGAATCATGGCCTTAAGCATATCCACGATCCCTACGCCCAATCACATGCTTTCCTTTTATTTATTTTATTTATTCTTGGATTTAATCAATTTAAATTCAACTTTAATTAAAATAAGGGTTAAATAAGTTTTTGGTCTCTCTAAATATCTCAAACTTCGTTTTTAGTCCCTCAAAAAATTTCCTTCAAAAAATGATCCTCATAAAGTTTTCCGTCCACACTTTAGGTCCTTCATGTCTAACTCCGTTAACATAAGTTGACTTGGCACACCACGTGGCAATGCCAGGATGACAAGATGCTGACGTGTCGTGCCACGTGGCCAAGATCAACTTCACACTTGAACCTATAAAATTTCGTAGTTAATCAGTAGCTAAAATCGTAACTAATTTGTAGCAAATTTATTTCAAAAATTTTGGATTTAAGAGAATGCAGTGAGTTTATATGATCTTGCTGTGACCCTATATGATCTTACTGTGAAGTTTGTAGTGTTGCCAGAATTGCTTCAATTATTATTAACTAAAATGACATTATGGACTACTATAAATAATTATTAAGTTACAACCAGAACACTCACATTTTTATCAAAGTGATATTATTATTGGGAATTTCATTCTACTCATTATCTCGGATAGAATTAATTGTTTACTCTCATGACTTTTGGTTTGTGAGCTTGGTTGTTGAACCTAGGTTTCATGTTTTCTAATAACAAAGAAATGTCTTAACTTACTTTTATACGTTGAGGGAGGACCAGTTGGATTAGTTTTACATAATGTTGCAGCATCAAATATTCCTAGTTTTAGTGCTTCTGCCAAGAACCAAAAATAATTTCAGTTAACTGTGAGTAGGATGATGAATACTCTTGTTGCATTTTTCAGCAAAAATTAAATGGCTCCACAAACGGCGAAGAGTATCCATCTCTAGAGAGTTATAACTTATCTGCTGCTGCTACTGCTAACTTGGAAGTTTTCAAGATAGAATTTTCTGGCTCAACAACATTAACCCAGGTCTGAATGAAGGTCCCGCATTTTTTATGGTGTGAATCAAGAAGTGTAGTGGATATCTTTTTATTGATGTCTCACACCTAGATGGTTCAGCTTTCCTCATCTATATCTTTTATCTTGTATAGCTTTTCTAGAACATTTTTTATGATATGAAACTCCATGTATAGGATTGGCTAATATGCATCTCATAATAAAATTTATATCGTTTCTATTTCTATAATCCACTCAGATCAGATCAGAATGGTATTAGTGTTTGGTGGCACTAGCTTTATCCATTATTTTTGGTTAAATATGCTATTATATTTGTTTGTTTTGCGACAAACTTGTTTAAGAGGAATCTTGATGTATCTGTCAAAAGAAAAAAGAGAAGTCTTTAATGTCAACATTAGAAACAAAAAAACTGTATATTTGTTTAGAAATTTTTTATATTTAAAGATCCTAAAAAAAATAAACTCACTGTATTCTTTTAAAACTAAAATTTTTTAAAATAAATTTGCTACAGATTAACTACAATTTTTAGCTACAAAATTTTATGGGTTCAAGTGTGATGTTGACCTTGACCACGTAGCATGACACGTCAGCATCTTGCCACCCTGGCATTGCCACGTGGCGTGCCACGTCAGCTTCTGTTAACGGTGTTAGACATGAGGGACCAAAAGTGTGGACGAAAAACTTTATGAGGACAATTCTTTGAAGGAAATTTTTTGAGGGACTAAAAACGAAGTTTGAGATATTTTGAGGGACCAAAAACTTATTTAACCCTTAAAATAAATAAGGAAAATCAAAGATTTTGTGTTAAGTTTAATTTTGTGATCAATATTATGGATATATTCATGATATTTGATTGAAATATTCAGGGGACACAAGATTGGAAAGAGATGGAATGATTTTGGCCAAGTTTAGAAAGAAAAAAAATCAATTTTTCAATCAATCCCCAATATCATAATTCAAGGAGATTTGGTTCAATATATTTGCCCTAATTCCATGTACTATAAGAAAGAAAGGTAATTAGATGCAAAAAGGGGAGGATTGGCCGCAAGGAGACCCTAGCACCATTAAAAAAAACGTGAACAAGAGTGGAGGCGCACATCAAATTCTGATCCGATTCAAGCAATCCCACACGTCTAAATCGATTCCTCGACCTTCTCTGAAGTGTGCCAGACAGTCACAGTTCGCCATCTCCTTAAGAACCGCGACGTATAACACCACTGTTTGAGCAAATTTTTTATGACTTCGATTTTCATCATACACACATTATGAATTGCATTTGATCGTATAACTATGTTCATAACAATGTTTGTGAGCTTTCTGTACTATTTAATTTGAGTTTTATCGCACGATTAATAATTCACCATTGCTAGGGTTTATAAGCTCCAAATTGGGGAGTTTCGGATAAAGGCCAAATCATTCAAAATTAATAGTGTTTTCATGTTTAGGGGATAATGTTTGATCGATCTGGTTTTTTATTTGGAATTTATTGAGTCTATATCGTGAGTTTGAAGATGGCAGGGATTGGCTACGATCGTATCCGTAGCTAAATGGAAGCTACACCGTGGCAAAAGTTGTAGTCCCGGTGGAGAAGAAGAAGGCTGAGCGCGGGACCTTCAGTTCAAATTTTATCCAATTAGTTTTTTTAATATATTAATTTGGTTGCATTATGATGTCAAGTTGGTAACACAGTCCAGATGGCTAAGCGCTTAATGGTGACCCCAGGGATGCGAGTTCGATCCCTATGCCGGACAGGGTTTATTTTTACAAATCAATTGTTTGCAGATCCTGTACCTCCAGCGCACACAAGTCTATTGTACACCCTTGGATTGCAGCCATCAGATCATCTGTCAGATCAATCCAACACATATGGACGCGTAGGTGCACCGTAGACCCTCAAGAGCACGTCACACTGGATGGCAAGCTAAGTTTTCTAATTTTTTTATTTTTTATTTGTTCAACACTAATTTTATTCAATTTATTTTCTATATAAAATTTCTCTTAGTTTCTTTTTTTTTCTTTTTCTCTTTTCATAAAAATCATAATTATTTATTTTTAATAATATTTATTTTATAATTAAATAATTAATTGGATTTAATGGTTAATAAAAAATTTTATTTGATTTAATTTATTAAATGATTAATTTAATTTAGTTATTTAATTGTTTAATTAGGTTAATATTTGTATTAGTTAACTAAATTACTTATTAGGGTTAGATAATTTAATCGAAAACGTATTCTGGCCGATTTAATTAATTAGGTTAAAAACCAATAATTAATTAACTTAGCTTTTCATTTATTTTATTAACCATGGTTAACTTGTGCACAATCAGGGTTGCGAGGGTTGTCATTTGATCACTCGTGCACTAAATACTTTTCTTTCCTTTGTGCAATTTTTCAGGGTTACCCCAAGATCCTCCGACTACGCGCCATACCAATCGAAAAGCTAAGTTCTAATTCCCCTTTTTTATTTAAATATCATTTTACTTTTAATCTTCGCCTTATCGATTAAATTAAGGTTTGCTTCAACTGTTAATGAATTCCTCCTACACTCACCCTTTGTTTATTCTTCCTTTGCCAATTTTTAGGGTTAACCAACCAGTCAAAGCTCAAACCTTCGGTAACCCTAAACTCGTTCTCTTTTAATTCTTCTTTAATTATTAGTTGTGTTAAACCTATTTCTCTATTGGGGTTTATTTTATTGCTTTTTTCCCCTTTCCCATGGCTTATTTTGTAACTGCTCCTGGTTGTATTGTGTGGCCTTAAAGGCACTTAAAACTGTTATGCATTATATTTGCGTGGTTAGTAATTTAGGGCGTGAAATCTCGAACTGAATTTAGAATAATTAATTACAAGATAATTATCTGAATTGAATCACGTGATTGTGCACCCACACACCTTTTATGGTAACCCTTTTGTTGCCTGTTGCCTTGTTGCCTTTTCAGTGCAGAATAGTCAAGTCCCTCGGATACGGGGACGTCTCAGCAAATGTTGCCCCCAGTTCATCACTAAAGATCATATGTCCCAATGATGCTGCCTTCGGTTCGATTATATGATCTCGTCCCTCGAAGTTGCCTACGATGATGTGATAGTCCCTTTCGATTATTGCTGAGGTGTCCTATTGGTTGCCTAATAATGACTATTCTTTTCCTTCCCTTAGACTACCTGCCTTCTCTATGGCAAGGGACAGTCTTATGGCGAACAAACTCTCGATGACCCTTCAACCTCCAGATAAAAGGACTTCCTGCCCTTCTTATGGTATGGATAGCCCTGAAAGGCTAAAAGAACTCTTTTTACAATGTTAAGGTAATTAGCTCCTAATTGCTTGCTCTGTTTTAAAATCTTTTTCTTACACTTTATCAAAAACCTTCAAAAAGGCTACGCTTATTTACCAGCTAAAGTCCTTATTTCATATCTTTTTCTTTATTCACTGCAAACATTTTCAAACAAAAAAGTGAGCTAAGCAATTAAGAGCCCATGGAAAACCATGGATGCAAAGGGTGCCTTACACCTTCCCTTTGTATAAATTACCCCCCGAACTCAAGATTTCTTTTAAAAGGTTTTTCCTGTTCTTTTAGCCTTTCTTTAATTTGGATAAAATAAAAGTCGGTGGCGACTCTTGCTTAACTGCGACATTTCTTTAAAAGTCAGTTCACCATATTACAGAACTGGCGACTCTGCTGGGGATTTTTCGAATAAAAGAGGGGTTACCTTAAAAGTATAGGATCACTTAAATGTTTTCTATTGTTTGCTTTGCTTGCTTTATTTTTCAGGGCTGTTTTGGGAATTAAATGAAGGACGAATCCTACACCCGGATTCAAGTACACCTAAGATAGGAAGTGGCATAGTCATGGCGACTTCCTTCATGTATGAGGAGGATTGGTCAATATGAGAGTTCACGCTTAAGTTAGGCCTCTATGGGTGTTCGCATGCCTCTTTTGCATGAGAGAGGTTCGTGTGGATATCTGTAGGTGAGTCGGAGCTTAAGGACCTTTAGTTACCTTTAACCCATCTTGACTTTTAGGAACGTAGTGGGGGGACTACTCTGGATGTATGTTGAGAGCATAGTCGCTACCCGATACTACAGCTCAGATAGGTTCTTTCTCAAAGTATCATTGCATGGTATGTATGTATCATGTTCGAGGGTGCTTTAGGAGGGATGACAATTCTGGGTAACTCGGTAGAACCCGTTGCTGATATCATCCTTATCGTTAGAAGTACCTTTGGGGAAGGGTAGTTACCTAGTCAAACTCCATGCAAGCCTTTAAACCTAAGGACATTTGTGTGACTTGCTTGTGTGTGTTACTAACCCTTTTATTTTCTTGCAGGATTTGCTTGTAGGACATTTCGTCCTTATTACCTCATGCTTTACTTAATGCATTACATGTGCATGAGATCATGACATCATGACATCATAACATATCATGTTAACTAACCCTTTCAAGGATCTAAGGAATTTAGGGCGCACAATTTCAGGTACTCTTATCAAGGACTGAATTCCTAAATCAAGGGGCAAGAAGATTTATTTTCCTATAGCCACATACCTTCTAAATTCAAAGGCTCAACACCTATCAAGGGGCAAGAGGATTTATTTTCCTCTAGCCATATAATTTCAACTTCAGAGGTATCCCGAATCAGAGGCGATGACCCACTCGATATGGTGAGCTTGATTCTCAAAGAATGACGCTTAAAGACGAATGTAACACCCCATAAATTTCTTTATTTAATTTAATTAATTTTTTAATTAAATATTAGAATTAATTGAATTATTTGAGAAATATGGATTGATGAAGCTAATGGACCAGTGTCGCAAGTAGCAATTGGGGGGTGTGTCAGTTGCAAAGCCTTTTACTAAAATAAGGTTATATTTTTCATAAAATAGAAAAGAGGAGGATTTTGTGAAAAGAGAACCAAAAGGGAGAAGAAAAGAGCTGAACGTGAAATTGGGAGAAGAGCAAGAGTGAAGAGCAAGGGCATCCAAGAATTCGACATCAAGGTAAGGGGGGATTCTTCTCATTAACCTCTATTATGGGTTGTATGAATGATTCAATAGAGTTTGTATGTTAGGATTCTGAATTGGATTGTATGCCGGGTTTGGGGTTTTGGGGTTTATAGAACTTTGGTTCAATTTATGTTGTGAATGATGATTGGTGTTGAATAATGATGTTAAGCTTGATTAGAAGTATGTGTAAATGTGCAAATTATGTTGTATGTGTGGTTTATTTTCTGAAATTCGTACTGGTATGATTTTGAGGGCATTTGGGATGTATAGAATGCTGTTTTCTGCAGGTAGGGGTTTCTGAAATCGCCGGTTCGCGCCGCGTGCACAGGGTTGGCGCCGCGAAGGCGTAACTTTTTCTCGTTTCGCGTCGCGTACAGGTGTTTGCACCGCGAATAGCTTGGCAGAGAGCCAAGGATTTTTGGAACGCTCAGTTGGCGCCGCGAACCAAGTTGGCACCGCGTGCTGTTGATGTTTGGGACTTTTTTTAAAAAAGTTTAACGATGCATAACTTTTTAACTGTTAGTCCGTTTGATGTGCCGTTTCGAGCACAGTGAAGCTAATTAAGCGATTTATGCAATAAAATAGTGTTTGAGTTATGACTCGATTTTATTTTAAAACACATGATTTAATTGGTTGTGGTGGTTTATGCGTACAAATGCACTGGTGAATGTTTTGACTATTAACTCGTCTTGATTGTGATTGATGATTAATATACATGTGTTGCTGATGTAAAATGTATATTTGAGATGGTTGGAAAAAAATAGCATAACTATTGTGTGACTATTGTTATTGCATCGGTTGATGATTATGATTGTTCAGTTGTTTGGTATTGATGATTAGCATGCGGTATGTGATGCATGCATTTCATAATCATGTTGTGGGCTGTATCCCTTATGGTGGTGGGACAGCGGTAGCTAATTCCCATTGTGTGGAATTGGTGAGAGAAGTAGCCGAATCTTTATGGTGGTGGATCGGTGAGATGGGTTATCCCATGTTTGGTACCACATGCATTTAGTTGCATTGCATTAGGTTGTTGTTTATAATTGTAACATGAATGGAAGTAGTCCAATGTTATAATTTGTGTGTATTTGGTTTGGATGATTGTATCTGATGAGTGTTGCTATACTATCTGAATATAATTGAATTTGGGTGAATAATGTATGAATGAAGTTGTATTGTTTATATTCCTATAACATTTGTTAATGCGCATGAAACTCACCCTTACTGTTGTTATTTTTTTCAGATTGAGGAGTAGCTTGTGTACTTGGTGAGGATTAGCTCGTCAAGTAATTCGTTAGAGTCAGTTGGGTCTGTGTCATGCTCTGGTCGTGTAACACTGGGAACGTTATTTTAGGTTGGTTGATAAATCCTTGTTTTGTTTATGGTTTATGGTTGGATCATGAGTCTCCGACTCTGGATGTTTAATTATTCAGTTGTTAAGAATATTCCGCTGTGTTAACATGATATCTGAATAATTTTTGGTTTATCGTTCCTTTATGGCATGACATGAATCTTTGTTTATTTTGTTGGAGTTGTAATACTCTTCTTCATGTTTTACTCTGATTTTTGTTAAATTTTCCGCGGGGTTTAGAAGGGTGTTACAATAGTGGTATCAGAGCATAGTCGGTCGTTTGAGTCAGAGTCTTAGTGTCGGTTAATCCTTCGTATACGAATAGTGTAAGGTTGACACTGTCGATACTCCTTGTTCTAATGAATATTGTCTGATATTTAGCAGAACAATGGCCGGAATAGGAGGAAGAAATGACGACGCGATTGCTGAGGCTCTGGGCATGATTGCTGGTGTATTAGGAGGGAATGCCAATGGAGCTGGTATTGGTGCTGACAGGCAGCTGAACAGTTTTCAGGGGAACAATCCTCCGTTGTTCAAAGGCACGCACGATCTCGAAGGCGCTCAGAGGTGGCTGAAGGAAATTGAAAGGATCTTCAGAGTGATCGATTGTGCTGAAAACCTGGAAGTGAGGTATGGGACTCACATGCTGTCTGAATAAGCCGATGATTGGTGGATGGCTAGTAGGGATGAGCTTGAATCTGCAGGTGTAGCGATCACTTGGGCTGTATTCAGGCGAGAATTCCTGAGGAGGTACTTTCCTGAGGATATTCAGGGCAAGAAAGAAGTTGAGTTTTTGGAGCTGACACAAGGTAACATGACGGTACCGGAATATGCTTCAAAGTTGGTTGAGCTGGCCAAGTACTATGTCCACTATAACAATGATGAAGCGAGCGAATTTTCGAAATGTGTTAAGTTCGAGAATGGTCTCCGTGATGAGATTAAGCAGGGAATCAGGTATCAAAGGATTCGTCGGTTTACTGATTTAGTAGATTGTAGTAGAATCTATGAAGAGGATAACCTCAAGCTGAAGTCATCTCACTCCCGCGAGTTGGTTGACAAGAAAGGGAAGAAGCCTATGGATCGTGGTAAACCATATGGTAGGGGTAATTATAAGGCTGGAGGTTGGAAGAAGCCTAGTGGGGGAGACTCTAGTGCTCCTGTTAAGTGCTTTAAGTGTGGGGAACCGGGACATCATGTTCACGAGTGCAAAAGCGAAGAGAAGAAGTGCTACAGGTGTGGTAAAGCAGGCCACATTGCTGTTGACTGCAAGGGAAGGACTGTGACTTGTTATAATTGTGGTGAAGAGGGCCATATTAGTCCACAGTGTCTTAAGCCAAAGAAGAATCAAGCTGGGGGTAAAGTTTTCGCTTTATCAGGTTCAGAGACTACTCCAGAGGATCGATTGATTAAAGGTACGTGTTTTATCCATGGCACTCCTTTAATTGCAATAATAGATACTGGAGCAACTCACTCGTTTATTTCGTTGGATTGTGCTAAACGTCTGAACTTGGAAATATCTGATATTCATGGAAGTATGATCATTGACACTCCTGCGTCGGGTTCAGTGACTACTTCGTTTGCCTGTTTGAACTGTCCAATTGATATTTTTGGTAGAGAGTTCGGAATGGACTTAGTGTGCCTTCCTTTGGAACAACTTGATGTCATCCTGGGTATGAATTGGTTGCAATTTAATCGGGTTCATATCAACTGTTTCACGAAGACAGTTATTTTTCCTGAAGATGTCGGTGTTGAGAGCCTAGCAATGACGGCTAGACAAGTGGGAGAAGCCATGAAGGACGAGGCTGCCGTGTTTATGTTGATTGCATCCATGGAAGTGAAGAAGAAAGTGGTGAGTAGTGACTTACCGGTAGTATGTGAATTTCCAGAAGTCTTTCCAGAAGATGTAAGAGAGTTACCGCCAGAGAGGGAGGTAGAATTTGCTATTGAGTTAGTTCCTGGAACTAGTCCTGTGTCGATGGCGCCGTATCGTATGTCGGCATCTGAGTTAGCAGAGTTGAAGAATCAGCTAGAAGAATTACTGGAAAAAGAATTCATTCGTCCTAGTGTGTCACCGTGGGGTGCGTCGGTGTTGTTAGTAAAGAAGAAAGAAGGCTCTATGAGATTGTGTGTGGATTATAGACAGCTGAATAAAGTTACTATCAAGAATCGGTATCCATTACCGAGGATTGATGATTTGATGGATCAATTGGTTGGTGCGAGTGTGTTCAGCAAAATTGACTTGAGGTCGGGATATCATCAGATTTGGGTGAAGACGGACGATATTCAGAAAACGACATTTAGAACAAGGTAAGGTCATTACGAGTATACAGTGATGCCATTTGGAGTAACTAATGCGCCAGGTGTTTTCATGGAGTATATGAATAGGATCTTTCATCCTTACCTGGATCAGTTCGTGGTGGTATTTATCGATGATATTCTAATATATTCTAAGAGTGAAGAAGAACATGCAGCGCATCTAAGGGTGGTATTAGAACTACTGAAGGAAAAGAAACTTTATGCAAAACTGTCAAAGTGTGAGTTCTGGCTAAGTGAAGTAAGCTTTCTTGGGCATGTAATTTCTAAAGATGGTATTGCCGTTGACCCAACTAAAGTAGAAGCAGTGTCTCAATGGGAAGCTCCGAAGTCAGTTTTCGAAATCCGTAGTTTCCTTGGTCTTGCGGGTTACTATAGAAAGTTCATTGAAGGTTTTTCAAAGTTAGCGTTGCCGTTAACTAAGTTGACTAGGAAGGGTCAAGCATTCATCTGGGATTCGAAATGTGAATAAGGATTCCAAGAGTTGAAGAAGAAGTTGACTAGTGCGCCGATCTTGATTTTGCCGAATCCGGCGGAATCTTTTGTTGTATATTGTGATGCTTCGTTGTTGGGATTAGGAGGTGTACTAATGCAGAATCAACAGGTAGTCGCTTATGCGTCGAGACAACTCAAAGTACATGAGAAAAACTATCCAACTCATGACTTAGAGTTGGCAGCAGTGGTATTTGTGTTGAAATTGTGGAGACATTATCTGTATGGTTCGAGGTTTGAAGTGTTTAGTGATCACAAGAGCCTGAAGTATCTCTTTGATCAAAAAGAGCTGAATATGAGGCAAAGAAGATGGTTAGAATTCCTCAAGGATTATGATTTTGGACTGAATTACCATCCGGGTAAAGCAAACGTGGTTGCCGATGCTTTGAGTAGGAAGTCCTTGCATATGTCTATGTTGATGGTAAGAGAATTGGATTTAATTGAACAATTCAGAGATTTGAGTTTAGTATGCGAAGACACTCCTGTCAGTATTGAGTTGGGTATGTTGAAACTGACTAGTGGTATTCTGGAAGAGATTCGAGAGGGTCAGAAAGCTGATGTAGAGTTGGTGGATAAGTTGACTCTGATTAACCAAGGCAAGGGAGGTGAATTCATAATTGACGGGAATGGTATTATAAGGTTTGGTAATCGTGTTTGTGTTCCTAATGTTTCCGAATTGAGGAAGAGTGTTCTCGAAGAAGGACATCGTAGTGGATTGAGTATTCATCCTGGTGCTACCAAGATGTATCATGATTTAAAGAAGCTGTTTTGGTGGCCTGGAATGAAAAAGGAAATAGCTGAATTTGTCTATGCTTGTCTGACTTGCCAGAAGTCGAAAATTGAGCATCAGAAACCGTATGGGGCTATGCAAGCGTTATTTATTCCAGAATGGAAGTGGGATAGTATATCTATGGATTTTGTTTCTGGTTTGCCGAAGACGGTGAAGAACTATGAAGCCATTTGCGTTATTGTGGATATGTTGACAAAGTCTACTCATTTTATACCAATGAGAATGGATTACCCGATGGAGAAGCTGGCTCAATTGTACATTGAGAAGATAGTGAGCTTACATGGTATTCCTTCGAGCATCGTGTCAGATAGAGATCCAAGGTTTACATCCAAATTTTGGGAAGGTTTGCAGAAGGCTTTGGGTACTAAGCTGAGATTGTCCAAGAAACGACGGAAAAGATTAAGATGATTCAGGAGAAGATGAAGGCTTCTCAAAGTCGTCAGAAGAGTTATCATGACAAGAGGCGGAGAACACTTGAATTTCAAGAAGGAGATCACGTGTTTATGAGAGTTACTCCTATGACTGGTATCGGACGAGCTCTAAAGTCAAGGAAGTTGACTCCGTGTTTTATTGGTCCGTTTCAGATTTCAGAAAGAGTAGGAGATGTGGCGTATCGCATTGTGTTGCCACCGACGCTTGCAAATCTGCATGATGTATTCCATGTGTCGCAGTTGAGGAAATACATTGCTGATCCGTCGCATGTGATCCAAGTGCATGATGTACAGGTAAAGGATAATCTGACAGTTGAAGCTTTGCCTATGAGGATTGAAGATCGGAAGGTGAAACAATTGCGTGGCAAGGAGATAGCGTTGGTCAGAGTAGCTTGGGGAGGACCAGCCGGTGGAAATGTTACATGGGAATTGGAGATCCAGATGAAGGACTCCTACCCGGAACTCTTTGCCTAAGGTATGTTTTCGAGGACGAAAACTTTTCTAGTGGGGGAGGGTTGTAACACCCCATAAATTTCTTTATTTAATTTAATTAATTTTTTAATTAAATATTAGAATTAATTGAATTATTTGAGAAATATGGATTGATGAAGCTAATAGGCCAGTGTCGCAAGTAGCAATTGGGGGGTGTGTCAGTTGCAAAGCCTTTTACTAAAATAAGGTTATATTTTTCATAAAATAGAAAAGAGGAGGATTTTGTGAAAAGAGAACCAAAAGGGAGAAGAAAAGAGCTGAACGTGAAATTGGGAGAAGAGCAAGAGTGAAGAGCAAGGGCATCAAAGAATTCGACATCGAGGTAAGGGGGGATTCTTCTCATTAACCTCTATTATGGGTTGTATGAATGATTCAATAGAGTTTGTATGTTAGGATTCTGAATTGGATTGTATGCCGGGTTTGGGGTTTTGGGGTTTATAGAACTTTGGTTCAATTTATGTTGTGAATGATGATTGGTGTTGAATAATGATGTTAAGCTTGATTAAAAGTATGTGTAAATGTGCAAATTATGTTGTATGTGTGGTTTATTTTCTGAAATTCGTACTGGTATGATTTTGAGGGCATTTGGGATGTATAGAATGCTGTTTTCTGCAGGTTGGGGTTTCTGAAATCGCCGGTTGGCGCCGCGTGCACAGGGTTGGCGCCGCGAACAGGTGGGCAGAATGCCAGGATGTTGTGATACGCACAGGTCGCGCCGCGTGCATAGTGTTGGCGCTACGAAGGCGTAACTTTTTCTCGTTTCGCATCGCGTAAAGGTGTTTGCGCCGCGAATTGCTTGGCAGAGAGCCAAGGATTTTTGGAACGCTTAGTTGGCGCCGCGAACCAAGTTGGCGCCGCGTGCTGTTGATGTTTGGGACTTTTTTTAAAAAAGTTTAACGATGCATAACTTTTTAACTGTTAGTCCGTTTGATGTGCCGTTTCGAGCATAGTGAAGCTAATTAAGCGATTGATGCAATAAAATAGTGTTTGAGTTGTGACTCGATTTTATTTTAAAACACTTGATTTAATTGGTTGTGGTGGTTTATGCGTACAAATGCACTGGTGAATGTTTTGACTATTAACTCGTCTTGATTGTGATTGATGATTAATATACATGTGTTGCTGATGTAAAATGTATATTTGAGATGGTTGGAAAAAAATAGCATAACTATTGTGTGGCTATTGTTATTGCATCGGTTGATGATTATGATTGTTCAATTGTTTGGTATTGATGATTAGCATGCGGTATGTGATGCATGCATTTCATAATCATGTTGTGGGCTGTATCCCTTATGGTGGTGGGACAGCGGTAGCTAATTCCCATTGTGTGAAATTGGTGAGAGAAGTAGCCGAATCTTTATGGTGGTGGATCGGTGAGATGGGTTATCCCATGTTTGGTACCACATGCATTTAGTTGCATTGTGTCGCTACCGCGAAAAATAGAATCAGAGTTGCCACTAATATATTCATCCCATCGCGGGAAAGGAATATCAGGAACCTAACTCGAAACAAGGACAAGGTCTTTCGACCAGAGAACAGGGCACGGGAGTCGGTTACGCGAGGGGAAGGTGCTAGCACCCCTCACGCCCATCGTACTCGATGGTATCCACCTATGTTTGTTTCTATCTAAAGGGTGTATCTATGTCTAAAGCCTAAATGCGAATGCATGCAAAAGAAAAAATACGGGGAAAAGAAGGAATTATTTACAAGTGTGCTCGCTTAGGCCCCGCGACCCAATGCCTACGTATCCCTTAAAAGGAATCAGAGCGACCGTAGTTCGGCTCCATAGTTTCCATTTGTTTTGTGTTTTTTAGTTGAACAGAGGTTAATGTCACAATCCACGATGCTCGACCCTTGGAGACTTATACGCCTATTTTTGGAAAGGACTTAACTTGTTCTTATGTGCCTAACAAGGCAAAAGAAAAGCAAGAGTTTGGTTTGTGTCTTTTATTGTAATTCCATGATGACGAAACCCACTACAAGGCTTCGCATCATTTCCTTACTTTGTTTTAAGTCTGAGCCTTTTATTAAGCATTTTAAATGTTTTTGGTTGGGTATTTTTTAAGGGAATTTATTTGTGACTTAGATCATACCAAAAAAGAGTTTTTTTTTTAATATTTAGAGAATGCACATCGAGGCCTACGCCACAATCGTTTCTCTAAATAGCGGTTAAGAAATACAGAGTTTTTTTTGAATATTTAGAGAATGCACATCGAGGCCTACGCCACAATCGTTTCTCTAAATAGCGGTTAAGAAATACACCGAGGCCTACGCCTCAATCATTTCTCTTCCGCTAAGTAGGAAAGAACATACATCGGGGCCTACACCCCAATCATTTCTTCCCTACTATAAAAAATAGTAGCGGTATGATCCTCATCGGTATTTATTAAGTTTTTTAAGATTGAAAAGAAAAAAGAAATGAGCAAGGGGAACTAACCTATTCTCTAATCTAATTGTTAATGTTCTATAATTCCTAAAATCTAAGGGAAAATCTACCTAAAGTTATCATGTTAATGGAATATATTCTAAAAGGAGCAAACAAATGATATTGACAAAATAGGCCCAAAATATGGCCAAAAAGCTAAGCAACAAGATTACACAACAATTATACAAAGATAGCATGAAAATGATACAAAAGCATAAGAGAAGCAATTCAAGTATTAGTACAAAATTAGTCTAAAAAATACTACTATCTTTTTATTGATTTTATGAAAATGAACTAAAAAAAACATCTAGAAATCTAACACAAGTTTAATGGTTTTATTGTTTTTATTATCTAAAAAATATAGCAAAGAAAGACCAAGTAAAAATCTAAAATCTATCAATTTCTTATGTGAGTCGGGTGTGTGAAATCAGAACGGTGGTGCTGAGGAATAAAGGCACAGGGCCCATTGAACTGGCCCATCAGCGGTATTTTTTTGTTCAGAATTTCTATGTCAAAAAAAGACAACAAGAAGGTGCATTGGGCCAAGGAGTGTGTAGACAGCAATTTCGTGAAAACAAGGCCCAATGTGTTGATCCCTGATGATTTTGTTCAGATTTTTATAGTAAAAGGACATGATGTGTGGGCCTTAGGGGATTCAGCAACAATAGCCCAACGAAATGTCTTGATCCAAAGCAAAAATTCAGATTTTATGCTCATTAATCCACTTCAAACTGTACACTAAACCCAGTTAACCTCCATTAATATCCATCTAATCAACACTTTATGAAATCAAATGATCTAAACTTTATGCTAAATTAACTCACTTAATTGCAGTTAATAATAATAAGATTCAATTAACCGGAATATGCATTAATCAAAAAAATAAAAAGAGGGGAATTAGGTTAAAATATAATGTGACCTTTCATATTCACGACTTCTCAAAGTGTCTTCTCCCTCACTCCCGATGTAACCCGGCGCGGCGCGGTGGTGGAGAAATTCATCTTCTCCGACGAGGCAAACTCCAACGCCGCCATGACCAGCGCCTCTTCGCTCTCTCCTCACACAAAACGCGGCGGCCGGAGAACTTACGCGAGTTCTCCTTCTCCGGCGAACAGCGACCTCTCTCATCTCCTCACCGATAACCTCTCGCCTCCTTCGCGTTGCATATCTCTCTCACTTGTGGCGGTGTTCACCATCTCGATCTCATCTCGACCGAATCAAGCTTTTTCACGTCTCTCCTCTCTGTTGAATGCGTTGTAGTGTTGTTGTTTGCAGATTGTAGACGATGCAGTGAAGATAATTGATGATGTTGAAGACTTGACGACACAGGTTGCTACACGGAGTCGTTGTGCGATGATGATATTGATTGCGGATACAAGGAGTTATCAATGAAGCGTGATGAAGATGATGACTCGCGGTTTCTATGAAGCTGAGATGAAGAACAAGGTTCTTGCGCGTGAAGTTCGTTGATGAAATTTCAGAGTAAAGGTTGAAGGTGGTTAGAGGTGAGTTCTCTTCTTCTGTTAATCCTTTCTTTCTGTGAATCTTCTGTTACGTGAATGATTGAAGAGAAGAGGGAATTTTTCAGGTTTGAGGTGAAAGTGGAGATTGAAGAATTGAGGATTCAAGAGTAATGGTAGTGATGCTGCGATGAAGAGGTGAAGGTTAAGGTGATGAAGGTTGAAGAATTCTGGTTATTATCTGAGAAGTGATTTTTGTGGTGAAGAATCGATGCAGAGGAAGAAGATTGGTGATGGAAGGTTTTTGAATTGATGATGAGATGATGAAGATTATGGAGAGAATTGAAGATTGAGGAGAAGAGAAAGAGAGTGATGAAGTGGATGAAAAGTAAATGGTGCCTGAACCTCTGAACTGAGAGTGTGGTTCTGTTATATAGAGGTTAGTCAAGTTCTGCTTTTTATTGGAGGTTATAGGTTTGGGGAATGATTCTGTTATGGCAGTTATATGATGGTTAGGAAGTTAGTTATTAGGTGGTTTTGAAGCTAGTTATGATTCAGTTTTTGGTAGTTATTCTGTTAGGAGTGTGGAGAGTTAGTTATAGGTTGTTAATTCTGTTTTTTCCTTTTCTTTCTTATCATAATTTCCTTCTGCTTTTTTCCTTTTGATTTCTGTTGCCTATAATTGAGTTGAGAGAGCCTGGTCAGAAGTTGAGAAGAGTTTGTTATGACTCTGTTTTCTGATTTCATCCCTCTTCTACTATATATATGATACTGAGTTACTATTTTCCTCTGATTTTCTGGTGTATCAGTTAACTATGTGTGAATGCCTTTTTTTTCTGAGTTCTGAACCAGAGCTTTTATTCGAGTTGCAAGTCCGTATCGGTTCACCACAAAAGTCGGTTTTTCTTTAGCTGGGCAGCCGCTTCATTTTTGTATCCAGGTCGGTTTTGAAGCAAGGATCAAGCTTTTAGGAATATGTCCTCTTTCTTTTGTAATTCCATCTGTTTTGTAATGGACATTTGTGTATATGGATTGGACTGAATATTGTAGAAGCTCCATGAAGATTAATGAAGTTTTAGTTTTTCATTGCAATTTGATACTTCTCTTTTTGTAAAGAACTTTGAATTCTCTTTTTGTAAAGAACTTTGAATGTTAGGCCCAATTTGAGACCAAAGTTGAATGACATTGAACTTCAACTATATTTCTTTTGTATTTTTGAATGAATTTGATGATGTTGAATGGAACTCAAAACACTATTAGAATCTTGTAATTTTTGATCTCGAAGACACATTTCTAATACACAAATCCTTCTTCTTCTTTTTTTTGAGAACTTGCACCCAATTTAAGAACTTTGGTTCCTTTTTATTCATCCTTCAAACTCAAATCCGTTTCGACCCTCAATGGACAAAAACCAAATCACTTTGCCGCTTCAATAAGCTCCGACTCAATTCAAATCCTTTAATCTAAATGTGAGTCAAGCAACCAATATTAGGAAGAATAGCGCCTTGGTCTTTGAAACAGTCATATCATACAGAATATGGGCTTCATGTATTAAAAGACAGGTGGATCCACTACTCCATAAACCACGGTTATTGCATCATAACTACCTTAAGAGATCCTTGAAGAATATAAGAATTGAAGCACAACAAGAAATCCAATAAATCTCAGTGAATTAATGATTGTGTATGCCACATATAAGAAACTCTTTATTATTTTCTTGATTTTTGGAGAATCTTCATAGAGAAAAACTCTGTAGCCTTAGGAGAAAGAAGTCCACCATGAACGACCATATAAAACCTTAACTTTCAAGATCCTTGATCCAATGCAAAGTTATTTGATTAATGAATGTGTGAATGTTAGATGGCCTAAATGACAGATGCATATGAATGTGGAGCAAAAACCAGTTAGGAATAAATATGTGGGCAAATTTTGGGGTGCAACAGCTGCCCCTATTCAATCTGCTTGGACCTGAATGTACGAACGACATGAGTTCGGGACATTTGAGGTGTAAGTGGATTGAATACCCATCAGTACCATCAAAATTTGCGCTCTGGAGTAACAACTCTGAAGAGACTTTTGCAATTGTGAATTTGAAAGAGGACACCAGTTACTACTGATTCCAACCAAGGGATACAATTAACTGCTTGATATAATCAAGAAACGCCAGTCAACTACTGGACCTTTGCCGATAACAACTGGATTTTGAAGGGAAGGACTAATAACAAGCAGACCTAGCCGAAGGATGCCTGTAACCACAGGACTTTAAGGAAAAGGCTAGTAACCACTAGACTCGACCAAAGGATGCCTGTAACAACAGGACTTTTGCTGGTAACAACTAGACTTTGAAGGATAGGACTAATAACAATCAGACCTAACTAAAGGATGCCTGTAACAACAGGACTTTAAAGGAACACACTAGTAACAACTAGAACTGACCAAAGGATGCCTGTAACAACAGGACTTTTGCTGGTAACAACCAGACTTTGAAGGAAAGGACTAATAACAATCAGACCTAACCAAAGGATGCCTGTAACAACAGGACTTTAAAGAAAAGGCTGGTAACCACTAGACTTTTGCTGGTAACAACCAGACTTTGAAGGAAAGGACTAATAACAACCAGACCTAACCAAAGGATGCCTGTAACAACAGGACTTTACAGGAACAGACTAGTAACAACTAGAACTGACCAAGGGATGCCTGTAACAACAGGACTTTTGCTGGTAACAACCAGAATTTAAAGGAGAGGACCAATAACAATCAGACCTAACCAAAGGATGCCTGTAACAACAGGACTTTAGAGGAACAGACTAGTAACAACTAGAAGTGACCAAAGGATGCCTGTAACAACAGGACTTTTGCTGGTAACAACCAAACTTTGAAGGATGCCCATAACCATGGGACTTTTGAAAGAGATGCTAATAATCATTGGACGTTATTGAGGAGGACTAGTAACGACTAGACTCTTATTGGGGATGTTGATGAACACTGAATTTGAAGGCGATGCCAATAACCATTGGGCTTGACTGAAAGAAAGGCTAGTGACAACTAGAATCAATCAGGGGATGCCAGTAAACACTGGGCTTTCAAGAAGGTATTGATGCTTGCGGAGTGCAAGAGCTACATGAATCCCACAGGCCAACAGGCGGGGTATAAATCTTCAAAAAGTGGCAATCATTTGAATTGCCACACACCAAGTATGGTTATCCAAATGATTGAAAAATGAGATGGGTTGAATGCCCACCCTCATTCGCACTCTATTATGCACGCGGCATGCGGGAAAATAACCAAAACAAGACTAGTAACGACTAGACTCGACACGCGGATGACAGTAACCACTGAAAAAATTCTGAGATATTGATGCTTGCGAAGCATAAGAATTACATGGATCCCTCAGGCCAAAAGGCGGGGTGTAATCTTCAAGAGTGGCATTCATTCGAGTTGCCACACACCAAGTATCATTACCCAAATGATTGAAAATGAAATGGGTTGAATGCCCATCCTCATTCGCACTCTAATATGCACGCAGCATACGGGAAAATAACCAAGGCAAACTTGCAATAAGCAAGAGATATCCCTTATGTAAAAGGCAGTAAGGGGACTCACAAAATGAATACAAAGAGAGGACTGGTGACGACCAGACTCTATTAGATGATGCCAGTAAACACTGGACTTTGAAGGAGGTATTGATTACTTACGGAACATAAGAACTACATGGTTCCCTCAGGCCAAAAGGCGGGGTGTAATTCTACAAGAGCGACAATCACTTGAATTGCCACACACAAAGTATGGGTTATCCAAGCAATTGAACTTAACAAAAGGGATATAACCAAAGAAACAATGATCTTGAGGAAGAAAGACTTCGTATCCAATCCATATTAGAGGGAGAAAGTGAGACTTCTTTTGGGGATATATTACCTTGTGCCTTGGAAGCACATACAAACTTGGCTTATGCATTGATACATGTTTGAATTTTTTTCAATGGCGTAATGCTCCATTTTCATGGAAATGCTACGCGTTTGAGGATGCCATGTTTTATGCAATGAAATTATATGCAAAATGCCAAATAAAGGCATTAGTGTGATAGAGAAGCAAAATCATTGGGGTCCCTTCAGGGAATATTCCATTGTCTTTTTGATCGAGCTTCGTCTCTGACCTCGGGAGAGGTAAACACCAGAGAGAATCCCCTTAGTGTTAAGAACTCTATGGGGATGGAAATCTTTCAAGATACCCCTTCTTGTTGTTGACTTGCAAAGCACAACATAACTTATGACTTCTCACCATGTGCCATGCTTTGAGGATTTTCAGCTTGAGGAGATTCCCTCAATTCACCATGGTGGGGATTAGAAATCCGGATAAGGAACCCTTGTTGGGAAGATTGGAACACTCCTAGGAGAAATAAACTCCTATGCTCGTGGAATGGAACAAACTCTCAGGAGAAATAAACTCCTATACTCGGGGAGAGATTTTTCCAGGAGAAATAAACTCCTAGGCTTGAGGAGAGACTTTTCTCAGGAGAAAAGTTCCTATGCTTGAGGAATGGGATCAACTCTCAGGAGAAATAAACTCCTATACTCGGGGAAAGAGTAACTTGCTGGGGAAAAGCATTATGATACTCCTCTATTATGTGATGGCCAATTACACTTTACAAGTGAATGACAGTTCCTTCAATACAAACACAAAAGATCATGCCTCAGGCTTCCTATCTTACGAAGATATTTTCCTCGAAAGGATCCTTATTCCCCAATTAATTGAGATCACTTGCCCCAACATATTCATACATTTGAAATATTCTTTCCCTTGATCAACAGATCCTTGAAGAGAGTTTTCGAATCTCGACGTAACTGCCCCAGATTGATTGAATTTTGAGAGAGATGTCTCGACGTCACTGCCTCAGATTGGTTGAAATCAAGAGAGATTCCTCGAATTGATTGACCCAAATTAATTGGATTTGAGAGGTCACACCTCGATTTGATTGCCCTGATTATGTACATCTTATCATAGTCCTCGAGTTTACTTCCCTTGAAGGTCAAACAAACTGTCATAGCAACTTTATCATACTCGATGGAGTCTTCAAACTCTTCCCCTCAGGGTACTTAATCAAAATGCATCTACTCAACAGAGTATTCATACTTCTCCCCTCAGGGTAATCAATCAAAGAAGGTATCAACTGATTTTCTCAATGGAGTATTCAACCCTTTTCCCCCTCAGGGTAACCAATCAAAGAAACATCAATTGTTCATACTCAACGGAGTCTACAAGCCACGTGCCCCTTGATAATCAATCCATGAGAGCCTCTTACTCCACGGAGTTCTCAAGTCTCTTGCACCTTGACATGATCAATCTCTTCATGGATTCTAATCATAGGAACTTCCTTGATGTTTAAGAAAATGTTTTGTATGCAAAAGAATGTTAATTCTAAGAATGATGATTCTAATGCAAAGCCTATGCTAGTCTTGAAGTTTAAAAACTTGTTATGCAATGAGGTGGCCACCTCTTGTGAATGAAAGATAAAGTGGGCATAAAATACCAACATAGATATGTGTTACGCTTCATTGGGAGTCAGCTAAACGCTATCTCTTCGGAGTGCATTTTCGAAATAAACCATACTTCAATTAGGACTTTTAAGGGTTGTAACTTGGCCTGGTTCATGGTTTTCAGAAACAAAGGATTTTTAGGCTCAAAATTATTTGGTGCCCACCCCCTTCGTGATGTTCTCCAGTCCTAAATTCAGTTAACTAAACATGAGTGCTCATCCCTCGCAAGGAATTTTAAGATGGTTGAGGAATCGATGAGGTATTTTTGGACATGGCAGTCGCTCACCTTTTATTCTTCTGATTCATTGTCACACGACCTTGTTCTTGCTTTATTTTCACCATCATTTTTCTTTTTATTGCTATATTTTTTTCTTTCATCCTTTTTTCTTTTCTTTTTTTTTGCCATTTTTTTTTGCTCTTTTTTTTTGAACAAGTCGTGTGACCTCGCATTTTCTTTGATTCATTGGAAGTGATTGCGACTGCCTCATTCCATGATTGATGAAGGATTACGATTGTGGTATCGTCATCCTTTGACCTCTTGGTAGGTGAAGGATAACCATCACAGTTTTGACTTTCCTCAACCTTTTGAAGGATAACCATTGTTGTATCCTTAGATGCATATCATTTGTGAGTTCTGAACACTTGATCAAGTTAAATGAACGCTACCCTGCCCCAGGGTTAAAAATAAGGGTTTTCTCTGAACACAAAAGAAACTCCTACTTCAAGGTTCAAAGGGATTAACGAGGGTCTATCTCCCTTATATCCCGGTGTTTGGGGATTTGAAACAATGCCTGTACATCATCAGCAGGGTTTTATTCAAAAACACACAATTAGGGATTTTGCATTTTTATATCATCATTCACCCTCTGCTCATTGCCTAAGCAAGAGATTAATAAAGTTGGTATCGTAATGCCAAAATATTTTTTTTTTAGTGAAAACGAATGGATTACTTCAAGACAAACATAAACAATGTATTATGATTTTCATTCAGAAATTAACAAGTTTTTACATGCTAGCAATGCTTAAACAAACAATGGAATGCTACAAATGAGAATGCAATAAAGAACTAAATGAATACCCTTGTAGAGGAGACTTGACTCCGTATGGACTTATTGCTCTCGAATACCTTTTGCAGTTTTAATACCCCATTGAGACTTCGATTTGTGCATAAAACCTCTTGGAGTGGATGTGGTTGTTCTGAAGTAAGCGAGGACCTGAATTTTGCCTTTGAATGTCCTACCACCTTCAGTTGAATGGCTAGGTGCCCCAGCATGGTAGCCACTTAGCATTATCATATGTTCCTTCCACGCACTTTAGACTACTTCCCAGAAAATATTCCAACAAAGGCATGCAAGAGTGGTGCATTTTTGCATTACTTTAGGGATTCGAGCAATGCGAATGATGCAATACTCCAGATAGACAATGTCTTGCTTATCCCACGGTCGGGAGCCCCAAATATAGATGCTAGAACAATAATCACCATCATGACTGAAAGAATATAGCATTATCATCGAACTCGAGAGAGCTATATTTGGTTAGGAAGACCCACACCACAAATCTTAACCAACTGAGATTCTAACCAACAGGGAAGTAATTGGGCACAAGGCATTAGAATTACATCAATTTATTTCTCATAATCTTTCTTTCTCTATTGACGGGCAAATGTCATTGAGAAGAAAATTCCAAGAAGAGGTGACACATGATATGAAGCAACGGCCTGAGAATGAGAAATGTCTTCGTAGAATACTCTTGATTATCGCATGGCAAAAGATTCTGACTGAGTTGCACAAAAATTTGTAGTGCTTTAGGGATTCGAGCGCTGCAAATGGCGCAATGCTCAAGATAGACAATGTCTTGCTTATCCCTCGATCGGGAGCCCCACGCAATTTCCACATATGTACAAGTGATGATTACCACTTTGGCTTGCACGTCCAAACTGATTAGAGATAGAATAAATGACCTTTACAGCTCTTGACATCAAGAACTAGGCACAATCCAACAATGTCTAAATCAAGGGAGTCACAATCTTTTATGGCTTTCAACCTTTTCTCCAATAGGTGGAACCTTTTTTTTCATTTTTCAATAGTCGGAAACTTGAAGACTTCAATTTCCAAATTGTTCTCATGATGTGAAGACTCCTTAACCTGAATAGGAATCTCAACATTATATCAGACATTCTGAATCATACGATCTTCCCCTTGGTAACATTAACATTCGCATTTGGCCTCTAAGGAAGTTGTCTCAATTCTTCGTGTCTAAAAACAAGGGCTTGAATAGCCTCCATAGACTGATTCAGGTTAATCCCCATTTTTGTCCTCATCTCATTCAAATCTTCACGGAGTTGTTCCATTATTAACTTTCAAGCACATAGCGGTGAGAAGTCTATTTGTTGCTGAAGTCAGAATCTGAGTAAAAAGGGCCCCCATAATCTTCTGAGAGGACTATGAAATGCATGATAGTATGAATGCATGTTTCATTTCTAAGGGATCCTAAAGTCTTTTCATCAACTTTTATTTCTCTTTTATCAAAGCTTTTTTTCTTTCTTTTTTGCATATAGTATCTTTTCTTTTTTTCATTTCCATCTTTTCTATTTTTCTACTTTTTTTTTTCCTTTTTTTTTTGGAAATAGACTTTAGAATCCCCCACAAATGAAGTGGATAAAGTAATGATGTTATGCAATGCAAAGGCATGGGATCAAGGTCCATATAATACTAGTATCCACTGTACAATCCTCTGAATAACTGGTGTAGGTCAGATGTAACAGGATCAAAGGTCCAACACCTTTTTGAATACCCAGGAGAACCAATAGTCACCAACAGAACTGAATAGTCACCAACGGTACCTGTCATGTATATCCCTCCCCACTCACAGGTGAATCTAGGTCAGGGTAGGTCAAAAGGCAACCAGCGTTATCAGTTCTCCTGAGATACCACCATTGTTGCATCTACATGCCAACGATGATACCCCATTTGAACCTCGACTGGGCGTGGGTCTCATGATCGCACTAGACAAGACCTGACATCTCATCGGCGTCATGACTATCCACTCTATCCTAGGTATCCTATGTGTCAACTCTGGCCTGGGTATTGGGCCTTTTACCTCATATAACATCCCACCCAACCTGCAAAACAAAGCAGAAAAATATGTGGTCCCCACGGGGACGCATAATATAGTCCAGATGCATGATATGCAAGCGGAAAATAAACATGATGTGCAAGCATATATACAACATGTAAACACATAAGCAAACAAACAAAGAAACACCCAAAAACAAACAAACAAAGGCTAGGATCGACTCGCTAAGAACGGACCAGCACAGGTCTAGCAACGTCCCCAGCAGAGTCGCCAGCTGTCGCTACCGCGAAAAATAGAATCAGAGTCGCCACTAATATATTCATCCCATCGCGGGAAAGGAATATCAGGAACCTAACTCGAAACAAGGACAAGGTCTTTCGACCAGAGAACAGGGCACGGGAGTCGGTTACGCGAGGGGAAGGTGCTAGCACCCCTCACGCCCATCGTACTCGATGGTATCCACCTATGTTTGTTTCTATCTAAAGGGTGTATCTATGTCTAAAGCCTAAATGCGAATGCATGCAAAAGAAAAAATACGGGGAAAAGAAGGAATTATTTACAAGTGTGCTCGCTTAGGCCCCGCGACCCAATGCCTACGTATCCCTTAAAAGGAATCAGAGCGACCGTAGTTCGGCTCCATAGTTTCCATTTGTTTTGTGTTTTTTAGTTGAACAGAGGTTAATGTCACAATCCACGATGCTCGACCCTTGGAGACTTATACGCCTATTTTTGGAAAGGACTTAACTTGTTCTTATGTGCCTAACAAGGCAAAAGAAAAGCAAGAGTTTGGTTTGTGTCTTTTATTGTAATTCCATGATGACGAAACCCACTACAAGGCTTCGCATCATTTCCTTACTTTGTTTTAAGTCTGAGCCTTTTATTAAGCATTTTGAATGTTTTTGGTTGGGTATTTTTTAAGGGAATTTATTTGTGACTTAGATCATACCAAAAAAGAGTTTTTTTTTTAATATTTAGAGAATGCACATCGAGGCCTACGCCACAATCGTTTCTCTAAATAGCGGTTAAGAAATACAGAGTTTTTTTTGAATATTTAGAGAATGCACATCGAGGCCTACGCCACAATCGTTTCTCTAAATAGCGGTTAAGAAATACACCGAGGCCTACGCCTCAATCATTTCTCTTCCGCTAAGTAGGAAAGAACATACATCGGGGCCTACACCCCAATCATTTCTTCCCTACTATAAAAAATAGTAGCGGTATGATCCTCATCGGTATTTATTAAGTTTTTTAAGATTGAAAAGAAAAAAGAAATGAGCAAGGGGAACTAACCTATTCTCTAATCTAATTGTTAATGTTCTATAATTCCTAAAATCTAAGGGAAAATCTACCTAAAGTTATCATGTTAATGGAATATATTCTAAAAGGAGCAAACAAATGATATTGACAAAATAGGCCCAAAATATGGCCAAAAAGCTAAGCAACAAGATTACACAACAATTATACAAAGATAGCATGAAAATGATACAAAAGCATAAGAGAAGCAATTCAAGTATTAGTACAAAATTAGTCTAAAAAATACTACTATCTTTTTATTGATTTTATGAAAATGAACTAAAAAAAACATCTAGAAATCTAACACAAGTTTAATGGTTTTATTGTTTTTATTATCTAAAAAATATAGCAAAGAAAGACCAAGTAAAAATCTAAAATCTATCAATTTCTTATGTGAGTCAGGGGTGTGAAATCAGAATGGTGGTGCTGAGGAATAAAGGCACAGGGCCCATTGAACTGGCCCATCAGCGGTATTTTTTTGTTCAGAATTTCTATGTCAAAAAAAGACAACAAGAAGGTGCATTGGGCCAAGGAGTGTGTAGACAGCAATTTTGTGAATACAAGGCCCAATGTGTTGATCCCTGATGATTTTGTTCAGATTTTTATAGTAAAAGGACATGATGTGTGGGCCTTAGGGGATTCAGCAACAATAGCCCAACGAAATGTCTTGATCCAAAGCAAAAATTCAGATTTTATGCTCATTAATCCACTTCAAACTGTACACTAAACCCAGTTAACCTCCATTAATATCCATCTAATCAACACTTTATGAAATCAAATGATCTAAACTTTATGCTAAATTAACTCACTTAATTGCAGTTAATAATAATAAGATTCAATTAACCGGAATATGCATTAATCAAAAAAATAAAAAGAGGGGAATTAGGTTAAAATATAATGTGACCTTTCATATTCACGACTTCTCAAAGTGTCTTCTCCCTCACTCCCGATGTAACCCGGCGCGGCGCGGTGGTGGATAAATTCATCTTCTCCGACGAGGCAAACTCCAACGCCGCCATGACCAGCGCCTCTTCGCTCTCTCCTCACACAAAACGCGGCGGCCGGAGAACTTACGCGAGTTCTCCTTCTCCGGCGAACAGCGACCTCTCTCATCTCCTCACCGATAACCTCTCGCCTCCTTCGCGTTGCATATCTCTCTCACTTGTGGCGGTGTTCACCATCTCGATCTCATCTCGACCGAATCAAGCTTTTTCACGTCTCTCCTCTCTGTTGAATGCGTTGTAGTGTTGTTGTTTGCAGATTGTAGACGATGCAGTGAAGATAATTGATGATGTTGAAGACTTGACGACACAGGTTGCTACACGGAGTCGTTGTGCGATGATGATATTGATTGCGGATACAAGGAGTTATCAATGAAGCGTGATGAAGATGATGACTCGCGGTTTCTATGAAGCTGAGATGAAGAACAAGGTTCTTGCGCGTGAAGTTCGTTGATGAAATTTCAGAGTAAAGGTTGAAGGTGGTTAGAGGTGAGTTCTCTTCTTCTGTTAATCCTTTCTTTCTGTGAATCTTCTGTTACGTGAATGATTGAAGAGAAGAGGGAATTTTTCAGGTTTGAGGTGAAAGTGGAGATTGAAGAATTGAGGATTCAAGAGTAATGGTAGTGATGCTGCGATGAAGAGGTGAAGGTTAAGGTGATGAAGGTTGAAGAATTCTGGTTATTATCTGAGAAGTGATTTTTGTGGTGAAGAATCGATGCAGAGGAAGAAGATTGGTGATGGAAGGTTTTTGAATTGATGATGAGATGATGAAGATTATGGAGAGAATTGAAGATTGAGGAGAAGAGAAAGAGAGTGATGAAGTGGATGAAAAGTAAATGGTGCCTGAACCTCTGAACTGAGAGTGTGGTTCTGTTATATAGAGGTTAGTCAAGTTCTGCTTTTTATTGGAGGTTATAGGTTTGGGGAATGATTCTGTTATGGCAGTTATATGATGGTTAGGAAGTTAGTTATTAGGTGGTTTTGAAGCTAGTTATGATTCAGTTTTTGGTAGTTATTCTGTTAGGAGTGTGGAGAGTTAGTTATAGGTTGTTAATTCTGTTTTTTCCTTTTCTTTCTTATCATAATTTCCTTCTGCTTTTTTCCTTTTGATTTCTGTTGCCTATAATTGAGTTGAGAGAGCCTGGTCAGAAGTTGAGAAGAGTTTGTTATGACTCTGTTTTCTGATTTCATCCCTCTTCTACTATATATATGATACTGAGTTACTATTTTCCTCTGATTTTCTGGTGTATCAGTTAACTATGTGTGAATGCCTTTTTTTTCTGAATTCTGAACTAGAGCTTTTATTCGAGTTGCAAGTCCGTATCGGTTCACCACAAAAGTCGGTTTTTCTTTAGCTGGGCAGCCGCTTCATTTTTGTATCCAGGTCGGTTTTGAAGCAAGGATCAAGCTTTTAGGAATATGTCCTCTTTCTTTTGTAATTCCATCTGTTTTGTAATGGACATTTGTGTATATGGATTGGACTGAATATTGTAGAAGCTCCATGAAGATTAATGAAGTTTTAGTTTTTCATTGCAATTTGATACTTCTCTTTTTGTAAAGAACTTTGAATTCTCTTTTTGTAAAGAACTTTGAATGTTAGGCCCAATTTGAGACCAAAGTTGAATGACATTGAACTTCAACTATATTTCTTTTGTATTTTTGAATGAATTTGATGATGTTGAATGGAACTCAAAACACTATTAGAATCTTGTAATTTTTGATCTCGAAGACACATTTCTAATACACAAATCCTTCTTCTTCTTTTTTTTGAGAACTTGCACCCAATTTAAGAACTTTGGTTCCTTTTTATTTATCCTTCAAACTCAAATCCGTTTCGACCCTCAATGGACAAAAACCAAATCACTTTGCCGCTTCAATAAGCTCCGACTCAATTCAAATCCTTTAATCTAAATGTGAGTCAAGCAACCAATATTAGGAAGAATAGCGCCTTGGTCTTTGAAACAGTCATATCATACAGAATATGGGCTTCATGTATTAAAAGACAGGTGGATCCACTACTCCATAAACCACGGTTATTGCATCATAACTACCTTAAGAGATCCTTGAAGAATATAAGAATTGAAGCACAACAAGAAATCCAATAAATCTCAGTGAATTAATGATTGTGTATGCCACATATAAGAAACTCTTTATTATTTTCTTGATTTTTGGAGAATCTTCATAGAGAAAAACTCTGTAGCCTTAGGAGAAAGAAGTCCACCATGAACGACCATATAAAACCTTAACTTTCAAGATCCTTGATCCAATGCAAAGTTATTTGATTAATGAATGTGTGAATGTTAGATGGCCTAAATGACAGATGCATATGAATGTGGAGCAAAAACCAGTTAGGAATAAATATGTGGGCAAATTTTGGGGTGCAACACATTGCATTAGGTTGTTGTGTATAATTGTAACATGAATGGAAGTAGTCCAATGTTATAATTTGTGTGTATTTGGTATGGATGATTGTATCTGATGAATGTTGCTATACTATCTGAATATAATTGAATTTGGGTGAATAATGTATGAATGAAGTTGTATTGTTTATATTCCTACAACATTTGTTAATGCGCATGAAACTCACCCTTACTGTTTTTTTTCTTCAGATTAAGGAGTAGCTTGTGTACTTGGTGAGGATTAGCTCGTCAAGTAATTCGTTAGAGTCAGTTGGGTATGTGTCATGCTCTGGTCGTGTAACACTGGGAACGTTATTTTAGGATTGGTTGATAAATCCTTGTTTTGTTTATGGTTTATGGTTGGATCATGAGTCTCCGACTCTGGATGTTTAATTATTCAGTTGTTAAGAATATTCCGCTGTGTTAACATGATATCTAAATAATTTTTGGTTTATCGTTCCTTTATGGCATGACATGAATCTTTGTTTATTTTGTTGGAGTTGTAATACTCTTCTTCATGTTTTACTCTGATTTTTGTTAAATTTTCCGCGGGGTTTAGAAGGGTGTTACAACGAAAGCCAATGTTCTTCAATTAAAGATGCGACCAAATCATTTCTAATGTTGCTAACTAAAATCCTAAAGATCCTTGAAAGCATTGCATCTGCATTCATAACATCGCATCACAGGTTTCTACCACAGGTTTCTCACCTCCTCGCTGTTTATTTCATCATCATGAACCTCGAACAATCAGTTAAGGATCTCCAAGCTCAGAATGCTGAATTCCAAGATTTGATCCTTAACTTGGCCAAGGGGCAAGAAGAATTGAAGTCACTTCTGATCAAGAAGGATAAGGACCAACATAGGCAACAAGGTGGTCAAGATAATCAGAGATCCAAGCCTAAGCGGTCATTTACTCCGTTACGTATACCGCTGTCTCAAGCTCTACAACAACTCCTCAATCGGAACTTGATAACTCTATTGCCTCCATATTCATTCTCTACCAATCCCACTCCTGGGTATAAGTACCATGCGAGATGTGCTTATCATTGGAATAGTCCTGGTCATGATACAGAGGATTGTTGGCAATTGAAGCACAAGATTCAAGACCTCATTGATGACAAGATCATTGACTTCAAATCACCTGAGGAACCTCATATGGCTAATGCTGTGTAAAATCGGAAAGGTCGTAATGAACACAACCAATCTGTGGGGACAATTCTGATCTCTACACCAGTTCCACAACAAGGACGCAAGTCAGATGCACCTAAGCGTCAGTTCACAAAGATTAATATGTCACTGGCTCAGGAATTACAATACTTGCTAAAGTCAGAGTTGATTACTTTAAAGGATCCCCCTAAGAATCCTAATACTTTCTCTCGCGGCTATAATCCCAATACGAGATGTGCATACCACCCCGGTAGCCCTGGTCACGATATAAATAGTTGCTGGACACTGAGGAACAAGATTCAAGACATGATCGATGCTGGTGAAATTGAATTCAACCATCCCAAGATTCCTGTAGTGATCACTACTCCCAGGCCTAATCACGACAAGATTGATTAATGTCTAGAAGGATGAACTTTTTAGATCATTAGATTTACTTTCATTTGCAATTTCTTTCCTGTTTGTTTGAACATTTGACTTATGATAGACATTATCTGTTTTAATAATCATCATTAGTGCATTGCATATGTTTGTCTTGAATAAGTTATCTCACCATCACTCGTTTAAATCGTGTCTTTACTTTGCATATGTTTTGTGATATTCGACTCCTGTTAAAGTTGTATGCCTTTTGAGGGAGGATGACGAAAATGATACCGCAACCTCATACAATATGCTTTCGAACAGACTATGCTGACGATGTACAGGCATTGTTTCAATTCCTAAACAGTGGAGATATAAGGATGTTAATCCCTCGTCAACCCCTTTGAGCCTTAGGTGTAGGAGTTTTCTTTCACGTGCAAATTGAAACCCTTTAATAATAACCTGGGGCAGGGTAGTTACTCAGTTAACTCAATTATACTAGCCGTTGTTTACACAAATAATGATGGGTCCCCGCAACCATTAAGTCAAGTAGTCAATATCCACCAAAAAGGAAAAGATGTTAAGTCAAAACCTATGAAGGAAACTTGTCAAAAAATCAAAACATCCCGCTGACTGTAATCTCAAAATAAACAGTTCAGGCAAAAGTTAGGGATAATAAAGTCAAAAAACCAAAAGAGATTGTTATAAATCCTCGACAAAAAAAATATTACAAAAAAGGATGAATGTCGGTCCAAATAAACTTCCAATGCCTTAACCATCATCAAATGTCAGTGGTATGACTTCAAGCTCTGCTAGAACTTAAATGATAAGTTAACTGAGCATAGGATCGAAGAACATCACGAAGAGTGGGATGGGTACAATTAACTTTGAGCCATTATCCTGTGTTTCTTAAACCATGAAGCAAGCCATGTTACAACCCTTGAAAGTCCTAAGTGAAGCATGGTTAGTTCGAAAGCATACTGTCACCAAAAAGGTATCCTGACTCCTTAAGGTTTACCAAAAATGTTGAGTTCATATTTCGTTTTTTTACAAACATCACGTTTTTATAAATATCACGCTTTTACATCTCCTGTTTTAATGTTTTTCAAAAACTCAAGACAGACATGTGCATTGCATCTCATGAATTCATTATTAAACAGATCCTGCTACATAATTTCAAATGTTAGCACCAGGAAGAATCTGCACAGGGTACGACTAATAGCTAAAAGTCATCCCGAAAGACGAAACTATTTCAGCAGCAACATCTTTTATAACTGTCTCAGTTGATTAGAAGTCAATGAATACAAGGGGCATGACATGCTTCGACCAGTCAATCTGAGGCAATCAGGTCAAGATTCTGAGAATCACTCAAAAACGTCAAACAATTAGGGGCATGCATCCAAGTGGGTCTGAAGCTACTTCCCGATCAGCAGGGGCACCATACTAAGTACTAGGGGCATGTCACCCATAGTACATATCTCATAAAGTCCTCGCGAGGCGAATCTCTTCAAATTCCCTAATGGCTGGGGCAAAGCTATGCAAGGCATGTTCAACACTTCGATCAATACTCATTGGTGTTTTCCAATCAATACGAGTCCAGGAATGGCAAGTGCTATAATCAATAGGGGAAACGTTCAAGACATCCATATCTTCCCACAAAGCCGGTTTCACAGGATCATATCCCCACAGAGTAATCATTAAGAAGATACCTTTAAATATTCTCGTCCCAACAAAGACTTAGTTCCTCAACGGAGTTTTATATCTTTGACACGACCGATTCCCCGACACATTTCTCTTCTCCAAACAAGGTTATTCATCTCTCATATCCCCAATTAGGGTACATCGAGATCAATCATTCAAATGGCTCTCATCCCCAAGAAGAAGCCAAAAATCCCCAGCTAAGTATCCTCGGGTTCTGTATTCTCCACAACAGTCAAGGATTTATTTTCCCCGCCAGATGCTGCTACAATCTTCTATCATTATTAACAAACATTTTGCATTCATACATCATACGCCTCATGGCACACACATAACATATATACGCCTCATGGCATATGCATACAATCTCATTCGTTCCAAAAATAAACATTACAATACATGCATCACGACATTGCATAAAATTAATACTCCTTTTTAAGTCTATTCCTACAAACCAAATGAATAGTATCTTCTAGATATAGTGCAGAGATAATCGAATCAACGATTTAATTCTGACGCTCATTCAAGACAGAGATTTAGTTCTGACACTTAATTTTGGATATCTTCCAAAGATAGTTCAGAGATGATCAAAACCAAGATTTAATTCTGATACTTAGTTCCGGGTATTCTCCAGAGATAGTTCAGAGATAATCAAGACCAAGATTTAATTCTGATACTTAGTTTCGGGTATTCTCCAGAGATAGTTCAGAGATAATCAAGACCAAGATTTAATTCTGATACTTAGTTCCGGGTATTCTCCAGAGATAGTTCAGAGATAATCAAGACAGAGATTTAATTCTGATACTTAGTTCCGGGTATTCTCCAGAGATAGTTCAGAGATAATCAAGACAGAGATTTAATTCTGATACTTAGTTCCGGGTATTCTCCAGAGATAGTTCAGAGATAATCAAGACAGAGATTTAATTCTGATACTTAGTTCCGGGTAATCTCCAGAGATAGTTCAGAGATAATCAAGACAGAGATTTAATTCTGGTACTTAGTTCCGGGTATTCTCCAGAGATAGTTCAGAGATAATCAAGACAGAGATTTAATTCTGATACTTAGTTCCGGGTATTCTCCAGAGATAATTCAGAGATAATCAAAACAAAGATTTAATTTTGATAATTATTTCCGGGTATTCTCCGAAGATAGTTCAGAGATATTCAGGACAATGATTTAGTTCTGATACTTAGTTTCGGGTATTCTTCGCAAATAGTTCAAAGATGATCAAGAGACTTAGATCTAATTCTTTAACCACGAACAGTGCTGGTATGATCGACCTCCAACAAATACTTCTCAATACAAAGGATTCAGTCTAACGTACGAATCATCCTAGGATGCAACCTGACGTACGGTACATTCTAACAACTATCAACACACAGGGTCCAGTCTAATGTACGACTCATCCTTCAGCCTAACGCACAGCTTTCCAGACATATACCGATGCAAAATTGGATCCGGTCTAACGCACGACTCATCCTTCAGCCTAACGCACGACTTTCCAGACATCTACCGAGGCAAAATTGGATCCGGTCTAACGGACGACCCATCCTTCAGCCTAACGCACGACTTTCCAGACATCTACCGATGCAAAATTGGATCAGGTATAACGCACGACCCTTCCTCCAGCCTAACGCACGTCTTTTTCCAGACATTTATCAAATGTAAATTGGATCAGGTCTAACGTACGATCCATCCTTCAGCCTGACACACGACTTTACCAAATGTTTAACAAATGCAAACTGAACCCAGTCTAGCGTATGACTCATCCTAAAAAGTATAGCCTAACATACGACCTACTTTGACAGTTATCAATACGGTGGATCCAGTCTAACGTACGACTCATCCTAAGTGTAATACGGTGAACTGACTTTTTATTTGAAATGTGCGGTAAAGCATGAGTCTCCATCGACTTTTATTTTATCCAAATTAAATCAGAAAGGCTAAAAGAACAGGAAAATACCTTTTAAAAAGATTTTGAGTTCGGGGGGTAATTTATGCAAAGGGAAGGTGTAAGGCACCCTTTGCATCCATGGTTATCCATGGGCTCTTAATTGCTTTGCTCTTTTGAAGGAAAAAAGTGTAGAAAAGAAATAAGACTTTAGCTTGTAAATAAGCGTAGCTTTTTGAAGGTTTATGAGAAAGAATATGACAAAAAGTTTTTTTAGAGCAAGGCAAAGCAATTAGGGCAATTACCTGGTTGGATGAAAAACGTTCTTTTAGCCTTTCAGGGAGAAAGGGTCTATCCATGCCATAAGAGGGCAGGAAGCCTTTCATTTGGAGGTTGAAGGGTCATCGAGAGTTCTTTCGCCATAAGACTGTCCCATGCCACAGGGAGGCAGGTAGTCTAAGGGAAGAACCAGAATAGCCTTTTCGTAGGCAACCAGAGGATACCTCAGCCTTTCGTAGGCAACTTCCGAGGGTCGAGGTCATATTAGTGTATCGAAGGCAGCATCATTAGGGTCGTATGACCTTTGTATTTATCGAGGCAGCATGGCTGAGGTATCCTCGTATTCGAGGGACATGGCTATTCTGCAAAAACACAAGGCAACAGGCAACATGCAACAAGGCAACAAAGAGGTTACCCCAAAAGCGTGCGTGGGTGCAACAATCACGTGATTATATTCAGAAAATTATCTTGTAATTAATTGTTCTAAGTTGATTACAGGCTTGCACTCCCTAAAATTACTAACCACAACAATTAATATTGATAATCAAAGCAATAAAGGGAAAGGGGAAAATGAAACCAGCGGGGGAAAGGGAAATTGAAACCAGCGGGATAAACAGATTAATAAGTTTAACACAAGTAATAATTGAGATCAGGGTTTAGGGTTACCGACTATTCGTAGCTTTGGCAATTGACAAACCCTGAAAAGGTGGGAAAAGTAGCAAGCAAAAATAGGGTGAGTGCATTATCAGTTCAGAGGCAAATACGACTAACCCTAATCGAAATAAAAGAATAAAAAGAAATTAAATTAAAATAAATAACTAGACACTTAGCTGTGCATTTGATCTGATATGGTTGGCGGTCGGAGGAAACCTCGGGGTTAACCCTAAAAAATGGCAAAGGCAAAGGCAGATAATAGATGTGAGTGTATGCGGAGTTCGAATGGTAAACCTTAAAATAAAAGGAAACAAAATAGACTTAAAATTAAGTTGAATACTTAGCTTCGGATTTTGAAGGCGCGTAGTCGAAGTGTACTTGAAGAATAACCCTGAAAAAAAAGCACGGAAAACAAATATTTTCAGTGTATGGAATGATCGTCATAAACCCTGATTAGGGTGCAAATTAAATAAGAAAAAGAAAATAATTTAATTAATTATTGGTCTTGCGACCTAATTAATTAAATCGGGACGAGAGAATAAAATCGAGCATAACAGGTACTTTTAGGAATTTTTTAGAATAAAAACAAGATAAATATGAATTTTTAAGAAAATAAATATAATTAAATAAAATAAATATATAATTAAGAAAATAAAATTATTATGAATAATATAAATAAATATAATAAATATATATATTTATTAAATAAATAAGTATATGAAATAAATAACATAAATAAATAAATACATTAATTAAAAAAGTTTTTTAGAAAATAAGTATAATTGTTTTATAATTATAAAGAAAAAAAAATTAAATGATATATATATATATATAAATAAAATAAAACATGTTATATATTTAAAAATAAAAAAAATTGGAAAAAACTTAGCTTGGATCCTGTGTGGCACTCGCGTGAGGAACATGATGCGCCTGCGTTGCCTGGATCGTTGGATGGATCTAGAGATGGAACAAATGGCAGAGATGGCGAAGGTGCCCACTAACGCGTGTTTCTTAACGCATAGAATCACTTTGGGATCCAAGAACTTTCGCGCGCCGGATTTTTCAAATCCCACCAATCAGACTGCACCACGCAGTCGTCTTCTTCACGAGGCCAATCTGCAACATACTTTTTACAGAGCTTTTTTGCCTGAAGCGCTATAAAAGACCCTGCACCTCAAACTGAAAAATAACGAATAGGGCTAAATGAATGCAGAAATTTGGCGCACCCTTACCGTTCAATTCGTATGGTCCTTGCGAACATGACCATGGCGTTGATTGAACCTAATTTTACTTGTACAGAAAAGCCCTAAATTGAAGCAGGAACCCTAACAATGGCGTATCACTCCAAACAATACAATAACACACCAAATTATCCAGAATCGATAAACACACCAAGATAAACAATAATATGCAATGGATTTTAAGTATTGATGCTTGTATGATGCAAATCGACACAAAATAAAAAGTGACAAACCGAGGGTTATAGGAGACAATTAGTGATGCTTCAAGGCTCGATGATGATCTGGAATCGTTTAGTGATGATCAAGGAGCAAGTCTTGATCAATTGCAACACTTGAATCGGCCTAGAACTTCAAATTGACTCTTGAGTTTTTTGTGAAATTTTGGCTCGGATTTAAGGTTTCTTGAGGCAGAAAATTGTAACCCTTGTGCTATGGACCTGTTGTGCTCTTATAGGGGAAGCTTTAGGGTTGATAAAATTGAAGAGAATCCCTTTGAATCTTGAGATTGAATCCCTTTATTTATTTGATTTTAATCCTTTTTTAATTGAATAAAAAATCATAAGATCTTGGGCTTTAGATGACTTGTGGATCAAGACTGAATCAAAAGATCTTGGGCTCATTTGCAAAAAATCCAAATTCTTTCACATTTTCCCTCCAAAATACTCCAACTTTAACAAGACCTATCTCCCTCAATTTTTGAGGTATGGAGGAGTTCTAAGACTTTTTAGAAACCTTAGAGAGTCCTCTAACCAGTGTTTTTGGTCCCATGTCAAAATGATTTTCTGTGCTCTTTGTGTGTCCTTTGGAAAAAAGTGGCTTTTTGTTGACTTTTGAAAAGGACCTATAATGTTTTGGTCCATATCTCCCAAATGAAGCATTTTTAGACTTGGCATTTGAGAGACAAAGTTGTAGAGAATTGAATTTCCTTCAAGATGAGCTTTGGGATGGAAAATTTTGATGTTCCATGTGAAAGTTATGGCTGGTCAAAGTTCAGTTGACTTTCTCCAATGAAAACCCTAATTTAGAAACTTTTTGAATTGTTGATTTTTGATCTTTCCTTGATGAACCATGATCAATACTTGATAAAATGGTGAATGATACTTCAATATTAGGATTTTGACAAAAAATCAGGAGTTTTGACTGTGCTTTGGCCACAGTTGACTTTTAGGTTAATTTAGTCGACTGTTGACTTTCTGAACAATTGAGTGACCAATCCTTTAAATTGAGACTTGATACTTGTCATAGAGATAATGTGATATATATTGAGCCATATAGGATGCCTTGGAGCCATTGATTCATTGATTTTCCTCTAAACAAGCCAAACCCTAGTTTCTGAGCCTTGTAAAGGAGAATGTGTCTTGGAGTTTTATGTATTGATTTGAATTTGTATAAGAGAAATAGTATGGGCAAATTTTGGGGTATGACAGCTGCCCCTGTTCAATTTTCTTATATCTGAAGATGTGGAGTGGTTTGTGCGCCAGTCGGAGTCTGAAGGTAGAAGAGGATTGAACACTAGAATACCCAGAAATTTGCCCTTGCTGAAGTAGGGACCTTTGTCGGAGATGGGCTTGAAGATGCCATCCAGGTGTATGATGGTGTCGCACGCTCGTGAAAAATGAACAAAGTCGCCACCAATATATTTATCCCAAAAGGGAAAGGAATATCAGAAAACCTGGCAAAGGAAGGAACAAGGTCTTGCGACCAGAGAATCTAGGTACGGGAGTCGGTTACGCAAGGGGAAGGTATTAGCACCCCTCACGCCCATCGTACTCGATGGTATCCACCTATGTTTGTTTCTATCTAAAGGGTGTGTACTATGTCTATGTCTATATATGCGAATGAATGCAAAATGTAGGGAAAATAAAGAATTGTACTCGCACGGGCCCTACCCCGCTGCCTACGTATCCTTTTCAGGAATCAGAGTTACCGTAGCTCGGCTCAAGATTTTCTGTTTGTTTTTGTGTTTTTTAGTTGGGCGGAGTTAACGTTCGCGCTCTTGCATAAGGGGACATTCTACGGTGCGTTCGAGCGGAAATAACAATGCCCTTAGAAAGAAGAAAGAGATTGGTTTGTATCTTTTAGGGTAGATAAGTGATGAACAGTTCCTAATACCGGGCCACTCACCACTTTCTCTACTTTGTTTTAATTTGAACCATTGTCAGGTGTTTTAAGTGTTTTTGGTTGTGTATTTTTAAGGGGAATTTGTTTGCGATACGAATCACATAAACGTGTATGATGGTAGAGAAACAGATTAGGGAATGGATCCCACTCATCTCTCTTCCATTATGTAGCGATCGAGAAACAGATTAGGGAATGAATCCCACTCATTTCTCTTCTACTAGGTGATTAAGAAACAGATTAGGGAATATCCCACTCATTTCTTATAGCGATCGAGAAACAGATTAGGGAATGAATCCCACTCATTTCTCTCCCACTAAGTAACGTGTGATTCGCGTCTTCCGTTTATTAAGTATTTTAAAAGTTGAAAAGAAAAAGAAATGAAATGGGGGAGACTAGCCTAAGTATTATTCTAACCTAATAGTTATGAAAGAAAACTAGCCTAAAGTCATGTTATTGATTGGAAGTCCTAAGATCTAATGGACATACAAAATAAAGGTACAATTACAAGCAAAATCAAGTAATGCAATGATACAAAATCGGTAAAAAAGCAAGAAATGAAACAAGTCAAAATATAGTAAAAAAATTGAACTAAAATTACTACTATTTTTTATTGATTTTTATGAAAGAGAAATGAACTCTAAACCAAGCAAAAAGAAGACTAAATCGATAAGCCTAAAATTAATATTTTTTATGAACATTTTTCTATGTCAAAATTGTATCAAAGTCTAAAAAAATAATAGGAGAAAATCAGTATTTTTATTTACTAAAAGAAAATAGAAAAAATCTAATTAAACCTAAATTTTAGTAATTAAAAAAATAGAAACAGGGGTGTAAAGTGAAATATGGTTGTGCAGATAGCAATTGGGGCGCAGGCCCAGATAGAGAGGCCCAAAGGGGGTTTTGTTTTGTTCAGAAAAGGGGTGTATGGGCCAAAGTGGGGTGCGGCCAGCAACAATGGCGCTCTGGACCAAGGATGATTTTTTTTGTACAGATTTCACAGCATGCCAAAAATACATGGGCTCCTATGAGGGGTGTGAAGAGCAAAATCAGCCCAAGCTTGTTTATCCATCAGATTTCATTCTTCCAGATATTTTGTAATTCTATCAAAAATAAATTAAATTAAATAAATGGAAAGAGGAATTTAGGGTTAGAACAATGTGATCTTTCACGTTCTCAGAGCGTTTTTCCTTCTCTTCCTCGTTTCTGAACGGCGCCGAAATAATCTCCGGAGAAAGCCTCCGTTCTATGGCGAATCACCGAACACATATCTCTTTCTCGCGACGACGGAACGGAAATGGCGCCGGAATTCTGCTGAACTCATACTCGTACTCATCTTTCTCCGATTTCTCACGCTATTTTTCGGATCTCCAAAGACAAGTCCGGTTCGAGATTGGTGAAGACGAAGAACAAACAAACCAATTTTGATTTCTAGGTATTTAGTTCTCTCTCTTTCTCGATTATGGCTTCATCTATTATCCTCTTCTTTCTTGATTTTCGTTTTGCACTTCTGAATCGGTGTCGCGATGATGTCGATGAATATCGTTATTTGTAGAGAATGAGGTGAGGATAATTGATGTAGATGCGTAATTGATTCAAAGATGATGATGATTATCAGATGATTATTGAAGCTGCGTGAAGATGATTGGAGGGCCCTGTGAATTGAAGATTGAAGAATGTTTGGATGTTTGATGAGAGTGTGAATTCAGAGATTCGAGAGGTTCTCCATTGATGGATCGTGAGAGAGAGATTGAAGGTTGGAAAGAATCTGAAGGTATATAGAGATTGATGAAGATGCAAAGATATTTTTGAGATGGTGAAGATTGAAGATGGTGAATTTTGTGTGAAGAATGAATAGAGAGAGAGAGCTTGAAGAATGAAGAAGACCTCTGTTATATAGAGATGAAAATGATCGGTTTTTTGAAGGTTAGTTATTTCTGACTTTTTCTGTTATATGTTAGTTACATTCATTTAGTGATATTCTGAAGGTGGTTAGGGTAGTTATCATTCTGTTTTGGTGGTTATGTGACAGTTAGGAAGTTATAGAGAGGTTTTTTCTGTTAGAGATGTAACTGTGATGTTAGTTAGAGATTAAAAACAAATTTTGTTAGTTAATTGGTTAAAAAGGGGAGCTGTTAGAGATTGATGGGGAATTAGAGTATGTGTTGAATGATGTATTAGGCAGGGTGACTAATTTTGGTTCAGCTAGGACATATTGTAAGTCAGCAGCAGGGTTTATATGGATCTGTTTTTGTGATGCAAGGCTGTTTTAAATGTATGTATTGGGAATTGATTTTTGTGAATGGTTTTGCAGGTTTGATAGGTTATTCGTATGTGTGTATGTATGAGTTTTTATGCAACTGTTTGGTTATGAATGAAAATGCATATGGCTGAAGCATGGTTTGGCTTTTGAATTCCATATTTCCTATGTTGGTAGATTTGTATTGGATTGGCATTTGACTATTCTGGAATTGTATTGTTCTCGAAATTTTATGGACTGATGTGTGATTATTTGGTATATTAATGATGCAGGCAATAGGTTGAATGCAAGTATGGGATGCACAATGTCCAAATACCAATCTTAATTATGAAGCAGGAGTGCCAATGGGAATCAAGTCAGCTGACATGGCCAAGTAGGAGTCAAAGAGTAGAATTAGGTCAAACTGTGTTCCTCTTGTAACTTCTCTTATGTAACGGATGAGACTTGTAATGACTCGAATCTCATATAGCTTGAACTTTATTTGGAACTCCTCTCATAGATTGTAATCATGGTCAAACACCAATAAAACTCATTATGAACATCAAAAGATCAAATTGATTTTCTTTGTAATGCATCATATTTAGGATGACATGACCTTTGAGAAATAAAGTGAAACTTTCATCTTTCCTTTCATTATCAATTCGAGTGTATAGATAAAAGCTCAAAAGTTTGCATAAGACCACATAGAACTCGTAGCTCCAGGTAATGAAATGAATCAAGCCGAGTATTTGAGACATAACTCATGATGATTGATGCAACCATAAACTCAATTAAATCTCAACTCCTGAATACTTTGCCTCCTAAAAAGCTTGGTTCACCTAACAAGTCTTCACTCTTCTATGCTGTTGCATTTGTAATCCGATCTCCCCATAACAATAATGCTTCCAAGGAATCCTTGAAGAAGATAATAATTGAGCATAGAGGAATGCCTTAACACGAAATCTAGTGAACCCAAATGAAACAACAATCTCAGACACCATGCGTAAGTAACTCTAATCTCTCGATACACACGGGGGATATAGACCTTAATCCTTCGAACTTGGTACATCTTGAGAGCTAGTACCCTTGTATCCTTGGAATGAATGTGAGAGCCTCAAAGCAATATAAGAACCCTAATTCTTCATGATCCTTGATCCCAATGCCAAATTTATTGATTAATGATGAATGTTAGGTTAAACGACCTAGTGGAGGTATGCAGATGAAATGCAAAGCTAAAGCCAGTTAGAAATCAAGGGGTAGGACAAATTTGGGGTATGACAGCTTCCCCTATTTAATCGTCTTAAACGTGAAGGTGAGATTGGCCCTAGCCTTTCGAACGTTCAAGGTAGAAGAAGATTAAATATCAAGACCTCAAATTTGTTCTGAAGAGAAGATGGTGTAAGTGTTATCCCCATTTTTGTATTTTGATATTTGCAGGGGAAAGAGAAATGTTTTTTTCTTTTTTTTGGTGGAAACGTTTATGGTGAGTAATGGTTGAATGGTGATAGCTTGTAACGTGGTGATGGTGCCAATACAGGGCTCTCACAAGAAGCGGTTGTATGAAAAAATGACTGAAAGGAAAAGATCTCGTACGATCTATGACTCAACAACGACTCGACACCAGGAGATGATCTAAGGGCGGTCTTCAGGACTGAAAGGAAAAGATCTCGTACGATCTATGACTCAACACCGACTCGACACCAGGAGAAGATCTAAGAGCGATCTTCAAGACTAAAAGGAAAAGATCTCGTACGATTTATGGCTCAACGCCGAATCGACACCAGGAAAAGACCTAAGCATGATCTTTGGGACTGAAGGAATAAGATCTCGTACGATCTATGACTCAACATCGACTCGACACTGTCATACCCCAATTTTTGACCTAAGATACCACCTCGTATCATTTGCATATGCATCATTTGCATCTCTAACAAATTGCATAGTTTGTGTTTGCTACTTGTGACTCAGCAGGGTTTAATCAGGAAATCACTCATCAGTACAAGTAACAATCAATTAGGGTTTTGTTCTCCCTTCATCTCAAAAGAATTATCTTCATCAACAATCAACATTTGGTCCTCAGAGATTCATTTCAACAAGCTCAAAGGCTCTGAACCAACCAGATTAGGGTTTTGACTGAAGATAGCATACTCCTGACTTTTGCTCAGAATTTGACCTAAAGACTTGGGACATGACCTCAAGACCCCAAGTGCATCATTTTTACCTAATCCATTGGCTCAGAACATCTCCTATACAAAGATTGATCAGACAAATCCTCAGATCAGGGTTTTTGAATTATCAGGGACCAAAATCAGGGATCACATTTGGGAAACCCTAAAAATCCCCAGGGAGTCAATAAAAGGTTTCAATCATCTTCAAATAATCCCTATGACAATATACAATGGAAATTATGTCTCAATTCAAGATCTACAGTCATCAATTTCATCTGGTCGACAATTAGGGTTTTTGACCTAATTCACTGAACAACTGACTTTTTAATCAGGACATGGTGCCACAACTCAAACCATGGCTCAATATCCTCTAATGCTTCAAAGTGATCCATTCATACCATTCATTTGATGAGGATAGCCTGTTTCATTTGAAATCTCCAGAAACGCGATTCGTCTGAAAAAGTCAACTGTACAAGATCACCATTGACTTTTGGAGAATTTTGGTCAACCATGACTTTTGAAGTTTTGAATCATCAATATATGATATATGAAGTCATTTGATCAAGAAAAATCAAGAAAATCAATCAAGAATCAAAAAGTCAAAAGTTTGACTTTTCATACTTAGAAAAATTTCTAAGTGTTTTTCATGGTTTTTTCCAAACTTTGGAAGGGAATTTCTCAAAATTTCACCTACAAACTGAAAAAAACTTCCAACATAAAAGTTGTAGATTTTGATCCAATGAACAACTTTGTCACATATAATTTTTTTCCAAAAGATCAACCATTTAAGAGATATGGAGCTTCAAAGTTGGTATCTTTTGAAAATTTCACTTAAAACCTCATTTTCTTCAAAGTTCATGGATCTTTTTCACCCACTTCCTTAAAGATCTTGAAGAAACTTTCAACTAGGGTTTTGAAGTGTGTAATATGAGCTTTCCAAAATGTCCAAGAGCATGAAAAAATTTGAAGTGTAGCTATGGTTTTGAATTTTGACATTAGTGAACTTTTCACTTGAAATTTCATGCCATTTTCACTAAGTTATGAGCCAATTTGCCAAATGATCCAAATAATGATGCATAGAGGCAATAATTGGAGATATTTTTCTGATTTGAGATCAGAATGGAAGAGGATAAGAAGCTTGAGTTTTAACCATGGTTTGGTCACTTTAACCATTTTGCATTAAATGTAAAAGATTCCTTTTTATCTCTTAAGCCAAATAACCAATTCTTGATCAACTTGCAAAGGTCTGAGTTCAGAACTCTTGGCCTATAAATAGAGGTGCAAATCACTCTTCAATTCACACCAAAACCTCACAATTATAGGTTTTCTCTCTTCTTTCTTGAATTGCAAGTTTCTTAAGTTTCAAAGAGGTAAAATGCTCAACCTCTAAACCTTTGAAGTTCTGAGCAAAATGATGCTTCCCACAACTCACAAACATCATTTGGAAGTTGTTTGATCCATCCATACACCCCAAAAACACCAAGAACTCAAAATCACTACCTCACTTCCATATGAACACATATTGAGCCTTATCATGCCAAATCTCACCCAAGCTCATTTCTGTCTAAGCTAATCATCCAAACACATCCTATATACCAAATATGAGCTGTTCCTACCATCATCCATGACCTGTAACTCCAAAATCACATAGCATGATTCTCACTTGAGCCATACTGCAGATCGGGTTCCATAGCTTTACACAGATGAATCCAAACAGTTCCAAGCATTCAAACATGTTTCATAAGGTTCGTTGAAGGTGTTCAGATCAAGAAACAACATCTGGGAGCCCTCATTTGCAGAATTCGATTTCCAGTTTGGCCGTTTTTGAAGGGAAGTCACTTGAACTTCAAACTCATATTTGCACGCATCATAAATGAAATGTAAGCATATCATCTTGTTTCTGCACCTATGAGGATCATTAACCCTCAATCAATTGCATCATAACTTGCACATACACGATTTCACATTGAATTTCAGTTTTAGGGTTCTTCATGTTCATGCGAAAATTGACCCCCTTAGAGTGAAAATAAATGAATTATGAGGGCACCATCATGTTCTTCGTGAAAAACTGAGTGAGATAGACCCTTTGATTGACCAAAACAACACAGTTTTAAAGAATTTTGAAAATCAGTTGAAGGTGTGTTCTTGGCGCCGTCTTTGTTTCAGAAATTTCAAATATCAAGTTTAAAATATAATCAATTGAACGCGTGTGTCTTACAAGCTGCGCGCGCAGCCCAGTTGGTAAGTGTTTTGGCCGGTGAGAGAGAGGGCGTGGGTTCAAGCCCTTGTGTAGACAAAACCCAATTTTTTATCACTATTTTTCTCTATTTTCTTTACAACTTTAACCCATTAATTAACAAATCAAATTAATTCATTTTCTCTTCATTTTTTACACACCTCTTATTTAATATACATATTTTGACAATATCAAAAAAAATCACAAAAAAGGATTTATTTAATATGCTTTTAATTAGGTTTAAAATGATACATTTTTAAGTGTTTTTAAATACTTTAAATATTGTTTTTTCATTTAATTTTCAAACCTAATCACTTGTAAATATTTTTGTGATCAAACCCTAATCACTTAGGTCTTAATTAAGCATTAGAATGTGATTTTAACTTAATTAAGTTGACTTTTGTCAAATTCAAATTGTTTTAAAACAAACGATCATTCTTTTCGAAACAATAAACCATTTTTTTTTGAAACTATTGATTAAATCTTTTTAATTGATCAATTGATTTTCAAAACGATGTGGGGCCTCTCGAATATTAGAGAGTATAAGTCCCTTTCGTCTTTCTTTGTATAGTTTTTTTTTTTAACAGAAAACTTTTTCCAAATTACTTCCAAACAGTCTTTTTAACAACAAAACAATAATCTTTTTTCAAAACCATCCACCATGTTTTATGAAAATAAAACATGGGCCTCTCGAATATTAGAGAGTATAAGACCCACTCCTTTTTCCTTTTGTACAGTTTTTTTTTTCTTTAAACAATAAAACTTCTTCAAAATAAAATCTTTTCAAACATTTTTCAAATCATTTTCAAAACAACCAAACTTCAAAGAAACAAAACCTTTCAATATACCATGGGCCTCCATGTAGGTATAAGTCCCAAGCCCCTTTTGTACATACCCATTCCCGTACATGAAATTAGGTATTTCATTGTACACCTTTTTGTACATACACTTTTTTGTACATATCTTGATCTGTTTTTTAACTTTGAATAACAAAAACCAAAAATGAAGGTTTTCTTTAAATCTTCCCAAAAACATGGGCCTCCATGTAGGTATAAGTCCCAAGCCCTTTGTAAATACCTGTTTACATAGCTTTGAATAAATTCAAGAGGGCCTCTCCCCGAGTATGAGTCCCGAGCCCTGTGTATACAAATGGATCATGCTTACAGGTATATTTCCTTCATAAACTCCATTATATACACACACTTTGTCATATATATGTATAACTGTTCATATTTGTTCATGTACTCGTTCATATTTGTTCGTACTTGTTCATGTTTGCTCATATGTGTGATATGTGTGCTTGTTCAACTTAGTACAACACTAGGTTCCCCATAGCCTCCTATTGGGCTTCGTGCAAAGAATCTCCCTAGTTTAGGTTAGGACATAGAGTATGGTTTCCCGGTGAAATCGCTCTAAGAGCTCAAACCAACTATACCATGCCTCCCCTTGGGCTTTGTACAAACGAGTGACCCTCCCATAGCCTCCTCTTGGGCTTACAATGCAAGGACCCTGGATTGTCCCTCCCATAGCCTCCTCTTGGGCTTACAATACAAGGACCCTCGGATAGCCTCCTCTTGGGCTTCGTACAAGGACCCACGGGCTTCTTATAAGCATCCCCCAATATCCAAAATCAAATACCCTAGGAGATTAGACATTTATCATCTCTATGATAGGAGTATCTCTTCTATATCATCACAAACAATCAATCAATCAAAAAACTTCTTTTTGCCACAAGGCTGGCTAATCAAATAACTTCTTTTTGCCACAAGGCTGGCTAATCAATCAAACCGTTTTGCCACCGTACTGGCTGATTAATCAAAGTTTTTGTCACAAGGCTGACTTCATTGAAACTTTTGCCACGAGGCTGGCTGATTAATCAAAGTTTTTGTCACAAGGCTGACTTCATTGAAACTTTTGCCACGAGGCTGGCTGATTAATCAAAACTTTTTGTCACAAGGCTGACTTCATTGAAAGTTTTTGCCACAAGGCTGGTTAAACAAACAAAAAACATCTTTATCATTCTAAGCGCCATAAGTGGCATGGCCCAGGGCTTATAATGAAAAGATTTTCAAACAAAAACAAACAGATGTATGTGATGATATAGATTAGATACATCGAACATTGAGATGACATTTGTCTCTTATCCTTTGCTTCCACTAGCATAAGTGGGAACTACGATTGCTCTGACTTTCTCAACATCCCTTTGAGAATACGTAGGCACAAGGTCGATCCTTGGCGAGCAAAACAAAACACAAAAAAAACATTCAAACCTTAGCACCCGTAGACCCGAGCTACAGATGCTCTGATTCCCTCTAAGGGATATGTATGCAGAGGATCGCGATGATCTTTGCGAGCATAATCAAACAAACACCTTAGGTCCCACCTATTTCACAACAGAACCTCCACCGTAACATGGAATGAAAAACAATAAAGAATCCTATAGAGTACTATAGATACGTTGGGTGCTAATACCTTCCCTTCGTATAACCAACCCTCTTACCCAAGATCTCTCCCCCACTTTTTAGGTTATTGCAGCTTTTTTCCTTTTCCTCCTTTGGAAATAATAAAAAGTTTGGTCGAAACAAAAGAAAAATCATTTTTTGAGCACTCGAGCCCAAAGAAGGCATCAGGTGTCTCATCCCGAAAAAGGACAACGATTTTTCGCCCGCGACAGAAAAATGGCGACTTCACTGGGGACCATCTTTTCATTGTTTCCAAAGGAAGGGTTATTTCTAATTATTGTTTTTTTAATTTTTGTTACATGTGTGATTCTTTGGTTCTGTTACTTGTGTGGTTCTGTTACAAGTGATACATTATGGACAAATCCTAACCCGGATTAAGTACACATAAGAAATTAGGTGGAGGGTATAGTCATGTACAGGCGTACGTGAGAATCCTTCCGCTCAGTGGAGGTTCCTTGTTGGTAATATATGTTTAGCATGTTTCGTAGCGAAAACATTATTGCTGCATTGAACTGTAGAAGCTGAGTTGGCCGTAGAACCCCAACCCATCCTGGCCTTATTAGGACGTGGTGCAGAAACGATCCAGGTGAAGACTTGGATAGTTGTCATGCGGAGAACCACACTCAGACGAGTTTTTCTTGAGAATATTACTGGCTCATGAGATGAATTGTGGAAAGCCGGTAATATCCGAAAGAAAAATGTAGACTCTGACGTATCAGTAGAACATGTTGTACAGGTGATTAACTAGAACTATCCCATTTTTGGTTCTCTGACCTCATGCTCGTGACGCTGGACCTTTGAACCTATGTGTACCATGTTTGTGTTACCATGTTTGTGTACCATGTTTGTGTACCATGTTTGCGTTACCATGTTCGTATTACCATGTTTGTTTTACCATGTTTGAATATGTGGCATTCATGCATCCACGCATTCATACATTCATTAAAAAAAAACCATCTTTTTTCCATAAAAACATGATTTTTCCAAAGATTTAGAGAAATTTTCTTTGCAAACATTAGGATTAAGTTATGGCAGAGGTAAAGAGGCATACCAAGAAATATGGTTTCAAAGCGCCTGATGTGGGAAAACTGATAGAGTTATCATCTTTTGTACAAGATCCTTCGGATTTTAGGAAAAGTTATGGAAAGCTTTTGCCTATCCTGAATACTCATGTTGATGAAGGACTTCTCAAAACTCTGGTTCAGTTCTATGATCCCGTCTACCGTTGTTTTACCTTTCCAGACTACCAGTTGGTACCGACCTTGGAAGAATATGCCAATCTTTTGGGTATTCCTGTGTCTGACAAAATACCCTTCAATGGTTTGGAAGCCATTCCTAAGTCACACGTCATTGCGGCAAGTATCCACTTGAAGAAATCTGAAGTAGAGAGTAATTGGACTACCAAAGGAAACCTCCCGGGTTTAACTTCACACTTCCTAATAAAGAAAGCCTTTGATTTCATCGAAACTGGTAGCATGATAGCTTTTGAAGCTGTACTAGCCTTGCTCATCTATGGGTTGGTTCTGTTTCCCAACGTCGACAACTTTGTTGATATCAATGCCATAAAGATCTTTCTGATTGGAAATCCTGTTCCGACTTTGCTTGGTGACATGTATTTCTCTATCCATCATAGGAATCGCCAAGGCGGTGGAATCATTGTATGTTGTGCACCTTTGTTGTTCAAATGGATTGTTTCGCACTTACCTGAGTCTCCTATTTTCATGGAAAACCGAGAAGGTTTGCGTTGGCCTCGAAGGCTTATGTCTCTTACTAATAATGATATTCATTGGTATACCTTGGCTCGCTGTGGTACAGAAACCATTGATAGTTGTGGAGAGTTCGCCAACGTACCCCTCATTGGTACACAAGGAGGAATTAACTATAATCCGGTCCTAGCCCGACGACAACTCGGGTATGCAAATTCAGTTAAACCCATTGGTCCTACAATGGAAGGTTACTTCTACCGAGAAGGGGATAATCCTAAAAGGTTGAAAGCAAGAATGGTGAGAGCTTGGTACGACGTCCGATGGAAAGAAAAAGGTGAGGAAAGAAATTGCATTGCCATGGACGCCTACACCTGCTGGGTAAAGAAAAGAGCAAAGGAGTTCCAAATGCCTTATGCTTATGAAAAACCCATGTTTCCTGCAGTATCTCAACGACCCAACATTCCCACTATGGAGGAATACCAAGACACTTTGGCTAAAATGAGGACAGAAAAAGATGCTTGGGAAGAAAAGTTTCGTAGCACTGAGGTGGAAAATAGAAAGTTGAAGAAAAGAGTGAAAGATCACGAAGAAACTCTCTATTATCAAGATGGATGGCTCATGAGTAAAGATGAGAAGATTCGTCAGAAAGACGCTGCAATCAAGAGGTACATCAAAGAAAGCAAGAAAAATCTTGAAGGATCGACAAGCAACGCTCCGACTCCTGATGATTGGAAGAATGTTGTTGACAAGCTGAGAGCTGAAAAGGCCGAATTGAAAGCTTACTATGGGAAAGAAATCATGAAGCTCAAGCTGCACAATGCATTTGGTTCTTCGTCTGATGAAGATGTTTAGGATTTGTTTAGATTTTTTATTTATCATTTGCTTTTGTAAGGAGCTACGCTCCAATGTTGTAACATTTCCCATTATTGCAATAAAAAAAAAAAATAAAAAAATAAAAAAAATGAATGAATAAAAGATTTGTTTGTGTACAAATGTTTGCAAGGAAATAATCTTTAAAATATTTGGAAAAAATCATAAACTTTTTTTGCATACATCATTCTGCATATCGAGTCTGTTGTATAGAGTCTTATCTTTTGGATCTTTCTCCATTAGATCGTTAAGCTGTCGCGTCTCAAAGTTTCTCGACCGCGCTCGCAATCAGATCACAGATACAATACTCGTTCAAGCAGAAGAAGAATAATGGAAAGTTCTGAACAAGAGAATATTGAGCTTCGTGGTACAGTGACCACTCTTCAGGAAAAATTGGAAAGTCTCACTACTCTGGTTGACTCCTTAATGGCCGCACAGAATCAGCCGCCGCCACCAAACAGTCAAGCAACAGTGACATCTGAGGTCACTACTCCAGTTTCTACAGTTGCATTCAGCATTCCATCTTTCTCCATGCCAGAAGGTTGGGGCACGCCTTTCAGCTTCGGTACAGGTTTCCGCCATAATGTCTCTGGGGTTCAAACAGCCACAACTGAAGCGCCTGCTGCACAGGGTTCGGCGTTTATTCCACATTCGGGGGTAACTTTTTCTCAAGTCACTATGGCACTTTCTCAACCCACTATGACGGTTCCGACTCCTATGGTTCACACTGTTCCTTACGGAGACAATGAGATTTATCATGATCAAGGTGATAGCACAAATCAGCGTAATCTTGTAGGAGATCTCCAAGAACAATTCAACAAGATTCAGCTGGAAGTTAAAGCTATCCGTGGAAAAGATTTGTTTGGAAAGAATGCCCAGGAGCTATGTTTGGTTCCCAGTGTACAAATACCTGCTAAATTCAAGGTCCCTAACTTTGAAAAGTACAAAGGTAGTTCTTGTCCACAAAGTCATCTTGTGATGTATGCCAGAAAGATGTCTACTTATGCAGATAATCATCAGTTGCTTATCCATTACTTTCAAGACAGTTTGACTGGTGCCGCACTGAAGTGGTACACAGGCTTGGATAGCACTAATATTCGAACATTCAATGACCTAGGTGAGGCCTTTGTCCGACAATACAAGTATAACTCGGATATGGCTCCAGACAGAGATCAGCTTCGGTCCATGGCTCAGAAAGACCATGAAGCTTTCAAAGAGTATGCCCAACGATGGAGAGAAACTGCTGCTCAGATTAATCCACCGTTAAAAGAGAAAGAGATGACAAAGATCTTCTTGAATACTCTCAGTCCGTTTTATTATGAACGCATGATTGCTAGTGCTCCAAGTGATTTCACCGAAATGGTAAACATGGGGATGCGTCTAGAAGAAGGAGTCCGAACCGGCCGCCTAACTAAAGAAGGTGGATCTTCAAGCGGAACCAAAAAGTTCGGAAGTGGTTTCCAAAAGAAGAAGGAACAAAGTGTTGACATGGTATCCCAAGGAAAGCCGAGAGCAAATGTCAATCGTCAACAACAGATTTCTGCTATTGCGCCAGTCGTTAATACCGCACCGAATCCGGGGTTTACTCCGCAGTTTCAACAACAACAGCCTCGACCACAGGCTCAGCAGTTTAACAATAATCAGAATCGTGTACAAAGAGCTCCACAGTTTGATCCAATTCCAATGACCTACACCGAGTTGTACCCTGCTTTGATTGAAAAAGGTCTTGTTCAAACTAAAGCGCCACCACCCGTACCTGAGAAACTCCCATGGTGGTACAAAGCTGAGGTCTCATGCCCTTATCATCAAGGAGCACCTGGCCATGATCTTGAGCATTGCATAGCCTTGAAATATGAAGTTCAGAGGTTGGTTAGATCTAATCTCCTCTCTTTCAGAAATTTGAATCCTAATGTGCAAGCAAATCCGCTGCCCAATCATGGAGGGCATGTTGTAAACATGGTGTATGGATGTCCTGGTCCGTACCGAGTCTATAATATCAATTTCTCAAGAGCCGATTTGGTACAAATGCACGCTACTCTCTGTCGAGGGCCGAGTTTTCGCCAGCATCACTACGGTTCCTGTAGCATATGTTGTGTAGATCCTCACGGATGTTCGATTGTGAGAAGAGATCTCCAAGTTCTGTTGGATAATGGTACTATTCAGATCTACAGAAATAGGGATGAAAATGAAGTTAACATGATAGGATGTTATCCGCATGAGCTTTTAGTCTCAGATATCAACTCGGAAATGCCTACAGTTAACGTCATCGTTCCTCATTTCAACATGCCTGAGCGCATGGAAGTTACCTACAACAAGCCGAAGGTTCCTATTGCTCCTTTAATCATTTGTCTACCTGGACCTGTTCCTTATGACTCTGACAAGGCAGTTCCATACAACTATAATGCTACAATGATAAAGGATGGACAAGAAGTTCCTTTACCCACTCTTTCATCTGTCGTGAACATCGCTGATGTGAGTCGAGTAACAAGAAGTGGACGTGTATATACTCCACTACCTCCAAAGCAGCCTGTTGCTCCTACAGCCGGACAAAATCCTATCAATACACCAGTGGGGAATCCTGAGGAAACTCCTGTCAGTAATACAAACATTGATGTTGGTCAATCCAGTGGAACCAATGTCAATCCTGACTTTGACGAAATTTTGAAGCTTATCAAAAGAAGTGAATACAAGATTGTGGATCAGCTTATGCAGACTCCTTCAAAAATCTCAATACTTTCATTGCTGTTGAATTCAGAAGCCCACAGGGAAGCCCTGATGAAGGTCTTAGATCAAGCTTTTGTAGACCATGATGTGACTGTTGATCACTTTGATGGGATAATAGCTAACATAACAGCTTGCAACAATTTAAGCTTCTGTGATGAAGAACTCCCCGAGGAGGGTAAAAATCACAATCTTGCTTTGCACATTTCTATGAACTGTCAGTCAGACTCTTTGTCCAATGTGTTGGTAGACACTAGATCTTCCTTGAATGTTATGCCAAAGACGACTCTTGCTCGCTTGTCTTACCAAGGAATGCCTATGAAGTTCAGTGGTGTAGTTGTCAAAGCATTTGATGGATCGCGAAAATCTGTTATCGGCGAAGTCAACCTTCCCATGACAATTGGTCCACATACATTTCAAATCACCTTCCAAGTCATGGACATTCAAGCTGCTTATAGCTGTCTGTTAGGACGACCATGGATCCATGAAGCAGGGGCAGTAACTTCTACGCTCCACCAAAAGTTAAAATTTGTAACAAATGGAAAATTGGTAACAATAAGTGGAGAACAAGCCTTGATGGTGAGCCATTTATCCAATTTCTCTTTCATTGGTGCTGATGATGTGGAAGGAACTCAGTTCCAAGGTCTCTCTTTAGAAGACGAATCTTCCAAGAAGAAAGCATCAATTTCTTCATACAAAGAGGCAGTGAAAGTAGTAAAGGATGGAACTACCACTGGCTGGGGGCAAGTTGTGATCCCGACCAAGAATGAAACCAGAGCAGGACTCGGATGTTCACCGATGTTTTCGAACTGCACCAAGAAGGATGAAACCCTTCGTCCGATCAAAGAAACGTTCCATAGTGGAGGGTTCCTTAATCCAATTCCTCAAGAGGTTAATGTCCTTATCGAAGAATGCATCGAAGAAGGTTTACTCGATCCTGAAGAAGAATGGAAATGTTATCTCAATGACTCGGGATATATATCTCAGGAAGAACCATATCCTCCTTCAGAGAAATCCAATAGCAAAGAAACTGAGCCTGTTCCTGCAGAAATCTGGGACACCTTGGGACAACCAAGTGGAAAATATGATTATATGGTGAAATACACTGCACCTGAAAGTTCAAAGATTGCGATTGAAAATATCCAACCAACTGGATGGGGAGATTCCTTTGAATATAGTAGTCAACCAGAAGAGGCTTATCAGCCTTGTCAATTTTCTCAGCAACCTGAAATTACTGGAGATTTCGGCTTCAATGCATCTGTCAAGGTTCATAATCCCGAAGATGGTTATTATCACATAAATGCCATTTTTGAAGATGAAGGGGAAGATGGTCCCGCAACTGACTCGGAAAGTGTCGCTGACAATGAGTCTCTTCATCCTGAAGACTGGGAAATACATCCTGAAAATTCTGAAGATTGTGACTCGTCTTATGCTCTTCAAGAAGTAGAAGAAGACCGTTTCAACTCTACAAAGAACAAGGGTGACAAACCAGGACCTTCAAATCCTGCTCGACCAGCGGTCAATGTCAATACTGAAGATCACTCTGGGGAGAATTTTCCTGAATACATAATACACAGAGGAGTTCGTTGCTACTGGAAAGTTGTCGACGTTCCGAATGTTGTTCGCCGCTCAAAGTAATCACCTCGCTGTTATTTTGACCTCCTGCCTTGCCCAAAGCAGAGAGATGTTTTATAGGGCTTTGCTTTTAAATGTTCCGCCCAAATAACTTTGTGTATAGGGCTTTGTTTTTAAAAGTTTCCCTCTTTGTCCTGCCCAAGACAAATGAGTTTGTGTTTAGGGCTTTGTTTAAAAAATGAATCATAAATAAAGTGTCATTTTGAATTCCCTACATTATATGTTTTATTTTTGCTTTTTTTCTGGAAATGGTAATCCTAAAAAACCAAAATAAAAAAAAATAAAAAAAAAAAACTTTTTCAAAAAAATCTGCATACACTCTTGCATTCATAAATTTTCTGAAATAAATATAAATCACATGTGCAGATTTACTATTGATAAACCCATTGAATGCAATAACCCTATGCCCTCTCCCAACTTTGAGTTTCCTGTGTTCGAAGCCGAAGAAGAGGAAGAAGAGGAGATCCCGGACGAGATCTTTCGATTACTTAAGCACGAGGAAAGAGCCATTCTGCCTCACAAAGAGCCTTTAGAAAAGATCAACTTGGGTTCTGAAGAAGACAAAAAAGAAGTGACCATTGGATCGCTGCTTGATACTGATATCAAGAGTAAGTTGACAGACCTTCTCAAAGAATATGTTGACGTGTTTGCCTGGTCCTACCAAGACATGCCTGGGTTGGATACCAATATTGTTCAGCATTTCTTGCCATTGAAGCCAGAATGTCCGCCGGTTAAGCAGAAATTGCGAAGGACTCACCCTGATATGGCTAACAAGATCAAATGGAAGTTCAGAAACAGCTCGACGCAGGTTTTCTAATCACCTCTGAGTATCCTCAATGGTTGGCTAACATAGTGCCAGTTCCGAAAAAAGATGGCAAAGTCCGAATGTGTGTTGATTACCGTGACTTAAACAAGGCCAGTCCAAAAGATGACTTTCCATTACCACATATCGACATGTTGGTTGATAACACTGCTAAGTTCAACGTCTTTTCCTTCATGGACGGGTTCTCCGGTTATAATCAGATCAAGATGGCTCCCGAAGACATGGAGAAGACATCTTTCATCACCCCATGGGGTACCTTTTGCTACAAAGTGATGCCGTTTGGATTAAAGAATGCAGGCGCAACTTACCAAAGGGCAATGACTACTCTCTTTCATGACATGATGCATAAAGAAATTGAAGTTTATGTGGACGACATGATAGCCAAGTCCAGCACAGAAGAAGAACATATTGAATACCTTTTGAAGTTGTTTCAACGATTAAGGAAATATCAACTTCGCTTGAATCCTAACAAATGTACTTTTAGGGTTAGATCTGGAAAACTCTTGGGTTTCATTGTCAGCCAAAGAGGTATTGAAGTAGATCCCGACAAAGTCAGAGCTATTCAAGAGATGCCTGCACCAAAGACTGAAAAGCAAGTAAGAGGACTTCTCGGACGATTGAACTATATCTCCAGATTTATCTCTCAAATGACTGCTACTTGTGGGCCAATTTTCAAGCTTCTCCGCAAAGATCAAGGGGTTGTATGGACTGAAGATTGCCAGAAAGCGTTCGACAGTATCAAGGAATACCTGTTAGAACCACCAATATTGATTCCTCCAGTTGAAGGAAGACCATTAATCATGTACCTTACTGTGTTGGAAGAATCTATGGGTTGTATGCTTGGACAGCAAGATGAAACCGGTAAGAAGGAGCATGCCATCTATTACTTGAGTAAGAAATTCACAGACTGTGAGTTTCGTTACTCCATGCTCGAAAAAACGTGTTGTGCTTTGGCTTGGGCTTCAAAACGTCTCCGCCAATACATGATCAACAATACTACTTGGTTAATCTCCAAAATGGATCCGATCAAGTATGTCTTTGAAAAGCCTGCCTTAACAGGAAGGATTGCTCGATGGCAGATGCTGTTATCTGAATATGACATCGAGTACCGTGCTCAAAAAGCGGTCAAAGGAAGCATTCTCGCCGATCACTTGGCGCATCAACCAATTAATGAATATCAATCTCTCAAGTTTGACTTTCCTGATGAAGATGTCTTGTACTTAAAGATGAAAGATTGTGACGAACCATTACCTGAAGAAGGTCCTGAGCCTGGATCAAGATGGGGCCTAATTTTTGACGGAGCAGTAAACACTTTTGGCAAAGGAGTTGGGGCAATCATCATCACTCCCAAGGGTACTCATATCCCGTTTTCCGCCAGACTGTTATTTGATTGTACCAACAACATCGCAGAATATGAAGCTTGTATCATGGGTCTCGAAGAAGCCATTGACTTAAGGATCAAGATCCTCGACATATATGGAGATTCAGCCCTCGTGATCAACCAAATCAAAGACAAATGGGAAACTTATCACCCTGGCTTGATTCCTTACAGAGATTATGCAAGACGTCTGTTGACTTTCTTCAACAAGGTTGAATTGCATCATATACCTCGAGATCAGAATCGAATGGCAGACGCCTTGGCTACTCTATCTTCCATGTTCAAAGTCAATCATTGGAATGATGTGCCTAAAGTCAGAATCACGCGCCTTGAAAGGCCCGCCTATGTGTTTGCAACTGAAGCAGTCATCGATGATAAACCGTGGTTCCACGACATCAAACGCTTCCTTCAAACTCAAGAGTACCCGCTTGGGGCATCAAACAAAGATAAGAAAACTCTAAGGAGACTTTCTGGCAGTTTCTTCCTGAACGGAGATGTGCTATACAAAAGAAATTTCGACATGGTTTTGCTCAGATGCGTGGACAGACACGAAGCAGACATGTTAATGCATGAAGTGCATGAAGGGTCCTTTGGAACACATTCAAATGGGCATGCAATGTCCAAGAAAATGTTAAGAGCAGGATACTATTGGTTGACAATGGAATCTGATTGTTACAAACACGTGAAGAGATGTCACAAGTGCCAGATCTACGCAGATAAGATCCATGTGCCACCGACTCTACTCAACGTTCTCTCATCTCCATGGCCTTTCTCCATGTGGGGTATCGACATGATCGGAATGATCGAACCGAAAGCTTCAAACGGTCATCGTTTCATCTTAGTGGCAATTGATTACTTCACCAAATGGGTCGAAGCAGCATCTTATGCCAATGTTACAAGACAAGTGGTTGTGAGGTTTATCAAGAATAACATCATTTGCCGATATGGTGTTCCCAGCAAGATCATTACCGATAATGGTTCAAACTTGAACAACAAAATGATGAAAGAATTGTGTGAGGAATTCAAGATTGAGCATCATAACTCTTCTACTTACAGACCAAAAATGAACGGCGCTGTTGAAGCTGCCAACAAGAACATTAAGAAGATCATCCAGAAAATGGTCGTCACTTACAAAGACTGGCATGAAATGCTGCCATTTGCTTTACATGGGTACCGTACTTCAGTGCGTACTTCAACAGGGGCAACTCCCTTTTCTCTAGTATACGGCATGGAAGCTGTGCTCCCCGTAGAAGTTGAAATACCATCAATGAGAGTCCTCATGGAGACTAAGTTATCAAAGGCTGAATGGTGTCAAAACAGATACGATCAGTTGAACTTAATCGAAGAAAAACGGATGACTGCTCTATGCCATGGACAGTTATACCAAGCAAGGATGAAACACGCCTTCAACAAAAAGGTTTGACCTCGTGAATTTCAAGAAGGCGACCTCGTGCTTAAAAAGATCTTGTCTTTTCAACCAGATTCTAGGGGCAAATGGTCTCCTAATTACGAAGGCCCGTATGTTGTCAAAAGAACATTTTCCGGCGGCGCCATGACTCTTGCAACCATGGATGGTGATGAACTCCCATATCCTATGAATGCTGATGCAGTCAAGAAATACTTTGTCTAAAAAATTAAAAAAAAAAAAAAAAAACAGCTCGGTAAGTTGAAAACCCGCAAAGGGCGACTTAGGCAAAAATGAGCGTCTCGGTGGACTGAAAACCTGAAAGGGCGGTCCAGGCAAAAATTAGAGACAAAAAACAGAAAAAATTCATCCTGGTAGATTGAAAACCTGAAAGGGCAATCTAGGCAAAAATTAAGGATTTATGACAAAGTAACTGCATCAGTCCATACTTCGTCACCTGAATCGTCTTTTCCATCAAAGGATCTTCAAACAAATCAACACCAATCTGAAGCGACAAGCACAGTTGGAACTCAAAGTTGTTAGGGGGAATAGTGGTTATTGCTTTCAATGTAGCCTTTTCCGCATAATTACCATTTCCAACTTTTGTAAATACTCCATGGAATCACGCCTTTAGCTGATTACCATCCTATTAAATAAATTTGAGCCTTGTGCCCATTTGTTTGCATTCTCTAATTTCTTTTAGCTTGCAAAATGACGCTTTAATTGTGTTATTCGTTTTGAAAGAAAAAAGAAAAAAAAGTTTTAAATGAATTTACTTTTCTTTTTCAAAATAAAAGCGAAATTTTCCTTTGAGTTGTGAACAATAGAAGGAACATCAACAGCTATCTCCTTAGGACGAATCAAGGATTATGATAGGAAAAGCTCTTCTATCCCCAGTGAAGAAGCTCTTGTATCCCCAGTGAAGAGGGTCTTTTATCCCCAGTCACGAAGATTTTCCATCTCCAGTGAAAAGGTTCTTCCATCTCAATGAGAAAAGATGTTTATCTTCCCCAGAGAAGTTTAAAACATGCAGTACCATTCATCACCCGTGCTATCTACACCGTGTTGAGGAACACTTGCCAAGTATCTGGTTGTATTGTGACGTCGGTCCCTCTCCAGTATACACTTCATTGTCTATCAGTATTGTCAGTATGCATGCTACATTCTTGACATTCATCATTCATACATATTTGCATCATTTATGCATTCTTGCATTTTTCAATACTTACTTGTTTAGGATATATTTATCCTCAAAAAAAAAAAAAGAAAAAAAAAGAAAAAAGAAGAAAAAGAAACAGGTATGGGCGTGTCATCTCTCTAGTAGGTTGTCACCCATAAGTAGAAATAACATCCTTTCTTTCTCCAGTTCCCCACTGAGATCATTCCTCGTGGAAGAAGGTTGCTTTAGTTTCTCCTCTCAAAACAAAGGAGAGAATCCCCAGTTGAGTTCATTCCTCATGGGTACAAAGTCTTGTTTGACTGTCTCTTTCCAATTCATTTTTGGTTAGAACCCTGTCTTTACCAAAGATTCAAATTCCGATTCCTCAAACAGAGTCGTGAAAAATAGAACCATAAGCAATAGCCTCATCATCTGAGCAGCTTATGTCTCTTTCAAAAATTTCCTCTCAAGGAAATCAATCATGAAGATCATTTGACGATCAGGGCCTTATTACTGTTCACAAGGCTGAATAACCAGTAATTTCCCTAGCAAAGTCTCTAGGATCATTTTATCACTCGGCTGATAATTGATCATGTCTTCAAAACCACTATCACGAGGCTGGTAGTCGGTAATCCTTTTGTTCTGGTTATATTATTCAACATGTCTATCACCATGCTGATAGTCGGTAATATTAACCAAACCTTTGAAACTCTTTTTACCTTGTCAAGTCTATCACCATGCTGATAGTCGGTAACACAGTTTCATACCTTTCACCTTCGCATTATTAAACAAGTCTATCCCCATGCTGATAGTCGATAATGTCGATAGGTAAGCTTTTCTTACAAAGCTATCATTCCCAGGCGAAGCATACACTTGCTTTCCCAATAAAGCGGATTCTCTTCCTAAAACGGATTGAGACATCCTTCCCAACCTCTTTTCCCCAGCGGAGTCAGTTTTGATATTCCCTCGGTAAAGACATCCTTGCATCATTCGCAATTTTGGTATCTTAGGTCCAAAATTTGCGTCTTCTGATATTTAAGTCTCTTCCACCCTATCAAAATAAAGATTTTCAATCTTCATGTCTCAGGTTGAAGAAACTTAAATAGGGGCATCTGTCATACCCCAATTTTTGACCTAAGATACCACCTCATATCATTTGCATATGCATCATTTGCATCTCTAACAAATTGCATAGTTTGTGTTTGCTACTTGTGACTCAGCAGGGTTTAATCAGGAAATCACTCATCAGTACAAGTAACAATCAATTAGGGTTTTGTTCTCCCTTCATCTCAAAAGAATTATCTTCATCAACAATCAACATTTGGTCCTCAGAGATTCATTTCAACAAGCTCAAAGGCTCTGAACCAACCAGATTAGGGTTTTGACTGAAGATAGCATACTCCTGACTTTTGCTCAGAATTTGACCTAAAGACTTGGGACATGACCTCAAGACCCCAAGTGCATCATTTTTACCTAATCCATTGGCTCAGAACATCTCCTATACAAAGATTGATCAGACAAATCCTCAGATCAGGGTTTTTGAATTATCAGGGACCAAAATCAGGGATCACATTTGGGAAACCCTAAAAATCCCCAGGGAGTCAATAAAAGGTTTCAATCATCTTCAAATAATCCCTATGACAATATACAATGGAAATTATGTCTCAATTCAAGATCTACAGTCATCAATTTCATCTGGTCGACAATTAGGGTTTTTGACCTAATTCACTGAACAACTGACTTTTTAATCAGGACATGGTGCCACAACTCAAACCATGGCTCAATATCCTCTAATGCTTCAAAGTGATCCATTCATACCATTCATTTGATGAGGATAGCCTGTTTCCTTTGAAATCTCCAGAAACGCGATTCGTCTGAAAAAGTCAACTGTACAAGATCACCATTGACTTTTGGAGAATTTTGGTCAACCATGACTTTTGAAGTTTTGAATCATCAATATATGATATATGAAGTCATTTGATCAAGAAAAATCAAGAAAATCAATCAAGAATCAAAAAGTCAAAAGTTTGACTTTTCATACTTAGAAAAATTTCTAAGTGTTTTTCATGGTTTTTTCCAAACTTTGGAAGGGAATTTCTCAAAATTTCACCTACAAACTGAAAAAAACTTCTAACATAAAAGTTGTAGATTTTGATCCAATGAACAACTTTGTCACATATAATTTTTTTCCAAAAGATCAACCATTTAAGAGATATGGAGCTTCAAAGTTGGTATCTTTTGAAAATTTCACTTAAAACCTCATTTTCTTCAAAGTTCATGGATCTTTTTCACCCACTTCCTTAAAGATCTTGAAGAAACTTTCAACTAGGGTTTTGAAGTGTGTAATATGAGCTTTCCAAAATGTCCAAGAGCATGAAAAAATTTGAAGTGTAGCTATGGTTTTGAATTTTGACATTAGTGAACTTTTCACTTGAAATTTCATGCCATTTTCACTAAGTTATGAGCCAATTTGCCAAATGATCCAAATAATGATGCATAGAGGCAATAATTGGAGATATTTTTCTGATTTGAGATCAGAATGGAAGAGGATAAGAAGCTTGAGTTTTAACCATGGTTTGGTCACTTTAACCATTTTGCATTAAATGTAAAAGATTCCTTTTTATCTCTTAAGCTAAATCACCAATTCTTGATCAACTTGCAAAGGTCTGAGTTCAGAACTCTTGGCCTATAAATAGAGGTGCAAATCACTCTTCAATTCACACCAAAATCTCACAATTATAGGTTTTCTCTCTTCTTTCTTGAATTGCAAGTTTCTTAAGTTTCAAAGAGGTAAAATGCTCAACCTCTAAACCTTTGAAGTTCTGAGCAAAATGATGCTTCCCACAACTCACAAACATCATTTGGAAGTTGTTTGATCCATCCATACACCCCAAAAACACCAAGAACTCAAAATCACTACCTCACTTCCATATGAACACATATTGAGCCTTATCATGCCAAATCTCACCCAAGCTCATTTCTGTCTAAGCTAATCATCCAAACACATCCTATATACCATATATGAGCTGTTCCTACCATCATCCATGACCTGTAACTCCAAAATCACATAGCATGATTCTCACTTGAGCCATACTGCAGATCGGGTTCCATAGCTTTACACAGATGAATCCAAACAGTTCCAAGCATTCAAACATGTTTCATAAGGTTCGTTGAAGGTGTTCAGATCAAGAAACAACATCTGGGAGCCCTCATTTGCAGAATTCGATTTCCAGTTTGGCCGTTTTTGAAGGGAAGTCACTTGAACTTCAAACTCATATTTGCACGCATCATAAATGAAATGTGAGCATATCATCTTGTTTCTGCACCTATAAGGATCATTAACCCTCAATCAATTGCATCATAACTTGCACATACACGATTTCACATTGAATTTCAGTTTTAGGGTTCTTCATGTTCATGCGAAAATTGACCCCCTTAGAGTGAAAATAAATGAATTATGAGGGCACCATCATGTTCTTCGTGAAAAACTGAGTGAGATAGACCCTTTGATTGACCAAAACAACACAGTTTTAAAGAATTTTGAAAATCAGTTGAAGGTGTGTTCTTGGCGCCATCTTTGTTTCAGAAATTTCAAATATCAAGTTTAAAATATAATCAATTGAACGCGTGTGTCTTACAAGCTGCGCGCGCAGCCCAGTTGGTAAGTGTTTTGGCCGGTGAGAGAGAGGGCGTGGGTTCAAGCCCTTGTGTAGACAAAACCCAATTTTTTATCACTATTTTTCTCTATTTTCTTTACAACTTTAACCCATTAATTAACCAATCAAATTAATTCATTTTCTCTTCATTTTTTACACACCTCTTATTTAATATACATATTTTGACAATATCAAAAAAAATCACAAAAAAGGATTTATTTAATATGCTTTTAATTAGGTTTAAAATGATACATTTTTAAGTGATTTTAAATACTTTAAATATTGTTTTTTCATTTAAATTTTCAAACCTAATCACTTGTAAATATTTTTGTGATCAAACCCTAATCACTTAGGTCTTAATTAAGCATTAAAATGTGATTTTAACTTAATTAAGTTGACTTTTGTCAAATTCAAATTGTTTTAAAACAAACGATCATTCTTTTCGAAACAATAAACCATTTCTTTTTGAAACTATTGATTAAATCTTTTTAATTGATCAATTGATTTTCAAAACGATGTGGGGCCTCTCGAATATTAGAGAGTATAAGTCCCTTTCGTCTTTCTTTGTACAGTTTTTTTTTAACAGAAAACTTTTTCCAAATTACTTCCAAACAGTCTTTTTAACAACAAAACAATAATCTTTTTTCAAAACCATCCACCATGTTTTATGAAAATAAAACATGGGCCTCTCGAATATTAGAGAGTATAAGACCCACTCCTTTTTCCTTTTGTACAGTTTTTTTTTCTTTAAACAATAAAACTTCTTCAAAATAAAATCTTTTCAAACATTTTTCAAATCATTTTCAAAACAACCAAACTTCAAAGAAACAAAACCTTTCAATATACCATGGGCCTCCATGTAGGTATAAGTCCCAAGCCCCTTTTGTACATACCCATTCCCGTACATGAAATTAGGTATTTCATTGTACACCTTTTTGTACATACACTTTTTTGTACATATCTTGATCTGTTTTTTAAATTTGAATAACAAAAACCAAAAATGAAGGTTTTCTTTAAATCTTCCCAAAAACATGGGCCTCCATGTAGGTATAAGTCCCAAGCCCTTTGTAAATACCTGTTTACATAGCTTTGAATAAATTCAAGAGGGCCTCTCCCCGAGTATGAGTCCCGAGCCCTGTGTATACAAATGGATCATGCTTACAGGTATATTTCCTTCATAAACTCCATTATATACACACACTTTGTCATATATATGTATAACTGTTCATATTTGTTCATGTACTCGTTCATATTTGTTCGTACTTGTTCATGTTTGCTCATATGTGTGATATGTGTGCTTGTTCAACTTAGTACAACACTAGGTTCCCCATAGCCTCCTATTGGGCTTCGTGCAAAGAATCTCCCTAGTTTAGGTTAGGACATAGAGTATGGTTTCCCGGTGAAATCGCTCTAAGAGCTCAAACCAACTATACCATGCCTCCCCTTGGGCTTTGTACAAACGAGTGACCCTCCCATAGCCTCCTCTTGGGCTTACAATGCAAGGACCCTGGATTGTCCCTCCCATAGCCTCCTCTTGGGCTTACAATACAAGGACCCTCGGATAGCCTCCTCTTGGGCTTCGTACAAGGACCCACGGGCTTCTTATAAGCATCCCCCAATATCCAAAATCAAATACCCTAGGAGATTAGACATTTATCATCTCTATGATAGGAGTATCTCTTCTATATCATCACAAACAATCAATCAATCAAAAAACTTCTTTTTGCCACAAGGCTGGCTAATCAAATAACTTCTTTTTGCCACAAGGCTGGCTAATCAATCAAACCGTTTTGCCACCGTACTGGCTGATTAATCAAAGTTTTTGTCACAAGGCTGACTTCATTGAAACTTTTGCCACGAGGCTGGCTGATTAATCAAAGTTTTTGTCACAAGGCTGACTTCATTGAAACTTTTGCCACGAGGCTGGCTGATTAATCAAAACTTTTTGTCACAAGGCTGACTTCATTGAAAGTTTTTGCCACAAGGCTGGTTAAACAAACAAAAAACATCTTTATCATTCTAAGCGCCATAAGTGGCATGGCCCAGGGCTTATAATGAAAAGATTTTCAAACAAAAACAAACAGATGTATGTGATGATATAGATTAGATACATCGAACATTGAGATGACATTTGTCTCTTATCCTTTGCTTCCACTAGCATAAGTGGGAACTACGATTGCTCTGACTTTCTCAACATCCCTTTGAGAATACGTAGGCACAAGGTCGATCCTTGGCGAGCAAAACAAAACACAAAAAAAACATTCAAACCTTAGCACCCGTAGACCCGAGCTACAGATGCTCTGATTCCCTCTAAGGGATATGTATGCAGAGGATCGCGATGATCTTTGTGAGCATAATCAAACAAACACCTTAGGTCCCACCTATTTCACAACAGAACCTCCACCGTAACATGGAATGAAAAACAATAAAGAATCCTATAGAGTACTATAGATACGTTGGGTGCTAATACCTTCCCTTCGTATAACCAACCCTCTTACCCAAGATCTCTCCCCCACTTTTTAGGTTATTGCAGCTTTTTTCCTTTTCCTCCTTTGGAAATAATAAAAAGTTTGGTCGAAACAAAAGAAAAATCATTTTTTGAGCACTCGAGCCCAAAGAAGGCATCAGGTGTCTCATCCCGAAAAAGGACAACGATTTTTCGCCCGCGACAGACACCAGGAGAAGACCTAAGCATGATCTTCAGGACTGAAAGAATAAGATCTCGTACGATCTATGACTCAACATCGACTCGACACCAGGAGAAGACCTAAGCATGATCTTCAGGAATGAAAGAATAAGATCTCGTACGATCTATGACTCAACATCGACTCGACACCAGGAGAAGACCTAAGCATGATCTTCAGGAAAGAAAGAATAAGATCTCGTACGATCTATGACTCAACACCAGGAGAAGACCTAAGCATGATCTTCAGGAATGAAAGAATAAGATCTCGTACGATCTATGACTCAACATCGACTCGACACCAGGAGAAGACCTATGGATGATCTTTGGGACTGAAAGAATAAGATCTCGTACGATCTATGAATCAACATCGACTCGACACCAGGGGAAGACCTATGGATGATCTTTAGGACGAAAAGAATATGATCTCGTACGATCTGTGACTCAACATCGACTCGACACCAGGAGAAGACCTATGGATGATCTTCAGGACCCACAAGAATTAAAAAAAGGATAAACATCAGCTATGAGGCTGGAGAAGGAGAAGATTATCAACAACACTGAGGCTGGGGATTGGGAATTGGTTTTGAAATGGTTTGCCAGGACGGAAACTGGGCTTTGAAAGGGTTTGCTAGGACGGAAGGCAAAGGACTCACAACACGGGGGTTGGACCTGAAAATTTTGTCCGCATGGGGAAAGGGACCACAGAGACTAGTGACGACTAGACTTGATCATAAGACATCGGTAAACACTGAAGAATCACGAAGATATTGATGCTTGCAAAGCCTAAGAATCACATTAATCCCTCAGGCCAAAAGGCGGGGTGTAACTCTTCAAGAGCGGTAATTATTCGAATTACCACACACCAAGTATGGTTATTCAATCGATTGAAAAATGAGATGGGTTGAATGCCCACCCTCATTCACACTCTAATTTGCACGCAGCACACGGGAAATAACCACAACAAGACTAGTGACGACTAGACTCGACAAGAAGATGACAGTAACCACCGGAAATTACGGAGATATCGATGCTTGCGAAGCATAAGAATTACATTAATCCCTCAGGCCAAAAGGCGGGGTGTAACTCTTCAAGAGTGGCAATCGTTCGAATTGCCACACACCAAGTATGGTTATTCAAACGATTGAAAAATGAGATGGGTTGAATGCCCACCCTCATTCACACTCTAATATGCACGCAGCATACGGGAAATAACCTCGGAGACAACGATTCTGGCGAAGAAAGACATTGCATCCGATCCACACTGTAGAGAGAAGATGAGACTTCTTCTGGAGATTGAGGGTACCAGGTATCGGCACCGTGGCTTGAGGAGATTTGTAATGTAGTAGCAGGTATCAATCGGAGTTTGTAAGGACAATATTTTATGTGGGGAAGTATCATCGTCTTGATTGAGTGCTGATTTGTATTATTTGGCTTATGCTTTGTATGCATGTTTGAATTTTTCTATGGCGTAATGCTCCATTTTGATGGATATGCTGCGCTTTTGAGGATGCAATGTTATATGCAGTGAACACTATATGCAGAGTGCCAAATAAAGGCATTAGTGAGGTAGACACCAGGGAGAATCCCCTTAGTGTTAAGAATTATGTAGAAATGCCAATAGATATTGGACTTTGACTTGCAAGATGCCCCTTCTGGTTGTTGGCTTGTATAGTGTAGGATAACTTCTGACCTCTCACCATGTGCCACTGCTTGGAAGATTTTCAACTTGAGGAGATTCCCTCGATTCACCATGTTGGGGATGAGAGATCCTGATAAGGAGCCTTGATTAGGGAAGTAGAACCTCTCCTAGGAGAAATAAACTCCAGTGCTTGGGGAGAGAATAAGTTTCCAAGAGAAATCCGACGCTCCAAGATAGGCAAGATAACTCAAAAGATTGTGCCCCAAGCTTCATGACCCACGGAGGAGTTCCCCTTAAAGGATTTTGGCACCACAAATACTCGAGATAATTTGCCCCAGTATGTTCAAGCGTTTGAAGTAGTCCATCCATATCAACGGATCCTTGAAGAGATTTGTCGAATCTCGACGTAACTGCCCCAGATTGACTGAACTTGAGAGAGGATCCTCCACTTGATTGCCCCAAATTGATGGAAGCTTGAAGAGATTTCTCGACTTGATTGCCCCAGATTGATGGAACTCAAGAGATTTATCGACATGATTGCCCCAGATATGCTGAACTTGAGAGGTCAAACCTCGATGCAATTGCCCCTGATTAGGTACATCTTACTAGAATCCTTAAGCTTTCTTTGTTTTGAAGTCAAACAAACATGGAAACAACTTTACCACGCTCAAAAAAGTCTTCAAACTCTTCCCCTCAAAGTAATCAAAGAATGCATCAACTGTTCATGCCCAACGGAGTTCTTTAAAGAACCTGCCCCTTGATGGTCAACATTTGAGATGATTAGCTTTTACTCTTCGGAGTTCTCAAGTCTCTTGTACTTTGACATGATCAAGTTACTCACTGATTCTCATCATGGTAATTTCCTTGATGTTAAGCACATATTTTGTATGCAAAAGAATGTTAATTCTAAGAATGATAATTCTAATGCAAAGCCTATGTTAGTCTTGAAGTTGTAAAACTTTTTTACGAAATGAGGTTGCGACCTCTTGTGACCGAATCACTAGTTGACACAACCTCGATTTTTGCATATGGAAGATAAAGCAAACGTACGATACCAACATGGATATGAGTCTCGATTCATTGGGAGTCAGTTAAATGCTATCTCTTCGAAGTGCGCTTTCAAAATAAACCCTACTTCAATTAGGACTTTTAAGGGTTGTAATTTGGCTGGGTTCACGGTTTTTAGAAAACAAAAGATTTTAAGCTCAAAATTATTTGTACCCACCCCCTTCGTGATGTTCTCCAGTCCTATGTTCAGTTAGCTCGACACGAGTGTTCATCCCTCACAAGGAATTTGAAATGGTTGAGGAATCAATGAGGTTCTTTGGACATGGCGGTCGCTCACCTTTTATTCTTCTGATTCATTGTCACACGACTTTGTTCTTGCTTGGCAATTTCATCGTCTTTTTTTTTGCTTCTTTTGTCATTTTTCTTTTCATCCTTTTCTTCTTTTTTTTTTGCCATTTCTTTTTTTTTTTTGCTATATTTTTTTTAACAAGTCGTGTGACCTCGCATTATCTTTGATTCGTTGGAGGTGATTGCGACCGCCTTATTTCTTTGATTTGATGAAGGATTACCATTGTGGTACCGTCATCTCTTGATCTCTTGATGGAATAAGGATAATCATTGCGGTTTTGACATTCCTCAACCTTTTGAAGGATAACCATTGTTGTATCCTTGGATGCATACCCTTTTGGTGAGTTTTGAACACTCGATCAAGTTAAATGAACACTACCCTGCCCAAAGGTTAGAAGAAGGGTTTTTATGATTAGAAACGAAACTCCTACTTCAAGGCTCAAAGGGGTTGACGATGGTCTATCTCCCTTATATCTCTGGTGTTTGGGGATTTGAAATAATTCCTGTACATCCTCAGTAGGGTTTTATTCAAAACACACGATTAGAGATTTTGCATTTTTATCTTTCATCATTCTCCCTCCGCTCTTTGCCTAAGCAAGCGATTAGTAAAATTGATATCGTAATGCCAAAAACATTTTATGAGTGATAACGAATGGATTACTTCAAGACAAACATAAACAATGTATTCTGATTTTCATTCAAAAATTAACAAGTTTTTATATGCTAGCAATGCTTAAACAAACAATGAAATGTTAAAAATGAGAATGCAATAAAGAACTAGATGGTTGCCATTGTTGAGGAGACTTTACTCCGTCTGGACTTATTGCTCTTGAACACTTCCTACAGTTTTGAGACCTCATGCATGAACCTCTTGGAGTGAACGACACACAATCCTCAGTTGAATGGCTTTGTGCGCCAACATGGTAGTCACTTAGAATTATCATCTGTTCCTTCCAAACACTTCAGATTACTTCAAAAGAAAACTCCAACGAAGTCACCCAAGAGTTGTAAACTTTTGCCTTACTTTAGGGATTCGAGCAATGCGAGTGATGCAATGCTCAAGATAAGAGTACGTCTTGCTTATCCCTCAATCGGGAGCCCCAAGCAATTTCCACATATGCACAAGAGGTAGTTACCACTTTAGCTTCAATATCCAAACCATTCGGAGTGAGAGTAAATGACATTTGCAGTTTTTTGACATCAGGCACTAGGCACAAACCAACAAAGTATAAGTCAATGGAGTCGCAACCTTCTATGACTTTCAACTTTTTCTCCAAGAGGTGGAACCTTTTGTCAATTTCAATACTCGGAAAATTGAATACTTCAATGATGTGAATTCTCCTTACCAAGAATAGGAATCTCAACATTATTTCAAACATTCTTCTCATAGGTGAGATTCACATTTGCATTTGGCCTTTGAGGAACTTGTCTCAATTCTTCTTGTCAAAGAGAAAAACCTGGATAGCCTTCATACACTGATTCATTCCAGTCTCCATTTATGTTCTTACCTCAGTCAAAACCCCACAGAGTTATTCCATTGTTAACTTTCTAGCACGTAGCGGTGAGAAGTCAATTATCTTGTTGATGTCAAAGTCTGAATAGAAGGGGCCCCATAAGTCTTTGAAAGAACCATGAAATGCATGATAGTATGAATGCATGTTTCATTTCCAAGGGATCCTAAAGTCCTTTTCACACTTTTCATTTTCTCTTTTTCTTTTGGAATCAAGACCCCTTTTTTTGTATAGAGTCTATTTTCTTTTTTTTCTTTTTTTTCTTTTTTTTTGCTTTTCTATTTCCTTTTTTCTTTTTCTCCCCTTTTTTTTTGGAAATAGACTTTAGGACCCCCCATAAATGAAGTGGATAAAGCCATGATGTTATGCAATGCAAAAGAATGGGATCAACGGTCCACATAATCTTAGTAACCACTATACAATTCTCTGAATAACTGATATAGGTCAGATGTCATGAGATCAAAGGTCCGGCATAGGTACCACACAGCCAAAGGTTCGGCATAGGTACCACACAACCATAGGAATAATAGTCACCAACAGAACAGAATAGTCACCAACGGTACCTGTCATGTATATCCCTCCCCACTCACAGGTGAATCTAGGTCAGGGTAGGTCAAAAGGTCTCCAGCGTTAACAACTCTCCTGAAACACCATCATCGTTGCAAATACATGCCAACAATGGTATCCCATTTAAGTCTCGACTGGTCATGGGTCTCATGATCGCAATCAACAGAACCTGACATTCTGTTGGCGTCATGACTATCCACTCTATCCTACGTATCCTATGTGTCAGCTCTGGCCTGGGTATTGGGCCTTTTACCTCATATAACATCCCACCCAACCTGCAAACAGGGAAAATATGTGGTCCCCACGGGGACCCATAATATAGTCCAGATGCATGCAGAAAGTAAACATGATATGCAAGTAGGAAATAAACATGATTTGCAAACATATATATATATATATATATATATATATATATATATATATATATATATATATATATATATATATATATATATATATATATATATATATATATATACAGGATGTAGACATATAAACAAACAAAGAAACACCCAATAAACGAAACAAACAAAGGCAAGGATCGACTCGCTAAGAATGGACCAGCACAGGTCTATCACATCCCCAGCAGAGTCGCCAGCTGTCGCACGCTCGCAAAAATTGAACAAAGTCGCCACCAATATATTTATCCCAAAAGGGAAAGGAATATCATAAAACCTGGCAAAGGAAGGAACAAGGTCTTGCGACCAGAGAATCTAGGTACGGGAGTCGGTTACGCAAGGGGAAGGTGTTAGCACCCCTCACGCCCATCGTACTCGATGGTATCCACCTATGTTTGTTTCTATCTAAAGGGTGTGTACTATGTCTATGTCTATATATGCGAATGAATGCAAAATGTAGGGAAAATAAAGAATTGTACTCGCACGGGCCCTACCCCGCTGCCTACGTATCCTTTTCAGGAATCAGAGTTACCGTAGCTCGGCTCAAGATTTTCTGTTTGTTTTTGTGTTTTTTAGTTGGGCGGAGTTAACGTTCGCGCTCTTGCATAAGGGGACAGCCTACGATGCGTTCGAGCGGAAATAACAATGCCCTTAGAAAGAAGAAAGAGATTGGTTTGTATCTTTTAGGGTAGATAAGTGATGAACAGTTCCCAATACCGGGGCACTCACCACTTTCTCTACTTTGTTTTAATTTGAACCATTGTTAGGTGTTTTAAGTGTTTTTGGTTGTGTATTTTTTAAGGGGAATTTGTTTGCGATACGAATCACATAAACGTGTATGATGGTAGAGAAACAGATTAGGGAATGGATCCCACTCATCTCTCTTCCATTATGTAGCGATCGAGAAACAGATTAGGGAATGAATCCCACTCATTTCTCTTCCACTAGGTGATTAAGAAACAGATTAGGGAATAAATCCCACTCATTTCTTATAGCGATCGAGAAACAGATTAGGGAATGAATCCCACTCATTTCTCTCCCACTAAGTAACGTATGATTCGCGTCTCCCATTTATTAAGTATTTTAAAAGTTGAAAAGAAAAAGAAATGAAATGGGGGAGACTAGCCTAAGTATTATTCTAACCTAATAGTTATGAAAGAAAAATAGCCTAAAGTCATGTTATTGATTGGAAGTCCTAAGATCTAATGGACATACAAAATAAAGGCACAATTACAAGCAAAATCAAGTAATGCAATGATACAAAATCGGTAAAAAAGCAAGAAAGGAAACAAGTCAAAATATAGTACAAAATTGAACTAAAATTACTACTATTTTTTATTGATTTTTATGAAAGAGAAATGAACTCTAAAACAAGCAAAAAGAAGACTAAATCGATAAGCCTAAAATTAATATTTTTTATGAACATTTTTCTATGTCAAAATTGTATCAAAGTCTAAAAAAATAATAGGAGAAAATCAGTATTTTTATTTACTAAAAGAAAATAGAAAAAATCTAATTAAACCTAAATTTTAGTAATTAAAAAAATAGAAACAGGGGTGTAAAGTGAAATATGGTTGTGCAGATAGTAATTGGGGCGCAGGCCCAGATAGAGAGGCCCAAAGGGGGTTTTGTTTTGTTCAGAAAAGGGGTGTATGGGCCAAAGTGGGGTGCGGCCAGCAACAATGGCGCTCTGGCCCAAGGATGATTTTTTTTTGTACAGATTTCACAGCATGCCAAAAATACATGGGCTCCTATGAGGGGTGTGAAGAGCAAAATCAGCCCAAGCTTGTTTATCCATCAGATTTCATTCTTCCAGATATTTTGTAATTCTATCAAAAATAAATTAAATAAAATAAATGGAAAGAGGAATTTAGGGTTAGAACAATGTGACCTTTCACGTTCTTAGAGCGTTTTTCCTTCTCTTCCTCGTTTCTGAACGGCGCCGAAATAATCTCCGGAGAAAGCCTCCGTTCTATGGCGAATCACCGAACACATATCTCTTTCTCGCGACGACGGAACGGAAATGGCGCCGGAATTCTGCTGAACTCATACTCGTACTCATCTTTCTCCGATTTCTCACGCTATTTTTCGGATCTCCAAAGACAAGTCCGGTTCGAGATTGGTGAAGACGAAGAACAAACAAACCAATTTTGATTTCTAGGTATTTAGTTCTCTCTCTTTCTCGATTAGGGCTTCATCTATTATCCTCTTCTTTCTTGATTTTCGTTTTGCACTTCTGAATCGGTGTCGCGATGATGTCGATGAATATCGTTATTTGTAGAGAATGAGGTGAGGATAATTGATGTAGATGCGTAATTGATTCAAAGATGATGATGATTATCAGATGATTATTGAATCTGCGTGAAGATGATTGGAGGGCCCTGTGAATTGAAGATTGAAGAATGTTTGGAGGTTTGATGAGAGTGTGAATTCAGAGATTCGAGAGGTTCTCCATTGATGGATCGTGAGAGAGAGATTGAAGGTTGGAAAGAATCTGAAGGTATATAGAGGATGATTGATGAAGATGCAAAGATATTTTTGAGATGGTGAAGATTGAAGATGGTGAATTTTGTGTGAAGAATGAATAGAGAGAGAGCTTGAAGAATGAAGAAGACCTCTGTTATATAGAGATGAAGATGATCGGTTTTTTGAAGGTTAGTTATTTCTGACTTTTTCTGTTATATGTTAGTTACATTCAGTTAGTGATATTCTGAAGGTGGTTAGGGTAGTTATCATTCTGTTTTGGTGGTTATGTGACAGTTAGGAAGTTATAGAGAGGTTTTTTTCTGTTAGAGATGTAACTGTGATGTTAGTTAGAGATTAAAAACAAATTCTGTTAGTTAATTGGTTAAAAAGGGGAGCTGTTAGAGATTGATGGGGAATTAGAGTATGTGTTGAATGATGTATTAGGCAGGGTGACTAATTTTGGTTCAGCTAGGACATATTGTAAGTCAGCAGCAGGGTTTATATGGATCTGTTTTTGTGATGCAAGGCTGTTTTAAATGTATGTATTGGGAATTGATTTTTGTGAATGGTTTTGCAGGTTTGATAGGTTATTCGTATGTGTGTATGTATGAGTTTTTATGCAACTGTTTGGTTATGAATGAAAATGCATATGGCTGAAGCATGGTTTGGCTTTTGAATTCCATATTTCCTATGTTGGTGGATTTGTATTGGATTGGCATTTGACTGTTCTGGAATTGTATTGTTCTCGAAATTTTACGGAGTGATGTGTGATTATTTGGTATATTAATGATGCAGGCAATTGGTTGAATTCAAGTATGGGATGCACAATGTCCAAATACCAATCTTAATGATGAAGCAGGAGTGCCAATGGGAATCAAGTCAGCTGACATGGCCAAGTAGGAGTCAAAGAGTAGAATTAGGTCAAACTGTGTTCCTCTTCTAACTTCTCTTATGTAACGGATGAGACTTGTAATGACTCGAATCTCATATAGCTTGAACTTTATTTGGAACTCCTCTCATAGATTGTAATCATGGTCAAACACCAATAAAACTCATTATGAACATCAAAAGATCAAATTGATTTTCTTTGTAATGCATCATATTTAGGATGACATGACCTTTGAGAAATAAAGTGAAACTTTCATCTCTCCTTTCATTATCAATTCGAGTGTATAGATAAAAGCTCAAAAGTTTGCATAAGACCACATAGAACTCGTAGCTCCAGGTAATGAAATGAATCAAGCCGAGTATTTGAGACATAACTCATGATGATTGATGCAACCATAAACTCAATTAAATCTCAACTCCTGAATACTTTGCCTCCTAAAAAGCTTGGTTCACCTAACAAGTCTTCACTCTTCTATGCTGTTGCATTTGTAATCCGATCTCCCCATAACAATAATGCTTCCAAGGAATCCTTGAAGAAGATAATAATTGAGCATAGAGGAATGCCTTAACACGAAATCTAGTGAACTCAAATGAAACAACAATCTCAGACACCATGCGTAAGTAACTCTAATCTCTTGATACACCCGGGGGATATAGACCTTAATCCTTCGAACTTGGTACATCTCGAGAGATAGTACCCTTGTATCCTTTGAATGAATGTGAGAGCCTCAAAGCAATATAGGAACCCTAATTCTTCACGATCCTTGATCCCAATGCCAGATTTATTGATTAATGATGAATGTTAGGTTAAACGACCTAGTGGAGGTATGCAGATGAAATGCAAAGCTAAAACCAGTTAGAAATCAAGGGGTAGGACAAATTTGGGGTATGACAGATGGAGATGGGCTTAAAGATGCCATCCAGTAGGTCACACATTAGGTTATGTTTGAAGTGTTTGAGAAGTAGTTGTTTGAGTGTTGATCGTGTCATTACTGTTCGTAGTAGACGAATTAGATCTTTGAGAGTTGATCGTGTCAGTACCGTTCGTAATACCTGAATTAGATCTCGGAAAGATTATCGTGTCTATACCGTTTGTGATGATAGAATTAGATCTCTTGTCGTGTCAGCACCATTCGTAGTAACTGAATTAGACTTTAGAAGCAATTGATCGTGTCCACACCGTTCGTGATGATGGAATTAGATCTCTGAGAGTTGATCGTGTCAGTACCGTTCGTGATACCTGAATTAGACCTTGGAGAGATGATCGTGTCTACACCGTTCATGATGATAGAATTAGATTCTCTTATCGTGTCAGCACCGCTCGTAGTGACTGAATTAGACTTAGGAAAGATGATCGTGTCCACACCGTTCGTGATGATGGAATTAGATCTCTGAGAGTTGATCGTGTCAGTATCGTTCGTGATACCTGAATTAGATCTTGGAAAGATGATCGTGTCTATACCGTTCGTGATGATAGAATTAGATCTCTTTAAAGGCCGATCGTGTCAGCACCGTTCGTGGTAACCGAATTAGATCTTGGGGAGATAATCGTGTCTACACCGTTCGTGATGATAGAATTAGATTCTCTTGTCGTGTCAACACCGTTCGTAGTAGCTGAATTAGACTTAGGGAATGATCGTGTCACCACCGTTCGTGGTAAATGAATTAGATCTCGGAAGGATGATCGTGTCTACACCGTTCGTGATGGTAGAATTAGATCTTTGAGAGTTGACCGTGTCAGTACCGTTCGTAGTAACTGAATTAGATCTTTGAAGATTGGAGATTTCGTTTATCTGTTTGTACCTGTATTCTGAAAAAGGTAAAGTTAATCTTTATGCAATGTCATGATGCATGTGTTATGTAATGAGTCCCTCAAAATAAATGAGACGCTTTGTATGTTATGCATGTGTTCATTACGAGGTAATGTATGCGATGTATGAATATGTGATATATGATTTATGTTGTCTTGATTGAGAAACTAAATCTCCATGTCCTTGTAATTTTGTTGTCTGATCTTGTCTTGAAGATGCTCAGCTGGGGATTTATGATTTCTGCTTGGGGATGATCAGTAACTTGATGTACCCTGATTGGGGATTAGAGATATTAATACACCATGTTGGAGAAGAGCAAATTTTTGGAGAACCGGTAGTGTTGAAGATGTAAACTCTGTTGGGGAGTCATGTCTTTGTCGGGACGAGTATGTTTGAAGATATCTTCTTGAGAATTGCTCTGTGGGGATATGATCTTGTGAAATCGGAGCTGTGGGAAGGCGTGGATGCCTTGAACATTGCCCCCAGTATTATAGTAACTACCATTCCAGGATTTGATTAGGACACACCGCTGAGTATTGATCAAGATGTCAAACTGGACTTGCATAGATTTGCCCCCGCTAGTAGAGACTTTGAAAAGATTCGCCTCGCGAGGAATTTATGAGACGTGCACTATGGGCGACATGCCCCTAGTAATCATAATCCGAAGACAATACCCCATGTTGGTTGGGAAGTAGCTTCAGATCTACTTGATTGCCCCAGATTGATTTGGGCAAAGCGTGCCATGCCCCTTGTATACGTAGGAGACATTGCTTCTCGGAGTAATCTTGTCTGTCGGGATAACTTCCAGTCATTAGTTGTACCCTGCGCAAGTTCTTTCTGATGCTAACATTTGAAATTATGTAGCAGAATATGTTTAATAATGAATTCATGAGATGCAATGCGTACGTTTGTCTTGAGTTTTTGAAAAAACATTAAAACAAAAGATGTAAAAGCGTGATATTTGTAAAAACATGCTATTTGTAACAATGCGATGTTTGTAAGAACCGGATATCAACTTAACATTTGTAGTAAACCCTAAGGAGTCGGGATACCTTTTTGGTGACAGTATGCTTTCGAACTAACCATGCTTCAATTAGGACTTTCAAGGGTTGTAACGTGGCTTGGTTCATGGTTTAAGAAACAAAGGATAAAGGCTCAAAATTTGATTGTACCCACCCCTCTTCGTGATGATCTTCAGTCCTAAACTCAGTTAATTTCAACTTATGCATTCAGGTTCCAAGAGACTTTTGGATTTGAATCTTTGATAATGATGATGGTTCATAAACAAAAAGAACTTTTGAGATGGCAGTCACTTCTTCCTTTTTGTAGTCACCACTGATCGCGACTTTGCGTGTCTATTAGTCGGGATAACTGCAAGTGCACAGTCGTGTCGTGTAGTTTTAAAAGATATCGAATCCACAGGGACTATAAATCGACCTACCGTTATCTAAAGTTACTATGTAAAGCTAAGGCTAATGATATTTGGGTTTTTTTTATAAATGGGGAAACTAAAAATATTTATTCTAAGAATATAATAATAAGCGGATATCAGTATGTATTTCATCTAACTTAGGTGATCCGAAGTTCCATTGGCCAGATTCTAATTAAATCAAAGATCTTTACTAACTATGTTATTTAAAAGTCCTCCTCTCAAACTCTCGCTCTATTGATTCAGACTACGATCCTAACTCTTAATGTACGCTTTCGCCATCCCACCAGATTTAGAAACGCTTTTTGAAAACAACATAGTTAATAAAATGCTTGCCTTATGAAGTCGTTATCTATTTAAATCTCCTAATCTCAAACTTTCGCTCTGTTGACTCGGAACATGCTAATATCCCTAACGTACGCTTTCGCCATCCCGCTCGGGTGTAAAAACACTTTTTGGAAATAAATAAGTTCTAATTAGTTTTAATACGCTTTCGCCATCCTTAAAACTAATGTCCTATGTCTACTATCCAGTTAAAGATCTTAAACTTTCGCTCTATTGATTTTAACCTTTGACCGTCTTAAACCCTCAAACTTTCGCTCTATTGGTTTTAAGACTTACTAATTAAATTAGACATACAAACCAAAAACAAGTGATAGTTAATAAAATATAATTAAGCCAATTTATTTCGGATCCCTACGGTTAGATTACTCTACATACCGACATCTAAATAAATTAGCCAGACATACTTAAAGAAACAAACATGAAATTATAATTATTAAACATGGAATTATAATTATTAAACATGAAATTATAATTACTAACCATATTATAATGATAATGATAAAACAATATTATAAGAACATGAAACTAAAATAATTGCAAATAAATAAACCTGGAAGTAAAGCGGACAAAACGAACTTGAATTAAATTACGAACAAAACAAATCTTGAAACTTGAATGAAGCTTTGAAATAATGTCGGCAAGATTGTGATCCAAGAGTACATAAATTGTAGGCCTAAAACTAATAGTGTGGTAGTTCCTCAATGTGAAAAACTACCACTTTTACAAAGTGATAATATATGCCTAAAACTATGAACAGCGCTTCCGCGCCTAAAACTTGGATACTCTCAAATGAATGCTCAGCCTCTATTTATAGTGAATGGAAATGGAAGTTCCTTTCAGCATCATGTGAGAAGTAGTGGAGATCATGCGTGGGAAGTTGAGAAAAAGGTGGAGAAAATAGTGGAGAGGTGGAGACGGACGTCTCAAGTAGCCGACGTGGCTCTCCTTCACCCCTTGGGCTTAGGAGACGTGCGTCTTCTGAGGAGACGTGGCAAGGAGCATGGAGACGGGCGTCTCCCACTTGGAGACGTGGCTTGGATGATGGGAACGTGCGTCCCTTGATTTGTGGAGGGTGAGACGACCGTCTCCCACTTGGAGACGTGGGGGCTTCAGCTTCACGTGGGCTGGATTTGTACTTTGCTCAATTGGGCCTTCTTTGCACCCCTTTATTGCTTCAGCACCCCTTTTCCATCTTTTAGGCACAAATAGTAGTGATTTTAGCTCCATTTCTTTCCTTTTCACAAATATCCCTCAAAACGAACATAAAACCTAAAACAATGAAAATACCAGCATAATACCAATATAAAGCAACATAATTAATATAAAATAGGGAAATAATATATGTAAATCAAGCCAAATATGTGATACGTTTTCGTGTTATCAAATACCCCCACACTTAAACCATTGCTTGTCCTCAAGCAATCAACCACACGGTAAAAGAAAATGATTAAGCAAGATTCGAAACAAGGGCATGACACGACTCCTAATCATATTTATGTTAGGCAAATGTTACATCGATAGGAAATAGATATCAACACCAAGGATACCGTAACGACACAATGTTCAAAAACTCCCTCCTTATACAAACCAATTCGAGTTATGCCATTATAACTCAACCTATATCTCTCGTTTTTCTTTCGCTCCTTTTCATTCAAGCGCAATCACATTAAGCCCGTTATCCGTACACTCACATAGTAGGGGAAATCGGTTAGCGACTATGATCCTTTTCTTTTCTTTAGCACGGGGTTCTGGTTTTTTAAATGGCGAAGCCCCATCTTTCCCAACTGCGGTTGCGGGGGATCGGACCGTAGTCCACCCTACCAAGCCCAGTACCAGTGACCTCTAGGCCAACCAACAGTGGGTGCTAATTATTAAATCCTTATTGGCTTAACAACCGTTGGGCTCAATGACCGTGTGAGGGTCACCTAACTTAGAAGGTTATTTTTCAATCAAAACATTTATATATTAAAAACAGGATCATTCACTTATATTCATCGACTCCCTACGTAGTTTGTGCTTAAGATGGTGCCGACTGCTAATATAAACTACTTAAGAGCTACTTTGAAAACTTTATCCTAAGGTCTCGACATAATGGGCATTCAAATTAATATCACATAATGAGGGGGTTTAGGGTGTCAGGACGGTATCGATGTTGTTGAAACATCTCCAAGTCTTTCTAACAATGCCTAAAGTGTGACAACCTCTATACTTTCAGAGTGTGTATGCCATGCGTCAAAATTCAAATTTTTGTTGGAGGTTAAAATTTTCAAATTTTTGGGGAAATTCGATAACAACAGAAAATCATATATAAAGACTTGACAACATAACTAGAAAACAATAAAGCAACAAATGAAAGCGGTAAAGCTTCTCCCCCACACTTAAACCAAACATTGTCCTCAATGTTTCGATCCAAGGTGGAGAAGAAAAGACAGAACCTATATGGATGCTACCGGCGGGCTATCACAACCAAATCTGCTCCGCGTCCGGAGGAAATATCTTCTCCTATCATGCTCATCAATGGTGTCACCACCAGCAGCAACACTCGTAGGAATGTGCGTGGAGACCCATTCATCTTTGAGATGATCGTCTATAGATTTTTCGCCTAGATATGGCCGAGACGTGACAAGTGATCCATATCTTTATTATCTGCAAGTTCAAACGATAAAAGGAAAACATTAAACTGAAAACTCGTGGGTTGCCTCCCACGCAGCGCTTTGTTTAACGTCGATAGCTCGACGGCTTAAGAGTGCAAGCACTCAAGTTGGTCTCTCGAGAATGACTCCTTGGTTGAACTTTTAGTAATCCTCGTTTTCCATGGCCACTTATCAAGCCATCTCACATATCCCTCACCTTTTCTTTTCTTTCTTCTGTGGGGTGGTTCATTCTTTTGAAATCGTGGTGGCGGTTCTGGATCGATCCTAAGTATCAGCTTTTCGAGTTCGGGCTTAGTGATATTATCCACCACCTCAAAGGTTAACCTTACCCTCTTATCACTAATGATATCCTTAGTTTCATGGTCGTCTAAATTTCTTTTTTTATGCAAGACTTCAAATAAGGGTGCATTAGTGTTGGTATTTTCTGATACCTTCACATACATTATGGATTTGGAGTCTACCTTAGCTTCCATAAAACTTTGCGGGAAAGAAATCGGTGGGGTATAGGGAAAAGGAATAATAATAGGTGCTTCCCTCTCTACCTCTTCTACAACCTCTCTTTCAGTTTGTGTTGGTGGATTTTTGTCAATCTCCACTCTTTTCTCACTAGAACTCTTCTCAACCACATCATCAATCTTCTCAATCTCATAATCAATCTCCTCAATCTCATTATCACTCTCCTCAGGAATTTCAATTTGTTCTTCACTAATAGTTGATTCCATATACTCCTCAAGTAAGTGTCCTAGCGACTTTTGTTTAAGTTGGGAGATTTGAGTTTCTAATGCCATGTTGTGAGTCGCGAGGGACTCAACCATAGTGGTCAGTTGCCTAAGGGTTTCATTGTTTTGAAGATTTTGTTTGATAAACTCTTGGTTTTGAACGGTTTGTGTCTCTACAAAGTGCTCCATCATGGCTTCTAATCTAGAGTGAGTTAGCGTCTCGTCGGGATCCTCCATTGATGTTTCGAAGTTAAAATTATGGGATTCTTGAGGTTCTTCAAAGGGATCTTGCGTTCCATTTTGCGTTTCCTCAAAGTGCTTCGTCATCATAGATTCTAGCCTAGAGAGAGTTTGTGCTTTAATGAATTCCTCCATTAGGATTTCGAGGTTGGATTTATGATAATCTTGTGACTCCTCGAAATGTTGGGCGTGGTGATCGTAGAGGAAATTTGGTTGATGATAAGTTTGAGTTGCATCGAAATCCTCTATTAATGCCTCAAGGTTAGAGTTATAGGATTCTTGTGGTTCCTCGAAGTAGGTCGGCGTCGCATTTTGTGTTTCCACAAAGTGCCTTGTCATCATAGATGTTTCATTAAAATTTTCCATTATTATTTCGAGGTCGGATTTATGGGATTTTGGCGACTCCTCGAAATATTGATTGTGGTGATCGTAGAGGAAATTCGGTTGAGGATAGGTTTGGTTGGAATAAAATTCTTGTGGTTCCTCAAAATGTTGGGATTGGTGATTATAGAAGGAATTCGGTTGAGTATAAGCTAGTGTCGAATTGTAATCCCCAATTAATGTTTCGAGGTTTGGATTGTAAGTTTCTTGTGGTTTCTCGAAATGTTGAGATTGGGAGTTGCAGAGGTAATTTGGGTGAGAATGAATTGGTGGCGCAGCATTGAAATTCTCCAATAGTATTTCGAGATCGGATTTATAGGATCCAGGTGATTCCTCGAAATACTGGGAGTGGGGGTTATAGAAAAAGTTTGGGTGATACATAGTAGTAAATGAAAAGAAAGAAGAAAAAAATGCCTTAGTCTCTACGGTGTAACAGCGAGTTACGATATCGACTTGAATAGTCCCCGGCAACGGCGCCAAAAACTTGATCGCGACTTTGCGTGTCTATTAGTCGGGATAACTGCAAGTGCACAGTCGTGTCGTGTAGTTTTAAAAGATATCGAATCCACAGGGACTATAAATCGACCTACCGTTATCTAAAGTTACTATGTAAAGCTAAGGCTAATGATATTTGGGTTTTTTTTATAAATGGGGAAACTAAAAATATTTATTCTAAGAATATAATAATAAGCGGATATCAGTATGTATTTCATCTAACTTAGGTGATCCGAAGTTCCATTGGCCAGATTCTAATTAAATCAAAGATCTTTACTAACTATGTTATTTAAAAGTCCTCCTCTCAAACTCTCGCTCTATTGATTCAGACTACGATCCTAACTCTTAATGTACGCTTTCGCCATCCCACCAGATTTAGAAACGCTTTTTGAAAACAACATAGTTAATAAAATGCTTGCCTTATGAAGTCGTTATCTATTTAAATCTCCTAATCTCAAACTTTCGCTCTGTTGACTCGGAACATGCTAATATCCCTAACGTACGCTCTCGCCATCCCACTCGGGTGTAAAAACACTTTTTGGAAATAAATAAGTTCTAATTAGTTTTAATACGCTTTCGCCATCCTTAAAACTAATGTCCTATGTCTACTATCCAGTTAAAGATCTCAAACTTTCGCTCTATTGATTTTAACCTTTGATCGTCTTAAACCCTCAAACTTTCGCTCTATTGGTTTTAAGACTTACTAATTAAATTAGACATACAAACCAAAAACAAGTGATAGTTAATAAAATATAATTAAGCCAATTTATTTCGGATCCCTACGGTTAGATTACTCTACATACCGACATCTAAATAAATTAGCCAGACATACTTAAAGAAACAAACATGAAATTATAATTATTAAACATGGAATTATAATTATTAAACATGAAATTATAATTACTAACCATATTATAATGATAATGATAAAAAAATATTATAAGAACATGAAACTAAAATAATTGCAAATAAATAAACCTGGAAGTAAAGCGGACAAAACGAACTTGAATTAAATTACGAACAAAACAAATCTTGAAACTTGAATGAAGCTTTGAAATAATGTCGGCAAGATTGTGATCCAAGAGTACATAAATTGTAGGCCTAAAACTAATAGTGTGGTAGTTCCTCAATGTGAGAAACTACCACTTTTACAAAGTGATAATATATGCCTAAAACTATGAACAGCGCTTCCGCGCCTAAAACTTGGATACTCTCAAATGAATGCTCAGCCTCTATTTATAGTGAATGGAAATGGAAGTTCCTTTCAGCATCATGTGAGAAGTAGTGGAGATCATGCGTGGGAAGTTGAGAAAAAGGTGGAGAAAATAGTGGAGAGGTGGAGACGGACGTCTCAAGTAGCTAACGTGGCTCTCCTTCACCCCTTGGGCTTAGGAGACGTGCGTCTTCTGAGGAGACGTGGCAAGGAGCATGGAGACGGGCGTCTCCCACTTGGAGACGTGGCTTGGATGATGGGAACGTGCGTCCCTTGATTTGTGGAGGGTGAGACGACCGTCTCCCACTTGGAGACGTGGGGGCTTCAGCTTCACGTGGGCTGGATTTGTACTTTGCTCAATTGGGCCTTCTTTGCACCCCTTTATTGCTTCAGCACCCCTTTTCCATCTTTTAGGCACAAATAGTAGTGATTTTAGCTCCATTTCTTTCCTTTTCACAAATATCCCTCAAAACGAACATAAAACCTAAAACAATGAAAATACCAGCATAATACCAATATAAAGCAACATAATTAAGATAAAATAGGGAAATAATATATGTAAATCAAGCCAAATATGTGATACGTTTTCGTGTTATCAACCACATTGTGTTGTTCAAGAATTTATTGACTTCTCTTCTTTCATCTTTTTGATATCCCTAACTTTTGCCTAAACTGTCTATTTTGAGCTTACAGTTAGCGGGACGTCTTGATTTTTGCCTAAGTCTTCTTTTTGATTTTTGATTTAGCAGGCTTTTCTTTGTATATATGTTTTTTTCATTCATTTTTTCTTTGAAAGACATTGACTTCCTTGCTTAATGATTGATGAAGCATTATTGGCTTTTGATTGGCATCTCCCATACTTCTTTGATGTGTGTGGATGAACACTTGTGATTGAAACCTTTGTTGAAAGGTGTATTGAATGATTCTCTTAAAATAGAATGCACAGCCAAATTAACTGAGAACTACCCTGCCCCAGGTTATGATCAAGGGTTTTAATTAGTACAAGAAAGAAACTTCTACTTCTTAGGCTCAAAGGGGTTGACGAGGGATTAACATCCTTATATCTCCACTGTTTAGGAATTGAAACAATGCCTGTACATCGTCAGCATAGTCTGTTCAAAAGCACACTGTATGAAGTTGCGGTATCGTTTTCGTCATCCTCCCTCAAAAGGTATACAACTTTATCAGGAGTTGAGTATCATAAAACATATGAAAAGTAAAGATGCAGTTTAGATGAGTGATAGCGAAATAATTTATTCAAGACAAACTATGCAATGCACTGATGATGATTGTTTAAAACAGATAATGTCTATCATAATTCGAATGTATAAACAAACAGAATAGAAATTGAGCATGAAAGTAAATCTAATGATCTAAAAGTTCATCCTTTTAGACATTTAATCGATCTTGTCGTGATTAGGCATAGGAGCAGTGATCACTACAGGAGTTTTTGGATGAGGGAATTCAATTTCACCAGCATCGATCATATCCTGGATCTTGTTCTTTAATGGCCAACAATCATTCGTGTCATGTCCAGGGCTATTGGAGTGATACGCGCATGTGGACCTCCGTTTTTTATCCCGGGCCATACCTCTGTTCTGTAGAGATACGTGAACTGACTCTTTTTTATCGCTTAATGCTTTCGCATTTTTGAAAATTCACAGAGTCGCCACCGACTTTTTATTTTATCCAATTAAGGAAAGGTTTATAAAAGAAACAGAAAAAAGACCTTTAAGAAATTCTGGGTAAGGGGGTAGGTTATACAAAGGGAAGGTGTTAGCACCCTTTGTATCCATGGTTATCCATGGGCTCTTAAGTTTGCTTAGCTCACTTGTTTTTCGATCACTTTTCAATTGCTTTAGAATGCTCATATGTGGTTTCAAATACTTTTGTAAATTGAATTTTGTAATGATCCGTGTGTGGATGTATACAAAATGCTTGTTTATCTTTCGAAAGATGTTTTGAAAAGAACGTTAACTTTGTAATGATCCGTGTTTGGATGTATACAAAGTATTGTCTTTTTTGAAAGTTTTGTTTTGAAAAACAACAGTGTATGAGAATTTGTTTGTTTTGATTTGAGCAAGCAAACTAGGAGGTCTACCCTGAGTTGTAAGGTCTTTATCCTATTTCCTTTAAAAATCTATCCTTTCACCGGATATAAACGCAACGTTCGATTTTGTACTCAAAATAGTAGAATTTTGACTTTGATTTTGAAAAGAATGAGAAGGGATTACCTTAAAAGGTGCAAGTGTGATTGTGTTTGGATTCAGATATTTTATCTTTGAAGTTAGTGATCTAACGGTTCAATTTTATCTTTGACATACACGCAGTTTATATTTGCTGGAAATTAAAATGCGGAAATGTAAAATGCGGAAAGTAAATCTACGCTATTACATCGATTGTGCAGGAAATGTAAACTAGCCTATTTACATGAATTTGACATCCTATACATTTATCTAGGAATTTAAATTGCAAGAAAAATAAAAGGCATGTTTTTTGGATTTTTTATGATTGGTTTTAATTATAATTAATGCCTGATTAATTAAATTAAAATGAAGAAAAAAGATAAAAATAAATTTAAACCTAGAAATTAAGTTTAAAATATGTACAAAATATTTGTTAATTAATTTTAAAACAAAACTAATTTTTTTGGAATTTTTGGATTGATTTGAAATTGATTAAGTTAATTAATACATAATTATGCAAATAATTATACAAATAATTAAAACTTAGAGAGAAAATTATTCAAAATATGTACAAAATTAGTTTATAATATATAAACAATATTTTATATAAAGAACAATTTTTTTTTATGATTTTTTGATTGGTTAGAATAATTAAAAAGCCAATATATAAATATATACTAATTAATTATGCAAAATATTGAAATTTTGAAGAAGAATAAAATATTTTTATTTCAGAAAATAATATATTATTTTAGAAGTCTAAAAATATTTTTTGTGTATTTTTTGGATTTTTAAAAACTATTTTAATTAATTTAACAAAGAAATTAAAATAAAAATAGAAAAAAAAGGATACTGATCAGGTGTGGTGGGATTGAGAGTCCATGGTAAGGAGTGCTTTGTCTGGAGCGTTGGATGATGTGACTGGAACGATCATGTGGTCACTGAAACGAGGGAGCATGATACGTACATAGCCTGCAAAACACTGAATCATATATTTAAAAAAAAACAAACGCGCGCAGGGCAGCCAATGAGAGGCTGCCACGAGTTCGTCTTCTTCCTCCGTCCGTTGGCTTAGGCCTGCAACTGTCACTAAAGGTTTTAGTGACGGTTTTTTGCTGTAGCTACATGCCCTGCAAAATAACGAATAGGGGTAAACCTAAAAATAAATTTGGCGCGACCCCTCCATTCAATTCGTCTGATCCATACGAACTCAATGGTACCACTTAGAACCTCTAATTTTGCCTATTTCAGAAAGCCCTAATTTTGAAACTATGAACCCTAAAATGGTAGTTTCGTGTATACGTGTTCAAACTTCAATTAAGTTTCCAGAAATGATCTACACATCAAACCAAACTCAACTATATGTCTACATCTTGTTAAGCATGCGTGGATAACCAGATACGAATTGATTTAAGTTCGAACAAATTATGACCTGTATAGCTCGATTTAGTGAGCTTCAAGGCTTGTAATTGATTGGGATACGTTTATTGGTGTTCAAAGATGATGTTTGAATGCTTTGTTTGAACTGAAACTAGTTAGAAACTAAAATTCGAATTTTGAATTTCTTTCAAAAAGTTCCAAGTGGTTACAAGTGTATTATGAGTAAGGCTTTGCTTCTGAACTTGTCTCTTTTGTTACTGCAGTATGCTAGCCTATTTATAAGCATTGAAGTGCTTAAAATCTAAGCTAGAAAGCAATAAGTGCTTTTGCTAGAATCTTGACTTTTCCACATATGTAGCTTGGCATTTAAGCCACTATGGCTTGATTTTCTTCTCTTCCTCTGCTGTACTTTGCTTTGAGACAGAGTTGAATGAGTCATATTGATGAGTCATGCTTGGAATACAAGCTATCCATTATCCTTTCATCTTTCCTTTTAATTTAATCTTAAAATAAGAAAAAATCAAGCAAAAATGGATGAAAAATGTTATGGGCTTAGTCTTGGTCGTGGGAGGCCCATAATATCATGGAAATGATGTTTGAACCATGAAAACTTGGCCCCATTTGGAAAAAATGCATTTTTGAGCAATGTTGGTTTTATGCATTTTCCAAAATTTAGCCAACTTCAACAAGGTGTAAATCCCTCAATTTTTGTCATATGAAGAAGATCTTGCACTTTTTGGAAACCTCAAAGAGTCCTCTAACCAATGCCTTTGGTCTCATGTCAAAATGATTTTTGATGCTCCTTGTGTGTCCTTTTGAAAAAAGTGTCTTTTTGTTGACTTTGAAAATGACCTGTAATGTCTTTGATCATATTTTTCAAATGGTGAATCCAATGACCATGGGATCAATGGAATTTGAGAGATAATTGAATTTCCTTCAAAATAAGCTTTGGTTTGAATTTTTTGGATGAAGGATGAGAGAGTTATGATCAGTCAAAGTTGAGTTGACTTTTCAGGCAAAAACCCTAATTTTGAATCTTAGGGTTTTGTTGATTTTTGATCTTTCCTTGATGAATTATGATCATCCAATGATCAAATGATGAATCCTTTGACAAAATATGGACTTTGACAAAAAATTTCATTTTTGACTGTCTGTTGACTTTTTGGTCAAACGGGTCGTCTGTTGACTGTTTGAGCTGCTGACGGTGCGTCTGAGTGAATTGAAGTTTGAAAATTTGTATGATGGTACTTTGAGATATATGGATGTGTATGAAATCCATTTGAGCTCTCAAAAACTTGTTTCTCCTGTAAAAACAAGAAAACCCTAGTCAGGGACTGTTTATGTAGGAGACAGTTAAGCGTACCTGATTTTTGTGCAGTGTTGAGTCTCTGCTAATCGCGTGATATTCAGAAGACTTCTAGAACAAAAATCTTGGAATTTTGAATTGTGAAAGATTGATTTGATTGATGGTACAAAACACTGAGAATTGTACTGCCAGCAGTTTGGCTGTCGACTGACTGTTCAGGTATTGACGTAGCAGTTAGAGTGAAAAATCAACAGTCAAAGTTAATTTTCTTTTTTGTTGTTTTTGTTTTATGTGAAAAATGAAAGTTATTTACATGACTTGTTAAAAACACAGACATAATAAATAACTAATATTTACTGTATGCGGGCAAAATTACCGATAATAACCCTGAAAATCATTTAATGCACAGAAAAATGAATATTTGACTGGCAGAAAACACATAAAATATTATCTGAGTAATTAAGCAATATTATGACAAATAGTACAACATTTAATATTGACAGTACAAATATTACATACTATATTGAACAGTACGACGAATAAACGGTACATTTAAGAAATAAGAAATACGGCAAATTTTAAGAATGACGATTGATAACCCATGCTACAAATAGTAACATGTAGATGATTGGGAGCATAAGCATCCCAGGTCCACAGTGTTCCGGGCTATGTAGACAGAAGAAAGACATGATCACCGTAGCAATGGTGATGACCATAAGAAAACACGTTTCCCACCGCTTTGCCATTTTGTCGGGAAAGAAGAAAGGATGGATTATGAAGTGGAAATTTGAGAGATGAATTAGAATTTGATGTGAGATTTTATGGAAGAAAATGGGAGGTATTTATAGAATGGAAAGGAGGATAGAGACGTTTAGGGAATGATATGATTCCGTACAAAAGGAAAATTTGAGTGGAAGTAAGATTTGAAAGAAAGTGGAGATAGTGTTGGGAAAAAGAGAGATTTGATTTTTGAAAAAGAGATTTGAAAAGATTTTTGAAAATAATGGAATATAGTACAAAAATTAGTGGGAAACAAAAGATAATAATAATCTACTTGTTACCAGTACAGTCTGAGTTTCCTGATTCTGCGCCTGCAAAAAGATTTAACTCTGTACCAATTGTGTCAGTACTATTTATCTGTAAATAAATAAATAGCATGTGTGAAGTAATAAACAATATTTGGCGTTTGCGTAAGAATAAATTCAACTGCAAGCCAAATTATTGTATAAGAAAAATTCTAAAAACTAAGTATTTCATATGTCAGGATATTTGTTGAAATAAAAATCCATGATTATATGAGACTCTTAATTTTCAGATTGGAGTTTTCTTGAAAAAAGATGCGGGCAAATTTTGGGGTATAACAGCGCACTTCGCATTGGGCTTATAGCTAGGAGCGGAAGTGTTGGGCTTTATAGGAGGATCCCTCACAGTAATCAAGTTTGCTTTCAACAAATGTTGTAATGCCTGAGCCAGTGACATGTTGATCTTTGTGAACCGACGCCTAGGTGCATCTGACTTGCGTCTTTGTTGTGGAACTGGTGTAGAGATCAGAATTGTCCCCACAGATTGGTTATGACCTTTCCGATTGTGCACAGTATTAGTCAGGCGAGGTTCCTCAGGTGAGTTGAAGTCAATGATCTTTTCATCAATTAAGTCTTGGATCTTGTGCTTAAATAGCCAACAATCCTCTGTATCATGACCAGGACTATTCGAATGATAAGCACATCTCGCATGGTACTTGTACCCAAGAGTAGGATTAGCAGGAAATGAATATGGAGGCAATAGAGTTATCAAGTTCTGATTGAGCAGTTGTTGCAGAACTTGAGACAGCGGCATGGGTAATAGAGAAAGTGATCGCTTAGGCTTAGATCTCTGATTATCTTGACCACCTTGATGCTTATGTTGATTCTTCTCCTTCTCGATCAGAAGTGCCTTTAATTCTTCTTGCCCCTTGGACAAGTTCAGGATCAAGGCTTGAAATTCAGCGTTCTGAGCTTGGAGATTCTTGACAGATTGTTCGAGATCCATCTTTCTTACTGAAATAAACAGCGGAAAGATGAGGCATTTGCTTTTATGAAACCTGTGATGCGATATTCATGAATGATATGATTATGCATATGCAATGTTTTCAAGGACCTTGAAATTAAAATTTGTTTAAACAAGAAAGAAAGAACAAATTCATTAATAATAATAATAATTAAATTGTACTTAGTTATGGTTCTTTGCCACTTTTAGGCTTACAAAAAAACAAATAAGTAAAATAACTAGAAATAATAGTAATAAGATAAAACTCCTTCAAGTCTCCCATGGGCGCTTCCTCTTTGATCCAATGAAGTTGTTGATGCCTTGCTCCGCATGAAGTAGTCTTGTGAGTTCTAACACTTGTTTCTCTTTAGCACAGAATTGAGCCTCAAAAGTATATCTTTCTTCTTTCAATTGAACCCGTGACTTTTGTAGTTCTTCTAAGTCGGTAGGCATGTCGGGATGGAGGATAACCAAAGGAAACTTTTCTTCACATTCAGGTTCAACAATTACAGGTCTAACATAGGGATATGGCATGACAAAACGTTGAGCGCGAGTGCGCACCCATCTGAGATAAGGTTTTGAAGGAAGGGAGTTCTTTTGCCCCCAACTTTTGCTATCAACCTTGTACACTTTATTCCAAGCGCGTATGAACTCTCGGCGTTGGTTTTGAGCATCTTCTTCATAGTTGAAAATAACCCCTTCCATAATCAAGTGATGAGGACCATCTCTTCGAGCATAACCAAACTGTCGTAGGGCTAATGAAGGATTGTAGGTGATTCCCCCTCTAATGCCAAGGAGAGGCACATTAGGGAATTTCCCACAATGATCGATAATAGTGAGGTACTCTTGAGATATGACGTGCCAACGGATATCTGAGTGAGAAAGTGACATGATTCTTCGTGACCATTGCATCTTTTGATCGTTTCTTACCACTGAACGTGGAAGGTGCGAAATAAACCACCTAGCTAGCAAGGGTGTGCAACACATAAGAGTCCCTCGCTTCTTCATGATACGGGAGTGAAGAGAGTGTAGAATATCTCCAAGTAGTGTAGGTACCGGATTGTGAGTCAAGAAAATCTTGATTGCGTGCACATCAATGAATTGATCAGGATTAGGAAATAATACCAAGCTATATATCAATAAGGCCAAAATATCTTCGAATGCATGGTAACTCATGGCTTTCAGGAATTGTCGAGCTTTACCAAATAAGAATTTGGCCGAGAGACCTTCGACTCCATTCTTGGTGTCCCAATTGGAAGCAATGTTTGATCTCTTTAGGTGTAGTGCAGCAGCAATAGTCTCAGGTTTTGGAGTGCTCTCCAAACCAGTAAAGGGTAAATGATCAGATATGGGTATACCAAGTAAATCCGAGAACTCCTCCAAGGTAGGTACCAACTGATAATCTGAAAAAGTAAAGCAATAATGCTCGGGATCGAAGAATTGGCATAAAACTCTCATCATATCTTCTTCGAATTGGGAGGTGACCAGTCGGAGTAGATAACCATGTCTTTCAGCAAACTTAGAATCTCCAGGAACTTCTAAGGCAAGCTCCTTAAGCTCAGAATGTATCCCCACGAAGTTGAGTCGTACATAATCCCTAGTAGCAAAAGCCATGTCCTACAAAACAATACAAATATAAATTTCTTGGTCCTTGAAATTGTTAGTGGATATGATATGCCATGATGTCACGATGCCAAGTAGATAACAAACACAAGCAAGTCACACAATTGCCTTAAGGGTACGCTTGCATGAAGTTCATAGGTATATACCCTTCTTCCTTTCGTTTAGTTGGTTCAACCTGTCCTAAAAAGTAACCAGGTTCTATGGTGCTCATATCCCTGATCTTTCTCGTAGGCATTGTCTCAACATAGCACTCAATCGGCCAGCCAAAAGCATCCCTTGAGTCCAATCTCAATGAGTGTAGCATCGAGTATCAACCGGCTTCAGTCAGGAATCCGAAGCCAGCCATCTCGCTACTTCTTATAAGCCAAAGTCAAGTTCAACTAAGGTTCTAAAGGCGAATTAGTGCTCATGACACCACGCGGTAGCCAAATGTCTCCTCGATCAGATTCAAGGGCCATTAGGACAAACCAAAGTGTCGCACTAACGGTGGCCACCAGTTCAACCATAACGATACATGTCGTACAGCTTCCCTGGTCTCGTGCCACATACTTAAGGTACACTAGATCCGGGTGTAGGACCTTTCACACAACAGAGTTCCCAAAACATCCTTGGAAATTAAAACAAGCAAAACAAACAATAGAAAACATTATAAGTGAATCCTAAAATTTTAAGGTAACCCTACTTTTTAATCGAAAATCCCCAGCAGAGTCGCCAGTTCTGTAATACGGTGAACTAACTTTTTATTTGAAATGTGCGGTAAAGCATGAGTTGCCACCGACTTTTATTTTATCCAAATTAAATCAGAAAGGCTAAAAGAACAAGAAAATACCTTTTAAAAATATTTTGAGTTCGGGGGGTAATTTATGCAAAGGGAAGGTGTAAGGCACCCTTTACATCCATGGTTATCCATGGGCTCTTAATTGCTTTGCTCTTTTGAAGGAAAAAGTGTAGAAAAGAAATAAGACTTTAGCTTGTAAATAAGCGTAGCTTTTTGAAGGTTTATGAGAAAGAATATGAAAAAAAGTTTTTTTAGAGCAAGGCAAAGCAATTAGGGCAATTACCTAGTTGGATGAAAAACGTTCTTTTAGCCTTTCAGGGTGAAAGGGTCTATCCATGCCATAAGAGGGCAGGAAGACTTTCATTTGGAGGTTGAAGGGTCATCAAGAGTTCGTTTTCCATAAGACTGTCACATGCCATAGGGAGGCAGGTAGTCTAAGGGAAGAACCAGAATAGCCTTTTCGTAGGCAACCAGAGGATACCTCAGCCTTTCGTAGGCAACTTCCGAGGGTCGGGGTCATATTAGTGTATCGAAGGCAGCATCATTAGGGTCGTATGACCTTTGTATTTATCGAGGCAGCATGGCTGAGGTATCCTCGTATTCGAGGGACATGACTATTCTGCAAAAACACAAGGCAACAGGCAACAAGGCAACAAAGAGGTTACCCCAAAGCGTGCGTGGGTGCAACAATCACGTGATTATATTCATAAAATTATCTTGTAATTAATTGTTCTAAGTTGATTACAGGCTTGCACTCCCTAAAATTACTAACCACAACAATTAATATTGATAATCAAAGCAATAAAGGGAAAGGGGAAAATGAAACCAGCGGGATAAACAGATTAATAAGTTTAACACAAGTAATAATTGAGATCAGGGTTTAGGGTTACCGACTATTCGTAGCTTTGGCAATTGACAAACCCTGAAAAGGTGGGAAAAGTAGCAAGCAAAAATAGGGTGAGTGCATTATCAGTTCAGAGGCAAATACGACTAACCCTAATCGAAATAAAAGAATAAAAAGAAATTAAATTAAAATAAATAACTAGACACTTAGCTGTGCATTTGATCTGATATGGTTGGCGGTCGGAGGAAACCTCGGGGTTAACCCTAAAAAATGGCAAAGGCAAAGGCAGATAATAGATGTGAGTGTATGCGGAGTTCGAATGGTAAACCTTAAAATAAAAGGAAACAAAATAGACTTAAAATTAAGTTGAATACTTAGCTTCGGATTTTGAAGGCGCGTAGTCGAAGTGTACTTAAAGAATAACCCTGAAAAAAAAGCACGGAAAACAAATATTTTCAGTGTATGGAATGATCGTAATAAACCCTGATTAGGGTGCGAATTAAATAAGAAAAAGAAAATAATTTAATTAATTATTGGTCTTGCGACCTAATTAATTAAATCGGGACGAGAGAATAAAATCGAGCATAACAGGTATTTTTAGGAATTTTTTAGAATAAAAACAAGATAAATATAAATTTTTGAATATATATACATAATTAAATATAAATTACAATGAGAAAAAGAAAATAAATATAATTAAATAAAATAAATATATAATTAAGAAAATAAAATTATTATGAATAATATTAATAAATATAATAAATATATATATTAATTAAATAAATAAGTATATGAAATAAAATAAATAAATAAATTAAAAAAGTTTTTTAGAAAATAAGTATAATTGTTTTATTATTATAAAGAAAAAAAATTAAATGATATATATATATATATATATATATATATATATGTATATATATATATAAATAAAATAAAACATGTTATATAATTAAAAATAAAATAAATTGGAACATGATCCGCCTGCGTTGCCTGGATCGTTGGATGGATCTAGAGATGGAACGAATGGCAGAGATGGCGAAGGTGCACACTAACGCGTGTTTGTTAACGCATAGAATCACTCTGGGATCCAAGAACTTTCGCGCGCCGGATTTTTCAAATCCCACCAATCAGACTATGCCACGCAGTCGTCTTCTTCACGAGGCCAATGTGCAACATACTTTTTACAGCGTTTTTTTGCCTGAAGCGCTATAAAATACCCTGCACCTCAAACTGAAAAATAGCGAATAGGGCTAAATGAATGTAGAAATTTGGCGCACCCTTACCGTTCAATTCGTATGGTCCTTGCGAACATGACCATGACGTTGATTGAACCTAATTTTACTTGTACAGAAAAGCCCTAAATTGAAGCAGGAACCCTAACAATGGCGTATCACTCCAAACAATACAATAACACACCAAATTATCCAGAATCAATAAACACACCAAGATAAACAATAATATGCAATGGATTTTAAGTATTGATGCTTGTATGATGCAAATCGACACAAAATAAAAAGTGACAAACCGAGGGTTATAGGAGACAATTCGTGATGCTTCAAGGCTCGATGATGATCTGGAATCGTTCAGTGATGATCAAGGAGCAAGTCTTGATCAATTGCAACACTTGAATCGGCCTAGAACTTCAAATTGACTCTTGAGTTTTTTGTGAAATTTTGGCTCGGATTTAAGGTTTCTTGAGGCAGAAAATTGTAACCCTTGTGCTATGGACCTGTTGTGCTCTTATAGGGGAAGCTTTAGGGTTGATAAAATTGAAGAGAATCCCTTTGAATCTTGAGATTGAATGTTGGAAAGTTTGATTGGAAAAAGTTTCTAATTATGGCCAATATTGATTCAATTTTCTCCCAATATCTTATGCACGAAATTATATTGGATATGGGGTATAATTGGAGGTTGGATTTGATCCTTTTGAGCTCTTGAATCAAATATTTGATTTTATCTTTATTTATTTGATTTTAATCCTTTTTTAATTGAATAAAAAATCATAATAAATTAAATAAATCACATAAATTCGTGGGAATTGATTCTTGGGCTTTAGACGACTTGTGGATCAAGACTGAATCAAAAGATCTTGGGCTCATTTGCTAAAAATCCAAATTCTTTCACATTTTTCCCTCCAAAATATTCCAACTTTAACAAGACCTATCTCCCTCAATTTTTGAGGTATGGAGAAGTTCTAGGACTTTTTAGAAACCTTAGAGAGTCCTCTAACCAGTGTTTTTGGTCCCAGGTCAAAATGATTTTCTGTGCTCTTTGTGTGTCCTTTTGAAAAAAGTGGCTTTTTGTTGACTTTTGAAAAGGACCTATAATGTTTTGGTCCATATCTCCCAAATGAAGCATTTTAAGACTTGGCATGTGAGAGACAAAGTTGTAGAGAATTGAATTTCCTTCAAGATGAGCTTTGGATGGAAAATTTCTGATGTTCCATGTGAAAGTTACGGCTGGTCAAAGTTCAGTTGACTTTCTCCTATGAAAACCCTAATTTAGAAACTTTTTGAATTGTTGATTTTTGATCTTTCCTTGATGAACCATGATCAATACTTGATCAAATGGTGAATGATACTTCAATATTAGGATGTTGACAAAAAATCAGGAGTTTTGACTGTGCTTTGGCCACAATTGACTTTTAGGTTAATTTAGTCGACTGTTGACTTTCTGAACAATTGAGTGACCAATCCTTTAAATTGAGACTTGATACTTGTCATAGAGATAATGTGATATATATTGAGCCATATAGGATGCCTTGGAGCCATTGATTCATTGATTTTCCTCTGAACAAACCAAACCCTATTTTCTGAGCCTTGTATAGGAGAATGTGTCTTGGAGTTTTATGTATTGATTTGAATTTGTATAAGAGAAATAGTATGGGCAAATTTTGGGGTATGACACTACGTATATCCTTCAGATATAGTCTAACGTACGACGTATTCTGACTCTCAAGTCTATCAAGCTGGGTGGCATCTTTAAGCCCATCTCAATCAAGTCTCTTAATAATCGGGTGGCATCTTTAAGCCCATCTCCAAAAAGTCCCTTCACCATCAGCAAGGGCAAATTTCTTGGTATTCTAGTGCTCAATCCTCTTCTACCTTCAGATTTCGACAGGCACATATGCCAATCTACATCTTCAGGTTTAAGAAGATTGAACAGGGGCAGCTGTCATACCCCAAAATTTTCCCATCTCATTTCTCCTATTCAAGCTCATACCAAAGTTCAAGACTCAAAGACATACTCTCCTAAGCAATGACTTCCTGAACTAGGGTTTTGATTTCTCCGAAGAAAATCAATGAATCAAAGGCTCCAATGCATTTCATATGGCTTACGATGTTTCAAACTACCTCCATGACAAAATCCAGGTTTCAATTCCAAGGATTGACTACTCAATTGCTCAGAAAGTCAACAGTCGACTAGTTTGACCTAAAAGTCAACTGTAGTCAAAGTACAGTCAAAACTCCTGATTTTTTGTCAACAACCTTATTTTGAAGTATCGTTCATCATTTGATCAAGGATTGATCATGATTCATCAAGAAAAGATCAGAAATCAACAAAGCCAAAAGTTTCTAAATTAGGGTTTTCATAGAAGAAAGTCATCTGAACTTTGACCAGCCATAACTTTCACATGGAACATCAGAAATTTCCCATCCTAAGCTCATTTTGAAGGAAATTGAATTCTCTACAACTTTGTCTCTAACAAGCCAAGTATAAAAATGCTTCATTTGAGAGATATGGATCAAAACATTACAGGTCCTTTTTGAAAGTCAACCAAAAGCAGTTTTTTGTCAAAGCCCATATCATCAAGATAAAATCCTCAAATGAAAAAAAAGCTTCCAAAGTGGCTTGTAGAGGACATCTCGAGGTTTCAAAAAAGTCCTAGAACGTCTCCATATGATAAAAATTGAAGGAGTTATGGCTTGCACAAGTTGGTCGATTTTGAGGAAATGCACTTAATGCAAAGTGGTGAATTTTGTTGTTTTGGACTCATGGGCCTAAATTTTGGTTTTGAATCATGGCCTTAAGCATATCCACGACCCCTACGCCCAATCACATGCTTTCCTTTTATTTATTTTATTTATTCTTGGATTTAATCAATTTAAATTCAACTTTAATTAAAAGAAATAAGGAAAAATCAAAGATTTTCTGCTAAGTTTATTTTTGTGATCAATATTATGGATATATTCATGATATTTGATTGAAATATTCAGGGGACACAAGATTGGAAAGAGATGGAATGATTTTGGCCAAGTTTAGAAAGAAAAATCAATTTTTCAATCAATCCCCAATATCATAATTCAAGGAGATTTGGTTCAATATATTTGCCCTAATTCCATGTACTATAAGTAAGAAAGGTAATCAGATGCAAAAAGGGGGAGGATTGGCCGCAAGGAGACCCTAGCACCATTAAAAAAAACTTGAACAAGAGTGGAGGTGCACATCAAATTCTGATCCGATTCAAGCAATCCCACACATCTAAATCGATTCCTCGACCTTCTCTGAAGCGTTCCAGACAGTCACAGTTCGCCATCTCCTTCAAAAGCGCGACGTATAACACCACCGTTTGAGCAGATTTTTTATGACTTCAATCTTCATCATACACACATTATGAATTGCATTTGATCGTATAACTATGTTCATAACAATGTTTGTGAGCTTTCTGTACTATTCAATTTGAGTTTTATCGCACGATTAATAATTCACCATTGGTAGGGTTTATAAGCTCCAAATTGGGGAGTTTCGGATAAAGGCCAAATCATTCAAAATTAACAGTGTTTTCATGTTTAGGGGATAATGTTTGATCGATCTGGTTTTTTATTTGGAATTTATTGAGTCTATAGCGTGAGTTTGAAGATGGCAGGGATTGGCTACGATCGTATCCGTAGCTAAATGAAAGCTACACCGTGGCAAAAGTTGCAGGCCTGGTGGAGAAGAAGAAGGTTGAGCGCGGGACCTTCAGTTCAAATTTTATCCAATTAGTTTTTTTGAATATATTAATTTGGTTGCATTATGATGTCAAGTTGGTAACACAGTCCAGATGGCTAAGTGCTTAATGGTGACCCCAGGGATGCGAGTTCGATCCCTATGCCGGACAGGGTTTATTTTTACAAATCAATTGTTTGCAGATCCTGTACCTCCAGCGCACACAAGTCTATTGTACACCCTTGATTTGCAGCCATCAGATCACCTGTCAGATCAATCCAACGCATATGGACGCGTAGGCGCACCGTAGACCCTCAAGAGCACGCCACACTGGATCGCAAGCTAAGTTTTCTAATTTTTTTTATTTTTTATTTGTTCAACACTAATTTTATTCAATTTATTTTCTATATAAAATTTCTCTTAGTTTCTTTTTTTTCTTTTTCTCTTTTCTTAAAAAATCATAATTATTTATTTTTAATAATATTTATTTTTAATAATATTTATTTTATAATTAAATAATTAATTGGATTTAATGGTTAATAAATTTTTTTATTTGATTTAATTTATTAAATGATTAATTTAATTTAGTTATTTAATTGTTTAATTAGGTTAATATTTTTATTAATTAACTAAATTACTTATTAGGGTTAGATAATTTAATCGAAAACGTATTCTGGCCGATTTAATTAATTAGGTTAAAAACCAATAATTAATTAACTTAGCTTTTTATTTATTTTATTAACCATGGTTAACTTGTGCCCAATCAGGGTTGCGAGGTTTGTCATTTGATCACTCATGCACTAAAAACTTTTCTTTCCTTTGTGCAACTTTTCAGGGTTACCCTAAGATCTTCCGACTACGCGCCATACCAATCGAAAAACTAAGTTCTAATTCCCCTTTTTTATTTAAATATCATTTTACTATTAATCTTCGCCTTATAGATTAAATTAAGGTTTGCTTCAACTGTTAATGAATTTCTCCTACACCCACCCTTTGTTTATTCTTCCTTTGCTAATTTTCAGGGTTAACCAACCGGTCAAAGCTCAAACCTTCGGTAATCCTAAACTCGTTCTCTTTTAATTCTTCTTTAATTATTAACTGTGTTAAACCTATTGCTCTGTTGGGGTTTATTTTATTGCTTTTTTCCCCTTTCCCATGGCTTATTTTGTAACTGCTCCTGGTTGTATTGTGTGGCCTTAAAGGCACTTAAAATTGTTATGCATTATATTTGCGTGGTTAGTAATTTAGGGCGTGAAACCTCGAACTGAATTTAGAATAATTAATTACAAGATAATTATCTGAATTGAATCACGTGTTTGTGCACCCACACACCTTTTATGGTAATCCTTTTGTTGCCTGTTGCCTTTTTAGTGCAGAATAGTCAAGTCCCTCGGATACGGGGACGCCTTAGCAAATGATGCCCCCAGTTCATCACTAAAGATCATAAGACCCAATGATGCTGCCTTCGGTTTGGTTATATGATCTCGTCCCTCGAAGTTGCCTACGATGATGTGATATTCCCTTTCGATTATTGCTGAGGTGTCCTCTTGGTTGCCTAATAATGACTATTCTTTTCCTTCCCTTAGACAACCTGCCCTCTTTATGGCAAGGGACAGTCTTATGGCGAACGAACTCCCGATGACCCTTCAACCTCCAGATAAAAGGACTTCCGGCCCTTCTTATGGTATGGATAGCGCTGAAAGTCTAAAAGAACTTTGTTTACAATGTTAAGGTAATTAGCTCCTAATTGCTTGCTCTGGTTTAAAATATTTTTCTTACACTTTATCAAAAACCTTCAAAAAGGCTACGCTTATTTACAAGCTAAAGTCCTTATTTAAAATCTTTTTCTTTATTCACTGCAAACATTTTCAAACAAAAAAGTGAGCTAAGCAATTAAGAGCCCATGGAAAACCATGGATGCAAAGGGTGCCTTACACCTTCCCTTTGTATAAATTACCCCCCGAACTCAAGATTTCTTTTAAAAGGTTTTTCCTATTCTTTTAGCCTTTCTTTAATTTGGATAAAATAAAAGTCGGTGGCGACTCTTGCTTAACCGCGACATTTCTTTAAAAGTCAGTTCACCGTATTATACCAAGGGTAGATGCTGGAACAGGTACAAATGTTGTGGATTTAGATGAGTACTTTGACAATGATCTGGTTGCTACTGTGAACCCTAGTGTAGCCAAAAGGCTCATGACTAGGAGAAAAGGCAAAGCTGTGATTCAGAATTCTCCTGTGAAGTAGGCTGATGTTAAAAGGCCTTCCAAATACTCTGTCAAGAAAAAGAGTACCTCTGCAGGACCTATAAAGAGCAGAGTTGTGGCTAAAAGTGTTGGTGTTGATCCCTCAAAATCTTGGAGCAAGGTTGTTCCAAAGAAGAGGAAGGCAAGTGTCATACCCCAATTTTTGACCTAAGATACCACCTCATATCATAGCATATGCATCATTTGCATCTCTAACAAATTGCATAGCTTGTGTTTGCTACTTGTGACTCAGCAGGGTTTAATCAAGAAATCACTCATCAGTACAAGTAACAATCAATTAGGTTTTTGTTCCCCCTTCATTTCAAATGAATCATCTTCATCAACAATCAACATTTGGTCCTCAGAGATTCATTTCAACAAGCTCAAAGGCTCTGAACCAACCAGATTAGGGTTTTGACTGAAGATAGCATACTCCTGACTCCTGCTCAGGATTTGACCTAATGACTTGGGACATGACCTCAAGACCCCAAGTGCATCATTTTGACCTAATCTATTGACTCAAGACATCTCCAACACAGGGGCTGATCAACAATGAAATTTCAAATCATCAGATTAGGGTTTTTTTGAACTATCAGGGACTGAAATCAGGGATCACATTTGGGAAACCCTAAAAATCCCCAGGAAGTCAATCAAAGGTTTCAGTCATCTTCAAATAATCCCTATGACAACATCCAATGGAAATTACATCTCAATTCAAGATCCACAGTCATCAATTTCATCAGGTCGACAATTAGGGTTTTTGACCTAATTCACTGAACAACTGCCTTTTTAATCAGGACATGGTGCCACAACTCAAATCATGGCTCAATATCCTCTAATGCCTCAATATGATCCATTCATACCATTCATTTGATGAGGATAGCCTGGTTCATTGGAAATCTCCAAAAATGCGATTCGTTTGAAAAAGTCAACTGTACAAGATCACCATTGACTTTTGGGGAATTTTGGTCAACCATGACTTTTGAAGTTTTGAATCATTAATATATGATATATGAAGTCATTTGATCAAGGAAAATCAAGAAAATCAATCAAGAATCAAAAAGTCAAAAGTTTGACTTTTCATACTTAGAAAATTTTCTAAGTGTTTTTCAATGGTTTTTTCCAAACTTTGGAAGGGAATTTCTCAAAATTTCACCTACAAACTGAAAAAAACTTCCAACATGAAAGTTGTAGATTTTGATCCAATGAACAACTTTGTCACATATAATTTTTTTCCAAAAGATCAACCATTTAAGAGATATGGAGCTTCAAAGTTGGTATCTTTTGGAAATTTCACTTAAAACCTCATTTTCTTCAAAGTTCATGGATCTTTTTCACCCATTTCCTTAAAGGTCTTGAAGAAACTTTCAACTAGGGTTTTGAAGTATGTAACATGAGCTTTCCAAAATGTCCAAGAGCATGAAAAAATATGGAGTGTAGCTATGGCTTTGAATTTTGCCATTAGTGACCATTTCACTTGAAATTTCAAGTCATTTTGCCAAAGTTATGAACTATCTTACCAAATAATGCAAGTGATGACACACCAATGCAATAATTAGAAGATATTTTCTGGTTTAGGATCAGATAGGAAAGAGATAAGAAGCTTAGAGAAATAACCATGGTTAAGTCACTTTTAACCATATGCATTTAATGGCAAGATTCCTTTCTATCTCCAAATGCCAAATCACCATTCTTTGGGCAACTTGCAAAGTTCTGAGTTCAGAACTCTTGGCCTATAAATAGAGGTTCAAATCACTTCCAAAATCACACCAAAACCTCACAAATTATAGGTTTTCTCTTTCTTTCTTGAATTGCAAGTCTCTTAAGTTTCAAAGAGGTAAAATTCTCAACCTCCAAACCCTTGAAGCTATGGCCAAAGTGATGATTCTAGCAAACCATAAACATTATATGGGATGTGTTTGAATCACTCATACACCCCAAAACACCTCAAATCTCAAAATCACTACCTCACTTCCATATTTGCATATATTGAACCTTATCATGCCAAAATCCATACCAAGCCATATCTGTCCAAACTATCACTTCTAACATCATCCATATACTTCATATGAACTGTTCCAACCATCATCCATGATCTGAAACATCAAAATCAACGAGCTCGATCCTCACTTGAGCTATACTGCAGATCAGGTACCACAGGGTGATCAAGAGGTTTCCAGTTGGTTCCAAGCCTTCAAACATGTTGCCTAAGGTCCATTGAAGCTGTCCAGATTGAGCAACAACATCTGTAACACCTCCAGGCACGATTTCAATTTCCAGTTTGGCCGTTTTTGAAGGTAAGTGCTATCAACTTCAAACTCATACATACATGCATCATAAATGGAAAATTGAGTTGCTATCTTATTTCTGCACTATCACTGATCATTAACCCTCAATCAATTTCATAATTCATCAATCATACACGATTTCATGTTCAAATTCAGAATTAGGGTTCTTCGTGTTCATCACAAAATTGATCACCTTAGAACAAAAATAAATGAAATCAAAGGCCACCATCATGATCCTTGTGAAAAACCGAGTGGAATAGACCCTTTACTTGATCAAAACAACACAGATTTGGAGATTTTCAAAAATCAGTTAGGGTTGTGTTCTTGGCGCGTTTTTTGGTTTAAACAATTCAAATATTGGTTTTAAAATATATTAAACTGAAGGCGTGTGTATTACAAGCCACAAGCGTGGCTCAGTTGGTCCATGTTTTGGTTGGTGAGAGAGAGGGCGTGGGTTCAACACCCCTAGGGACCAAAACCATTTTTTTTGCAACTATTTTTCTTTCATTTTTTAACAAACTTCACCCAATTAATTTAACCAATCAAAATTCATTATTTTCACTTCATTTTTTGCACACTCTTTGTTTAATATACATATTTTATGAATACCATAAAAAATCATCAAAAAAGATTTATTTAATACATTTTTATTTAGGTTTAAAATGACATGTTTTTAGGTATTTTTTAAATACTTTAAATATTGTTTTATTTGATTTTTTCAAACATAATCACTTGTAAATATTTTTTGTGATCAAACCCTAATCACTTAGGTCTTAATTAAGCATTAAAACTTGTTTTAACTTAATTAAGTTGATTTCTTTTAAATTCAAAATCGTTTTAAAACAAGCGATCACGATTCTTTTCAAAACGATAACGATTTCTTTTTGATTTTTTCTTTTCAAAAGAACTATTGATTAAATCTTTTTTGATTGATCAATTGATTTTCAAAACGAAGTGGGGCCTCTCGAATATTAGAGAATGTAAGTCCCATTTCTTTTCTTTTTGTACAGTCATTTTCAAAACAATAAAACTTCTTCAAAATAAAACCTTTTCAAACAATTTTCAAATCATTTTCAAAACAACAAAACTTCAAAGAAACAAAACTTTTCAATATACCATGGGCCTCCACATAGGTATAAGTCCCATTCCTGTACATGAAATTAGGTATTTCATTGTACAAACACCTCTTTGTATATATCTCGTTCAGTTTAATTTTTTAACCTTGAACAACAAATCAAAAAATGAAGGTTTTCTTTAAATCTTCCCAAAAATACAGTGGGCCTCCATGTAGGTATAAGTCCCAAGCCCTTTGTAAATACCTTTTTACATAGCTTTGAATAAACTCAAGTGGGTCTTTCCCCGAGTATAAGTCCCGAGCCCCGTGTATACAAATGGATCATGCTTACAGGTATATTTCCTTCATAAACTCCATTATATACACACACTTTGTTATATATGTATAACTGTTCATAATTGTTCATGTGCTTGTTCATATTTGTTCGTACTTGTTCATATTTGTGACTGTGTTATATATATGCTTGTTCAACTTAGTACAACACTAGGTTCCCCATAGCCTCCTATTGGGCTTCGTGCAAAGAATCTCCCTAGTTTAGGTTAGGACATAGAGTATGGTTTCCCGGTGAAATCGCTCTAAGAGCTCAAACCAACTATACCATGCCTCCCCTTGGGCTTTGTACAAATGAGTGACCCTCCCAGAGCCTCCTCTTAGGCTTACAATGCAAGGACCCTCGATTGTCCCTCCCATAGCCTCCTCTTGGGCTTACAATGCAAGGACCCTCGGATAGCCTCCTCTTGTGCTTCGTACAAGGACCCACGGGCTTCTTATAAGCATCCCCAATATCCAAATCAAATACCCTAGGAGATTAGACATTTATCATCTCTATGATAGGAGTATCTCTTCTATATCATCACAAACAATCAATCAATCAATCAATCAATCAAACAACTTAACTTTTTTGCCACAAGGCTGGCTGATCAATCAAACCTTTTTGCCACCATACTGGCTGATTAATCAAAGTTTTTGTCACAAGGCTGACTTCATTAAAACTTTTGCCACAAGGCTGGCTGATTAATCAAAACTTTTTGTCACAAGGCTGACTTCATTGAAAGTTTTTGCCACAAGGCTGGCTAAAAAGCATCTTTATCATTCTAAGCACCATAAGTGGCACAGCCCAGGGCTTATAATGAAAAGATTTTCAAACAAAAACAAACAGATGTATGTGATGATATAGATTAGATACATCGAACATTTAGATGACATTTGTCTCTTATCCTTTGCTTCCACTAGCATAAGTGGGAACTACGATTGCTCTGACTTTCTCAACATCCCTTTGAGAATACGTAGGCACAAGGCCGTATCCTTGGCGAGCAAAACTTCTCCCTCAAACCACTCAAACCTTAGCACCTGTAGACCCCGAGCTACAGATGCTCTGATTCCCTCTAAGGGATATGTATGCAGAGGATCGCGATGATCTTTGCGAGCATAATCAAACAAACACCCTAGGTCCCACCTATTTCACAACATAACCTCCACCATAACATAAAATGAAACAAACACAAAAAAAATAGCCTATAGAGTACTATAGATACGTTGGGTGCTAATACCTTCCCTTCGTATAACCAACCCTCTTACCCGGAATCTCTCCCCCACTTTTTAGGTTATTGCAGCTTTTTTCCTTTTCCTACTTTGGAAACAATAAAAAGTTTGGTCGAAACAAAGAAAAATCATTTTTTTGAGCACTCGAGCCCAAAGAAGGCATCAGGTGTCTCATCCTGAAAAAAGGATAACGATTTTTCCCCGCGACAGAAAAATGGCGACTTCACTGGGGACCATCTTTTTATTGTTTCCAAAGAAAGGGTTAATTCTAATTTTTGCGTTTGTTATTTCATTTTTGTTACATGTTTGGTTCTGTGGTTCTGTTACATCTGTGGTTCTGTTACAAGTGATGCATTATGGACAAATCCTAACCCGGATTAAGTACACATAAGAATTAGGTGGAGGGTATAGTCATGTATGGCATACAAGGAGTCAGTCCTTAAAAAGTCAGCATGAGAATCCTTCCGCTCAGTGGAGGTTCCTTGTTGGTAGTATATGTTTAGCAAGTTAGTTGCGAAGACATTATTGCTTTCATTGAACTGTAGAAGCTGAGTTGGCTGTAGAACCCATAACCCATCCTGGCCTTATTAGGTTGTGGTGCAGAAACTATTCAGGTGTAGACTTGGAATAGTTGTCATGCGGAGAACCACACTCAGACGAGTTTTTCTTGAGAATATTGCTGGCTCACAAGTTCAGTTGTGCAAGCCGGTAATATCCGAAAGAAAAATGTAGACTCTGACGTATCAGTAGAACATGTTGTGCAGGTGATTAACCCCTAGTACTATCCCATGTTTGGTTCTCTGACCTCATGCTCGTGACGCTGGACCTTTGAACCTATGTGTACTATGTTTTGAATTACCATGTTTGTAGTACCATGTTTGCGTTACCATGTTTGCATCACCGTGTTTGCCTTACCATGTTTGTATATGTGGCATTCATGCATCCATGCATTCATACATTCATTAAAAATCCATATTTTCCCATAAAAACATGATTTTTCCAAAAAATTTAGAGAATTTTCTTTGCAAACATTATAGGATTAAGTTATGGAAGGGGTAAAAAGGCATACCAAAAAGTATGATTTCAAAATGCCTAATGTGGAAAGACTGAAAGAGTTAGCATCTTCTGTACAAGATCCTTCTGATTTCAGGAAAAGCCATGGAAAGCTTTTGCCTATCTTGAACACTCATGTTGATGAAGGACTTCTCAAAACTCTGGTTCAGTTCTATGATCCCGTCTACCGGTGTTTCACCTTTCCAGACTATCAGTTGGTACCAACCTTGGAAGAATATGCCAATCTTTTGGGTATTCCTGTGTCTGACAAAATACCTTTCAATGGTTTGGAAGCCATTCCTAAGTCACCAGCCATTGCAGCGGGTATCCACTTGAAGAAATCTGAAGTAGAGAGTAATTGGACTACCAAAGGAAACCTTCCGGGTTTAACTTCGCAGTTTCTAATAAAGAAAGCCTTTGATTTCATCGAAACTGGTAGCATGATAGCTTTTGAAGCTGTACTAGCCTTGCTCATCTATGGGTTGGTTCTGTTTCCCAACGTCAACGACTTTGTTGATATCAACGCCATAAAGATCTTTCTGATTGGAAATCCTGTTCCGACTTTTCTTGGTGACACGTATTTCTCTATTCATTATAGGAATCGCCAAGGCGGTGGAATCATTGTATGTTGTGCACCTCTTTTGTACAAATGGATTGTTTCACACTTACCTAAGTCTCCTACTTTCACGGAAAACCGAGAAGGTTTACGTTGGCCTCAAAGACTTATGTCCCTTACTAATAATGATATCCATTGGTATACCTTGGCTCGCTGTGGTACAGAAACCATTGATAGTTATGGAGAGTTCGCCAACGTACCTCTCATTGGCACACAAGGAGGAATTAACTACAATCCGGTCCTAGCCCGACGACAACTCGGGTATGCAAATTCAGCTAAACCCATTGGTCTCGTAGTGGAATGCTACTTTTACCGAGAAGGGGAGGATCCTCAAAGGTTGAAGACAAGAATGGTAAGAGCTTGGTACGACGTCCGAAGAAAAGAAAAAGGTGGGGAAAGAAACTGCATTGCTACAAACGCCTATACCTGTTGGGTGAAGAAAAGAGCAAGGGAGTTTCAAATGCCTTATGATTATGTAAAACCCATGTTCCCTGCGGTGTCTCATCTACCCAACATTCCCATTGACACTACGGAAGAATACCAAGAGATTTTAGCCAAGATGAGGTTAGAAAAAGACGCTTGGGAAGAAAAGTTTCGTAAAACTGATGAGGAAAATAGAAAGTTGAAGAAAAGAGTGAAAGATCACGAAGAAACTCTTTATTATCAAGATGGTTGTCTCATGAGTAAAGATGAGAAGATCCGTCAGAAAGATGCTGCAATCAAGAGGTACATCCAAGAAAGCAAGAGAAATCTTGAAGGTTCAACAAGCAACGCTCCGATGCCTGACGACTGGAAGAATGTTGTTGACAAGCTGAGGACCGAAAAAGCCGAGTTGAAAGCTCACTATGGGAAAGAAATCCTGAGGCTCAAGCTGCACAACGCATTTGGTTCTTCGTCTGATGAGGATACTTAGGATTGTTTAGCTTTTTATTGTATCATTTGCTTTTGTAAGGAGCTAAGCTCCAATGTTGTAACATTTCCCATTATTTCAATAAAAGAATAATTTGTGTTCAAATGTTTGCAAGAAAATAATCTTTAAAATAATTGGAAAAATCATAAATTTCTTTTTGCATACATCATTCTGCATATCGAGTCTGTTGTATAGAGTCTCATCTTTTAGATCTTTCTCCATTAGATCGTCAAGTTGTCGCGTCTCAAAGTTTCTCGACCGCGCTCGCAATCAGATCATAGATACAATACTCGTTCAAGCAGAAGAAGAGTAATGGAACACTCTGAACAAGAGAATATTGAGCTCCGTGGTACGGTGACCACCCTTCAGGAAAAGTTGGAAAGTCTCACTACTCTGGTTGACTCCTTAATGGCCGCACAGAATCAGCAGCCGCCACCCAACAGTCAAGCAACGGTAACATCTGAAGTCACTACTCCAGTTTCTACAGTTGCATTCAGCATTCCATCTTTCTCTATGCCAGAAGGTTGGGGCACGCCTTTCAGCTTTGGTGCAGGTTTCCGCCATAATTTCTCTGGGGTTCAAACAGCTACAACTGAAGCGCCTGCTACGCAAGGTTCGGCGTTTATTCCACATTCAGGGGTAACTTTTTCCCAAATCACTATGGCACTTTCTCAACCCACTATGACAGTTCCGACCCCTACGGTTCACACTGTTCCTTATAATGGCAATGAGATTTATCATGATCAAGGTGATAGCACAAATCAGCGTAATCTTGTGGAAGATCTCCAGGAACAGTTCAACAAGATTCAGCTGGAAGTCAAAGCTATTCGTGGCAAAGATTTGTTTGGAAAGAATGCCCAGGAACTATGTTTGGTTCCCAGTGTACAAATACCAGCTAAATTCAAGGTCCCTGACTTTGAGAAGTAAAAAGGTAGTTCTTGTCCACAAAGCCATCTCGTGATGTATGCTAGGAAGATGTCTACTTATGCAGATAATCATCAGTTGCTTATCCATTACTTTCAAGACAGTTTGACTGGTGCCGCACTGATGTGGTACACAGGTTTGGATAGCACCAACATTCGGACTTTCAACGACCTAGGTGAGGCCTTTGTCCGACAATACAAATACAACTCGGATATGGCTCCAGACAGAGATCAGCTCCGATCCATGGCTCAGAAAGACCATGAGGCTTTCAAAGAATATGCCCAACGATGGAGAGAAACTGCTGCTCAGATTAATCCACCGTTAAAAGAGAAAGAGATGACAAAGATCTTCTTGAATACTCTCAGCCTATTTTATTATGAACGCATGATTGCTAGTGCTCCAAGTGATTTCACCGAAATGGTAAACAAGGGGATGCGTCTAGAAGAAGGAGTCCGAACCGGACGTCTAACTAAAGAAGGTGGATCTTCAAGCGGAACCAAAAAGTTCGGAAGTGGTTTCCCAAAGAAGAAAGAACAAAGTGTTGACATGTTGTCCCAAGGAAAGCCAAGAGGGAACGTCAATCGTCACCAACAGGTCGCTACTATCGCGCCAGTCGTTAATACAACACCGAATCCGGGATTTACTCCGCAGTTTAAACAACAACAGCCTCGACAACAGGCTCAACAGTTTAACAACAATCAGAATCGTGTGCAAAGAGCTCCACAGTTTGATCCGATTCCAATGACCTACACAGAGTTGTACCCTGCTTTGATGGAAAGAGGTCTTGTTCAAACTAAAGCACCACCACCAGTACCTGAGAAACTTCCATGGTGGTACAAAGCTTAGGTATCATGCCCTTATCATCAAGGAGCACCTGGCCATGATCTTGAGCATTGCATAGCTTTGAAATATGAAGTTCAGAGGTTGGTTAGATCTAATCTTCTCTCTTTCAGAAATTTGAATCCAAATGTGCAAGCAAATCCGCTGCCCAATCATGGAGGGCATGTTGTAAACATGGTGTATGGATGTCCTGGTCCATATCGAGTCTATAATATCAATTCCTCAAGAGCAGATTTGGTACAAATGCACGCCACTCTCTGTCGAGGGCAGAATTTTCGCCAGCATCACTACGGTTCCTGTAGCATATGTTGTGTTGATCCTCACGGATGTTCGATTGTGAGAAGAGATCTTCAAGTCTTGCTAGATAATGGTACTATTCAGATCTACAGAAATAGGAATGAAGATGAAGTTAACATGATAGGATGTTATCCGCATGAGCTTTTAGTCTCAGATATCAACTCGGAAATGCCTAAAGTTAACGTCATCGTTCCTCATTTCAACATGCCTGAGCGCATAGAAGTTACTTACAACAAGCCAAAGGTTCCTATTGCTCCTTTGATCATTTGCATACCTGGACCTGTTCCCTATGACTCTGACAAGGCAGTTCCATACAACTACAATGCAACAATGATAAAGAATGGACAAGAAGTTCCTTTACCTACTCTTTCATCTGTCGTGAATATCGCTGATGTAAGTCGAGTAACAAGAAGTGGACGTGTGTATACTCCACTACCTCCAAAGCAGCCTATTGCTCCTGCAACCGGGCAAAATCCTGTCAATACACCAGTTGGAAATCCTGTGGAAATTCCTATCAGTAATACAAGCACTGATGTTGGCCAATCCAGTGGAACCAATGTCAATCCTGACTTTGATGAAATTTTGAAGCTTATCAAAAGAAGTGAATACAAGATTGTGGATCAGCTTATGCAGACTCCTTCAAAAATCTCAATACTTTCATTGCTTTTAAACTCTGAAGCACACAGGGAAGCCCTGGTGAGAGTTTTGGATCAAGCTTTTGTGGATCATGATGTGACTGTTGATCACTTTGATGGGATAATAGCCAACATAACAGCTTGCAACAATTTGAGCTTCTGTGATGAAGAACTCCCAGAGGAAGGTAGAAATCACAACCTTGCTCTACACATTTCTATGAATTGTCAGTCAGATTCTTTGTCTAATGTATTGGTAGACACCGGATCTTCCTTGAATGTGATGCCAAAGACGACTCTTGCTCGTTTATCTTACCAAGGAATGCCTATGAAGTTCAGTGGTGTAGTTGTCAAAGCATTTGATGGATCGCGAAAATCAGTTATCGGCGAAGTTAACCTTCCCATGACAATTGGTCCACATACATTTCAAATCACCTTCCAGGTCATGGACATTCAAGCTGCTTATAGCTGTCTGTTAGGACGACCATGGATCCACGAAGCAGGGGCAGTAACTTCTACGCTCCATCAAAAGTTAAAATTTGTAACAAATGGAAAATTGGTAACAATAAGTGGAGAACAAGCCTTAATGGTGAGTCATTTATCCAATTTCTCTTTCATTGGTGCTGATGATGTGGAAGGAACTCAGTTCCAAGGTCTCTCTTTAGAAGACGAATCTTCCAAGAAGAAAGCATCAATCTCTTCTTACAAAGAGGCGGTAAAAGTAGTGAAAGATGGAACTACCACTGGCTGGGGGCAAGTTGTGATCCCGACCAAGAATGAAACTAGAGCAGGCCTTGGATGTTCACCAACATTCTCAAACTGCACCAATAAGGATGAAACCCTTCGTCCGATCAAAGAAACATTCATTAGTGGAGGGTTCCTTAACCCAATTCCTCAAGAGGTTAATGTCCTTATCGAAGAATGCATCGAAGAAGATCTCTCCGATGATGAAGAAGAATGGAAATGTTATCTCAATGACTCGGGATACATATCTCAGGAAGAACCATATCCTCCGTCACAGAAATCCAAAGGCAACGAAACTGAGCCTATTCCTGCAGAGGTCTGGGATACCTTGGGACAACCAAGTGGCAAATTTGATTATATGGTGAAATACACTGCACCTGAAAGTTCAAAGATTGCGATTGAAGACATCCAACCGACTGGATGGGGAGATTGATCAGTGGTTTTCACACATAGTTTTATCGTTGTTTTTAAGTATGTTTAAGTTTTGTTATTGAGTGTTTTATTTCTTTATTCGTCATTTTATGCTTTGGTTGCATATTTTAATGTTTTCAGGTTCATATGGAGAAATCGGAGTAAATCAGTGTGAAACTCGGAAGTTTTAAGGAAGTTCAGAAAACATGCTACAGGAGGCCTGACACGGGTGGCCGTGTTGCCCAACACGGGCCGTGTCAGGAAGAGAGTTCAAGAAGTTGGAAAAAACAGTGGTGCAACACGGGTGCCCGTGTTGCTCAACACGGCCCGTGTTGCTAAGTCTGGGACCAAAGTTGAAAATAAATATTACAGGGGGCCAACACGGGTGCCCGTGTTGCACAACACGGCCCGTGTTGGGTGATGACGCTGATTTCAGTGATTTTTATTATTTAGTTCAGTGGTTGGCCTGCAGGGGTGTTTTTGGAATTTCCAACCAACTTAAGTGAGTCTGCACTATTTAGGAGGGTTTTCAAGATGAATTAGGGATCTTTTTGCCACACGAAGAATTGGAGGATTGAGAGAAGAAGCCTATGCAATTGGAGAAGAACGGAGAACTCTCATGAGCGGAAGCCATTGAAGATCAAAGTTCATCATCTCTATTGTAATGTCTTTATTTGATATCTTTGTAATTTCTTTGGATGATATGAGTAGCTAAACCCCCCAATGCTAGGGGGGTGTCCCTGATTAACATTTGTGATGATTTTGAATTTCGAATTTCAATAACATGTTTCTCTTTTACATTCAATTTAATGGTATAAGGTTTTTAATGCTTTCCTCGTCGGACCAACTGGATTGATTTATGACTGACAATTAGGATTGACCTCCATTGTTAGGGTTTTTATACCATTATATTATAGTAGATATCACCTAGGACTAGGGATACCCTATAGTAACCGGATTGTTCTTGATTATAATAATATTTGATTTGATCACTAATTTCGAAGGACTTTGGGATTAGGATTTCAATGTTCAAAATTTTGCCCACTAAGGACTTAGGAGCAAATACCCTTAAGAACCGGTAATTGATAAGTTGAACTTTGTTAATGAAATAAGGGTTCAGAATTGTTACATGTTAATGCACACACCTACCCTGGCATGTTACTCATATTTGGCCAATTAAACCTTGTTAAGTTTATTTGCAATTTAATTTGTAATCACAAAAACCAAAACCCCAAGGCTTTTTGTTTAATTGAAGTGCGACTAACTCTATAATCTCACGCAGTCCTTGAGATCGATATTCGGGGAATTTTCCCTTTATTACTACAGAGGCAAAACAGTACACTTGCTATTTTACCGATCAAGTTTTTGGCGCCGTTGCCTGGGACTGCCGAAAATTGTAGAGTTTCTAGTTTTATTTCAATTAGAATTTTGTTGCTCTGCGACTAAAATTTTATTTTAAAAAAAAAGAAAAATATTTTTATATTATTTTTGTTCCTCATTCTAATAATTGTCTAATCTGTTTATGCGAGGCAAGGCCTCAGCAGAATTTCCTTTTGACGCAGAAATTGAAAGGACTTTTCACGCAAGGCGCAGACAAGCTCATCAAGCTAAGCTGGAATCTGAGGAAGAAGTAATTACAGTCCATTCTGGTTCAGGCACCGAAAGTGAAGAAGAGATCATGGGCGAGGTACCACCACCAGAGAGACTCCTCGGAGACTATGGAGTTGCAAATACACCGGGGGGAAGACAAACAATTATCAACCAACCGGTGAATGTTCCTAATTTTCAATTGCACCCAAGCACCATCACTCAGCTCGAAAGAAAGCCTTTCACCGGAAGGGTTAATGAAGATGCAAACAAGCACTTACAGAGGTTTCTGACCATGAGTACAACTTTAAAAATCGAAGGTCATACAGAAGAGGCCAAGAAGCTGAGAATGTTTCCATTCACCTTGGCAGAAGAAGCAGAAGAGTGGTTTTATTCCCTTCCAGCGGGCAGCATTACATCATGGGGAGAGATAGAAAAAGCTTTCTTAAATGAGTATTTTCCCGCCTCGGTATTTATAAGGAAGAGGTATGACATTCTGAATTTCAAGCAGAAGGAGGGTGAGCCCTTAGGAGATGCATACAAAAGATTCAAAAGAATTCTAGTAGCATGTCCGACTCACAATATGGACAAGACTGAACAGATGCAAGTATTTGTCAATGGGCTCAGAATGAAAACAAAACAGTTAATTGATACAGCAGCTGGAGGCTCGACAAATTTCACAACAGCCTCAGGCATCATCAAAATCATTGAAGCAATAGCTGCAAATGAGCATTTGGAATTGTATGACAGGTGTGCTAGCAAACCGGAAGGAATCATTGATCTCAAGCTGGAGACTTCTAAAACTCGGGTTGAAGATGCGATAGCCGCAGAAGTTGAAAAGAAATTGAAGGCTATGAATATAGGTAAACAACAGGTGGCTCAAGTTCAACAAGCTCAACCTGTCAGCTGTGAAATCTGTAATGGCCCACACCAAACGGTGTACTGTTTTGCTACTCCCAAGCAGATTGAAGAAATCAAATTACTAAGGCAAAACAACCCGTATTCTAACACCTATAATCCAGGGTGGAAGAATCATCCAAATTTTGCTTGGAAAGATCAACAACAACAAGGTACCCAGAAGGCAGAGTGGGAAGTGGCAATTGAAAGATTAGCTGGGCAGTGTTCTCAGTTCCAAGAAGAAACAAGAAACAACCACAGAAACACTGCGGCCTCAATTAAAAATCTGGAAGTTCAAGTGGGGCAGATAGCACAGCATCTCACTCTACAGGCACAAGGTACCCTTCCGAGCTCAACTGTGAAAAATCCGAAAGACCAGGAGAAGATTAATGCGGTTACTACAAGAAGTAGGAGAGTAGCAGAATCTGAAAAGGAAAAAGAAAAAGAGGAAATAGATGACCCCATGGTAATAGAGGTGGATTTGGAAATAAGAGAGAATCCAAAAGAGCCAGAAGTTGTGGTACCGCCGGTTAAACCAATTGAAGAAAAAAATAAGAAAGACGCTGAACCTGTGATAAAACTGCCCTTCCCCTCCAGAGTGACAAAGAAGGGTTCAAGAGAGAAAGACTTTGAGAAGTTTACTAAATTGTTCAAAAAATTAGAGGTAAATCTACCATTCTTTGAAGCACTTGAGCACATGCCTTTGTACAAGAAATTTATGAAGGAGGTGTTGGGGAAAAAGAGATCACTAGGAGAAGAACCAAAAATTGCAACGGAAAAGTGTGGTATAGTCTCAACAGCAAGGAAGATCCCAATAAAGAGGAAAGACCCTGGGGCAGTGGCGATACCATGCACTATCAAGAATATAGCATTTAAGAAGGTACTCCTCGATTCTGGGTCTAGTGTGAGTTTAATGCCTTTGTCCATTTTCAAAAAGCTTGAATTGGAAAAGATTAGTGAAAGTAAGACCCAGTTAAGGTTCGCCGATCACACCGTTAAGAAATCATATGGGGTAGCTGAAGATGTACTAGTGGAAGTTGATAAATTTGTATTCCCTGTTGACTTCCACATCATGGACATTCCGGAAGACGAAGAAACTCCTATCCTTCTTGGGAGGCCATTTTTGTCGACAGGCCGCTGCAACCTCGACATTGAAAAAGGAACGCTGACGCTGAAATCTTTTGATGAAGAAGTAACGTTGAAGATGTTAGGAGTCAAAAGACAGAGGGCGGTTGTGAATGATCAAACTTCTGATGGTATGACAGAAAGTGAGGAAAAGAACAAGAAGTCTAAACAGCTCCAAGAAAAAGTGTCAAGCATAGCCTCCCGGGTGGAACCATCTTATTTAGTTGTCAAAAATCTTAAGAAAGCTAAGGAAGGCAAGAAGAAGGTGGAGGAGAAAGAGCAAGGAAAGAAGAAGAATGTGGGAAGTAAATTAAAGAGAAAAGCGGTGAATGCTTTTCGTCTTCATGAGTTAGTGGTTGCGAAAGTGACAAGCAACAAGGTTTGGAAAAGGAAATACCCTCCATAATAGAGGGTAATGGACCGTCGAGCCATGCGACGTTAAACGAAGCGCTTCGTGGGAGGCAACCCACGATTTTAATAGCTAATTTCTATGTTTGGTTATTTTATTTTCAGGAAATAAAAGAGGACGTCTCTGGTGAAAGCTTGTAAGTGATCATTAGAGTGCATTACCCTCTGTGAGTCACCTCTCTCAGGCTCGTTCTGAAACATTGAGGCCAATGTTTAGTTCATGTTTGGGGGAGGCTCTTCTCTTTGCATTTTATTTTTATGTTATTGGTATGATGTGAAACCATGAAGTGAATTCTGCCCAAATTTTGACCGAAATTTTAATTTTTGTTGAAGAGTTTTGATCTTAAAAAGCGATCGGGAATAGTATATAGAGAAGAAGGGAGGATTGTTTAAGGACAGGAAGTGCGGAATAATGTGACAAGAGGTTTGTTTAAGCACCCTTGGTTCCCTGAAAGAGATACGAGTCTAACGTGTAGATTTGCACCATAGTACTTGTCTCCTGAGAAGTACTTCTCGAGTAGTTTATTGATACAGTCTGGCATAATTCGGATTCACTTGCATGATGGCTGGTTGAGAAAAAAAAAGAGATATAAAGTTGGCACCAAATGATGAAAAGGCGGTAAAAGGCAATCGACTCGCTAAGTTGGGTAACCCTCACCCGGTTATTCAGCCCAAAGGAGATTGATCCCCAAACGTCGTCCAAAAGGACAATATATAACTGCAAGGTTTGAAAATTTCATCGGTAATAAAAAGTAGCCAATGCTGCTAGTTTGGTGCCAGGAAAAAAATAATAAGAAGCCTTGATCTGTCTCATGCAGGTGATGATTATTATAAGAAATGCAGTGCCTTAATATGATTGTCCGAATGAAAGAGGAGGAAAATCGGAAAGAGACTTAAGTGCAAAGCATAGTTGGAGAGGTATCCGAAACGGGAGCTTCAGGATTAATGTGGTAACAAAACTCGTCGCGTCATGTGAATGCCGAACCAACTGTTTCTTGATCAATACAGACAGATATCTCACGTATGAACACCGTGCGCTTTGAAGGTCATTAACTTTTGTAGTTGTCGCTTGAGGTCAAGCAACGATTTAAGTTTGGGGGAGTTTGATCAGTGGTTTTCACACATAGTTTTATCGTTGTTTTTAAGTATGTTTAAGTTTTGTTATTGAGTGTTTTATTTCTTTATTCGTCATTTTATGCTTTGGTCGCATGTTTTAATGTTTTCAGGTTCATATGGAGAAATCGGAGTAAATCAGTGCGAAACTCGGAAGTTTTAAGGAAGTTCAGAAAACATGCTACAGGAGGCCTGACACGGGTGGCCGTGTTGCCCAACACGGGCCGTGTCAGGAAGAGAGTTCAAGAAGTTGGAAAAAACAGTGGTGCAACACGGGTGCCCGTGTTGCTCAACACGGCCCGTGTTGCTAAGTCTGGGACCAAAGTTGAAAATAAATATTACAGGGGGCCAACACGGGTGCCCGTGTTGCACAACACGGCCCGTGTTGGGTGATGACGCTGATTTCAGTGATTTTTATTATTTAGTTCAGTGGTTGGCCTGCAGGGGTGTTTTTGGAATTTCCAACCAACTTAAGTGAGTCTGCACTATTTAGGAGGGTTTTCAAGATGAATTAGGGATCTTTTTGCCACACGAAGAATTGGAGGATTGAGAGAAGAAGCCTATGCAATTGGAGAAGAACGGACAACTCTCATGAGCGGAAGCCATTGAAGATCAAAGTTCATCATCTCTATTGTAATGTCTTTATTTGATATCTTTGTAATTTCTTTGGATGATATGAGTAGCTAAACCCCCCAATGCTAGGGGGGTGTCCCTGATTAACATTTGTGATGATTTTGAATTCCGAATTTCAATAACATGTTTCTCTTTTACATTCAATTTAATGGTATAAGGTTTTTAATGCTTTCCTCGTCGGACCAACTGGATTGATTTATGACTGACAATTAGGATTGACCTCCATTGTTAGGATTTTTATACCATTATATTATAGTAGATATCACCTAGGACTAGGGATACCCTATAGTAACCGGATTGTTCTTGATTATAATAATATTTGATTTGATCACTAATTTCGAAGGACTTTGGGATTAGGATTTCAATGTTCAAAAGTTTGCCCACTAAGGACTTAGGAGCAAATACCCTTAAGAACCGGTAATTGATAAGTTGAACTTTGTTAATGAAATAATGGTTCAGAATTGTTACATGTTAATGCACACACCTACCCTGGCATGTTACTCATATTTGGCCAATTAAACCTTGTTAAGTTTATTTGCAATTTAATTTGTAATCACAAAAACCAAAACCCCAAGGCTTTTTGTTTAATTGAAGTGCGACTAACTCTATAATCTCACGCAGTCCTTGAGATCGATATTCGGGGAATTTTCCCTTTATTACTACAGAGGCAAAATAGTACACTTGCTATTTTACCGATCAGAGATTCCTTTGAATATAATAGTCAACCAGAAGAGGCTTATCGGCCCTGCCAATTTTCTCAGCAGCCTGAAATTACTGAAGATTTCAGCTTCAACGCATCTACCAAGGTTTATAATCCTGAAGGTGGCTATTATCACATAAATTCCATTTTTGAAGATGAAGGGGAAGATGGCCCCGCAGTTGACTCAGAAAGTGTCTCTGACAATGAGTCTCTTCATCCTGAAGACTGGGAAATACATCCTGAAAATTCTGAAGATTGTGACTCATCTTATGCTCTTCAAGAAGTAGAAGAAGACCGTTTCAACTCTACAAAGAACAAGGTTGACAAACCAGGACCTTCAAATCCTGCTCGACCAGCGGTCAATGTCATTACTGAAGATAATTCTGAGGGGAATTTTCCTGAATACATAATACACAGAGGAGTTCGTTGCTACTGGAAAGCTGTCGACGTTCCGAATATTCGCCGCTCAAAGTAATCACCTCGCTGTTATTTTGACCTCCTGCCTTGCCCAAAGCAGAGAGATGTTTTATAGGGCTTTGTTTTTAAATGTTCCGCCCAAATAACTTTGTGTATAGGGCTTTGTTTTAAAAGTTTCCCTCTTTGTCCTGTCCAAGACAAATGAGTTTGTGTTTAGGGCTTTGTTTCAAAAAATGAATCATAAATAAAGTGTCATTTTGAATTCCCTACACTATGTGTTTTTATTTTTTGCTTTTTTCTGGAAATGGTAATCCTAAAAAACCAAAAAAACTTTTCCAAAAAAATCTGCATACACTCTTGCATTCATAAATTTTCTAAAATAAATATAAATCATATGTGCAGATTAACTATTGATAAGCCCATTGAATGCAATAACCCTATGCCCTCTCCCAACTTTGAGTTTCCTGTGTTCGAAGCCGAAGAAGAAGAAGAAGAGGAGATCCCGGACGAGATCTCTCGATTACTTAAGCACGAGGAAAGAGCCATTCTGCCTCACAAAGAGCCTTTAGAAAAGATCAACTTGGGTTCTGAAGAAGACAAAAAAGAAGTGACCATTGGATCGCTGCTTGATGCTGATATCAAGAGTAAGTTGACAGACCTTCTCAAAGAATATGTTGACGTGTTTGCCTGGTCCTACCAAGACATGCCTGGGTTGGATACCAATATTGTTCAGCATTACTTGCCATTGAAGCCAGAATGTCCGCCAGTTAAGCAGAAATTGCGAAGGACTCACCCTGATATGGCTAACAAGATCAAAGTGGAAGTTCAGAAACAGCTCGACGCAGGTTTTCTAGTCACCTCCGAGTATCCTCAATTGTTGGCCAACATAGTGCCAGTTCCGAAGAAAGATGGTAAAGTCAGAATGTGTGTTGACTATCGTGACTTGAACAAAGCCAGTCCCAAAGATGACTTTCCATTACCACATATTGACATGCTGGTCGATAACACCGCTAAGTTCAACGTCTTTTCCTTCATGGACGGGTTCTCCGGTTATAATCAGATCAAGATGGCTCCTGAAGACATGGAGAAGACATCTTTCATCACCCCATGGGGTACCTTTTGCTACAAAGTAATGCCGTTTGGATTGAAGAATGCAGGCGCAACTTACCAAAGGGCAATGACTACTTTTTTTCATGACATGATGCCTAAAGAAATTGAAGTTTATGTGGACGACATGATAGCCAAATCCAGCACAGAAGAAGAACATATTGAATACCTTTTGAAGTTGTTTCAACGACTAAGGAAATATCAGCTTCGCTTGAATCCTAACAAATGTACTTTTGGGGTTAGATCTGGAAAACTCTTGGGTTTCATTGTCAGCCAAAGAGGTATCGAAGTAGATCCCGACAAAGTCAGAGCTATTCAAGAGATGCCTGCACCAAAAACTGAAAAGCAAGTAAGAGGGTTTCTCGAACGATTGAACTATATCTCCAGATTTATCTCTCAAATGACTGCTACTTGTGGGCCAATTTTCAAGCTTCTCCGCAAAGATCAAGGGGTTGTATGGACTGAAGATTGCCAGAAAGCGTTTGACAGTATCAAAGAATACCTGTTAGAACCACCAATATTGATTCCTCCAGTTGAAGGAAGACCATTAATCATGTACCTTACTGTGTTGGAAGAATCCATGGGTTGTATGCTTGGACAGCAAGATGAAACCGGTAAGAAGGAGCATGCCATCTATTACCTGAGTAAGAAATTCACAGATTGTGAGTCTCGTTACTCCATGCTCGAAAAAACATGTTGTGCTTTGGCTTGGGCTTCAAAACATCTCCGCCAATACATGATCAACAAGACTACTTGGTTAATCTCCAAAATGGATCCGATCAAGTACGTCTTTGAAAAGCCTGCCTTAACAGGAAGGATTGCCCGATGGCAAATGCTGTTATCCGAATATGACATTGAATACCGTGCTCAAAAAGCAGTCAAAGGAAGCATTCTCGCCGATCACTTGGCACATCAGCCAATTAATGAATATCAATCTCTCAAGTTTGACTTTCCTGACGAAGATGTCATGTACTTGAAGATGAAAGATTGTGACGAACCATTACCTGAAGAAGGTCCTGATCCTGGATCAAGATGGGGCCTAATTTTTGATGGAGCAGAAAACGCTTTTGGCAATGGAATTGGGGCAATCATCATCACTCCCAAGGGTACTCATATCCCATTCTCCGCCAGATTGCTATTTGATTGCACCAACAACATCGCAGAATATGAAGCTTGTATCATGGGTCTCGAAGAAGCCATTGACTTAAGAATCAAGATCCTCGACATATATGGAGATTCAGCCCTCGTGATCAACCAAATCAAAGACAAGTGGGAAACTTACCACCCTGGTTTGATTCCTTACAGAGATTATGCAAGACGACAGTTGACTTTCTTCAACAAGGTTGAATTGCATCATATACCTCAAGATCAGAATCGAATGGCAGACGCCTTGGCTACTCTATCTTCCATGTTCAAAGTCAATCATTGGAACGATATGCCTACAGTCAGAATTACGCGCCTTGAAAGGCCCGCCTATGTGTTTGCAACTGAAGCAGTCATCGATGATAAACCGTGGTTTCACGATATCAAACGCTTCCTTCAAACTCAAGAGTACCCACTCGGGGCATCAAACAAAGATAAGAAAACTCTAAGGAGGCTTTCTGGCAGTTTCTTCCTGAACGGAGATGTGCTATACAAAAGAAATTTCGACATAGTTTTGCTCAGATGCGTGGATAGACACGAAGCAGACATGTTAATGCATGAAGTGCATGAAGGGTCCTTTGGAACTCATTCAAATGGGCATGCAATGTCCAAAAAGATCTTAAGAGCAGGATACTATTGGTTGACAATGGAATCTGACTGTTACAAACACGTGAAGAGATGTCACAAGTTCCAGATCTACGCAGATAAGATCCATGTGCCACCGACTCTACTCAACGTTCTCTCATCTCCATGGCCTTTCTTCATGTGGGGTATCGACATGATCGGAATGATCGAACCGAAAGCTTCAAACGGTCATCGTTTCATCTTAGTAGCAATTGATTACTTCACCAAATGGGTCGAAGCAGCATCTTACGCCAATGTTACAAGACAAGTGGTTGTGAGGTTTATCAAGAATAACATCATTTGCCGATACGGTGTTCCCAGCAAGATCATTACTGACAATGGTTCAAACTTGAATAACAAAATGATGAAAAAATTATGTCAGGAATTCAAGATTGAGCATCATAACTCTTCTCCTTACAGACCAAAAATGAACGGCGCCGTTGAAGCTGCCAACAAGAACATTAAGAAGATCGTCCAGAAAATGGTCGTCACTTACAAAGACTGGCATGAAATGCTGCCATTTGCTTTACATGGGTACCGTACTTCAGTGCGTACTTCAACAGGGGCAACCCCTTTTTCTCTAGTATACGGCATGGAAGCTGTGCTCCCCGTAGAAGTTGAAATACCATCAATGAGAGTCCTCATGGAGACTAAGTTATTAGAGGTTGAATGGTGTCAAAGCAGATATGATCAGTTGAATTTAATCGAAGAAAAACGTATGACTGCTCTATGCCATGGACAATTATACCAAGCAAGGATGAAACAAGCCTTCAACAAAAAGGTTCGACCTCGTGAATTTCGAGAAGGCGACCTCGTGCTTAAAAAGATCTTGTCTTTTCAACCAGATTCTAGGGGCAAATGGTCTCCTAATTACGAAGGCCCGTATGTTGTCAAAAGAACATTTTCTGGCGGCGCCATGACTCTTGCAACCATGGATGGTGATGAACTACCGCATCCTGTGAATGCTGATGCAGTCAAGAAATACTTTGTCTAAAAAAGAACAAAAGAACAGCTCGGTAAGTCGAAAACCCGCAAAGGGCGACTTAGGCAAAAATGAGCGTCTCGGTGGACTGAAAACCTGAAAGGGCGGTCCAGGCAAAAATTAGAGACAATAAACAGAAAAATTTATCCTGGTAGATTGAAAACCTGAAAGGGCAATCTAGGCAAAAATTAGGGATTTATGACAAAGTAACTGCATCAGTCTGTACTTCGTCACCTGAATCGTCTTTTCCATCAAAGGATCTACGATCAAATCATCGCCAATCTGAAGCGACAAGCACAGTTGGAACTCAAAGTTGTTAGGGGGAATAGTGGTTATTGCTTTCGATGTAGCCTTTTCCGCATAATTACCATTTTCAACTTTTGTAAATACTCCATGGAATCACGCCTTTAGCTGGTTACTATCCTATTAAATAAATTTGAGCCTTGTGCCCATTTGTTTGCAATTCTTGATTTCTTCTAGCTTGCAAAATGACGCTTTAATTGTGTTATTCGTTTTTGAAAGAAAAAAAAAAGAAAAAAGAAAAAAAAAGTTTTAAATGAATTTACTTTCCTTTTTCAAAATAAAAGCGAAACTTTCCTTTGAGTTGTGAACAAATGAAGGAACATCAACAGCTATCTCCATAGGATGAATCAAAGATTATGATAGGAAAAGCTCTTCTATCCCCAGTGAAGAAGCTCTTCTATCCCCAGTGAAGAAGGTCTTTTATCCCCAGTGACGAAGATCTTTCATCTCCAGTGAAGAGGTTCTTCCATCTCAATAAGAAAAGATGCTTATCATCCCCAGAGAAGATTAAAGCACGCAATACCATTCATCACCCGTGTTATCTACACCGTGTTGAAGAACATTTGCCAAGTATCTGGTTGTATTGCGACGTCGGTCCCTCTCCAGTATACTTCTTTGCATGCAAGCGACATTCATGACATTCATCATTCATACATATTTGCATCATTTATGCATCATTGCATTTTTCAAATGTCTGCCTAAAATCACTTGTTCAGGATATATCTATCCCGAAAAAAAAAAGAAGATAAAAAGCAAAAAAAGAAAAAGAAAAAGAAGCAGGTACGGGCGTATCATCTCTCCAGTAGGTTGTCACCCATAAGCAGAAAGAACATCTTCTTTCTCCAGCTCCCCACTGAGATCATTCCTCGTGGGAGAAGGTTGCTTTAGTTTTCTCCTCTCAAAACGAAGGAGAAAATCCCCAGTCGAGTTCATTCCTCATTGGGTACAAAGTCTTGTTCGACTGTTTCTTTCCAAATCATTCATGGATAAAACCTTGTCTTTACCAAGAGATTCAAATTCCGATTCCCCAAACAGAGTCGTGAAAAACAGACAATAAGCAATAGCCTCATCATCCGAGCAGCTTATGTCTCTTTCAAAAGCTTTTTCCTCTTAAGGAATTCAATCATGAAGACCATTTGACAATCAGGGCCTTATTACTGTTCACAAGGCTGAATAACCAGTAATTTCCCTAGCAAAGTCTCCAGGATCATTTTATCACTCGGCTGATAATTGATCATGTCTTCAGAACCACTATCACAAGGCTGGTAGTCGGTAACCTTTTGTTCTGGTTATATTATTAAACATGTCTATCACCATGCTGATAGTCGGTAATATTAACCGAACCTTTGAAACTCTTTTTACTATGTCAAGTCTATCACCATGCTGATAGTCGGTAATATAGTTTCATACCTCTCACCTTCACATTATTAAGCAAGTCTATCCCCATGCTGATAGTCGATGATGTCGATAGGTAAGCCTTTCTTACAAAGCTATCATTCCCCGGTGAAGCATACACTTGCTTTCCCGAAAAAACGGATTCTCTTCCTAAAGCGGATTAAGACATCCTTCCCAATCTCTTTTCCCCAGTGGAGTCAGTTCTTGATATCCCCTCGGTAAAGATATCCTTGCATCATTCGCAATTTTGGTATCTTAGGTCCAAAATTTGCGTCTTCTGATATTTAAGTCTCTTCCACCCTATCAAAGCAAAGATTTTCAATCTTCATGTCTCAGGTTGAAGAAACTTAAATAGGGGCATCTGTCATACCCCAATTTTTGACCTAAGATGCCACCTCATATCATAGCATATGCATCATTTGCATCTCTAACAAATTGCATAGCTTGTGTTTGCTACTTGTGACTCAGCAGGGTTTAATCAAGAAATCACTCATCAGTACAAGTAACAATCAATTAGGGTTTTGTTCCCCCTTCATTTCAAATGAATCATCTTCATCAACAATCAACATTTGGTCCTCAGAGATTCATTTCAACAAGCTCAAAGGATCTGAACCAACCAGATTAGGGTTTTGACTGAAGATAGCATACTCCTGACTCCTGCTCAGGATTTGACCTAATGACTTGGGACATGACCTCAAGACCCCAAGTGCATCATTTTGACCTAATCTATTGACTCAAGACATCTCCAACACAGGGGCTGATCAACAATGAAATTTCAAATCATCAGATTAGGGTTTTTTTGAACTATCAGGGACTGAAATCAGGGGTCACATTTGGGAAACCCTAAAAATCCCCAGGAAGTCAATCAAAGGTTTCAATCATCTTCAAATAATCCCTATGACAACATCCAATGGAAATTACATCTCAATTCAAGATCCACAGTCATCAATTTCATCAGGTCGACAATTAGGGTTTTTGACCTAATTCACTGAACAACTGCCTTGTTAATCAGGACATGGTGCCACAACTCAAATCATGGCTCAATATCCTCTAATGCCTCAATATGATCCATTCATACCATTCATTTGATGAGGATAGCCTGGTTCATTGGAAATCTCCAAAAACGCGATTCGTCTGAAAAAGTCAACTGTACAAGATCACCATTGACTTTTGGGGAATTTTGGTCAACCATGACTTTTGAAGTTTTGAATCATTAATATATGATATATGAAGTCATTTGATCAAGGAAAATCAAGAAAATCAATCAAGAATCAAAAAGTCAAAAGTTTGACTTTTCATACTTAGAAAATTTTCTAAGTGTTTTTCAATGGTTTTTTCCAAACTTTGGAAGGGAATTTCTCAAAATTTCACCTACAAACTGAAAAAAACTTCCAACATGAAAGTTGTATATTTTGATCCAATGAACAACTTTGTCACATATAATTTTTTTCCAAAAGATCAACCATTTAAGAGATATGGAGCTTCAAAGTTGGTATCTTTTGGGAATTTCACTTAAAACCTCATTTTCTTCAAAGTTCATGGATCTTTTTCACCCATTTCCTTAAAGGTCTTGAAGAAACTTTCAACTAGGGTTTTGAAGTATGTAACATGAGCTTTCCAAAATGTCCAAGATCATGAAAAAATATGGAGTGTAGCTATGGCTTTGAATTTTTCCATTAGTGACCATTTCACTTGAAATTTCAAGTCATTTTGCCAAAGTTATGAACTATCTTACCAAATAATGCAAGTGATGACACACCAATGCAATAATTAGAAGATATTTTCTGGTTTAGGATCAGATAGGAAAGAGATAAGAAGCTTAGAGAAATAACTATGGTTAAGTCACTTTTAACCATATGCATTTAATGGCAAGATTCCTTTCTATCTCCAAATGCCAAATCACCATTCTTTGGGCAACTTGCAAAGTTCTGAGTTCAGAACTCTTGGCCTATAAATAGAGGTTCAAATCATTTCCAAAATCACACCAAAACCTCACAAATTATAGGTTTTCTCTTTCTTTCTTGAATTGCAAGTCTCTTAAGTTTCAAAGAGGTAAAATTCTCAACCTCCAAACCCTTGAAGCTATGGCCAAAGTGATGATTCTAGCAAACCATAAACATCATATGGGATGTGTTTGAATCACTCATACACCCCAAAACACCTCAAATCTCAAAATCACTACCTCACTTCCATATTTGCATATATTGAACCTTATCATGCCAAAATCCATACCAAGCCATATCTGTCCAAACTATCACTTCTAACATCATCCATATACTTCATATGAACTGTTCCAACCATCATCCATGATCTGAAACATCAAAATCAACTAGCTCGATCCTCACTTGAGCTATACTGCAGATCAGGTACCACAGGGTGATCAAGAGGTTTCCAGTTGGTTCCAAGCCTTCAAACATGTTGCCTAAGGTCCATTGAAGCTGTCCAGATTGAGCAACAACATCTGTAACACCTCCAGGCACGATTTCAATTTCCAGTTTGGCCGTTTTTGAAGGTAAGTGCTATCAACTTCAAACTCATACATACATGCATCATAAATGGAAAATTGAGTTGCTATCTTATTTCTGCACTATCACTGATCATTAACCCTCAATCAATTTCATAATTCATCAATCATACACGATTTCATGTTCAAATTCTGAATTAGGGTTCTTCGTGTTCATCACAAAATTGATCACCTTAGAACAAAAATAAATGAAATCAAAGGCCACCATCATGATCCTTGTGAAAAACCGAGTGGAATAGACCCTTTACTTGATCAAAACAACACAGATTTGGAGATTTTCAAAAATCAGTTAGGGTTGTGTTCTTGGCGCGTTTTTTGGTTTAAACAATTCAAATATTGGTTTTAAAATATATTAAACTGAAGGCGTGTGTATTACAAGCCACAAGCGTGGCTCAGTTGGTCCATGTTTTGGTTGGTGAGAGAGAGGGCGTGGGTTCAACACCCCTAGGGACCAAAACCATTTTTTTTGCAACTATTTTTCTTTCATTTTTTAACAAACTTCACCCAATTAATTTAACCAATCAAAATTCATTATTTTCACTTCATTTTTTGCACACTCTTTGTTTAATATACATATTTTATGAATACCATAAAAAATCATCAAAAAAGATTTATTTAATACATTTTTATTTAGGTTTAAAATGACATGTTTTTAGGTATTTTTTAAATACTTTAAATATTGTTTTATTTGATTTTTTCAAACATAATCACTTGTAAATATTTTTTGTGATCAAACCCTAATCACTTAGGTCTTAATTAAGCATTAAAACTTGTTTTAACTTAATTAAGTTGATTTCTTTTAAATTCAAAATCGTTTTAAAACAAGCGATCACGATTCTTTTCAAAACGATAACCATTTCTTTTTTATTTTTTCTTTTCAAAAGAACTATTGATTAAATCTTTTTTGATTGATCAATTGATTTTCAAAACGAAGTGGGGCCTCTCGAATATTAGAGAGTGTAAGTCCCATTTCTTTTCTTTTTGTACAGTCATTTTCAAAACAATAAAACTTCTTCAAAATAAAACCTTTTCAAACAATTTTCAAAACAACAAAACTTCAAAGAAACAAAACTTTTAAATATACCATGGGCCTCCACATAGGTATAAGTCCCATTCCTGTACATGAAATTAGGTATTTCATTGTACAAACACCTCTTTGTATATATCTCGTTCAGTTTAATTTTTTAACCTTGAACAACAAATCAAAAAATGAAGGTTTTCTTTAAATCTTCCCAAAAATATAGTGGGCCTCCATGTAGGTATAAGTCCCAAGCCCTTTGTAAATACATGTTTACATAGCTTTGAATAAACTCAAGTGGGTCTTTCCCCGAGTATAAGTCCCGAGCCCCGTGTATACAAATGGATCATGCTTACAGGTATATTTCCTTCATAAACTCCATTATATACACACACTTTGTTATATATGTATAACTGTTCATAATTGTTCATGTACTTGTTCATATTTGTTCGTACTTGTTCATATTTGTGACTGTGTTATATATATGCTTGTTCAACTTAGTACAACACTAGATTCCCCATAGCCTCCTATTGGGCTTCGTGCAAAGAATCTCCCTAGTTTAGGTTAGGACATAGAGTATGGTTTCCCGGTGAAATCGCTCTAAGAGCTCAAACCAACTATACCATGCCTCCCCTTGGGCTTTGTACAAACGAGTGACCCTCCCATAGCCTCCTCTTGGGCTTACAATGCAAGGACCCTCGATTGTCCCTCCCATAGCCTCCTCTTGGGCTTACAATGCAAGGACCCTCGGATAGCCTCCTCTTGGGCTTCGTACAAGGACCCACGGGCTTCTTATAAGCATCCCCAATATCCAAATCAAATACCCTAGGAGATTAGACATTTATCATCTCTATGATAGGAGTATCTCTTCTATATCATCACAAACAATCAATCAATCAATCAATCAATCAAACAACTTAACTTTTTTGCCACAAGGCTGGCTGATCAATCAAACCTTTTTGCCACCATACTGGCTGATTAATCAAAGTTTTTGTCACAAGGCTGACTTCATTGAAACTTTTGCCACAAGGCTGGCTGATTAATCAAAACTTTTTGTCACAAGGCTGACTTCATTGAAAGTTTTTGCCACAAGGCTGGCTAAAAAGCATCTTTATCATTCTAAGCACCATAAGCGGCACAACCCAAGGCTTATAATGAAAAGATTTTCAAACAAAAACAAACAGATGTATGTGATGATATAGATTAGATACATCGAACATTTAGATGACATTTGTCTCTTATCCTTTGCTTCCACTAGCATAAGTGGGAACTACGATTGCTCTGACTTTCTCAACATCCCTTTGAGAATACGTAGGCACAAGGTCGTATCCTTGGCGAGCAAAACTTCTCCCTCAAACCACTCAAACCTTAGCACCCGTAGACCCCGAGCTACAGATGCTCTGATTCCCTCTAAGGGATATGTATGCAGAGGATCGCGATGATCTTTGCGAGCATAATCAAACAAACACCCTAGGTCCCACCTATTTCACAACAGAACCTCCACCATAACATAAAATGAAACAAACACAAAAAAAAAGCCTATAGAGTACTATAGATACGTTGGGTTCTAATACCTTCCCTTCGTATAACCAACCCTCTTACCCGGAATCTCCCCCACTTTTTAGGTTATTGCAGCTTTTTTCCTTTTCCTACTTTGGAAACAATAAAAAGTTTGGTCGAAACAAAGAAAAATCATTTTTTTGAGCACTCGAGTCCAAAGAAGGCATCAGGTGTCTCATCCCGAAAAAAGGATAACGATTTTTCCCCGCGACAGCAAGAGCTGTTGAAGAATCCGAGTCTGATGTTGAAGTGAATGTCTATGACATTCCATTAAAGAAGAATCCCACAACTAGCAAGCTTGCTGCTAGTGTACCTGAAGTTCCCATTGACAATGTATCCTTTCACTTTACTGCAAGTGAAAACAGGTGGAAATTTGTGTATCAAAAGAGACTGGACCTTGAGAGGGAATTGGCTTAAAATGCTCGTGACTGTAAGGACATAATGGACTTGATTGAGGCTGCTGGCCTAATAAAAATTGTTGTCCATCCAAGTAAATGCTATGAAATGCTGGTGAAAGAGTTCATAGTGAACCTCTCTGAAGAGTGTATTGACAAAAGATCTAAGGAGTTCAGAAAAGTGTTTGTAAGAGGCAAATATGTTAACTTCTCTTCCATTGTGATAAACAACCTCTTGGGAAGGTCTAATGAAGCTCAACCTGAGAAGTCTCTGATAACAAGGTATGCCAAGTTATCACTGCAAACCAAGTCAGGAGCTGGCCTTTGAAAGGAAAATTATCTGCCAGTAAATTAAGCATGAAGTATGCAATGCTGCATAAGATTGTGGCTGCTAATTGGGTGCTAATAAATCACAAGTCTATTCTCTCAACTGTTCTTGGAAGATTTATCTATGTTGTTGGTACAAAATCAAAGTTTGACTATGGTACCTACATTTTTTAGCAGGCCATGAAGCATGCTGGTAGCTACAGTGTAAAAGGCCCTATAGCATTTCCTTCTCTCATATGTGACATCATCTTAAACCAGCACCCTGGCATATTGGTTGAAGCTGATTCTATTTGCAAAAGGCAAAGTGCTCTGTCTTTCCGTTATAAGTTGTTTCAGGGAACGCATGTCCCAGACATTATCATGACATCGGCTGAGACATCCAAGAATGGATCATCAGCCAGTAAAGCTGAAGTCATAGCAATGCTGAAAGAGACTTGCGAAGAGCTGGAGGCGAGGAAGACATCTCTTGAGAAGGTGATCAGCACTCTAGAGAAGGATGGTAATGAGGATTTTGCAGGTGCTGCAGGGATAAAAGCACAAGATGAATAAGAAGAGGGAAGAGACTCTGAGGAAGAAGTTGAAGAAGGAAATACCAGTCTAGCTGATAGCTCAGATGAAGAAAGTGATGTAGACAACTCTGGTGGGTCTGAATCCGAAGAATAAAGACAGCTGGTGGTGGTGATGTTTTTTTGTTGTTGTTTTGGTTTCCCTTTATGGATTTTATTTTGGTATGTACTTATTTGCATATTTAGGTTGCTTTGGCAACTTTTCTGGCCAAACAGGGGGAGTAGTAATGTCACCCCATAACAACAAGTGTGTAATGTCACCCCAGAACAACAAGTGTGTGTGTGTGTGTGTGATCAAAAATTCTGTTAGCTTATTTTGTGTTAATCTGTTTGATTGTGTGTAGTATAGAAGTTTATTTATGTTATACTTGACAACTGTTCATGTGGTATGGTTGTAGTGGTGGTATAGCCATATTATGTGCTTTGATGTTTGCTGTAGAAGTAGCAGTAGATGTGGTTGATGTATGCATGCTGATGGTAGTAGTAGTAATTGCATGTTTGTGTGGTATGTTGTACTGTATTAGCTCTGATTGTGTGTTTTCTGCTGCAAGTGTTTCTTTGATGTGGTGAGACAGGATGTTTTACCCAAAAATTTGCCAAGGGGGAGATTGTAGATGTTTTCATGTTGGCTGCATTTATGGTAAAACATACCTGGGTGTTTAATGTCTTGACAAATGTCATGACATGCTTTATATGGTGTTATGCAGGTTGCATATGTTTAAGCTAATACAGGTTTTTTAGTGAATGTCATGACCGATGTCATGACCTCCATGTTTGACAGCTGGAGCTGTTATGTTTTACTATTATGTTTCCTGATTTCTCTCAATCTACAATTTAGGAAACATTTTATTGTGTGCTGAATATTTCTCCTTGAAGATTTCGTATACAGCATATTCTGCAACAGCCTGATGACGTGTGAATTAGGTTAACTTGGTTAACCCTAATTTGTTTCTTGGAAAGCCCGAGGCCCAAGAGAAGCATATAAGAAGACTGCAATCATAATTTGGAACACAGAGATTTTTTATTGTGAAGAACCATAGTTTTGTGTCTGTGTGTTTAGTCTCTTGTACTCTAAGCAATTGTCTTTTGATGATTGTATTGGAATTGGTTGTGTTTGTACTTTGTCACTCTAAGCTTTTAAGCACGAGTGTGTGTCTCTTGATTGAAGCTTTTAAGCAAGATCAAGGTGTGTTTTTGAAGTGTGTCTTCTCTCTTTTGATTAAAGTCTGTTTGGAATCACTGTTGTGATTGAGGGGGAGTGAGTGGAGAAACTCAGGTCTAGGACTAGATTTGAATTGCATTGGGTAGATCTTAAGTGAGGAGTTGTAAATGAGGGAGTTTAGCTCTGAGTTAATACTGCTTATATTGGACTCCCTCCCTGGCTTGGTAGCCCCTAGAGTAGGTATTGTTGTATACCGAACTGGGTAAACAATTCTATGTGTTCTTTACTATTTTATGGTTTTCTGTCTTAAAGTATTATTCTATGTTATTGTAGATGTCATAATATCCAGTGAGACATCGCGTGTGGGTTACTATAATTTTCAGTTGGTATGTTGTTCTTGGTTTGGTGTTGTTGATATGTTGATACTAAGTTGTAGGCATATGGCCAGTGTCGAAATGATGATGAATACATCTATTTATTTGTACAATGTTGCTAAGTTGCTGATGTTGATGAGTTGCCTCTATTTATTGGAAGAATATAAGTTGGAGGTTTTGCCTCATTGATGTTTAAGTTGTTGTTGTTGTTGAAGTTGCATTTTGTGATGTCGAATTTCATCGAGTCACATACTTGCATATACACATTAGCCTGGATTAGAAAATATTAAGTTAAAGGCTTAAGCCTTTTTTCTAAGTTGAACGCTTATGCCTTGTTGACGCCTCTATTAACTGGTGGTTTTTAAGTTGGTAGTTCTGCTCCAATGGTACCACATGCATGTTCATTGTCTTGAGTCACATTTTAAGTCGCATATCTAAGTTGTTATGTTGATAAGTTGTGAAAATTGTAGTAATTATTGTATGAAGTGGTGATTTTAAATAATCAAATTCTAATATATTATCTATCACACACTTGTTTATGTAGTTCGATATTTCACCCCTTCTGTTTGAATGTTACCCCTATGTTGGTAACATGCAGGTAAACGAGAATAAAGAATAGTTAGGTTTGATAGTTCGAGTCGGTGATGTTTCTCTGATACGTAACACTCGGGGGATGAACGATAGTTATTTAGTTGTTGCCTTTGTTTTATGTTGCTGAATTTTTAAGTTAAATTTTAAGAAGTACTAAGATGTTTCAAGTTGTTTTAGTTTAACACGATGATATTTTATTTAAAATTGAATATTGTGATTTCGCTACGTAAGTAATAAAAAGTTGTTTGGTTTCAAATACTATAATATGTTGTTATCGGTTCATCCAAATGTGATGTGTTATGTATTTGTTTTAATTGCGATTTAGTGTCGTTTATCTAAAGTTGAAAGTGTAGCATCTCATTGGTATGTTGAAATTTTACAACTCTGACTTATTATAATTATCGGGTAGAAATGGGGTGTTACATCAGTGGTATCAGAGCAGGTCGGTTCGTCCGACTAAGTTGTTGAGTCAATAGAGTAGTGTGATAGTTGAATACTGTCGATATGTTGTTTCTTATTACGTGACATGTGTGCGAAACACTGTAGGTACTTGTTTGCGTTCTAATCGATTGTTGCATGAGCTAGATTGAGATAAGTGGGGTGGAAGGTTTGCTTCTCGGAGATGTTCCAGTTTAAAGGTGTTGGTTCATTGTGCAGCTGATGGAGACAATACATGTATTGTTGAAGTTTTGTTGTTCCCGAATCCGAAGGTGACATTAATTCAAGATTGTGTTTGTAATCAAGTTGAAGCGGCTTGATAGAGTATGATCAAACATTGTTGATGAGTACTTCTCGGAGGATGAAGGGCAATGTAACGATTGTTGATGTACGAGTAAAGTGTAAATCCCTAACGTTTTCTAAAGGTGATTGCTAAATGGAAAGGATAATTTTAGAAGATGTAACTTATGAAGTTGCGAAGTTTCATCGCTGCTGGTTGACCGTAAAGTTGTCAATTTTGGATTAACCTTGCATGTAATGTTAAGATTAGAGCGATATTAGAATGACGAAAGTTGTTGTAGACTTTGTCGTGGGATTCATATGAGTGATTGTTAAAGGTTGATGATGTTGTTGGATGGTTATGGATTGCAAGTCAGAGTCAGGAATTCGAAAAGATATGTACAAATTTAAAAGTGTTTGTGATTATACAAGGAAAAAAATTATGTTTTGGATGATGTTGTAAGGTGTGTTACGGTATGATGTCGGTGCTAGCAATTTCAGATAACTTGGAAGATTCATATCTTGTGTTCCGGGTATCGGATTGATGTGTTGTTTGAACCTACGAAGAGGTGAAAATATATTCTACCTTATGGAAGCGTTTTAAGTACAATAGATGCATTCCTGCATGGAGGTACTCAGAAGTCAGTTACGGAAACGTGAGGCTTTTTGAATATAAACAGTTATTATCGCAGTTGTTCAAAACGAAGTCAAGTGGAACATGTTGTTGACGAATAAGTTGAGAGAATGATATGTTCGGTATTAAATATGATTTGGGCGTCGATGGCTTTAAAGGAAAAGTGAAGTAGTAGTAAAGGGGAAATAAACTTTTAGAAAGATTGAAGTCGTGTTTGGGATGCCAAAGTGGCGGCATGCGCAAAAGAAGAATTGTAGAGAGTTTCTATCACCAATTCAATGTGAAGAAAACTTGTTCAGATTCCAATTGGAATGAGATTCAGGTGTGAAAGATATCCGGAAATTTAGAGTAAAACTAAGAGTTGTGAATGTTGTTAAAGTCTTCTTCCCATATAAGGACTTTGGTTGGGACAAGACGAATTGTGATGTACAAGTATATTAGTAATTCAAGAGTTGGAAAATACATAACAATTGGGTAATACTAAGTGAGTACGAAGCAGACGGTGTAATATGTTTGGACGATGGTATCTCAACGATGAGATCGAGTGAGAAGGAAGTTGTGGGAGTTGTAAACCTCTGAGTAAATTACTGGATTATGACGTTGTTAATAACTTTGAATGCAAATTCTAAAAGGACGCTATTATGTGCTAACGTCGATTTATGCTCCATTACGGTTGTCGGCTATCTATTGATAAATTGAGGAACTGATCACCCTTAATCTCTTGTTTGTAGTAGACAGAATCATGTGGATGGGATAAGCTTGTCTTGTTATCTTAATAGTATGTAAAGTGATGGATACTAAATCGTGAGGATAATCGCTCACCATGTTGTGTGGATTTAATGAAGAAGTGGCTTTAAAAGCGTGAATTGTGTGAGACGGTGACTTAAGTTGGATAATCAGAGTTGCGCAGCTGAAGCGTGAGGTGGCGCAGTGGTTATGCGTACAACTCGTTGGTAGAAGCCTACGGAAATGACATGTCTTGATCTACAGGTTGGATTTGGTATATTGTTGTTATAAGGATATTGTGCCAGAGCATTGTGGTTACTATTGACTGTTTGTTGATCTAATGAATTATCATGGTGGTTTCTAAGTGATAGTGAGTATGTATTTGTTGAAGTTATGACGTTGATTTGATACTATATGGTGTTATAGTGATTTTGTTACCGCCATTATGAGGTTGTTATCAGTTGGCTGACAATTACCGGAAGTAATGAATAGTACTCTATAACATGATTACGTGGATTACGTTGATTCAGTTGTTTATGCTGACCCTGTTGATATCTTGGTGATAACTGACGTACATAGTCATAGAATGTCGTCGTGTGTGTGTTTCAGCCGATGGAAAGATCGTTAAAGTGAATTACGATGATGCTGCTTGTCGATATATAATTGTATTATTTTTGTTATTACTACCTTAAAGTGTTGAAGTGTTGTAAGTACCGTGGTTGTTAGCGATTATATCGCGAAGGAGTTATATGGTTAACAAGAAGATTCTATTTAAAACCGTATTGTATTATTGGTATGTCCGAATAAGTAGTGATCGAAGGGTTGTCAAGTATGAATTGTGGGCTAGAGAATAAGATACAAGATGTATATCAAGAGTTGTGGTATCGACTAGATTTTCGAGGACGAAAATATTCTAAGTGGGGGAGAGTTGTGACGCCCGATTTTTAATTATTTAATTAGTTAAATATTTTCAAATATTTTCCGATTAAATTGTCGAAGTGTGAATCTTTGTGAAATGTTGATTTAAGTTCTGGTGTTATTAGTTGAATTAAATTTGTTGATTAAATTGAAGAAATAGTACTAGAATAATATTATTATTATTATGGACTTTGAGTGGTTATAAGTAGCATTATCGGGGGTGTGAATATTAGGCCCAATGAGAATAAGGTAATAATAGTGATATTATATCGATTAAGTGGAATAATAAGAAAAAGGATTTAGAAGTAGTAGTGAGGGTTTCCTTTAGGTGTATCAGAAAAAGAGGCACAAGGGTTTTGTGAAGATACAAAGAGTTGCTGTGAAGAGGAAAATTTCCAGAAGAGGCAAACGTTGAAATCTACGGCGAAGCTCAGATTCGATCGGAGAATTATAGAGCGGTCTCTAATCCAAGGTAAGGGTGGGGTTCAAACTCTATAACCGGGATTATGATGAATGATACGTGAGATTTTGGGTTGCTGAAATTTCTACTGTGTTTGATGTTGTTGTTGTTTGTTGTGTTTAATGTTGTTTGTTGTGATCGTATGGTTGTTGCAAAATTTGTTCGTGTCGATTTTACCTGAATTGATTTTCTGGAAATACTGGATGTTGTGTTAAGTAGTGGATGAAATTATGAATGAAACCGGATTTTGGAATTAGTAGAAGAAGAAGGGAAATTCTGGGAAGAAGAAAGAAGTTGTGGCGGGGGGGGGGCACATAACTAAGGGGCTGGCGCCCCAAGTGTAATGGGTGGGTGCTCCAGACTACCAGCAAGGAATAGAGTGGGCGCCCCTGAGGAAATATCTATTTTAATTGTTAACCTGATATGAAAATAGCTATTTTAATTGTTCCAGCCTATTATGTAAGTATTGTAACAGTATTAGTAGATATCTTAGCATGGTTAGCAGAATTAATATATTAGTAGCAGGTAATTAAATTGTTAGTAGGATCAATCAAGATAACTGGAAGATATATATAATGTATCTGGGTAGTATAGTTGGAATCGAATGACAGTGAACTGGTAGTCCTAATAAGGAATTAATGAAAACAGTACCGATGAATTAGTAATTTAACCGATAAATTAATTAACTGGGTTGAGTCGAAAACTGTTCAAATATTTACGGAATGCGTGTAGGTTGTTTTGATTGAATATTTGTTGAGAACTTGTAAATTTGTAGGTGATGTGAAGTTGGTTGAGTTGCCTCCTATTATTGTAAAGAAAAGTTGTAGGCTTTATGGCCAATGTTGATTTAACGTTGAATTGTTGTTGAATTATTCGTGTTGATTTATGGTTGTTGATTTGTTATTGATATGTTGTCGTGGGTATGTTGTTGTTGATTTGTTGTTATTGATATGTTGATACAGGCCTATGGCCAGTGTCAAAGTGATGATGAATACCTCTATTTATTGGTACAATGTTGCTAAGTTGCTGATGTTGATGATTTGCCTCTATTTATTGGCAGAATATAAGTTAGAGATTTTGCCTCGTTGATGTTTAAGTTTGTTGTTGTTGTTGAAGTTGCATTTTATGATGTCGCATTTCATCGAGTCACATACCCGCATATACACGTTGGCCTGGATTGGAAAATATTAAGTTGAAGGCTTATGCCTTATTTTTAAGTTGAAGGCTTATGCCTTGTTGACGCCTCTATTAACTGATGGTTTTTAAGTTGGGAGTTCTGCTCGAATGGTACCACATGCATATGCATTGTCTTGAGTCGCATTTTAAGTCGCTTACCTAAGTTGTGAAAATTGTAGTAATTATTGTATGAAGTGGTGATTTTATATACTCGAATTCTAATATATTGTTTATCATACACTCGTTTATATGGTTCGATATCTCACCCCTTCTGTTTGAATGTTACCCCAATGTTGGTAACGTGCAGGTAAACGAGAATGATGAATAGTTAGCTTCGATAGTTCGAGTCGGTGATGTCGTTCTGATACGTAACACTCGGGGGATGGACGATAGCTGTTTAGTTGTTGCCTTTGTTTTAGGTTGTTGAATTTTTAAGTTGATTTTTAAGAAGTACCAAGATGTTTCAAGTTGTTTTAGTTGAACAAGATGACATGTTAATTGAAATTGAATATTGTGATTCCGCTGCGTAAGTAATAAAAAGTTGTTTGGTTTCAAAGACTACAGTATGATGTTATCGGTTCATCTGAATGTGATGTGTTATGTATCTGTTTTAATTGCGATTAATTGTCGTTGTTTTAAAGTTGAAAGTGTAGCATCTCGTTTGTATGTTGAAATTTTGCAACTTTGATTTATTATAATTACCGGGTAGAAATGGGGTGTTACATAAACCATCGTTACTCAACTGCAATATCATCGTCTATCTTATCCTCTACCTCAGCATATTGTCGCACGTAGCAACAACTTATCCCCCACTTGTTTCAATCCCACCTCTGCAAGCAAACAACTAGAAACACACCGAGTTTTGTCAGTGTTTCACACACATGTCGCATACTTAAGGGAATAAACTCACTAATAACCTGGCCAACTGGCCGACCATGATCTGATACCACTAATGTAACACCCATTTTCTAACCCCAAATATTTATATAAAATAATAAAGTAAAATAGAATGCATACAATAACGGGTGCCACATGTCATTTCCAAAACAATGAAAACCAAACATAAACATACACCACATGTATCTGATCATATTTATAACACCTATTTAAAACTTCATGTTTCATCAATATGCATAACGCAATGGAATAATAGATTCTCAAAACAATTCAATGATCATATCCCATACTATAATCATCTACCAATCATAATGACATTATCATATCATCAATAAGTCATATGAATTCAAACATAGGCACCAAGGCCACTTAACATAATATCTCCAAATAACATGTTAAATAAGATACATATAAAAATTATCTCAAAACAACAAACATGAGTTCTAATACCCCACGTGTTACATGACCAGAGCATTGACACACTACCTAGTAAAATGAAATAACCGATAAGCTCCTCGGCGAGTCCTTGTGCAAGCTCACTACTCGTCTGAACATGCGCGATGTTGCATAGAACATCATTCAAAAAGAAGGGTGAGAATTCACATCATTATAAATATATATAATATGAACAATGAATATCACGTACAAACAATCCAACAATTCATCACACTTCATAATTTAAATATGTTCCACAAATATCACGCATAACTCAACCTTTGTTACTTCCCACCGAAATAACAATTAACAAAACAACATATTAATTCAAATATCACTTAGGAAACAATGTGATTCCAATGCAAATAATGTGACTCATGCATGTGGTACCAATGTGAACATCAAGCTCACCGCTCCCGATTCTATATTCAAGAACCAGAGCAACGCTTCAGATCCGGACAAGATCAAGGCCCTTCAATATGAACATATAGTCCACTGCTTCCGATCCACATAAGAACAGAGCCATGCTTCTATTTCCATTCAAGAATCAAATCCATCATCGTATCTCACACCCCACATGGGCACACTATGAAAGAACATATAGTTCGTCACCTCTATATTCCCTCAAAGGATCAAGGCCACCATGAATGCATGTACAATTACCACAAAACATATGCAATTAAGATCATCCAACAATCTTAACATACCGCATACCACAATAATTCAACACATTGAATTATCCACCAATTGCACAACATATATCCATCATGTAAACATCATCGACAATGCATCCAAATAGCATTAAACATTTACACACATCACGAATAGCATATAACATCATAGCTCAACATTGTTATTATCACCCAACATCAATTCACAAATTACATAAATACAATTTAAGTAACATGTCTTCACTCACATACGCATCATACTCATAGTATTCACCAATTCAACATATCATCATAACATAAACTAAACAATACATACACATGTTGTTCACATCCAACATCAATTCATTATAGCACATACGTTAAGTCACGACAAAACATAGTTTAATCAATTCACAATAAAAAATCATTACCTATTTCTATATCCTCACATGGTCTCATTGTCTCATCATAAGGAAATCACTCATCAAGTATAACATAACATAGTTACACCAACTCATAACAAATAACATATTTCTTATGTTATCTCTACATAGTTAATAATTTCATCTTAGTTCCAATCTCTAAAGACTATACCCTATGATTAATTTTATTCTACCAATGTATAGTTCATCTCATTAGCTTTCCAACACTTCAAACGACACACAAAACAGACTTACGGTTCAAAAGTTATGGTCTTTACAAAATCTGTCAAAATTGGATAACTTGCGGGTCCACTCAGGCCGACCCATGAATCAACGCATACCCTGCAGCGGTTGACTCATGATCTACAGCGGTCGACCGCTCGCTGAAAATGACATCTTCTCGCCCTTGCGGGTCAGCTCAGGCCGACCCTGCCTTCTGTAATGGCCGACTCATGCTGCGTAAAAACCCAAAACTCATCATTTCTCTTCCCTATTCCCCTCATACAACAACAATTAACCCATGTAAAATCTATGCATCAATTGACAACAAATATCTCATCAATGTATCAAACAACATCCATTTACTATCATTAAACATGATTCAAAATAATCATTTCATGGATTCTACACAAACCCTAACATTTGCAATTATGAGAGAATGAAGAGATGAAAGTCCTAAGCATACAAATACCCATGGCATACCATATAATACCCACAATAATGAGGATTCTCTCCCTTTCCTCTTGAAGATCCTTCCTTTTCTAGGTTTCCTTCACGTTCTCTCCTTCTCCTTTTTCTTCCTCTATTGGGTTCTCTCTCTCTTTCTACCAAATGAATGTGTTATGAAACTAAACCTAGTTTCCTCTTACTATCTTTCTCTAAGCAAATGGGCTTAGTCACAAATTCCTTATTATTATTTCTATTTCCAATAATTAGGCCTAATAGCTATTATATTATTATTCTACTAATAATTCTAATAACTCAAAGAGCCAAATTAACACAACAACAAACAATTAAATAATTATCATACCAAATAATAATTAAATAATAAAATAATCATTTAAATAAATAAATAATAAAAATCAGGATGTTACATATGGTACCAAAAGCTTGGACACCGTCATCTTAGAAGAATGAAGGAATTCATATCTGAAGGAGATATTAAAGGAATTACCTAACTAAAGATTGAGGAAAGGAAAGTCTATGGTGAGTATGATATTAGAAAGCAAACTGAGATGTCACACCCAATGTTGCAACATCAGACCACCTCCAAGGTGCTGGAACTTCTTTATATGGATTTAATGGGACCAATGCAGAGATAGAGAGCTTGGGTGGAAAGAGGTATTTCTATGTGGTTATAGATGATTTTTCTGGGTTTACATGAGTGAGATTTATTAGAGAAAAATCCGACACCTTTGATAGTGTGAATGTTAAGGTTAGGAGTGACAATGACAAGGAGTTTGAGAATGCAAAATTCTATGAATTTTGTGCTTCAAATGCTATCAGTCATGAATTTTATTTTTCCCTCACTTCTTAGAAAGAAGGAATTATTGAATAGAAGACAAGGGCTATACAAGAATCAGCCAGAGTCATGCTTCATGATAAGCAATTGCCACTACAGTTTTGGGCTGAGGCTATGAATATTGCATGCTATATTCTTAATAGGGTCACTCTGAGAGGAGGCACTTCATCAACTCTATATGAATTATGGAGAGGAAGGAAACCTACAATAAAAACTTTCATATCTTTGGAAATACATGTTATATCTTTATTGATAAAGATAAAAAGAATAAGGTGGGTCCCAAAAAGGGTGAAGGGATATTTATGGGTTACGCTTCAAACAACAGAGCTTATAGAGTGTTGAACTTTAGAACTCGGGTTACAATAGAACTCATAAGTGTGGTGATTTATGATTCAATTATTGAAAAGGAGATGGATGTCAAAGACATTATTGGAACATCTTATGTGCAGACTAAGGAGGCAGGGATAGGAGAAATTTATGGACTCACAAGTATTGAATCAAATAACTCTCAAGTCACTTCAGGTATCTCTATTCTAGTTTAGACATACCAATTCAAGGAAATCCCTACAAGACACCTAAATGACGAGAACATCATTGAATTAAGTAAGGAAATATCATATTCTTGTCTTGTTTCTAGACTTGATCCAAGGATGAGTCCTATTGTTCAAGAAAAGAAGATATTCAAATATATCATTGGAACAAGGTTTTATGGGGTGCTCTACTTTCACAACACAAAATTCAGGCTAAAGAGTTTTGTAATGCTGAATGGGATAGTTATGCTGATGAATGTTTCTCCTTGAGAAACAGTCTGATTTCCAGATTCAATAAGAAGCAAATACGTGATTCTTGGTGTACTGCTGAAGCTGAATATGGTGAGACTAGTAGAAGTTGCTCTTAACCAGTATGGATCAATCAATTGGTGAAGGAACATAATGTCAAGCAGGTTAGTATGCCATTACATTGTGAATATCTAAAGTCTACTAGATATCTCATTCAACATGGCTGGAACAAGAACCTTGAAAGTAATAATCAACTCTTCAGGAATCCTGTTGAAGGCAAGGTTGTTATTTTGGAACATGAAGACAAAGGAACAACTGACTGTTATGTTTACTAAAATCTTATGTTCAAATCAACTTGAGAACATAAGCAGTGGGCTAGGAACTTGCACCATTAAAGATTTATAGCAATTACAGGAGTGAAGGAATGCAACAGATACTGTGTTCTTCCTCATGCATGATGAGCCTAAGCAAGTTGAAAGATGGAACAAAGGATCTATGTAAGACAAAAGGGATGATTTAAAGAAAACATTTTCTAAGGTAGTGACAAGGGAGTTCAATGTCAACACTCCTAAAACATGTGACAACAACAAGAAGTGTAGGAGGATTTTTTACAGGGGGTAAAAGGTGGTAAAACACCTGAAGATGATCGAGAAGTGTATGTTTCCATCTGATATTGTGTGCTTCTAACTTTATTTGTATATTTACTCTATTTTTGTCAATTTTTGGATAAAAAGGGGGAGTAAAATGTTAGTGTGTTTGTTTATTTTTTTTAGGAGTAAAGAGTGTTGTCATGTCAAATGTCCTGAAATATTGCTTAAACTGTACTACTGCTCAGGAAGAGTAGTCCTTGTTGTTTCTTGCTATGTATGCAACTATTTAGGGGGAACATGATTGTGTGTCATGCTTGATTTGTGATGTGCTTAGGGATGTTGCCGCTACTGCTGTGTGAACTTGGACAATTCATGATCATCTGGATGTTCCCTCGAGGGAGAGTTTTGGCTTCTTAAGACAGGAGAAGTAATGTTACAGGGGGAGCATAGTGCTTGTGAACTATTTTGCTGGTTCTATGATGTCAAACAAGAGGTCATGACATTTGGTTTCTAGAACTTTAAGTAGAATTCCAATTCTCTAAGTGTGTGTGAGGTTGGGTCTCTCTGTATGAGGTTGCTGCGTATAACTCGGAATGTTTCTGTTTCCTCTGTTTGTGTGAACTGATGTAGTTCATATTTTTGTTTGTGCATTATGAAGATGAAAATTTGAAAGAATGTTGTTTGTGTATCTCTCCTAGTTTGTTCTTTTCGGATGTTTTGGGCAAAGATTGTTTTAGCCAAAATATTACCAAAAAGGGAGATAGGCATCGAACTTATAAAACTTCCTTGATTAATAACCTTCAAAGTAAGGTTCCAAAATGACTAGTGAATAAAACATATAAAATAAGGAGAATAAAAGAGATAAAAGAGTTTATGGTGATTTGATAAGTGAGGAAAACACTCCTTTATATAGGTTTTTGTTCTAAAAAATGAAACTATTTATGGACCTTTGGAACTTACTAATTGATTAGAACACTAACATAATCAATTAAGTTAAGCCAAAAAAGGCAACTCAAATTTGGTGCATCACTTAATCGATTAAAAACATTATCTAATTAATTAGGAGACATTACTCTTGCACTAACCGATTATATGAATAGCCTAATTGATTACAAAATTGAGTTTTGCTTCCTAATTGCTTAGAAAGCTTAATAGATTAAGCACTTATCAGGATTGGTTTTAAGAAATTTTAATAAAAAGATGAAGATTTTCAAAAGGTTTTAATGCGTGTAAGCATCTCCTTAGTACTTCAAGACTTACATTTAACTAATCAAACTAAAAGATAAAAACATTAAACGCGAGATCAGCAAGCTTTCACAACTTTAGTTCTTTTTGATTACTTGATTTAACTATATTTAGCCATTTCAATCAAAACTTTGAATGCTTTGTCTTGTGTTTTCTTTTTTATTCATGATGCTTGTGATTAATTCATTTTTGTTGAGTTGTCATCATCAAAACCTTAAATTTTAATATTAAAATTTAACATTCAAAACACACCGAACCATAACATTCAATATTCATCTTAATTTTTAATGAACCCATTCAACCATTAAGAAATACATAAGCTCTATAAAATTTTTGCAGGAAGAAAGTAATCCTTTTTCTATCGCCAAGTGTTGAATTTGAACAACCATTAAATTTTAAAAAATTAAGATCCTTTAACCGATAAAGATTTTAATTTTAATTTTCTCATAATCAAATTCCAAGAGTTGAATCAGTTAGAGTTTTAATTGTAACCTCTCAAAGCAAGATGAAGCACATGATATATGAATGTTTATTTCTAATTGAGAGGAGTTTATAGTATTTATAATAAATGGTTCAAACGAAAAGTCTAATTTTGATGCATTAAAATATGAAAAACATGTTAATATGATTTAAATCACGTGAAATTATAAAATAGTATGTTTTAAAATATGATTTGAGTAACACACATCCTTAAAAAATAGAAAATGTTGTGTTTCAAATCACACACTTTTAAATTTGAATCATGTATCATCTTACTAATTCCAAGGCTGATAATAGGACCTATTGGATGAGGAGATTCATACTAGATCTTGAGCGATTATGAAAATTTGGTCCTCGTTAAGGATTAAAGATTCCCAATTTTTCCAAAGGTCTAGGTTTAAGTGGCAAAAGAAAGTATTTTTAATTCAATTTTTTAATGCATATGTTAAAATTAGAGGAAAAAGTAATTCTATCTTAGCCCTTAAGTTTGAATAAAGTTGGATTGAAGCAGTGTCTGGAATTAGTTAAGAGGTTGTTAAGTTTTTCTCAGATTATTTTAAAGAATAAAATGCCAATAGACTCCGTCTTGATGGTGTTATTTTCTATTCTTATAAGAAGATGATAATATTGATTTGATGCCTCCCTTCAGAATCTAGGAGTTAGATTTTCTCTGTCTTTGTGTGAGGGTAACAAAATCCCTAGCTCTGATGGTTTCAAATTCTCCTTCTTGAAAAGGTTCTAGAATGTAGTAAGGGACGATATATGGATCATTTTTTATAAGTTTCATTGCTTTTCATCTCTACCTCATAGCTTTTCACCTTACTTTGTGACTTTTATCCCTAAGGTTAAGTCTCATTCTCAGTTAGGTGATTTTAAGCTGATTTCTCTGGTTGAATCCTTATAAAGTTGGTGGCTAAAGTTTTGGCTTCTATAACTTATTTCTCCTAATCAATATACATTCCTTAAATGAAGGATGTTGGTTTATAGAGAGGTGGTTGTTAATGAAGTGATAAACTTGGCTAAGGGATATAAAAAAACTTGCCTTATTTTTCAAGTGGACTTTGAGAAAGCTTATAATTCATCCAATTGGAGTTTTCTTGATTATATTACTATCTGGTTTGGGTTTAATGAGAAGTGGAGGTCTTGGATGGAGCTTATGTATTTTCTGGGAATCTTATGGTACTGGTTAACGGGTACCCAATTCAAGTGATCAACATCCAAATGGGTTTAAAGCATGGGTATATCCTAGCTAATTTCCTTTTTCTCCTTGTGGTTGATGGGCATAGTGGTTTAGTTTATAGGGCTATTGAGCTTGGTCTTAACTTTGGATTTTGGGTAGGATTGCCTGATTTGGTTATATCTCACTTTCAGTATGCAGATGACACCCTCTTTTTGGTAGTCCCTACTATTGAGAACCTATGGATCATCAAGGCGATAATATAGGGGTTTGAATTGGCTTCAGGTCTTTGGGTTAGTTTCTTCAAGAACAGTCTTGTAAGGGTTAATTTGGACATTATCTTTTTGGCCTCTGCGGATGATTTCCTCCATTATATGATTGAAACACTCCCTTTTAAGCACATAGGCATGCCGACGGGGGATAATCCTTGAATTGAGTATACTTGGAACCCTTGATTTAGTTTGTTGACTAGAAGGCTCGATACTTGGAAGCACCGATATGCCAATATGGATGGTCGAGTGGTTCTTCTTCATTTTGTGGTTAATTTTATCCGTATCTTATTTTTATATTTTTTAAAGACACTTATGAAGGTTTGGAAGAAGCTTGTTAAGATTTAAAGAATGTTACTTTGAGAAAAAGCAAAGGGAGACTCTAATATCTCCTGGGTCAAGTGGGAAAATGTTTGTATATCTAAGAGAAAAAGGAGTTCAGAGTGAAGGACCTCTGGCTGGTAAACCTAGTGTAACGCCCGTAAATGTGTTTTTCTGATTAATTGTGATGTTTACTACATTTTCCTAATTTTACCGTTTTCGAGTCGAGTCAGTCGGTAAATATTAATTATGTTAATATTTTACTTATTACTTTCTATGTGTGTAATTATTATGTTTTGGGTGTTAATTGGTTAGAATTAAGGTTTAGTGACATTTGGGCCAAAATTAGAATTTATGAAAGTTGAGTGGGGGAAAATGAGAAGTAGAGAAATAGAAAGAGATATTTTGATAAAGAGAGAAAAAGAGATATTTTGAGATAGTAAGAAAGAAAGAGAACTTGGGGAAGAGAAGAGAAAGAAGAGAAAAACAAAGAGAAGAAGAGAGTTGTAGAATCCAAACCAAGCTAGAGCCAAGAATCCAACCAAGGTAAGGGGGATGAATATAGTTTATCTTGATTGTATGATTCTTGTAGTTTGTGTGTTTTGTTCTTGTTCTTACTCTTTTCCAAGCTTGTTCAACAATGGCAAATTGTGTGTTTTGTGAGTTTTGAAGATATAAACTTGATTTTGTGGTGTGTATGTGTACTATGATGATAGATATTCCCATGGATCATGTTTGTTTTTCATTTCTCCATGTTTTCTTGCTTATGAAGAAATATAGGTCAAAGATGATATGTGATGATCCAACCATATGATAATCATGGATTAGGTGTATATATAGCATGTTTGTGTTGTATTGGTGTTAGGATGAAGGTTTAAATGGGTTTTGAATGGTTTAGAGGGAGATGAGACGGTCTGTTACAGGACTGGTTTTTCTGGGTTTACGAAGGTCCGCTGAGCGGAGGGGGTCCGCTGAGCGGAGGTTCTTTTGCAGGAATCTCTGTCTGGGTCCGCTGAGCGGAGGTTCTGTATTTTCGTTTGGTGAATTCTCTGTCTGGGTCCGCTGAGCGGAGCTCAAGCGGACTGTGTAAAATTTTGTTTTTCCAAACTTCGTTTTGTTGTATCTTTTGAACCGTAGGTCGTTTCTACGCGCCGTTTGAAGTATTATGAGAACCCTTGAGTATGCTTTATGATAAGGAGGAGTGTGTTAGTGGTTGAATGAATTTTTCATAAATGTATTTTTGTGAAATGATATTTGCTAATCAAGTATGTTTTGACGGTATATGTGTGCTGTGTGAATATGAACGCCTGAGTGGCAATTTTGATGATGTATCCGTGTGGATTAATATAACCGGTGTGATGAGGATATGTGACCGAGTTATATTATCGTTGTTGTTGTTGTGTAATCGAGTCGTTTGTATGCACAGCATAACATTTCAATACGTTAATGGCAGAATGCTGTTAACAGATGGCCTGCGGGCATGGTTACCAGTAGGGGCTTAATGCTCGGTAATGGAATGAGCCTGAGTGGCAAGAGGTCATCAGTGGGAGCTGCGTGCTCGATGACGACAGCCTGCGGGCTTCCTGAGTGGAATAAAGTCCCAGCATAATGCTTGGCAGGTGTATTTGTCATAATGACAAGGAGGAGTTTTACTCCGGATTTGGTACCACATGCATACGCATAGTCGGGTCTCATTCATCATCGTCAGTCTTTATAATTTATGTTATCATTCATGTACCGTATTACTTATATATTGACTGTGGTTGACTTGTTGGATTATCTTGTTATATGATTCTTAATGATATTGTGGGCATTACTATATTGATCATGCTTTCATTATGAATTGTATTCTCACCCTTCTGCCTTAATGTTACCTACTCGTGGGTAATGTGTAGGTGATCCGCAAGTCTAGGTGCTCACTTTGTAGTTGTCCGTTTTGGTGTCGTCCGCTCGTGATACGTAACACCTAGGGGGGGGATCGAACACTTATTTTGTAGATAATGCTTATAGGATCCTTTTGATGTATATTTGATCCTTTAGATGCATTCGTATTATGTATTGTGGATACCTTCTCATGCGATGTATTTTGGAAGAATGTTGTGGATATTTTGTTTACCAATACATTTATATAAGTATGAATACATTCAGGTGTTTATATGTATCCGTCCTCTTTGATTATTTGTGTTACGCATCTTTTGCGAGTATGTTATGTTTGGTTATGTGGTTACTTAAGTGTAACGCCCTAATTGTTTTTATGAATTTAATTTTTATACTCTGATATTTGTACCTATATGCCTGGGTAGAATTGGGATGTTACACCTAGCCCTTTTTCCTAAATGAAGATTGAATATACGTGCTTTAGGTCTTTGGTGTGAAATCCTAATTTTATAATTTAGTGAGTAAATTCTTATGAAATTAATTCTATTGTAAATTATGAAGAGTAAAATCATGGTTATTAATTATTCTTCTTCTTCTCTGGATCACTATCTTTATTTTGTTTGTGGATCTATGTGTTTATATGTATAGTTAAGAAGTGGTCCAAGCATATGGATAGCAAGGATGCAAGTTAACCATTTGCTTATTTGTTTTCATGATGACAACACATAAAGTTAAGCAACTGCTATAGATGGCTTAAGCGGTTAAAGATGTACAACATGGGTGATCAAGCTATCCTCCCGAATCAAGCTAATCATTTGTTTACATTCAACACTATATTCCAGCGACTCAAATGTGAGGACTTGGGGATTATGATCATTGGTGGTTTAAACTTTCAATCTCTCAGATGAGGGTAACTAACATGGAGATATCTCAAGCATCATTAAGAAGACTCAAGGTTCTTATGTGGTACTAAAATCAAATATAATAATACCAAAACTTGAAGCTTCAGAGTGTGAAAGAGAGGAAATGTGAAAGCTTCTCTGATCGTGTTCGTTTGAGTGATCAGTGTCTTGTAAAGACGCAAAGGAATTTATGGAAGTATTATGACTAAATCACACATGCACATGCTAAAAACATTGAGAAAATTTTCATTTTTAATTAAAATCGCCAAAAAATATTTTTGGGACTTAACTAGTTAATTACAAAATTGTTCAATTGATTACGAGACTTTTTGAAACTCTCTAACTGACTAGATCATTGGCCTAATTAATTAGATGATGGATAATTGAGTATATAATCGGTCGTGATAGTTTCATAAAGATTGGTAATACTATATATCTAAGCCATCCCTTTTGGGCAACAACAATCGATTATTTGCATTGCCTAATTGATTTGCCTTATTAGTTAGGTCATTAATTTGGCTCATAGATTATTTCCAAATTTACACCATAACTTGGCTTATAAATAGAGAGCTTCTCTACAATTTTTCAACATCTAGAAACACATGAAAAACCTCACTTTTCATTTCTCTCATAAACTCTCTAAATCTTTCATACTTTTCTCACATATTTTATCTATGGTACTTTGAGAGTGTTCTTGAGTCTAGTGAGGAATATTGTTTTGGGTGAGGGGAAAATTGTAAATTTACCGAGAGTCAATTTTTTCTTGTGTAAAAATTTCTTCCTTAGGAAGTTGATATTTTGGTTAAGAGCTAAGCTATTGAAAAAATTATTGTTTCCATTCGGGGGATTAATCTTAGTCTCAGCTTGATTCGTGAGCTCCGTCATTGAAAAATATCTCTTTGGGTTTAGAAAAACCAGCTAGTAAAAATTACTAAAATGATTCTTGAGCTCATCCCGGTCAAAAGCTCTATGATTCGAGATCATCCTGGTGTAAAATCTCATTTGGTTTATGATTTCAGCATGGTATAAAAACTCAATAGATTCGAGATCATCCTAGTATAAATCTGGGTTTGTTTCATGGTTAGCCAATGTAAGTTCTTTGTTTTTAGGATTGACTTAATTTTTTGTAAAACACATAATAGCAGCAATAATGTAATATAGAATATGATGTAGAAACTTGCTAAGAAGAACAGGGACAACAAGAAGTCCTATCTGAATGTTGGAACATGTTATGGCATAACATGTCGTATGAGATGTCACGACATCGTACCTGAGCTAAAGTGAATCAGTTAAATCTGTTTGGATTTAACAGTTGCCGAATAATCAGAAATAGGATGCAGGATATTAAAGGAGATATTATGCAATCATATAAGGCGTTATATGTTAAAAGGTCTGAAGAATCAATCAAAATAATTGAAGAATATACAGCTTTACATAGTTTCTAAATATGGAGATATATTCGGAAACTAGGGAATTAAATACCTTGTTTGTAGAAGAAGTTATTGCTTATTTGTAACAGAAAATTCGATGTGATTGAAGGCCTAAATCCAGTTGGGAATCAGATATGAAAAGAAGGGTTTGTGATCTAGTTTGATACGGCTCAAGATGTAGAAGTCTAGGTTTGTCTAGGTGAATCTTCTGGGATGTGGGAAGGTCACCATGTGATTCACAAAGCTGTGAAGTAAGAGAAGTAATGTCCACCTTGAAGCCTATAGGTAAGAGATGTATTGTTCTTGGAGGAAGCTTTGAAGCAACTCTAAGTTAATGTTCTTAGTAAAGAGAATTGACTAGGTATTGTCTTGAAAATGTGTCTTTCGATTGTTGTTTAAATAGTTGTTACAGGGTTGTAATAGTTAGGTATCACTAGGGAGTGAGCCGAGGTTCTCTTGTCTTAGATGGTGTTCTAAGACAAAGGTTACATTGGGTAGTGACTAGGTAAACCGGAGGTTGTCTATCTATAAACCGGAGGTTGTTTACATAAAATAGTACTTTTGATGGTGAAATCTTCTTCCTGGCTTGGTAGCCCCCAAAGTAGGTGTGTTTGTCACCGAACTGGGTCAACAATTAATTGTGTTCTTTACTTTTTTAGTACTACGTAAAATTGTATATATCTTGCATATGTTTTTCATGACAAACCGAATGTCTCGAAATCCCATAAGACATCTGGGTCTGCTACACAAGAATTTCAATTTGTATCAGAGCAGGCATCCTGTTCTATCTCTAGATGAGATTCTGGGAGGATACTTTCTGTTTTGGCAATGGAGACTCATACTAAAAAGATTGTTTGAACTTAGAGAGTTCATATTGTAGTTAATGGTCCCCAGAAGCGGATGATGGATTGTTCATGACTGGTAAAGGTTGATCTCATCTATTGTTGCAAGGGTTGGAACTTGGGAAATTTCTTACATGTAGGCATCCAAGATGAGGTGTTTATGTTGTGTCTAAAGACAGTTGAGGAGTTGTTGATGTATTTCTGCTGCATGATATCGCTTTTAAACCTGGTTGTCTTACAATTAGGGTTTGATCTCCTCAGGAACATGCCACCTATGTTACGAATTACTAAAGAAAGGTTGGAGCCATTTATTTTGGTCTCTGATAGAGTCTTCATAATTCTTGATCCACTTAAGGAGGTAACTATGAGGATGGTTACTGGTGGTAGAGTAGGGTTGTTTGTTTTAAAGATGATCAAAGGTTGATTTTTGTGGCAACAATAGCTTTAGCACCAAGTTCAGTTATTTGGTCCAGAAGAAGGAACTAATGCCCTATCAAATGCTGGGACATCATGAACAGATGATATGGGTGCTGAATGAATGTGTGATGATCACATATGTTTGGAACCTACTCCTGTTTTGCAAGAGAAGGCATCTGGGGTGTATATCTAAGTTGTTTGTTCTAGAATGGTCGGCTGAATGAGGATCTACTGCTTGGTTAAGTTTATTTTTGATTCAAGTAAGAAGACAATGGAGAAGCTGAGCTTTAGTGTTCAAGATAATTTCTTCTATCTCAGCCAATTTTCCTTTTGGCAAGTACATATGTCAAGGACATTCTCTCTATCATCTTGGATATTCTTCTAATCAAGGGGTACAGATTTTTGGAATCGTGTTTGTGGCCATGGAACATACCTTATTGAGATAACTTAGTGTAGGTATGCATTAATCACATGTTATTATGCTATTAAGGATGAAAATGTTTGGCTCTCAAGGAGCTATTAGCAGTTGATGATGAAGAATCACAAATCTGGAGCCTTCAATGAAGATGATGACCTTGTGCAGCCCTAAACTCAATATGATTATTTCTGACACGTTGTACGCAATCAAGGATACCTGGAAATTTCTCAAGTCCCCTCACAAAGGTTTCAAAGATCAATCTTTCCAGAACACTTATTCATTCATGATAAGAGAAGAGGGTGGAGCTGAAGCAAAAGAGCATTACTGTCAAAACCTTCATACGGGAGTGAAGATCTTGATAAGTTATCTCTTAAGCTTGTGGTGACCTAATTAGGGGAATTTTCCTGGTTATGGGTTCCAATATGGCTCTGGTTTAGCTATAGATGAATTCTCTTGAGAAGATTCCTGATTCTGAGTCTCTAATCATAAATTGGAGAAGCTAAGTCTGGAATGTCAATCCTAATATCTCAACATCGCGCTACTAATCAACTTGTCATGGTATATGCTCAGTCAAAGACCTGTTAGAGTATGGATGTTTTTAAGAATCTCAGAAGCTGTAAGGTATGAACTCTGTTTGAGAAAGTATTATCTTGTTGGTATCCTTGGAATAAAATGATAATTGCTGATAGTTATCCAACTACTGCAAATCTACCACATATGTGTTGTGTTCTCCAATAATACAACCTCTGATGTGTACGTTAATGACTATAACTACTGATGGTTGTAATAATAATGATATCTGATAACTACTGACGGTTATCTCCCTCTCTGATCATAGCTACTGCTGGTTGTGTATCCCATTTATGCCACAACTAATGGTTGTGTTGCTAATGCCTTTGCAACTATTGACTACTGTAATTGATTAGAGTATCATGTCCTAAAAGCTCAGTTGGCGCTGGTTGAAGAAAAGTAGAAGAAGTTGACCCCTTGTTAAGCAAAAATGTCTAAGGAAAATATGGAAAGGGAGTTAATTCTACTCTGTTCTATAAGATGCTTGAGGTTATACGTTGTCCATATTTCCAAAAATAATGGCTAGAAGATCATATACAAAGGTCCAGGAAATTTGTCTCATCATGAACTGATACAAATTAAAAGACCAAACTAAAGAGAAAACACGCAGTATTCCTACGAGGAAGTATCTGTTCTGAGGTGTGCTAAGTTATGTCATCAAAGTAAGTTATCTTTGAAGTAGTTGTATACTTTGTATACTACAACTACCCGAACATATACATGCCCTAGTGTTAGCTGGTTATATCTTTAATTAGATTGTCATTCTTTACAAAAGGAAGTTTGATGCTCCAACCACACTTAATGAATACCTTGAGGTATCGCTGTCATTAAGAAAAGGAGACTTGGATTTTTACAAATGTTTAAGGAGATTATTTTTACCTGGGTAGTCATCATTGAAGGAGTTTAACAATATTATCAAGTTCAAATCTATTGAAGAAAGTGTTAACAAAGAAGGGCTATTCACAAGGAGCTGTCTAATCAGTCGAGTCGATTTACCTTGGTTAGTACAATGTCGAACTAAATGTCATGACATTGCAATTCTACATTCCAATCCAGTCAAGTTGACATCATATTAGTATGAAGGGTATTGATGAAATATCACTCAAAGGTTCAGTAACAGTTAGTGGATCAGCATGTCTTCTCAAAGACACTTCGAAGTGTGCTTAGACAGAAGAATAAACTTCAATACCATGCAACACATAACTCTAAATCTTTCACCATTTTCAACAGGTCAAATCTTGGAATGAGTAAAAGCTGCACAAAACATGGATTGTCTACTTCTTCGGTTAAGCAAAGCATGGGTTCACACATTGAAAGAGAAAACAGTGTTTGAGAATATGTCAGGACATTCTATAAGACATGTTTTCTGAGTGACTAACAGAAGCATATACTTGGTAATGTGATCACACACGTGTCGAAGGAGTGCAAAGAGATGAGTTAATTGTTCACGTGCATACATTGGAACTATTTTCTCTCCAGCAGAAATGGTCAGGAGTTTGAACAGGCGTTCAAAGCTATGTTTAAATGAGTATATTGAATTGATAAGAGTTTCTCTTAGAATAGCGTTTCTTTTGACCAAGAACAATTGAAACATTCAATGATCATTAATATCGAAGAACAAAGGAAACTATTTATAGATATCTCTTCTTACCTCTATCATCTTATGAGTGGTCGTAAATCATATTAAACATGGGTTTTGTTTGTGTGTGGGTAAGCTGTGTCTATTTCTGGTTTCGTAAGGGTTGTCTTTGTCAATTTTTGGCCAAAAAGGGGGAGAAAGAGTCAACTCAGTTGAGCCTGAAACTAGGCTATGTAGGCTATGCAAATGCTGAACAGACATATCAAAGAGGAAGCAGTTATGTGCTATGGCTGGTCAGGAAGGAGATTGTTTCATTTGTGACATGTGATCTGAGTTATGAACACAATTATGACATGTGTTCTGAGTTACAAAGGGTGGTGTTTGGTCATTTTCTTTGGAGGTTTGTCATCATCCATGGTCCTCTTTCTCCACCACCTAAAAGGAAGATCATCCCTTTGTAACAAAGAAGAGGTTCTTGCGTTAAGGGGAAATAGTGGTCATCTTCTTCCTCATGTACATCAAATGAACTTAGAACCTCTTTACAGCTATTAATGTTGGAATTGGTGCTGAAGATCTTACTGCAATGGAACTCCTTCAAAATGCTGAAGAAAAAGATCTTTTTGAAGATGGTATTCTAGATCTATTCTAGATCCGTATTTTTTTTGTAGTTTATTTGTTTTAGCCAAAAATTTTCCAAAGGGGGAGATTGTAAGTTCTTTGTTTTTAGGATTTGCTTTATTTTTTGAAAAACAAATAATAGCAGCAATAATGTAATATAAAATATGATGTAGAAACTTGCTAAGAAGAACATGAACAATAAGAAGTCCTATCAGAATGTTAGAACATGTTATGGCATGACATGTCGTATGAGATGTCACGACATCACACCTGAGCTAAAGTGAATCAGTTAAATCTGTTAGGATTTAACAGTTGCAGAATAATTGAAAATAGGATGCAGGATATTAAAGGAGATATTATGCAATCATATAAGGCGTTATATGTTTAAAAGGTCTGAAGAATCAATCAAAATAATTGATGAATATACAGCTTTACATAGTTTCTAAATATGGAGATATATTCGGAAACTAGGGAATTGAAGATCTTGTTTGTAGCTGAAGTTACTGCTTATTTGTAACAATAAATTAGCTATGATTGAAGGCCCAAATCCAGTTGGGAATCAGATATAATAAGAAGGTTTTGTGACCTTGTTTGATACGGCTCAAAATGTAGAAGTTTAGGGTTTGTTTAGGTGAATCTTGAAGGTTCGGAAAACACTTATAAGGGGAGGGGGTTGAATAATTTTTTCTTTTTCTTTCGTAAAAACAATAGACAATACACAGTTATTTTTATCCTGGTTCGTTTGAAAGAGGCATCAAACTAACACTAGCTCCTAAATAGCATAAGGCTTTATCAATAATAGTTTTTCCTATTACGCAAGGTATGGAGAAACTACCAGGATCTTTTAGTTTGGGAGGCATGTTATTTTGAATGATGGCACTACATTCTGCAGTAAGCGTTACTGTTTCGTTATCCTCGAGTTTCTTTTTATTCAAAAGAATTTATTTGAGAAACTTAGCATAGGAAGGCATTTGGGTTATAGCTTCTGTGAAAGGTATGGTTATGTTTAATTGTTTCAGAAGTTCTACAAACTTTTTAAATTGCGCTTCAGTTTTAGATTTAGCTAGCCTCTGAGGGTAAGGAATATGTGGCTTATATGGTGTTGGAGGTACATATGGTTTCTCTTTTTCAGTCTCCACTTCGGTGTTGTTTTCACTTATCTTAACGGGTTGGTCATCGGTTTGATGTCTTTTTAGTTTACTTTGGCTCTTGTTGTGACATGGGTGCGTTTTGAGTTCTAGGATCGATAGGTCCATCGTAGTTCGTTCCACTTTGTAGTGTGTAATACGGTGAACTGACTTTTATCCGAAATGTCGCGGTAAGCAAGAGTCGCCACCGACTTTTATTTTATCCAAATTAAATCAGAAAGGCTAAAAGAACATGAAAAACCTTTTAAACAAAAATAGGGTTCGGGGGGTGATTATGCAAAGGGAAGGTGTAAGGCACCCTTTGCATCCATGGTTTTCCATGGGCTCTTAATTTCTTTGCTCTTTAGTTTTGAAGCCAAAAGTTTCAGAAACGTAGAAAAAGAGAAATAAGTAATTTAGCTCGTAAAATGAGCGTAGCCTTATTGAAGGTTTATGAGAAAGAATATGAAAAAAAAATTTTAGAGCAAGGCAAAGCAATTAGGGGCAATTACCTAGTTAGATGAAAAATGTTCTTTTAGCCTTTCAGGGCGAAAGGGTCTATCCATGCCATAAGAGGGCAGGAAGCCTTTCATTTGGAGGTTGAAGGGTCATCGAGAGTTCGTTCGCCATAAGACTGTCCCATGCCATAGGGAGGCAGGTAGTCTAAGGGAAGAACCAGAATAGCCTTTTCGTAGGTAACCAGAGGATACCTCACTCTTTTCGTAGGCAACTTCCGAGGGTCGAGATCATGTTTAGTGTATCGAAGGCAGCATCATTAGGGACCCATGATCTTAATCGAGGCAACATGGCTGAGGTATCCTCGTATTCGAGGGACAGGGCTATTCTGCAAAAACACAACGAAGGAAACAGGCAACAGGAAGCAAAGAGGTTACCCCAAAAGTGTGCGTGTGTGCAGCAATCACGTGATTCGATTCAGAAAATGTTATCTTGTAATTAAGTGACTCTAATTCGGTTCATAGTTGCACTCCCTAAATTACTAACCACAACCATCGATAAACAAATATAATTAAAGCAAATACGGGGAAGGGGAAAAAGAAACCAGCGGAGGAAAGGGGGAGATGAAACCAGCGGAGGATAATACATAAATAGGTCTAACACAAGTAATAATTAAAGATCAGGGTTTAGGGTTACCGACTATTGGAAGCATTGGCATTTGGCAAACTCTGAAAGGTGGGAAAAATAAGAAGCAATAATAGGGTGAGTGCATTATCGGTTCCGAAATCAAGTACGGTTAGCCCTAGTCAAAATAAAAATAAAAAAATAAAAAGAAAAAGGGTAAAAGAACTTAGCTTAGATTGATGAAGGTTGATGGGCAGAGGTTGCCTCAAGCATTGACTCTGAACATCTGAGAATTAGCAGCAAAGTAGCGGGAAGTGAGTGTATGAAAATTCTTTGGCATTGAAGGCAAAAGATTAGAAGGTAAAAGTAATTTGAATGATAAAAAGGGATGAAGTCGGGACTTAGCTCAGTAGAAGGTGAGTCGCATAGTCAGAAGATGTCTGATAATAAACCCTGAAAAAGGACACATATTTTTCAGTGTAGGGAATGATCATTGTAAACCCTGATTAGTGTACGAATTAAATAAGAAAATAAAAACAATTTAATTAATTATTGGTCTCGCGACCTAATTAATTTAATCGGGAAGAGAAAATAAAATCGAGCCCACAGGTATTTTTTAGGAATTTTTTAGAATTAAAATGAAATAAATATGAATTTTCAAGTAATTAAATAATTAAATATAATTTGAATAAGAAAATAAATATGTGTAATAAAAATAAATATATATGATAAGTATTAAATATATAAATAAATAATTAAGAAAATAAAATTATTATAGATAAACAAAACATAAACATTTTAAAAATAAAAAGGATAGTTTTATATATAATAGAAAAGAAAAAGACATAAAACAGTATATATATATATATATATATATATATATATATATATATATATATATATATATATATATATATATATATATATATATATATATATATATATATATATATATATATATATATATATATATATATATATATATATAAAATAGGCTATGTAATAAAAAATAAAAAAAAATTGCAAAAAACTTAACTTGCGATCCTATGCTGCGCGCGCTGAAGGTCTACCATGCACATGCGCCTTTATATGCGTTGGATGAGATAAGGCAGAGATCTGACGGTTGTAGAATGATAGCACATGGCATGATGGTACATCATAAAGCACAGGATCCCTGGAATGCTCTAAACACGCGCGCGCCAAAAGCTGGTTCAAACCAGCCAATCGGACGATGACAGCTCATCGTCTTCTCCACTCAAATTCTACAAATCACCTTTTACACCGCTTCTGTAGATGCGCTGTAATAGATCCTTACTTTCCACACCTGCGAAAATCAATAATAGCCAAAAACGCTACAAAAATTGTTCGCGACTAGACGAACATGATCGTCCCGAGATCACGAGATCATTGATACCAGAATTTTGGCTTAATTTTACCTCTAGCCAAAAACCCTCTTTCGATCCTCAAAACCCTAATTATGGTATATGGCTCAAACAAGCGTGAAAACACAATTAAAGATCCAGAATCGATAAACACATCAAGACAAACAAGAATATGCAATTATATTATGATATGGATGCTTGAAATTATGCAATCGAAAGAATTTAGAATCGGACAAAGAATGACTTACAGTGCTTTGTTCTTGATGTTTTAAAGCCTGAAAACGATTGAGACACACTCAATAGCAACCCTTGAATTAACCTCAAACTCATAATTGAATCTTGAATTTTCTTGCTTTCTTTGAACTCGGGTTTGATGGTTCTTGAGGAAATTTTTCGTAACCCTTGTGCTATGAGTTGATCAGGTACTTATAGAGGAATGATTAGGGTGAATCTTTAGCCTTGAATCTCAAGAAATCTTTGATTTGCAATTTTGAGGAAATATGGTTCATATGTTTCTAAATATGGCATAATTGATTCAATTTTCTCCCAATTAGCATTTGTATGAAATTATACCAAATATTGTATTTAATTATTGATTGAATTGATTGGAAAATATAATTAAATCAAATTTTCTCAAATATCTTTGATTTAATTGATTTAAATTATATTTTAATGAATATAAATTCAATAAAAAATCAAATATTGGTCAAAATTTCGTGGCAAATGGATTTGGATCTTCTAGATGGCTTGGGGAGCAAGATTGGATCACAAAAGTTTAGGCCCATTTGCAAAAATATTCAAGTTCCTTCACTTTTTTCCCTCCAAAATAGTCCTACTTTGATAAGGCCTACCTCCCTCAATTTTTGAGGTATGGAAGTGTTCTAGGACTTTTTAGAAACCTTAGAGAGTCTTCTAATCAGTGTCTTTGGTCTAATATCAAAATCATTTTCTATGCTCCTTGTGTGTCCTTTTGAAAAAAGTGACTTTTTGTTGACTTTTGAAAAGGACCTATAATAGTGTGGTCCATACCTCTCAAATGAAGCATTTTTAGACTTGGCATGTGAGAGACAAAATTGTAGAGAATCAAATTTCCTTCAAAATAAGCTTTGGATGGAAAATTTCTGATGTTCCATGTGGGAGTTATGGCTGGTGAAAGTTCAGTTGACTTTTCCTATACAAACCCTAATTTAGAAACTTTTTAATTTGTTGATTTTTGATCTTTCCTTGATGAACCATGATAAATTCTTGATCAAATGGTGAATGATACTTCAATATGAAGATCTTGTCAAAAAGTCAGGAGTTTCGACTTTACTTTGCCCACAGTTGACTTTTAAGTCAACCTAGTCGACTGTTGACCTTCTGAACATTTGAGTGATCAATCCTTTGAGCTGAGACTTGATACTTGTCAGAGAGATAATGTGAGATATATTGAGCCATATAGGATGCCTTGGATCCATTGATTCACTGATTTTCCTATGAACAAACCAAACCCTAGTTTCTGAGCCTTGTATAGGAGAATGTATCTTGGAGCTTTATGAATTGATTTGAATTTGTATAAGAGAAACAGTATGGGAAAATTTTGGGGTATGACAGCTGCCCCTGTTCAATTTTCTTATCTCTGAAGATGTAGAGTGGTTTGTGCGCCAGTCGGAGTCTGAAGGTAGAAGAGGATTGAACACTAGAATACCTAAAAATTTGCTCTTGCTGAAGTAGGGACCTTTGTCGGAGATGGGCTTGAAGATGCCATCCAAGTGTATGATGGGGATGGGCTTAAAGATGCCATCCAGTAGGTCATGCATTAGATTATGTTTGAAGTGTTTGAGAAGTTGTTGTTTGAGTGTTGATCGTGTCATTACTGTTCGTAGTAGACGAATTAGATCTTTGAGAGTTGATCGTGTCAGTACCATTCGTAATATCTGAATTAGATCTCGGAAAGATGATCGTGTCTATACCGTTCGTGATGATAGAATTAGATCTCTTGTCATGTCAACACCGTTCGTAGTAACCGAATTAGACTTTAGAAGTAGTTGATCGTGTCCACACCTTTTGTGATGATAGAATTAGATCTCTTTAAAGGTCGATCGTGTCAGCACCGTTCGTGGTAACCAAATTAGACTTTAGAAGCAGTTGATCGTGTCCACACCGTTCGTGATGATGGAATTAGATCTCTTTAAAGGTCGATCGTGTCAGCACCGTTCGTGGTAACCGAATTAGATCTTGGGGAAATAATTGTGTCTACATCGTTCGTGATGATAGAATTAGCCAAAGTCAAGTCAAGTTCAACTAAGGTTCTAAAGGCGAATTAGTGCCAGCCGTCTCGCTACTTCTTATATGCCAAAGTCAAGTTCAACTAAGGTTCTAAAGGCGAATTAGTGCTCATGACACCACGCGGTAGCCAAATGTCTCCTCGATCAGATTCAAGGGCCATCAAGACAAACCAAAGTGTCGCACTAACGGTGGCCACCAGTTCAACCATAACGATACATGTCGTACAGCTTCCCTGGTCTCATGCCACATACTTAAGGTTCACTAGATCCGGGTGTAGGACCTTTCACACAGTAGAATTCACAAAACAGCCTTGGAAATTAAAACAAGCAAAACAAACAATAGAAAACATTTTAAGTGAATCCTAAACTTTTAAGGTAACCCCTCTTTTTAATCGAAAATCCCCGGCAGAGTCGCCAGTTCTGTAATACGGTGAACTGACTTTTATCCGAAAAGTCCCGGTAAGCAAGAGTGCCACCGACTTTTATTTTATCCAAATTAAATCAGAAAGGCTAAAAGAACAGGAAAAACCTTTTAAATAAAAATAGGGTTCAGGGGGTAATTATGCAAAGGAAAGGTGTAAGGCACCCTTTGCATCCATGGTTTTCCATGGGCTCTTAATTGCTTTGCTCTTTAGTTTTGAAGCCAAAACTTTCAGAAATGTAGAAAAAGAGAAATAAGGACTTTAGCTCGTAAAATGAGCGTAGCCTTATTGAAGGTTTATGAGAAAGAATATGAAAAAAGTTTTTTAGAGCAAGGCAAAGCAATTAGGGGCAATTACCTAGTTAGATGAAAAATGTTCTTTTAGCCTTTCAGGGCGAAAGGGTCTATCCATGCCATAAGAGGGCAGGAAGCCTTTCATTTGGAGGTTGAAGGGTCATCGAGAGTTCGTTCGCCATAAGACTGTCCCATGCCATAGGGAGGCAGGTAGTTGTCATACCCTAATTTTTGACCCCCCTGAGATGACATATCTTCAGGATTTTCATCAAGTCAAAGTAAGTACCCAGAGCAGTCTGACATTCAATCGAGGGTGTTCAAAGACAAGAAAACTCAGGCAAAGGATCAATCAATAGGAGGATTAGTCTCTAACACAATCATGAGACTCAAGAGCTTCATTATTTCACCTATGATTGATTAGACACCCAGTCATCTAAGTACAGAATTACTCAGATCAACAGACCAGGGTTTGGAGCCTTATCAAGGACTAAAATCAGGGAACACTTTTGGGAAACCCTAAAAAGCCCTAGGGGACCATTCAAAGACATCAATCATCTTCAAATAACTCATATGACAAGATCCACTGGACATTACACCTCAATTCAAAGTCTACAGTCATCATTGTCCTCTGGTCGACAATTAGGGTTTTTGACCTAATTCCCCAAGATAGTTGACTTTTAATCAGGGCATGGATCTAAAACTCAAGACATGATCCAAGAGTCTCTATTACCTCAATATAATCCCTTTACATCATTCATTTAAGGAGAAGATCTTGTTTCTACACAAAAGTCCAAAATCTCACCTTATTTGGAAAAAGTCAACTGTATGGGATCACCATTGACTTTTGAGATTTTTGGTCAAACCATGACTTTCAAGGATCAATATCATCAATATATGGATATTAAAGTCATTTGACCAAATAAATTCAAAGAAATTCATCAAGGAGCAAAAAGTCGGGAATTAGGGTTTTTTAAGGCATGGTGAGAACTCAAAATTTCACCTACACAACTCAAAAAACTTCCAACATGAAAGTTGTAGATCTTGCAAAATAAAACAACATCTTACAAAGGAAATTTTTTCAAAAGATCAATCATTTAAGAGTTTTGGAAATTTTGGAGTTTTAGGTCATAAACACTTAGAAATTTTTCTAAGTGTTTTAACCTAGTTTTCTTCCAACTTTGGCCTCATTTTTCACAAATTTGCCAAAGGATTCTGAAGAAACTCCAAACTAATGATTTGAAGTAGATGTTTAGGGCTTTCCAAATTGTGTTCAACCTTCTCCAAATTCATTTTGAGCTAAGAGTTATGCTTGTTCAAAGTTGGCCTCATGAAGTGAAATTATAGGTCATGTACAATTTGAAACTTTGCAATTTTGTGCATTTTGCTTCACTAAGTGATGCTACACGACCTCTAATACATCTGAAACCATACCACACATCCAAATTCATCATTGCATAAGGATTAGAGAAGATTCCCAAAAACAAAGGCATGTGATTATGTAATGATTGCATTTTTGAATTTATGGCAAATGATGAATCATCAAGGAATCTTGTTCTAAGCCAATTAGAACTCTCCTCTGAATCAGAAATGTTCCCTTGGATCATACAAGATTAATGGTTGGGGAAGCTAGCCCGAAAATGCATCATTGCATTTAGGATCTTTTCAAATTTTCTTCTTGGCTAAGAAACCAAAACTCTCTCATTAAGCAAGCTCACTCTCTCAATCAGTACTGAACCATTTACCTATAAATAGGGGAGCATACTTCAGTAGAAAAACACACCAAAGCAACTCAATTCCTTGCTTTCTCTTTCTCTCCTCATGCTTATTGTTTTTCAAAGTTCTTTGGCAAGAAGAATCGTTTTCTTCAAACCAGAGCTCATCTTTGGAAAGTAAGCATTCTAACATCTCAAGGGAGGTCATTTGAGGTGATCCAAGCACCTGGATCACTTTTGTAAGTGGAGGAACACCATTGTTGCTCTCACTTTGGAGCAGTTGCAGTTGGAGGTCCATAGTGCAATTCAGAAGGTTTCCAATCAAGCTAAGCATCCAGGCATGTTCCATAGGAGGTAGTGAAGCTGTTCAGATGGCTGCAACTCATCTGTAACTCAAGAATCATCACCCTCCATGTTCACTTGAAGCTCAAATCGAGGGAGGTCCATAGAACAATTCAGGAGGATTGAGGTTACAACAAGCATTCAGTTAGCATCACTGAACCACAAGGAAGCTTTTGGGATCATTCATACAAGCCCAGGTGCTCTCTATCATCCTCACGACCTCCATTTTCAGAGGTAAGTTTCTGAACTCTACCTCTTTAATTTAAGCACTCTTAGTGATAAAGCTCGATTCTATCTTGTTAAGCATCATCAGAGGATTGAAAACCCTCTATCATCATTCATTTATCTTTCAGTATAGTCATTTAATTTGATTTTCAAAATTTAGGGTTCTTCACGATTTCTGGTAAATTAGTTAGATATAGTTGATATAAATTTATGTTAGTTACATATTTAGGATCGTGAGTGAATTTAGAATAAGTTTCATCTTTACATCTTTGCAAATGGTTGAGAAATGAGCAAGTTCATAAATTCAAAATCTGAGAACTTGAGGTTGAAGATGACAATGGTGGTGGCGCGCAAATTTCAAATTCAGGGTTGAGTTTATTTTATTTTGAATGATACCTGTTTCATAAACGACTAAAACGTGATAGCCCAGTGGTAAAGAGTGTTTGTGTGTTGCGCGTGCCCAAGGTCTGGGGTTCGAATCCCCCTCGCCCCAGACCTTTTGATTTTATTTTCTTTTTGCTTCTATACACTTGAATAACATATGAGTTGCAAAGGAGTCAGTTTACTATCACCATGCGCGCGCTGGCCCAGTGGTTTGGTTTTGGGTGTGTGACTTGGAGGGCGTGAGTTCAATCCCTCTAGGTGACAAAACCTTATTTTTTATCACTTTTCCCATTTGATTTCTTCACAACTTTACACAATTAATTAACCTATCAAATTAAATCATTTTCACTTCATTTTTCACACACTTGTTATTTAATATATCTATTTTATGAATAATCAAAAAAATCATAAAAATATTATTTATTTCATATATTTTTATTAGGTTTAAAATAGTATGTTTTAAGTGTTTTCTTAAATACTTTAAATGCATATATTCATTTTGTTTTAACCTAATTATTTTTGTAAATAAAGTTTATGATAAAACCCTAATTATTTAGGTCTTAATTAGGCATAGATCTTTTTTCTTTACCTTAATTAAGTTGAATTTCTGTCAATTTTCAAAACTGTTTTCAATCTCCGAATAAATCGAATAATTAAGGTTTTCAAACAACAAAACCTTATATTATTTCAAATCATTTTCAAAACTAATTTTACACCAGTACTATAAAGTACTGGGCCTCTAATAGAGTGTAAGTCCCAAACACCTTCTCTTCTTAGCTTGTTTTCAAAACTGTATTTTCAAAATCTCCTTTCTGTTTTCAAAACATTCTTCTGGTATTTGAAGGGCATTATTCCCGGTGAAACTCTTCAGATACCTATGTGACCTTTGTCCATCTTCACTTCTTCTGTTTTCAAAAACCATTAACTATTTATCATATATATATTCAACTGTTATCCATCAATTGCTGGTAAAGCTTTGTACATACTTCTTCAAAGGCCTCCACTCCATCCAGGTTAGGCTTTACAAGCTTTCAATTTACAGTCTTTATTTAAATTACTGTCAAATATAAATTGTGCATATATATTAGTTTAGAACTACGTTTGAGTATAAACCTTAGGACAGTTAAACTATATATATATATTATAGGAATATGACCTAGGATTGAGAATGTCTTCCCGGTGAAGGCTCTTTCCTAATTAGAGATCTGTAGTTCAAACCCCCAAGATGAATTATTCCCGGTGAAACATCTTGGCAAAAACCTTAGAATCCAAAAATATAGGACACATCCACCCAAAGAGGAATTATTCCCGGTGAAACCTCTTACCCATTTGCTTAGAGCCAAAATAAGTTCAAAACTACATAGCTTTCTCTTGTGCTATAACAAGGACCCTCGATTAGCCTCCTCTTGGGCTTTGTACAAGGACCCACAGGCTTCTTAAAAGCATTTCCAGCTTCCTCTTGAGCTTGTATACAAGGACCCATCAGGTTTCTTATAAACATAGGAACAGGTCTTTAGTCACCTTTTAGCCTACCCTGGTGAGTTTTCTTCCAATTTAAACCAGACTTTTAACAAGCCAAGTTTGTCTCAATTTTGCATTGAGTACACCTTTTGGAATGAGAGACATGGACAGTCTCTGTCACCCTTATCTTCATCAATCTTCCTTAGCAGAGTCTAGGATCCATATTTGCTTATCCTCAACATGAGTCAGCCTTCATCTTGGGCTTTAAACAAGAAGTCTCCACTAGATAATCTTTCTGCCATTCACCAAAAGAGTCAAAACCCCTGGAAAGGGTTAGCCTCCAAATCAATCCATCATTTCAATAAAAACCCCTAGAAAGGGTTAGCCTCCAAATCAATCCATCATTTCAATAAAAACCCCTGGAAAGGGTTAGCCTCCAAAGTCAATTAATCAAAAAGAGTCACGACCCCTGGAAAGGGTCAGCCTCCAAAAAAACATGATAAAGTCAGTCTTTTAACAGACAATTTCTCCAGCTGAGTCAAAACCCCTGGAAAGGGTTAGCCTCCCAAAATCAGTCTTTCAAAAATCAAAGATTCATTCTCTTAGGAGATAATCTCCCCAAATAAAGTCTCCCTAAGTAGAGTCAGCCTCAATTCTGGGCTTCGTACAGAACACCAAAAAATCCTTAGTTTAAATACTCCCCAGTAGAGTTATCATTTCAATAAGTCAATAAAATCAATCAAAAAGCCTCAAGCTTGGGCCTCATTCAAGCCAGCTAAAGTCAAATCTTTCATATAGTAAATAGACATAGCTTATCTCTATAGAGAGATATTTTTACTACTCTACCACATTCAAACAAACAAACATTTCAATTTCAATTTCATTCAAAGTCTCCCATTTAGGACTCTGAAAGACATGCTCTGGCACATCCCCAGACTTGTACACTTTCCCTAATTTGGATGAGCATCTTTCTTTCATTTTAGAGGCACGATGGCTGTCATACTTGATCAACCAAGTAGACTCCCCTCTTAATGAAACATCATTTTTTTAGCTTTTCTGTCACTTTTAAATGTTTGTGGTAGAATAGTACAAATACCTCTCTGTAAAGATGATTTCATGTCTCTTTACTGTAAACAGAGATTTAATTCCAAGCTTCAACCTTGAGCTTCAAGCAAGGCACCAAAAACAAGTAATTTCCCTAGTTAGTTCCCCGAACTACATTAAGCTCTGACTTCCACTAGGGATATGTAGGCATGAGGTTCACAAGGAATCTCAGCGAGCTAATAAAATACCAAAAATAGTCAGTCTGTCTATCTGTCTGTCTTTCTTTAATCAATTCAATTCTCTCTGCTAACACAAAGGAGAAACTTTCCCAATCATTAGCAGCAAACACAATCACAATGACACAGAGAAGGTTCCTGTAGAGTACTACAGATATGTAGGGTGTTTAAACACTTCCCTATGTATAACCGACCCCCCGGACTCCAGAATTTCTAGTCTAGGTGAAATCCCCACACTTAGCAAACTCCTAGGGTTTAGTTGAGATCTTTTTTTCCCTTTCCTACTCGTAGGACCAATAAGAAAGTTCGTGTGATATCGTAGGAAGAACTGAAACAAAATTCATCCCACCACGGGCGCATTCTCCTTCCAAATTTCGCGTGAAGGGTTTAGCGTGCCGTCCTCCCAAGTGAAACGGGGAGGTAAAGAAAACGACACCACAGAAAAATGGCGACTCTGCTGGGGATATAAGTGTTAAAAACCTTGGTTTTTCATCCAAACCAATGGTTGACCTGTTGCTGGTCCAGCCCCAATGAGGAATTAGGGATGCCAAATTCCCCCTCAAACAAGAGAGGTCCTGCCTAACCTCTGTGTCATATCATGTGATTGTTGCATATATATTTGTTTACTTTGTTTATTCTGTATCGGGAAAGGGCTTGATTCCCCCTTGTGGTGAGAAATCCTATACCCGGATTTCAGTGCAACATAAGATAGGATGGAGGATGTCTTCCCGGTGAAGGCCCTCTAATCTTGGTTTCCAAGTCTACTCTTGGGATTTGCCTGGCTGGTTGTGATTAACTGCGCCACTGCATTCCGAGACTGATTTGTACCAGGAGGACCTAGAAACACATTAACCCCACTTAAAGCCTTTTTTAGGACGTAGAGCGGTGATTACGGAAGTAATTGTCATGCAGATACTACACTCAGAGAAAACTCTCTTATAGATACCAATCAACGTATCTTTAAGGTTGAGCAAAAACTCTGAGACCCCTAGAACCCGTTCTACAGGTACAAAAATCCTTAACCTTAGTTTACCATTGGGGCGGGGATTGCGTTTGGACTTCATGACCACTATACCCTTCAACGCCATGTTTGTTTAAAACTCTTGTGTGTGCATTCATGCATTCATGCATCATTCATTAATAAACAACTAAAAACAAAAAGAGTCTTTTTCAAGTCGTTTTTCAAGGAAACTAAATAACGAACGTTTTGAACTTCATAGAAAGAGAGAAACGGAGAAAGGACTTAAGGATCTATATTATGGATTACGGAAGAAAGAAAGCTAGGAAATACACCTTCAAGATTCCCCAGGTCGAGGAACTGGGAAAGCTCGGAAAACTGGTGGTCAACCCCCAGGCTTTCAAGGAGAAGTATGGAAAACTTCTGCCTTTGCTCAATACCAACATGGTGGTTGGGATCCTTCCCACCTTGGTACAGTTTTACGATCCAACGTATCACTGCTTCACCTTTCCAGATTATCAGCTCATGCTACGTTAGAGGAGTACTCTCGTCTGATTGGAATACCCGTGTACGCACAAGATCCGTACTCCGGTTTGGAAAAGAATCCTGACGACATTATCATTGCTGCAACTACTCCTTTGAACGTAGTCGACATCAGAACTCATATGGTGAGTAGAGGAGGAATTCAAGGATTGCCCTCCAAATTCCTGTTTGATCAAGCTCGGTACTTCGTCAGCATCCAAGATATGAGCGCTTTTGAGGAAATCTTGGCTTTGCTTATCTACGGATTGTTTTTGTTCCCTAACATTAACGATTTCGTCGACATCAACGCAATTAAGATCTTCTTAATTGGAAATCCGGTTCCAACCTTGCTGGCGGATGCTTATCACTCTGTGCATTCAAGAAACCTGCAGCGAGGAGGATTAATCACATGCTGCGTACCGCTGTTATACGAATGGTTCGTTTCACACCTACCGAAGTCTAGCACTTTCTGGAACATGAGGGATGGCCTTTACTGGTCACAGAAAATCATGTCTCTCACTCATACAGACATTGATTGGTGTAGTCCTGACAACGACGAAACTAAGATCATTTTCAGTTGCGGAAGTTTCCCCAACGTACCCCTTATTGGAACTAAGGGAGGGATCAGTTACAATCCAGCTTTAGCCCGTCGTCAATATGGCTATCCCATGAAAAATATACCAAGTAACATCCAATTGGAGGGTCTGTTCTTCAAGAACATCGACGATCATGGCAACATGCTGAAGAAGGAAATTGTCCAAGCCTGGCGTCTTGTCACACAAAAGGGAGAAGATTGTTAGGAAAACATCTTTGCATCTCCCTGGATCCTTACCTTCAATGGGTACGCGTCAGAGCATTCAAGCTCAGGATGCCATATCAACATCAAGAACCTATTCCCCTAAGGGAACCAATTTACCTCTTCTCCACCGATGTTGAAAAACTTCAAGCGGCATTAAACAAGGTATGCCAAGAAAGGAATGCTTGGAGGAACAAGTATCGAATTGTCAACACGGAGAATGTTGAGATTCAGAACATCCTAAGAAGGAAGGATGAGTTACTTGAAGTACTCGATCGACAAGTGACACAATCATCACTTTCTCATCATATCCCTCCTGCTTCCTGGATCATCGATCAGCTCACGTCAGAGAACGCTCAGCTTAAGAAACAGAAGAAGATGTTAGAACGTGAAGTCGGCTCATCATCAAAGTTTTAGAGTCCTTTCTCTCAGTTTCTCTGTATTTCCATTTTCAAAGTGTGTAAAAACGGCGTTTTCGCGTAATTAATAAAGTTTTGATGTTTCATAACGTAATTATGGTGTTTCCTTGAAAAATAATAACTTAATTGCATATCATGCATCGCTTTAGTCGTACGCACTGACACGAGAATTGTCGCGGATCTAATAGTCACTTTCCTTTCTCCAGAAAGAGAGGAGGAGAAGGAGGTGAACCAAGACTTTCAAGCTGTCTCATCCATACAACACTCGTTCAAGTCGCAAGAAAAGAATGGAAGACTTTGAGCAAGAGAATGAAGAACTCAGAGAAGAGATTAATACTCTCAAAGGTACTGTTGAAAGACTCAATAGTATGGTAGAAGCCCTGGTAGTTGCGCAGAATCGACCAACGCCAGAAGAACCACAAAGGACTGTGGTTTCCGAGATTGTTTCTACTCCTATTCCTCAGTATACCATGCCGCCTGATCGACCTTGGGGCATGCCGTATAACTTTACTCCAGAAGGGTACATACCTCCAGCTTCTGAAGCTCCAAAAGTCACCATGGATATGCGTCCACCGGAGGGTTACAAACCTCTGGAAATTGAAGTTCCAAGAGCAACGGCAATGGGTTTCGCACAACAGAATGCTGAGATACCGAGATCTGCTGTCATGGCTTCTCCACAGCCCATTATGCATACTTTTCCCCCGCAAGGCGGACAAGTATATCATCACGCTCCAAGTGAGGATGCTGGCGTGTATGAAAGATTGGACGAGTTCCAAGAACAGTTTCTGCAAATGCAGAAGGAACTCAAGACTCTCCGAGGACAAGATCTATTTGGAAAGAATGCTGCAGACCTCTGTCTGGTTCCAAATGTTAAGATTCCTCACAAATTCAAAGTACCAGAGTTTGAGAAGTACAAAGGGAATTCATGCCCGCAAAGTCATCTCGTAATGTACGCTCGAAGAATGTCAACTCAGACTGATAATCAACAATTGCTCATTCATTATTTTCAAGACAGCCTGACTGGTGCTGCACTCAAATGGTACATGAACTTGGACAGTTCAGAGATTCGTACTTTTCGAGACCTCGGAGAGGCCTTCGTCAAACAGTATAAGTACAATCTGGATATGGCTCCCGACAGAGATCAACTCCGGGCCATGACTCAAAAGGATAGAGAAAGCTTCAAGGAATACGCTCAGAGATGGCGTGAAGTTGCTGCTCAAATTTGTCCACCACTTGAAGAGAAAGAAATGACAAAAATCTATCTCAAAACTTTAAGTCCATTTTACTACGGACGAATGGTTGCAAGTGCACCAAGTGACTTTACCGAGATGGTAAACATGGGTGTGCGTTTAGAAGAAGCAGTTCGAGAAGGACGCTTGAACAAAGAACCAGAATCTTCTATTGGTCCAAGGAAGTATGGAAGTTCTTTCCAGAAGAAAAAGGATCAAGATGTCAGCAATGTCTTGCACAAAATCAAGAAGAAATTCCAACCTCAAGTTGCAACAATAACTCCGGTTGTTAACTCAGCGCCAGCTTATCAACCTCAGGTCTCGCAACAACAAATTCAACAAAGGTCGCAGCAACCTCAGCAGCAGGTTCGACCTCCAAATTACAACAATCGGGCTCCAAGGTATCCTGCCTTTGACCCCGTACCAATGCCGTATGCAGAATTGTTTCCAACATTACTGGCAAAAGGACTCATTCAGACGAGGAGTCCTCCAAATCCTACAAATAGTTCCTCACCATGGTATAAGGCTGACCAATCTTGTCCCTATCATCAGGGGGCACCAGGTCACAATATTGAGAACTGTTTCTCTTTCAAGATTGACGTCCAACGATTAGTGAAGAGCGGAATGCTATCCTTCAAAGATACTAATCCAAACGTCCAAGCAAATCCTTTGCCGCAACATAAAGAAGCTTCAGTAAATCTGATAGATCAACACCCCAATGTCATTCAAATCTACGACATTCGTCAGATAGGGGAAAATCTTGTCAGGATGCACGCTAAACAAGCTGGGTACGGTCATGTACCACCTCACAACTACTTCACATGTGAAATTTGTCCAAAGAATAATCAAGGATGTGCCATAGTTCAAGCTGCATTACAAGAACAAATGGTCTTGGGATGGATTCAACATATCCGAGTCATAACTGAACATGACATCAACATGGTTCAAGGATGTCCAGGAGAATACAAAATCTACAAAGTTGAAGACCTTGAAGGATCGGTAGTCAGGTTCCACAAAACTTTAAATGGACTTGCCTACTTTGGAACAGATTTCCACGCTTACAGTAGATGCGAAATCTGTCGAAGAAATTCACGAGGATGTTTGCGTGTTCGCAACGACATTCAAAAGCTGATGGATGACAATACCATTACTGTTCTTGCCAACAGAGAAGATGATGAAGTCTTTACCGTATCTCCTCAAATTAATCAAGATGAACCTATGCAAGTTAAGTATGATAGCAGGAAGACAGCAGTCGCACCACTAGTCATCTACTTACCAGGTCCTGTACCGTATGAGTCCAGCAAGGCTATACCATACAAGTACAACGCTACATTCATTGAAAATGGTAAGGAAATACCATTACCGTCTGTTGTCAACATTGCTGATGTTAGTCGAGTCACCAGAAGTGGACGAGTCTTCAACAGAACAACAGAAAATGTGGAGAAACCTTCGGAGGAAGTACCACATAGGCAAGACAATCATCCGACCAATGCTGTTCAAGCGAAAGAAAATGATGAGATCTTGAAGTTAATCCAGAGGAGTGAATACAGCATTGTAGACCAGTTACTACATACTCCGTCTAGGATTTCTGTTCTTTCCATGCTATTGAGTTCTGAAGCTCATAGGGAAGCTCTACAGAAAGTTTTGGAACAAGCTTTCGTAGAACCAAGTGTTACAATAAGCCAATTCAACAACATCATTGCCAACATCTCCGCCGGAACTAACCTAAGTTTCTGTGACGAAGATCTTCCTGAAGAAGGAGTGGACCAAAATCTTCCACTTCACATCTCAGTTGGCTGCATGGGTAATACACTCACGGGAGTCCTAATAGACAATGGATCCTCTCTCAACGTCATGCCTAAATCAACATTATCAAGATTATCTTTCGAAGATTACCCTCTAAGAAAAAGTCATGTCATCGTCAAAGCATTTGATGGATCAAGAAAGTCAGTTTTCGGAGAAGTAGATCTTCCCATAACTATTGGACCTCAGACGTTCAAAATCACTTTCCAGGTTATGGACATTCCAGCACAATACAGTTGTTTGCTAGGTCGCCCATGGATTCATGAGGCTGGGGCAATTACTTCAACACTTCATCAGAAACTGAAGTTCATAAGAAATGACAAATTGGTAACCGTATGTGGAGAACGAGCTCTGATCGTCAGCAACCTGTCATCATTCTCCGACATAGAACCAAAAGAAGTTGTTGGAACTAAATTCCAAGCACTTTCCTTGGACAAAGGAAATGAGAAAGCAGCGTCTATCTCTTCATACAAAGATGCAATCCAAGTTGTAAAGGATGGTACTACCAGTGGTTGGGGGCACATTAATATTCCTACCAACAACAAGAACAAAACGGGAATTGGATTCTTTCCAACATCATCAAAAGCTATCCCAGGGATTGAGGTAGTTCTCCCAATTCAAGAAACTTTCTGCAGTGGAGGTTTTCTTCAACCTGTTCAACAAACAGTCAATACTGTCATACCCCAAAATTTGCCCACACTTTTAAAAAATTCAAAATTATTTCAAAAATTGGATTTTTATAAAATATCGGGTTCATTTATATTTGACATTCTGAATTTTATAAATATTCGATTTAAAGCCTATTTTTAAAATATGATAGTTTACTCTTAAATTGTTATATTTTAATAAATAGCAAACTGTTGACCGATGCTTCATAAACTTTCAATTGGCTTTTTATTTTGAATAAATAATATAGCACAATTGGTAAGAAGTAAGGTGTGCAAGTATAGGGTCCCGGGTTCAAATCCCATGTTTGACATTTTTTTCCTTTATTTGTTACTAACTTTATTACTGTTTAAATTATTTTCAAAAAATTTCACAAAATTGTATTTTTCTACTATTTTTAATTAATTTTCGTATTTATTTAATTAGATATTTTTAAAATATTATTTTTTTTTCACTTTTTCTATTTTATTCACAAAAATATAAAAAAAAAATCATAAAATATTTAAAAATCCAAAAAAGAGAGTTTTTAAAGTCAAATTTGTTATTTTCAGCATATAACATTATATTATTAATTCTCAATCAATTTTAATCAAAGTTTTTATTATATTTGTTTTTTCCTTTTTTAATTTTAGGTCAAAATTGGTGCACTATAAAACTAACCCCAACCCTTATTCTCTACCCCAACTAACAGTAGCCGCACCAATCCTAACCATTCACGTACAACACAATCCTTATTTCTTTGAAGGCTAAAAGAACAAACCTCTTTCACCAAACTAACACTCAATATACAATATTGGTCAAAACTCTTTCAGTGAAAAGTGATTCACGTTCATGTTCATATTTTTTTACTACCCTTTAACGTCATTTTCTCATAAAACCAAAACTATATCAATTTCTATTGACCCTCACAACAACAAAAATCCATTTTAATTCCATACACAAAAAACTCTTATTTTTCATTGTCACTTTTTTTTTCACCCGTTCACAAATCAACCACATCACCATTTTCACCACTCATAAATACTTACAGACCATCACTACCAAAATTCCAAGCCAAGCATCAACTTGTCAAAACTATGAATCATTGAAACACCACCATATTTTATTTTAACAACAATAACACAAACAATAAATAACCATTATGTAAATACTTTATATTTTTTCCATCTAACATCATACACAATATCAATCCTTGTATAAAGTTTTTTTTTGTTTCAGGAAAGAAGAACAAAGGAGAAGAAAGAAATCGAATGCACACGGCAAACGAACTTGTCCGAGCGGCCCGATCGTACCGTGCACAACCGCCGCAGATGAACTCCTCTCAGCCGCTGCAACCAACGGTAACAACGATCCGCTCTGAATCCGGCAACCGCGCCGCTCCGTCCGATGAAGGAAGAAGAACAGATCCGCAAATACATCCGGTGGCTATCCATGACTGCATCAACCGACACTCTCGACGCGGCACCTCAGGCCACCGTACGCCCGCGGTTCATCTGCTCTCCGCCGTCGGCAACTCCAAGACAGTCGCGAACCACCCCTCCAACAAAAGTCTCCACGGTAAAGTTCTCATCATCTCTGATTTTTGATTTGAGATAAAACTTGATTTTGTTGTTGAAAGAGAAATAAAAATGATTTGTGTAAAGAATTTTTGCTTGTTTCTGGTATTGTGTTCTTGTTGCTGTAACTTGCAATTTCTTTATAAAAAGAATCATGGTCACATTTGTGAGATAAGAGATATAAAGAGAATCTCTTGTTTAGTTTAATTTGATATTGAAAAGATGGTGTGTTGTTCTCACAGGAGATAGAAGCGTAACACCCTTTTCTTTTTATTTTTTATTTTAATTTTTTTATTATTGTTAAAGAAATTAATGATATTTTATTATATTTTTCATAAAGATACAAAACATTTTGTTAATTAGTTTTTATTTCATGTTTATATTAAAAACATAAAAAATATTTTAAATTAACATTTAGAGTTTTATCATAAAATAAGAAACCAAGAAAATTTGTTATTTTAATTCTCGTTTAACATAAAAAAAATACAAAAAAATATTTCGTTTATTTTCCTTTTTTTTAGAACTTAATATGTAGATTTTCTTTGTTAATAAATAGTTATTTATATTTTATCATTTTCTATTATCATTTTATCCATACTAATATTTTATTGATTTTTTTTGTGAGGTACTATATGAGCCTTAGGACTATGGTGGACATTTGCAAGTTACCGATTTTTGTACATTTAATTGCTTAATTTATGCTTTAATTTACATGTTGGGTGTGTAATAATTTTTATCCCCATTCTTTGAACTTGTAATCCCCCTCCCCGAAGCCTTGTAATAGCGTAGGACTCTACTTTTTGTTTTTATTTTCTGTACCATATACCTGCTAGATGTATGTTAGGATTGTATGGAAAGACTAATAATTGAACGTTAGCTCACTAACTCAAGATAAATATTTAAATTGACACACTCTTGTTCACTCACTCACCCCTAGGGTACGCCCCTCTTGGTTGCCTACGATTAAAAAAAGGTCGAGTCCCTCGAAACGTAGAGATACCGATTAGCAAAGGTCCCTCGATTAAAATCATCAAAGATCATAGTCCCTCGAATTGCTGCCTACAAAAATATGATCTTGTCCTTCGAACGGTTGCCTAAACGAAAGATGATTTGTCCCTTTGATATCGCTAAAGATACCTCTATCCTGTTGCCTTCAAACGACCTTCGATGACCCTTCGATGTCCCGAGCACGTCCAATATAACAGGGACTACCTACTCCCATATAGTATGGATAGTCCTGGGAACTGTAAAAATTATAGAAAAAGACCAATTAATTAGGGTAGTTGTCTTAACCTGCCTAGCTCAATAAAAAATCTTTTCCACACTATTTCAAAAAACTAAGGCTACGCATTTACGCTAAAGTCCTTATACTTCTTTTCAACTCAAAACAAACAAAACATGAGCTAAGCAAGTTAAGAGCCCGTAGATAACTACGGATGAAAAGGGTGCTTGCACCTTCCCTTTTCATAACTTACCCCCCGAGCCCGCTTTCTTTCAAAAGGGTCTTTTTCTGTACTTTTTGCCCTTCCTAACATTGGACAAAATAAAAGTCGGTGGCGACTCATGCTCACCGCAACATTGTTGCTTATAAAATAAAAGTCAGTTCACCGAGTTACAAATACCATCGGTACGGAAAACACCGATGAAGAGCAATGGTTATCCTATCTTAACAAAGCAGGATACATCTCCCTACCAGAGTCTGATTCACCTTGCTGTTATCCGACTAAAGGATCTGAAAGTAAGACTCAACCAAGCAGGGATGAAGTTACTGACAGCTTCACCACCAGAAGTCATGGTTCATCAGAAGAAGTTCCTCCTATCCCCGAAGAGACTTGGGATACATTAGGAGAACCAAGCGGAAAATTCGACTACATGGTGAAATACTCCGCTCCTGAAAGTTCAAAAATCTCTCTTGAAGATATTGTTCCAACTGGATGGAACATTGATTATGAGTACCTCTCTCAGCCAAAAGAGATGTATAACCCTTGCTATTCATCATCATCTACTGGTGAAATCATCATTGAGGATTATATCCCCAAGTCACCTTCCGAGGCTACGGATCTAGAGTTCACATATCTAGTCAATGCCATCTTGGGAGAAGAGCAAGACCAAAATACAGAAGAGGATGATCTCGAAAGTGTCTCCGACAACGAGTCTCTCCATTCAGAAGATTGGAAGTTTCCTCAAAAGAAAGTTCGACATACTCCACTTGGAAAGGGGTATGCTCACACCGCTCAGTCTGCTGAAGTAGAAGAAGATCGTCTGAGTGTTGCAAAGACAGTGTTGGTAAATCAAGACCTACCACAGGCCAGCTTAAGCCTAAGGTTCCAGATTACTTAGTGCACAATGGGGTTCGCCACTACTGGACAGCTGTTGAAGTTTCAACTGTTGTTCGCACTCCTAAGTAGGAACTTTCACCGTTATTTTGTCCTCTCACCATAGCCCAGGGTGAAGAGATGTTTCATAGGGCTTTGCATTTTACTATTTCTTAGGAAAATGTCCCTCTTTGCTTCGCCCAAAGCAATAGAGTTTTGTTTTATAGGGTCTTTGTTTCAAGAAATGACTGTCAATAAATAAAAATGTCATTCTGTTCCTTCGTTTAGTTTTCCCTTTTCTTTTTTCAGAAATTGGTAATCCTAAAAAACACCCTTAAAAAACATCAAATATTCCATTAACTGCATACACCGAGTCTTCCCTCGTTGTCTAAATAAAACTTATCACACATATGCAGATTAATCATAAAATACCCCGTTGAAACGTGCGACCGTATGACTTCTCCAAGCTTTGAGTTTCCTGTATTCGAGGCAGAGGAAGAAGAAGACGAAGAAATATCAAAGGAAATTTCACGGTTACTTCAACAAAAGGAAGAGGCCATTCAGCCATACAATGAGCCTCTAGAGATCATTAACCTTGGTTCCGATGGAAACAAAAAAGAGGTTAAGATTGGAGCTTCGCTCAGTTCAGAGATCAGAGAGAGTTTGATACAGCTGCTCAAAGAATTCTCAGATGTCTTCGCTTGGTCTTATCAAGATATGCCAGGGTTGGATACTAGTATAGTGGAGCATCACTTTCCATTAAAAGCAGAATGCCCTCCGGTCAAGCAAAAATTAAGAAGAACTCATCCGGAGATGGCCATGAAAATCAAAGAGGAAGTTCAAAAGCAGATCAACGCAGGTTTCCTCGTCACTTCAGAATACCCTCAGTGGTTAGCTAACATTGTTCCCGTTCCTAAGAAAGACGGAAAAGTCCGCATGTGCGTCGACTACAGAGATTTGAACAAAGCTAGCCCTAAGGATGATTTTCCTTTACCACATATTGATATGTTGGTAGACAGTACAGCAAAATCCAAAGTTTTCTCGTTCATGGACGGATTTTCAGGATACAACCAAATCAAAATGGCACCTGAAGACATGGAAAAAACAGCTTTCATCACCCCCTGGGGCACGTTCTGCTACCGTGTTATGCCTTTTGGACTAAAGAACGCAGGGGCAACTTATCAAAGGGCCATGACTACGCTTTTCCACGACATGATGCATAAGGAAGTGGAAGTCTATGTGGACGACATGATTGCCAAATCAGAAAATGAAGAAGATCACATACAGAATCTGACAAAGTTATTTCAACGCTTACGGAAGTTTCAGCTTCGCCTGAACCCCAACAAGTGCACCTTTGGTGTCTATTCAGGAAAACTCCTTGGTTTCATTGTCAGCAAACGAGGAATTGAAGTAGATCCAGACAAAGTCAAGGCAATTCAAGAAATGCCTTCGCCCAGAACCGAGAAACAAGTTAGAGGATTTCTTGGACGTCTGAATTACATCTCGAGATTCATATATCTCATGACTGCAACTTGCGCTCCTATTTTCAAACTTCTACGGAAAAATCAAAGTTGCGTCTGGACAGACGATTGTCAGAAAGCGTTCGACAACATTAAGGAATATCTGCTCGAACCACCCATCTTGTCTCCTCCAGTGGAAGGAAGACCTTTGATAATGTACTTAACCGTCTTAGAAGACTCCATGGGTTGTGTCCTTGGACAGCAAGACGAGACAAAGAGAAAAGAGCATGCCATCTACTACCTAAGCAAGAAATTCACTGACTGTGAATCCCGCTACTCCATGCTCGAGAAGACGTGTTGTGCTTTGGCCTGGGCTGCCAAGCGTCTCCGCCAGTACATGATTCGACATACTACTTGTTTGATCTCTCATATGGATCCAATCAAGTACATATTTGAGAAGCCTGCCTTAACCGGGAGAATTGCCCGTTGGCAGATGTTGTTATTAGAATATGACATTGAGTATCACGCACAGAAAGCCGTGAAAGGAAGCATTCTAGCTGAGCACCTGGCTCACCACCCACTCAATGGTCATGAATCAACCAGTTTCGACTTTTCGGACGAGGACGTCATGTACCTCAAGATGAAAGATTACGACGAGCCACTACCAGACGAAGGACCTGAGATAGGATCCCAGTGGGGCTTAATCTTTGACGGAGCTGTCAATGCTTATGGACGAGGAATTGGGGCAATCATTGTTACACCTCAGGGTACCCATATTCCATTTACTGCCAGATTAACTTTCAAATGCACAAACAATGAGGCCGAATATGAAGCTTGCATCATAGGTCTCGAAGAAGCCGTGGATCTAAGAATCAAACACTTGGATGTATACGGAGATTCTGCTTTGGTCATCAATCAAATCAAAGGAGAATGGGAAACACGCCAACCAGGGCTAATCCCTTACAAAGACTACGCGAGAAGATTATTACCATTCTTCGACAGGGTAGATTTTCATCACATTCCTCGTGAAGAAAACAATTTGGATGATGCATTAGCCACACTCTCTTCCATGATTAGGATAAATCATTGGAATGACATTCCTCGGATCGATGTTATGCGCCTGGATAGGCCCGCTCATGTGTTCACAGTAGAAGCAATCATCGAGGACCAACCGTGGTATCACGACATCAAGAACTATCTTCAAAAGCAAGAGTACCCTCTTGGGGCATCAAAGAAAGATAGAAAGACTTTGAGAAAGTTAGCTTGTAGATTCTTCTTGAATGAAGATGTTCTGTACAAGAGAAACTTCGACATGGTTCTGCTCAGATGCGTTGACAGAAAAGAAGCAGAAATACTCATGAGAGAAATACATGAAGGTTCCTTTGGTACTCACACCAATGGACATACCATGACAAGGAAAATACTGAGAGCAGGATATTATTGGCTGACGATGGAGTCAGATTGCTACCAGTACGCAAAGAGGTGTCACAAATGCCAGATCTACGCCGATAGAATTCATGTGCCACCATCTCTTCTCAACATACTCTCTTCCCCTTGGCCTTTCTCCATGTGGGGAATCGACATGATTGGAATGATCGAACCAAAAGCGTCCAACGGACATCGCTTCATCTTGGTAGCCATAGACTATTTCACCAAATGGGTTGAAGCAGCTTCATATGCAAACGTTACAAGACAAGTTGTCGTCAGGTTTATCAAGAATCACATCATTTGTCGCTACGGCGTTCCTAGCAAGATAATCACTGACAATGGGTCAAATTTGAATAACAAAATGATGAAGGAACTTTGTGAAGAATTCAAGATTGAACATCACAACTCATCTCCTTACAGACCAAAGATGAATGGAGCTGTAGAAGCAGCTAACAAAAACATCAAGAAAATCATTCAGAAGATGGTCATCACTTACAAAGATTGGCATGAAATGCTCCCGTATGCTCTTCATGGTTACCGTACATCAGTACGTACTTCGACTGGAGCAACTCCTTTCTCCCTTGTATATGGCATGGAGGCAGTCCTACCTATAGAGGTTGAGATTCCATCAATGAGAGTTTTGATGGAGGCAAAATTAACAGAAGCCGAGTGGTGTCAAAGCAGATTCGATGAATTGAACTTAATCGAAGAAAAGCGCATGACAGCTTTATGCCACGGACAGCTATATCAACAAAGAATGAAGAAAGCTTTCGACAAAAAGGTTCGACCTCGCACAATCAAAGAAGGCGACCTTGTACTCAAAAAGATTCAATCTTTTCTCACAGATTCGAGAGGGAAATGGACTCCCAATTATGACGGCCCCTACGTGGTCAAGAGAGCTTTCTCAGGAGGAGCCTTAATACTCACGACTATGGATGGAGAAGAATTCACCCGTCCTGTGAACGTCGACGCAGTCAAGAAATACTTCGCCTAAATAATTAAAAGAACAGCTCGCTAAGTTGAAAACTCGCAAAGAGCGACTTAGGCAAAAAAGAGCGTCTCGGTGAATCGAAAACCCGAAAGGGCGATTCAGGCAAAAATTAGAGACATAAAAAAAATATATATATTAATCAATCCCGGTAGACTTAAAACCCGAAAGGGGTAGTTTACGCAAAAGTTAGGGATATATGGCAAGTAACTGTGTCCAGGACAAACTTGATCATTCAAAATCCATAGCGGAGTATTCATCAGCAGTAGGTCATCTTCTACGAAGCACGAATACAGCGCAACTCGGAGTGGAAGGGAAAGATAACGGTCGTCACGTTTCATCGTAGCCCTTTTCCCGAAAATTACCAATTTCCAACTTTGTAAATACTCCATGGAATCAAGCATTTGGCTGATTACCATTCCATATATAATAATTTGAGCCTTGTGCTTTTCCTTTGCAATCTAGTCTTATTCAGTTTCTTGGAATGCATTTTAAGTTTAAACAGTCAATTTCTTGAAACAAATGTTTTCATAAAATAAAAATGAATTTACTTGCAAAAATAAAGGTAAAATTTCTTTCTAAGGTTTACAAACAATAGGAAGAATGCAAACAGTTGCTCCGAGAACGGTTGAGATTCCGGGAATCAAGTTTTCCCCATGAGGTCGCTTTGCGAACATCTCCCGATGACGGATCTTTACTTCAATTCATATTACTCATTTCGGACAGCGGACAACTGATAACCAGATATTCCCAACAGAGTTCGAACTACAAGAAGAGGACATCTTCTGATCAACAAGAATTCAAGTCGTATCTTAGGATTTTCCATCCGCGATAATTCTATTCACATTCACTTTACATTTTATCATTGTCATAATATTCATGCATACATTACATCATAATTGCATAGCCGAATCAGGCTTTGATCCTGTGAATGCCTAAGTCATTGAGGCATGAACTCAAGTTTCCCCTGCAAGTTCCGGAGAAACTTTTTCCTTCGAAACAACAGTTCATACACAAGGATCTCACCAAGCAAGTCAACAGATGGTAGTCTCCCTCAAAGAGATAGTTTGTTCACTTTTGGAATTCCTCAGCCGAGAATCTCCTGCAGAGCGACATTCGACAGTCTTCTTCAGATAAGATAGTCTGCTTCACATTTTGGAATTCCCTACAGGTTTGGTATTTCCCCAGCAGGGTCAAGAGGTGCCACTTCTTGTCAAAGAAAAATTCAGAATCTCCCAGCAGATCGACAAATGATTCCCCAGCGGAGTCAGCGAATGATAGTCTTCGTCCAGAAGATAGTTCAGATTCCCCAACAAAGTCAGCAAATGGCAGTCTCTTTCAGCAGAAGACAGTTTGCTCACTTTCTATCATAACAGAGTCAGCAAATGGCAGTCTCTTTCAGCAGAAGACAGTTTGCTCACTTTCTATCATAACAAAGTCAGCAAATGGCAGTCTCTTTCAGCAGAAGACAGTTTGCTCACTTTCTTTCATGACAGGGTCGACAAATGGCAGTCTCTCCCAGTAGAAGACAGTTTGCTCCCCTAGCAATTGGCAAATGGCAGTCTTTTCCCAAGAAAAGACAGTTTGTCTGTTAAATACTCAAGAGGTCGACAAATGGCAGTTTCTTCGAACAGTTTGTCTGTTTCTGGGATGTTTAACTCCCCACAGAGTCGATGAATGGCAGTTTTCCTCTTAGGAAAACAGTTCGTTGATTCCCCAGGCATCAGTTGACGAATGGCAGTTTTCACCCCGAAAACAGTTCGTCCGCCTTCAAACAAAGTCATTAGCCCCTCAAAAGATCATGAGGCCATATGACATTCTTTCAAAGACGTCAAGTCAAAAGGGAAGATGGTGAAGTTTCTTTACAGCCGTCAAATGGCATCTTACCTCCAAGCGCTGGTAAGAAGTTTGACGAGGAAACAAACCTTTGAAGTTTCTCTACAGCCGTCAAATGGCATCTTACCTCCAAACGCTGGTAAGAAGTTTGACGAGGAAACAAACCTTTGAAGTTTCTTTACAACCGTCAAATGGCATCTTACCTCCAAGCGCTGGTAAGAAGTTTGATGAGGAAACAGACCTTTGGAGATTTTCTCTTTATCTGAGATATTGTCCAAACGCAACTGAGACCAGTTTCGAGATTTGGACATCCGGAACGAGAGGAGGTTGTTTACCTTTTTCTAAGTATCAACACTTAGTTAAAGAAGATGGATTGCGCATCCTACATTGCCATCCATTCACCAGAATCCACATCAAGTATTTCTGCAGGAGTTTGTCTCCTCATCCCCCGCCAAGTGCGACAACGGGATCAAATCATGCAAAGATTTTATCATCTCAGGAGCGCCCAAAATTCGGGCATTCTTTGATATTTAAGTCTCTTTTACGCAGGAGAGATCGAGATCTCAATCTCTCTCCCTCCAGATAAAAGAAACTTAAACAGGGGCATCTGTCATACCCTAATTTTTGACCCCCCTGAGATGACATATCTTCAGGATTTTCATCAAGTCAAAGTAAGTACCCAGAGCAGTCTGACATTCAATCGAGGGTGTTCAAAGACAAGAAAACTCAGGCAAAGGATCAATCAATAGGAGGATTAGTCTCTAACACAATCATGAGACTCAAGAGCTTCATTATTTCACCTATGATTGATTAGACACCCAGTCATCTAAGTACAGAATTACTCAGATCAACAGACCAGGGTTTGGAGCCTTATCAAGGACTAAAATCAGGGAACACTTTTGGGAAACCCTAAAAAGCCCTAGGGGACCATTCAAAGACATCAATCATCTTCAAATAACTCATATGACAAGATCCACTGGACATTACACCTCAATTCAAAGTCTACAGTCATCATTGTCCTCTGGTCGACAATTAGGGTTTTTGACCTAATTCCCCAAGATAGTTGACTTTTAATCAGGGCATGGATCTAAAACTCAAGACATGATCCAAGAGTCTCTATTACCTCAATATAATCCCTTTACATCATTCATTTAAGGAGAAGATCTTGTTTCTACACAAAAGTCCAAAATCTCACCTTATTTGGAAAAAGTCAACTGTATGGGATCACCATTGACTTTTGAGATTTTTGGTCAAACCATGACTTTCAAGGATCAATATCATCAATATATGGATATTAAAGTCATTTGACCAAATAAATTCAAAGAAATTCATCAAGGAGCAAAAAGTCGGGAATTAGGGTTTTTTAAGGCATGGTGAGAACTCAAAATTTCACCTACACAACTCAAAAAACTTCCAACATGAAAGTTGTAGATCTTGCAAAATAAAACAACATCTTACAAAGGAACTTTTTTCAAAAGATCAATCATTTAAGAGTTTTGGAAATTTTGGAGTTTTAGGTCATAAACACTTAGAAATTTTTCTAAGTGTTTTAACCTAGTTTTCTTCCAACTTTGGCCTCATTTTTCACAAATTTGCCAAAGGATTCTGAAGAAACTCCAAACTAATGATTTGAAGTAGATGTTTAGGGCTTTCCAAATTGTGTTCAACCTTCTCCAAATTCATTTTGAGCTAAGAGTTATGCTTGTTCAAAGTTGGCCTCATGAAGTGAAATTATAGGTCATGTACAATTTGAAACTTTGCAATTTTGTGCATTTTGCTTCACTAAGTGATGCTACACGACCTCTAATACATCTGAAACCATACCACACATCCAAATTCATCATTGCATAAGGATTAGAGAAGATTCCCAAAAACAAAGGCATGTGATTATGTAATGATTGCATTTTTGAATTTATGGCAAATGATGAATCATCAAGGAATCTTGTTCTAAGCCAATTAGAACTCTCCTCTGAATCAGAAATGTTCCCTTGGATCATACAAGATCAATGGTTGGGGAAGCTAGCCCGAAAATGCATCATTGCATTTAGGATCTTTTCAAATTTTCTTCTTGGCTAAGAAACCAAAACTCTCTCATTAAGCAAGCTCACTCTCTCAATCAGTACTGAACCATTTACCTATAAATAGGGGAGCATACTTCAGTAGAAAAACACACCAAAGCAATTCAATTCCTTGCTTTCTCTTTCTCTCCTCATGCTTATTGTTTTTCAAAGTTCTTTGGCAAGAAGAATCGTTTTCTTCAAACCAGAGCTCATCTTTGGAAAGTAAGCATTCTAACATCTCAAGGGAGGTCATTTGAGGTGATCCAAGCACCTGGATCACTTCTGTAAGTGGAGGAACACCATTGTTGCTCTCACTTTGGAGCAGTTGCAGTTGGAGGTCCATAGTGCAATTCAGAAGGTTTCCAATCAAGCTAAGCATCCAGGCATGTTCCATAGGAGGTAGTGAAGCTGTTCAGATGGTTGCAGCTCATCTGTAACTCAAGAATCATCACCCTCCATGTTCACTTGAAGCTCAAATCGAGGGAGGTCCATAGAACAATTCAGGAGGATTGAGGTTACAACAAGCATTCAGTTAGCATCACTGAACCACAAGGAAGCTTTTGGGATCATTCATACAAGCCCAGGTGCTCTCTATCATCCTCACGACCTCCATTTTCAGAGGTAAGTTTCTGAACTCTACCTCTTTAATTTAAGCACTCTTTGTGATAAAGCTCGATTCTATCTTGTTAAGCATCATCAGAGGATTGAAAACCCTCTATCATCATTCATTTATCTTTCAGTATAGTCATTTAATTTGATTTTCAAAATTTAGGGTTCTTCACGATTTCTGGTAAATTAGTTAGATATAGTTGATATAAATTTATGTTAGTTACATATTTAGGATCGTGAGTGAATTTAGAATAAGTTTCATCTTTACATCTTTGCAAATGGTTGAGAAATGAGCAAGTTCATAAATTCAAAATCTGAGAACTTGAGGTTGAAGATGACAATGGTGGTGGCGCGCAAATTTCAAATTCAGGGTTGAGTTTATTTTATTTTGAATGATACCTGTTTCATAAACGACTAAAACGTGATAGCCCAGTGGTAAAGAGTGTTTGTGTGTTGCGCGTGCCCAAGGTCTGGGGTTCGAATCCCCCTCGCCCCAGACCTTTTGATTTTATTTTCTTTTTGCTTCTATACACTTGAATAACATATGAGTTGCAAAGGAGTCAGTTTACTATCACCATGCGCGCGCTGGCCCAATGGTTTGGTTTTGGGTGTGTGACTTGGAGGGCGTGAGTTCAATCCCTCTAGGTGACAAAACCTTATTTTTTATCACTTTTCCCATTTGATTTCTTCACAACTTTACACAATTAATTAACCTATCAAATTAAATCATTTTCACTTCATTTTTCACACACTTGTTATTTAATATATCTATTTTATGAATAATCAAAAAAATCATAAAAATATTATTTATTTCATATATTTTTATTAGGTTTAAAATAGTATGTTTTAAGTGTTTTCTTAAATACTTTAAATGCATATATTCATTTTGTTTTAACCTAATTATTTTTGTAAATAAAGTTTATGATAAAACCCTAATTATTTAGGTCTTAATTAGGCATAGATCTTTTTTCTTTACCTTAATTAAGTTGACTTTCTGTCAATTTTCAAAACTGTTTTCAATCTCCGAATAAATCGAATAATTAAGGTTTTCAAACAACAAAACCTTATATTATTTCAAATCATTTTCAAAACTAATTTTACACCAGTACTATAAAGTACTGGGCCTCTAATAGAGTGTAAGTCCCAAACACCTTCTCTTCTTAGCTTGTTTTCAAAACTGTATTTTCAAAATCTCCTTTCTGTTTTCAAAACTTTCTTCTGGTATTTGAAGGGCATTATTCCCGGTGAAACTCTTCAGATACCTATGTGACCTTTGTCCATCTTCACTTCTTCTGTTTTCAAAAACCATTAACTGTTTATCATATATATATTCAACTGTTATCCATCAATTGCTGGTAAAGCTTTGTACATACTTCTTCAAAGGCCTCCACTCCATCCAGGTTAGGCTTTACAAGCTTTCAATTTACAGTCTTTATTTAAATTACTGTCAAATATAAATTGTGCATATATATTAGTTTAGAACTACGTTTGAGTATAAACCTTAGGACAGTTAAACTATATATATATATTATAGGAATATGACCTAGGATTGAGAATGTCTTCCCGGTGAAGGCTCTTTCCTAATTAGAGATCTGTAGTTCAAACCCCCAAGATGAATTATTCCCGGTGAAACATCTTGGCAAAAACCTTAGAATCCAAAAATATAGGACACATCCACCCAAAGAGGAATTATTCCCGGTGAAACCTCTTACCCATTTGCTTAGAGCCAAAATAAGTTCAAAACTACATAGCTTTCTCTTGTGCTATAACAAGGACCCTCGATTAGCCTCCTCTTGGGCTTTGTACAAGGACCCACAGGCTTCTTAAAAGCATTTCCAGCTTCCTCTTGAGCTTGTATACAAGGACCCATCAGGTTTCTTATAAACATAGGAACAGGTCTTTAGTCACCTTTTAGCCTACCCTGGTGAGTTTTCTTCCAATTTAAACCAGACTTTTAACAAGCCAAGTTTGTCTCAATTTTGCATTGAGTACACCTTTTGGAATGAGAGACATGGACAGTCTCTGTCACCCTTATCTTCATCAATCTTCCTTAGCAGAGTCTAGGATCCATATTTGCTTATCCTCAACATGAGTCAGCCTTCATCTTGGGCTTTAAACAAGAAGTCTCCACTAGATAATCTTTCTGCCATTCACCAAAAGAGTCAAAACCCCTGGAAAGGGTTAGCCTCCAAATCAATCCATCATTTCAATAAAAACCCCTGTAAAGGGTTAGCCTCCAAATCAATCCATCATTTCAATAAAAACCCCTGGAAAGGGTTAGCCTCCAAAGTCAATTAATCAAAAAGAGTCACGACCCCTAGAAAGGGTCAGCCTCCAAAAAAACATGATAAAGTCAGTCTTTTAACAGACAATTTCTCCAGCTGAGTCAAAACCCCTGGAAAGGGTTAGCCTCCCAAAATCAGTCTTTCAAAAATCAAAGATTCATTCTCTTAGGAGATAATCTCCCCAAATAAAATCTCCCTAAGTAGAGTCAGCCTCAATTCTGGGCTTCGTACAGAACACCAAAAAATCCTTAGTTTAAATACTCCCCAGTAGAGTTATCATTTCAATAAGTCAATAAAATCAATCAAAAAGCCTCAAGCTTGGGCCTCATTCAAGCCAGCTAAAGTCAAATCTTTCATATAGTAAATAGACATAGCTTATCTCTATAGAGAGATATTTTTACTACTCTACCACATTCAAACAAACAAACATTTCAATTTCAATTTCATTCAAAGTCTCCCATTTAGGACTCTGAAAGACATGCTCTGGCACATCCCCAGACTTGTACACTTTCCCTAATTTGGATGAGCATCTTTCTTTCATTTTAGAGGCACGATGGCTGTCATACTTGATCAACCAAGTAGACTCCCCTCTTAATGAAACATCATTTTTTTAGCTTTTCTGTCACTTTTAAATGTTTGTGGTAGAATAGTACAAATACCTCTCTGTAAAGATGATTTCATGTCTCTTTACTGTAAACAGAGATTTAATTCCAAGCTTCAACCTTGAGCTTCATGCAAGGCACCAAAAACAAATAATTTCCCTAGTTAGTTCCCCGAACTACATTAAGCTCTGACTTCCACTAGGGATATGTAGGCATGAGGTTCACAAGGAATCTCAGCGAGCTAATAAAATACCAAAAATAGTCAGTCTGTCTATCTGTCTGTCTTTCTTTAATCAATTCAATTCTCTCTCCTAACACAAAGGAGAAACTTTCCCAATCATTAGCAGCAAACACAATCACAATGACACAGAGAAGGTTCCTGTAGAGTACTACAGATATGTAGGGTGTTTAAACACTTCCCTATGTATAACCGACCCCCCGGACTCCAGAATTTCTAGTCTAGGTGAAATCCCCACACTTAGCAAACTCCGAGGGTTTAGTTGAGATCTTTTTTTCCCTTTCCTACTCGTAGGACCAATAAGAAAGTTCGTGTGATATCGTAGGAAGAACTGAAACAAAATTCATCCCACCACGGGCGCATTCTCCTTCCAAATTTCGCGTGAAGGGTTTAGCGTGCCGTCCTCCCAAGTGAAACGGGGAGGTAAAGAAAACGACACCACAGTAGTCTAAGGGAAGAACCAGAATAGCCTTTTCGTAGGTAACCAAAGGATACCTCAGCCTTTTCGTAGGCAACTTCCGAGGGTCGAGATCATGTTTAGTGTATCGAAGGCAACATCATTAGGGACCCATGATCTTAATCGAGGCAACATGGTTGAGGTATCCTCGTATTCGAGGGACATGGCTATTCTGCAAAAACACAACGAAGGCAACTGGCAACAGGCAGCAAAGAGGTTACCCCAAAAGTGTGTGTGTGTGCAGCAATCACGTGATTCGATTCAGAAAATGTTATCTTGTAATTAAGTGACTCTAATTCGGTTCATAGTTGCAATCCCTAAATTACTAACCACAACCATTGATAAACAAATATAATTAAAGCAAATACGGGGAAGGGGAAAAAGAAACCAGCGGAGGAAAGGGGAGATGAAACCAGCGAAGGATAATACATAAATAGGTCTAACACAAGTAATAATTAAAGATCAGGGTTTAGGGTTACCGACTATTCGAAGCTTTGGCATTTGGCAAACCCTGAAAGGTGGGAAAAATAAGAAGCAATAATAGGGTGAGTGCATTATCGGTTCAGAAATCAAGTACGGTTAGCCCTAGTCAAAATAAAAATAAAAAATAAAAAGAAAAAGGGTAAAAGAACTTAGCTTAGATTGATGAAGGTTGATGGGCAGAGGTTGCCTCAAGCATTGACTCTGAACATCTGAGAATTAGCAGCAAAGTAGCGGGAAGTGAGTGTATGAAAATTCTTTGGCATTGAAGGCAAAAGATTAGAAGGTAAAAGTTATTTGAATGATAAAAAGGGATGAAGTCGGGACTTAGCTCAGTAGAAGGTGAGGCGCATAGTCAGAAGATGTCTGATAATAAACCCTGAAAAAGGACACATATTTTTCAGTGTAGGGAATGATCATCGTAAACCCTGATTGGGGTACGAATGAAATAAGAAAATAAAAACAATTTAATTAATTATTGGTCTCGCGACCTAATTAATTTAATCGGGAAGAGAAAATAAAATCGAGCACACAAGTATTTTTTAGGAATTTTTTAGAATTAAAATGAAATAAATATGAATTTTCAAGTAATTAAATAATTAAATATAATTTGAATAAGAAAATAAATATGTGTAATAAAAATAAATATATATGATAAGTATTAAATATATAAATAAATAATAAAGAAAATAAAATTATTATAGATAAACAAAACATAAACATTTTAAAAATAAAAAGGATAGTTTTATATATAATAGAAAAGAAAAAGACATAAAACAATATATATATATTATAAAAAATAAAATAGGCTATGTAATAAAAAATAAAAAAAATTGCAAAAAACTTAACTGGCGATCCTATGCTGCGCGCGCTGAAGGTCTACCATGCACCTGCGCCTTTATATGCGTTGGATGAGATAAGGAAGAGATCTGACGGTTGCAGAATGATAGCACATGGCATGATAGTACATCATAAAGCACAGGATCCCTAGAATGCTCTAAACACGCGCGCGCCAAAAGCTGGTTCAAACCAGCCAATCGGACGATGACAGCTCATCGTCTTCTCCACTCAAATTCTACAAATCACCTTTTACACCGCTTCTGTAGATGCGCTGTAATAGATCCTTACTTTCCACACCTGCGAAAATCAATAACAGCCAAAAACGCAACAAAAATTGTTCGCGACTAGACGAACATGATCGTCCAGAGATCACGAGATCATTGATACTAGAATTTTGGCTTAATTTTACCTCTAGCCAAAAACCCTCTTTCGATCCTCAAAACCCTAATTATGGTATATGGCTCAAACAAGCGTGAAAACACAATTAAAGATCCAGAATCGATAAACACATCAAGACAAAGAAGAATATGCAATTATATTATGATATGGATGCTTGAAATTATGCAATCGAAAGAATTTAGAATCGGACAAAGAATGACTTACAGTGCTTTGTTCTTAATGTTTTAAAGCCTGAAAACGATTGAGACACGCTCAATAGCAACCCTTGAATTAACCTCAAACTCAGATTTGAATCTTGAATTTTCTTGCTTTCTTTGAACTCGGGTTTGATGGTTCTTGAGGCAATTTTTCGTAACCCTTGTGCTATGAGTTGATCAGGTACTTATAGAGGAATGATTAGGGTGAATCTTTAGCCTTGAATCTCAAGAAATCTTTGATTTGAAATTTTGAGGAAATATGGTTCATATGTTTCTAAATATGGCATAATTGATTCAATTTTCTCCCAATTAGCATTTGTATGAAATTATACCAAATATTGTATTTAATTATTGATTGAATTGATTGGAAAATATAATTAAATCAAATTTTCTCAAATATCTTTGATTTAATTGATTTAAATTATATTTTAATGAATATAAATTCAATAAAAAATCAAATGTTCGTCAAAATTTCGTGGCAAATGGATTTGGATCTTCTAGATGGCTTGGGGAGCAAGATTGGATCACAAAAGTTTAGGCCCATTTGCAAAAATATTCAAGTTCCTTCACTTTTTTCCCTCCAAAATAGTCCTACTTTGACAAGGCCTATCTCCCTCAATTTTTGAGGTATGGAAGTGTTCTAGGACTTTTTAGAAACCTTAGAGAGTCTTCTAATCAGTGTATTTGGTCTAATATCAAAATCATTTCTATGCTCCTTGTGTGTCCTTTTGAAAAAAGTGACTTTTTGTTGACTTTTGAAAAGGACCTATAATGTTTCGGTCCATACCTCTCAAATGAAGCATTTTTAGACTTGGCATGTGAGAGACAAAATTGTAGAGAATCAAATTTCCTTCAAAATAAGCTTTGGATGGAAAATTTCTGATATTCCATGTGGGAGTTATGGCTGGTGAAAGTTCAGTTGACTTTTCCTATACAAACCCTAATTTAGAAACTTTTTAATTTGTTGATTTTTGATCTTTCCTTGATGAACCATGATCAATTCTTGATCAAATGGTGAATGATACTTCAATATGAAGATCTTGACAAAAAGTCAGGAGTTTCGACTTTACTTTGCCCACAGTTGACTTTTAAGTCAACCCAGTCGACTGTTGACCTTCTGAACATTTGAGTGATCAATCCTTTGAGCTGGGACTTGATACTTGTCAGAGAGATAATGTGAGATATATTGAGCCATATAGGATGCCTTGGAGCCATTGATTCACTGATTTTCCTCTGAACAAACCAAACCCTAGTTTCTGAGCCTTGTATAGGAGAATGTATCTTGGAGCTTTATGTATTGATTTGAATTTGTATAAGAGAAACAGTATGGGAAAATTTTGGGGTATGACATAGTGTAATCGCATTAGCATGTCCTTTGGGATTAGGTTGTGGTTGAGCAGGAAACGTGCCAGCAGGGGCAATAGTAGGCGCTTGTGGTTGAGCTACTTGAGAGATTTGTGTTTCTAGCATTTTGTTATGTGTAGCTAAAGCGTCTACTTTGTTTGCTAATTGATTTAGTTGCTCACTATTGTGAATGTTTTGATTCAGGAAATCCTTGTTAGTTTGTTGTTGGGAAGCTATAAATTTTTCCATCATGATGTCTAGATTCGACTTCCTAGGGGCATTTGGAGCAGCTACGGGTGCTTTTTGATAGCCAGGTGGAACAGCAGGTGCTTGTCCAGGTGCGTACAATGCATTGTTGTTCTTATACGAAAAGTTTGGATGATTCTTCCATCCAGGGTTGTACGTGTTCGAGTAAGGATTTCTCTGAGCATAATTCACTTGATCAGGTGGAACACCTGTCAGAAGTTGACATTCGGCAATGACATGTCCAATTAAACCACATATCTCGCAGTTTGGAGTTACAGCAGCCACGGTGGCTGCAAGAGTTATGGTTAGGTTCTCGATCTTTTGAGTTAAGGCGTCTACTTTGGCGTTAATGCGGTCTATACCACTTACTTCATACATTCCTCCTTTGGTTTGGGATTTCTCTACAGCGGTTCGTTCTCCTCCCCATTGGTAATGGTTTTGTGCCATGTTTTCTATGAGGTTATAGGCTTCATCATGAGGTTTCTCCATTAAAGCTCCGCCAACAACGACATCTATGGTCATTTTAGTGTTATATAGTAGACCACCGTAGAAAGTATGGATGATCAGCCATGGTTAAATTCCATGATGAGGACATAGTCTCAGCATATCCTTATATCGCTCCCAGGCCTCGAAGAGTGATTCGTTATCTTTTTGGGTAAATCCGTTGATTTGACCTCTTAGCATAGCAGTTTTGCTAGGCGGGAAATATCTCACTAAGAAAACTCTCTTTAATTCATCCCAGGTCGTTATGGAATTAGAGGGTAGAGATTGAAGCCACACTCTAGCTCTATCTCTCAAGGAGAATGGAAAAAGACGTAATCGAATAGCTTCGGGACTGATGTTTATAGCTTTGACAGTGTCGGTGTATTGCACGAACACGGATAAATGGAGATTAGGATCGTCTACAGGGCTTCCAGAGAATTGGTTCTGTTGGACAGCTTGCACCAGCGAAGGTTTTAGTTCGAAATTGTTCGCCTCAATCACAGGTGGTGCGATACTTAAGTGCGGTTCAGCTCGTGAAGCAGCGGCATAGTCTCTAAGAGGACGAGCAGCATCCATCTCTAACTTCGGGGTTTGTTGATCAGAAAGGATCAATTCCTGAGAAACTGGAATTGGTTCTACTTCGGGAAGATGATGAATTCGACGTCTTAGGTTAATAAAACGTTCGATTTCGTTAATTCATTGTATTAATTCCCCTCCTTGTAAACGAGTATTTGGCATACAATCGTTCAAAAGAAAAGGAACAGAATTGCCCTAATCTCTACAGTGTAACAGTGAGTTACGATATCGACTTAAATAGTCCCCGGCAACGGCGCCAAAAATTTGATTGTGACTTTACGTGTCTATTGATCTAATGACTGCAAGTGTACAGTTGTGTCGTGTAGTTTTTAAAAGATATCGGATCCACAGGGACTATGAATCGACCTACCATTATCTAAGGTTACTATGTAAAGCTAAGGTTCTTATTTAATTAAAAATCTCTATTAACTATGTTGTTTAAAAGTCCTCCTCTCAAACTCTCACTCTGTTGATTTAGACTACTATCCTAACTCATAATGTACGCTCTCGCCATCCCATTAGTTTTAGAAAAGCTTTTTGAAAACATCACAATTGATAAAATGCTCATTTAACGAAGAAGTTATCTACTTAAATCTCCTAGTCTCAAACTCTCGCTCTGTCGACTCGGATCATGCTAGTATTCCCTAACGCACGCTCTCGCTGTCCCGCGTCGGGTTTAAAAACACTTTTTGAAAATAAATAAATTCTAATCAATTTTAATACGCTTTCGCCATTGTCATACCCCAAAATTTTCCATCTCATTTTTAAAGATAAAAATCTTCAAGTGCGAAAATAATTGAAGAGGACATCCTAAGCTTCCCGACAAATTCAGAATTATTCCCAAATAATGAAAATTGAGAAAATTATGGCTGGTGAAAGTTGGGAAATTTTGAGTCGATGCATAAAGTCTAAATTGAGCAAATTCATTATTGGGCCATAGTTTTAATCCAATCATCCCTTAAATTGTTTTATTTTAGTTGTTTTGATTTATTCATTTAAATAATTCAAAATAAAGAAAATAAAATAAATTAAGCTCTTGGTGAGGTCCAAGCCCATTTTCCTTTTAACCTAATGTTTTCTTAAAAATAACTAACAACCCTTATTTTTAACCATTCACCAACCATTCACCTCTACCAAATTCTCTGTTCCCCTACACTAACAATCAACAACTCTAATAATTTTACACCCATCCACAAAAAAACCTTTATCGTTGTTTCTGACCGTTACGAATAATCTTCTGTCACTCTAATTTCGCTTGCAGCAAAGTGATAAATTTTCCAGCCTATCAACCGTATTCTGAAACTACTGTTTCGATTTGCTCCGAATTTTTTCCAGAAGTTTAGAATAAAATCGAGGAACAATACTAAAGGATTTCGACGCTCAAAATCGCAATTCCTCGTTTTTCTATTTTATTTGATTTAATTTCTATTTTCATATTTTCAAAAAAAATCTCAAAAAATTTGTAGCTTCGTTATCTTATTTTATTTGATTTATAATCTGGTTTTCTATGGATTGACGAACTGAAAGCAGCTTTATCCCTTGACCTCAAGGAGTATCCAAGTGTTTTTTTGGCCAAAAACCTTTTTGGCTTTTGGCCAAATCAAGGTTATTCGTATTTGACCAAAAACCTTTTGGTTTTTGGCAAATCAAGGTTATTTGTATTTGGTCAAAAACCTTTTGGTTTTTGGCCAAATCAAGGTACTTCGTTTGGCCATTAACCCTGTTCTGGCCAAACACTTTGTTGGCCACTTTACCATAATGCACCCTCAAGGATTGCCACATCAAATCTCAGCCTCTTCCTTTTGGTTCTATTTTCTTCCTTTTTTTCTTTTCCTTTAATTAACCCTCTTTTATTATTAATATTTAATTACAAACCAAAACCTTAAATTTTCTCCCTTAGGTAGATGTTGTCCATTTTCATGAATTAGGGTTAGGAGATTATCACATTCTTTATTTTTAGGCTAGTAATTATTTTTAGGTTAATAATTATTTTTAGGCTAATTAATTTATTTTTAGGCTAATAATTATTTTTAGGCTAATTAATTTATTTTTAGGCTAATTAATTTAATTTTAGGCTAATAATTACTTTAAGCTAATTAATTTATTTTTAGGCTAATAATTATTTTAGTCTAATTAATTTAAATTTAGATTAAACAATTTAGATTAATTAGGTTCATTTAATCAATTGACTTTCCCTTGCCATGTTACTTTAGTGCAGTTAGGCTTAATAATTACTGGTAGGTGTTGCCCATTAGCCATAGATTTAGGTTTTTCCCCATAATTCTTTTAAAACACTAATTTTCTTTATTTTTCCCTCTTATTTTACTTTATTATTTATTGTTTGGTCTTTATTTGTTTACTTTAGTATTGTTTACTTTACTATTATTACTGTAGTGTCTTGCAGGGTTATCATCTACTTAAATATTTCTTGTGGTTTTCCCGCAAGTTTTTGCCATATTATGTAACTGCTCACAGGATGTAATAGTTTAATTAGGGTTTTTATTCCTGCCTTTATTTTTTTTGCCCTACAGGTGTTTATTGTAATAGCGTAGGAACTTCTTATTCTGGCTTTATTTTTCTGTTGTGGTTAGTAATCCTAGGGAGTGCAAGCCTTGCTAAAATTAACCTAGTATCACTCTAATTACAAGATAAAATATCTGAATATTGATCACCTGATTGTGCCACACACACACCTTTAGGGTAACCTCTTTTGTTGCTTGTTGCCTTTGAATTTTAAAATAGTCAAGTCCCTCAAATACGGGGATACCTAAAGCAAATGTCGCTCTCAGTTCATAAATCATCATAAGATCATAGTCCCTTCGAAGTTGCCTAACAGAAAAATGATCTTGTCCCTCGATGTTGCCTCGGTAAATGATGATTGTCCCAATTGCTAAGGTATCCTCGCCGGTTGCCTAAGAATGACTATTCTATCCTTTCCTAAAGACTACCTACCATCTACATGGTAGGGACAATTTCATGGCAAACGATATTTCCTCGATGACCCTTTACATCCAATGAAAGGACTCCCTACCCTCATATGGTATGGATAGCCCTTTCAAACTGAAAAGCTGAAAGAACAATTTTTCTAACTTAGGGTAGGTGCTCCTGATTGCTTACTCTTTTCAAATTCAAAACTCTTTTTTCCCACTCATTTTCTAATATTTTCAAAAACGAGGCTACGCTTATTTACAAGCTAAAGTCCTTAACAAAGTTTTTACTATTCACACACTACGCTTCAAACATTTTGAAAACAAAGTGAGCTAAGCAATTAAGAGCCCATGGATAACCATGGATACAAAGGGTGCTTACACCTTCCCTTTGTATAACCTACCCCCCGAACTCAGAATCTGTTTAAAAGGTCTTTTCCTGTTCTTTTAGCCTTTCCAAATTGGATAAAATAAAAGTTTGTGGCGACTCTTGCTATCCGCAACATTTCTTTAAAGTCAGTTCTCCCACCATATTACAGAACTGCCGACTCTGCTGGGGATTATACTTTAAAAAGAGGGATTACCTTACAGTTTAGGATTCACTTTAAATGTTTTCAATTGTTTGTATTGTTTGCTTTATATTTGTGGGCCTGTTTGGATTTACTTGTGTGAAAGATCCTAACCCGGATCTGAGTACCTTAGGTAAATGGCATGAGATCAAGGAGACTGCACGGCGTATACTGCTGCAGTTGATATGGTGGCCATCGTTAGTGTGCACATTGGTTTGTCCTGGTGTTCCTTGGGATCCAACTTGAGGAAACACTTGGCTGCTGCGTGGTGTCATTAAGCACTAATTTGCCCTTAGATCCCTAGTTGAACTTGACTTTGGCCTATTAGAAAGTAGTGAGATGGTTGGCTTTGGTTCCGACCAAAGTTGGTTGATACTCGAAGCTACACTCATATGGACTGGACTTTCAGGACATTTTCGGTCGGTGATTCGATTACTGAACTTAAATAGTGCCTTCGAGAAAGGTCAATGATATGAGCTCCCTAGAACCCGATCTTTATATAGGACAGGTTGAACCAACTAAACTTCAATGGGGAGGGTACTTACCTACGGACTTCATGCAAGCTTCTAAACCTAAGGACACTTGTGTGACTTGCTTGTGTGTGTTACTAACCCCTGATTTCCATGCAGGTTTTGTCGTGGGACTCGCTTGCCGTTACTTTCCTTATGCTTTGCCTAATGTATTGCATTCACATAACATCATGACATCATGACATCATAACATTGCATGTTAACTAACCCTTTCAAGGATCTTAGGAATTTAGGGCGCACAATTTCAGGTGCACTCATCAAGGACTAAATTCTTAATCAAGGGGCAAGAGGATTTATTTTCCTCTGGCCATCCGTCTTCCAAATCAGAGACAATGTACCTATCAAGGGGCAAGAGGACTTATGTCGTGTACCTTCAAATTCAGAGGTATCCTGAATCAGAGGCGATGACCCACTAGATATGGTGAGCTTGATTCCCAAAGAAGGACATCCCAAGATGAAAGTCAGAGTTCTTCAGACAAAGCTGTGACCGATAAATTTCTAAATGTCGCGAACTAAATTTCCTAAAGATTCTTGAAAATGTTGCATTCGCATTCATAACATCGCATAACAGGTTGCTTACAACAGGTCTCTCATCCTCCTCGCTATTTATTTCAACATCAGGAATCTCGAGCGATCCGTCATAAATCTTCAGGCTCAGAACAACCAGTTCCAAGAGATGATCCTTAACTTGTCCAAGGGGCAAGAAGAATCGAAGGCACTTCTGATCAAGAAGAAGGAGGATCAGCATATGCAACAAGGTAATTAGAAATCCAAACCTAAGCGCTCATCTGCTCTATTGCACATGTCGTTATCTCAAGTTCTGCAACAACTGCTCAATCAAAACTTGATAACATTATTGCCTCCGTATTCAGTTCTTGCCAATCATGCTCATGAGCACAAGTCTAATGCAAGATGTGCTTATCACTCGGACAGTCATGGTCATGATACCGAAGATTGTGGACCATTGAAGCATAGGATTCAAGACTTAATTGACGACAAAATCATTGACTTCAACTCACCTGAGAAGCCTCATATGGCTGATGCTATGTACAACCAGAAAGGTCGTAATGAGCGCAACCTACCTGATGGGACAGTTCCACAACAACGAAGCAAGTCAGGTGCACCTAGGCGTCAGTTCACACAGATTAATATGTCGCTGGCTCAAGCATTGCAACATCTATTGAAGGCAGGAATGATTAATGTGAGGGATCCTCCTTAACACATCAACACTTCCTCTGCTAAATACAATACAAACGTGCGATGTGCCTACCATTCCAATAGTCCCGGGCACGATACAAATAACTGTTGGGCATTAAAGATCAAAATCCAAGACATGATCGATGCTGGTGAAATTGAGTTCAATCCTTCCAAGACTCCTGTGGCGATCACCGCTCCCATGCCTATCCATGACAAGACTGATTAATGCCTAGAAGGATGAACTCTTGGATCATTAGACTTACTTTCAGGCACAATTTCTATCTTGTTTGTTTAAACATTCGACTTATGATAGACATTATCTGTTTTAATAATCATCATCAGTACATTGCATATGTTTGTCTTGAATAAATTATTTCGCTATCACTCTTTTAAATTTGTGTCTTTATTATACTTATGTTTTGTGATATTCAACTCCTACTAAGCTGTAAGCCTTTTGAGGGAGGATGGCGAAAACGATACCGTAATCTCATACAGTATGCTTTTGAACAGACTATGCTGACGATGTACATGCATTGTTTCAATTCCTAAACAGTGGAGATATAAGGACGTTAATCCCTCGTCAACCCCCTTTGAGCCTAAGAAGTAGAAGTTTTCTTTCTCATACAGATTAAAACCCTTAATCGTAATCTGGGACAGGGTAGTTACTCGGTTAACTCAATTATACTAGCCGTTGTTTACACAAATAATGATGGATTCCCGCAACCATTAAGTCAGCCAGTCAATATCCATCAAAAAGAAAAAAGTTGTTAAGTAAAAACCTATGAAGGAGACTTATCAAAAAGTGAATCATCCCGTTAAATGTAATCTCGAAATAAACAGTTCAGGCAAAAGTTAGGTGTCATACCCCAAAATTTGCCCACACTTTTCAAAAATTCGAAGCTATTTCAAAAATTGGATTTTATAAAAATCTCGGGTTCATTTACATTGACATCCTGAATTTTATAAATATTCGATTTAAAGTCTATGTTAAAATATAATAGTTTACTCATAAATTATTTATATTTTAAATAGAAAAATGTTGGCCGATGCTTCATACACTGTCAATTGGCTTTTTATTTCGAACAAATAATATAGCACAATTGGTAAAAAAAAGGTAAGGTTTACAAGTACAAGGTCTCGGGTTCGAATCTTACTCTTAACATTTTCCCTTCTATTTGTTACTAACTTTATTTCTATTTTTAAATTATTTTCAAAATCACAAAAAAATTGTTTTTTTTATTATTCTTCATTCAAATAAAAAATAATAAAAATAATTGGCCAAAAGTGGGCGTTTTTTTTTAAGGCTTCTAGAAGCCAAATCAACTTCTTTCAAAGCTTTAATTACCATAAAAAACATGTTTTTATAAACTTGGAATTTTTTCAAAATTTAAAGGAAAGAATCATCAATTTTGATGGTGATCAAAAACATGTTTTCTTGCCATGAATGTTCACCCATCCATCTTAACTCTCTGATTCACGTACAAATTCGGGGACTAACAATTTTAAACGGAGGCTGGCCTCAAAACAGTCTCCAGGAACTCTCCAAGTTTTCACAAAATTCAAAGAATTAGGGCAAGAAGGATTTTCGCTACAGCCACTATCAACCAGTTCCAAGCATCGAATCATCTCTTTGGAGCATACAGGAGTCCATCCCAATCATTTGTGAAGCTCAGAACGTGCCAAATTCTCCTCACCAAGGTTGCACCGGTGTGCATGCTTTCTCAAACTTAAACTTGTAGTTCTTGCATTGTTGTTTGATATGACATATATAATCTCGTTCATGATGATGTTTGGGATGATTTAGACTCATCGTTTGCAAGCTTTAGCGCAGGAACAAGGATCTGCCATGGCTAGGGCATCAAGGTCATGAAGCTCTAGAACCGTAGCTATAGGCCGTTTTCAGAAAAACTAATGAGTCCATTGAGTTTGCAGCATGTTTCTTGATATATCTGGGCTGTTTTCGCATAGTTTTTCGTTTGATTTCACAGGTTTCGAAAAGTCTTCTCGTCGGAGAAGATGAAGTCTCGCCGGATTCTGCATTTCAGGGTTTAGGAATGTTATATTACCACCGGAGCGCGTTCAAATATCACGAAATGCAATCGGCCCAGTTGGTGAAGGCGTGCGTTTTTGCAATGAGTCCAGAGGGGTGGGTTCGAGCCCCCTCCACGACACTCCTTATTTTATCACTTGATTGTTTTGTTTGTATACAGATCCAGCGCTTCAGATCAGTGCACGTCCATGATAGACTCTCACATCATCAGCCATACGATCTCCACCTGATACAAATCTAAGAACTCAGCATTGTAGTCCCCATGGTGCACTCTCCAGGAGGCGCCGCACCAGATCCCATGATATTTATCTCTTTATTTTTTTTACTTTTTTTTGTTCTTTCTTTCCCTATTTCAATTTCTTTTTTATTAACCACTTTTTAATTAATCAAATAACCAAATAAAAATCCAAAAAAATAAAATCAATTTGAATTAGGATTAGGTTTTTAATTATTTAGCTTTTTTCATCTTAAATAATTAGAATAATTAGCTCTTAGGATTTAAATTAATTAGACTTTAGGTTTAATTCTAACATAATTTTTTTTATTAATTAGGTGATTAGGTTTTAGATAATTAATTTAATCAACCTACAAATAAATTAATTAGAATTAATAAATTTAGTTAATTAGGTTTGATTTAGTTAGGCCAATTAGATTAACTTTTAATTATTAACCTAAGTTTTTTTGTACTAAACCCTAATCTATCTCGATTTCTCTTCTCACCTCAAACTCAATGATTGTCGCGTGCTTGTTTTTTTTTTATTACTTAAATTATTTAATTATTCATTTAAATTTTAGAAATCGATGTATAGGTTGCAAGGACATTTTTGTAATAACGTGGGTTTATGTTTCCACATTTACTTTCCGCATATTATAACTGCTACTATTATCTGTTTAGATGTATGGTTTAGGATTGTATGACAAGATAAAATCAATCGCTAGCTAAACTTAATTCAAGATAATATCTCTGAACATAACACACTTTACTGCTCACACACTCACCTTTAGGGTTTCCCCTCTCAGTTGCCTTTCGGAAAATAATAGTCAAGTCCCTCAAAACGTAGGGATACCTTAGCACATGCTGCCTACGATTCAAAATCATCATTGTCCCTTCGGAATAAAGATCATAGTCCCTTCGAGTTGCCTACGATGAAATGATCTTGTCCCTCGAGTTGCCTTCGATTAAATGATGATAGTCCCTTCGATTGCTAAGGTATCTCTACTGGTTGCCTTTATGACTATTCACATCTCATAGGACTTCCTACCCTCTTTATGGTATGGATAGCCCCTATGACGATTCGATGACCCTTCGATGACCCGCACATCCAATGTATAGGACTACCTACTCTCATATGGTATGGATAGTACTATCGCTCAAGGAAAGTCTTAAATATGGGAAAGACCTTACGAACTTATGGTAGGAACTCTTAAGTGCTTGCTCACAATCAATTCAAATAAATCAAATGCTTTTCACACCACGTTTTCTAACGTTGTCTTTTTAGACATTTTCAAAACAAAACTGTTTTTTCTAAACACACACCACTCTTTCAAACAAAGCAAACATTTCAAACAAAAGTGAGCTAAGCAACTAAGAGCCCGTAGATAACTACGGATGAAAAGGGTGCTTACACCTTCCCTTTTCATAACCTACCCCCCGAACTCAATCTCTTTTCAAAGAAGGTCTTTCCTGTTCTTTTATACCTTTCCTAATTGGATAAAATAAAAGTCGGTGGCGACTCTTGTTCACCGCAACATTGTTGCATATTAAAAATAAAAGTCAGTTCACCGAGTTACAGAACTGGCGACTCTGCTGGGGACGCTTTCGAATAAAAGTGGGGTTACCTTAGAGCTAGAATCACTTTAAATTTGTTTGACTTGTTTGCTTTATCTTTAAAGGTTGTTTTGGGCATTCTACTGTGTGAAAGATCCTACACCCGGATCTAGTGTACCTTAGGTATGTGGCATGAGACCAGGGAGGCTGTACGACATGTATCGTTATGGTTGAACTGGTGGCCACCGTTAGTGCGACGCTTTGGTTTGTCCTGATGGCCCTTGAATATGATCGAGGAGACATTTGGCTACCGCGTGGTGTCATAAGCACTGATTCGCCCTTAGAACCCTAGTTGAACTTGACTTTGGCCTATAGGAAGTAGCGAGATAGCTGGCTTTGGATTCCTGACTGAAGCCGGTTGATACTCGATGCTACACTCATTGAGATTGGACTCTAGGGATGCTTTTGGCTGGCCGATCGAGTGCCATGTTGAGACAATGCCCGCGAGAAAGATCAGGGATATGAGCACCATAGAACCCGGTTACTATTCTAGGACAGGTTGAGCCAACTTAACTTCAGTGGGGAGGGTACTTACCTACGAACTTCACGCAAGCCTTTAAACCTAAGGACACTTGCGTGACTTGTCTGTGCTTTCCACTAACCCTTTGGTTTTCATGTAGGTTTTTCTTGTGGGACTCACTCGTCTTTACCATCTCACGCTTTGCCTGATGCATTGCATAACATCATGACATCATGACATCATAAGCATAACATGATTTAACTAACCCTTTCAAGGATCTTAGGGATTTAGGGCGCACAATTTTAGGTACTCTTATCAAGGACCGAATTCCTAATCAAGGGGCAAGAGGATTTATTTTCCTCTGGCCACATACTTTCCGATTCAGAGACTCAGTACCTATCAAGGGGCAAGAGGATTTATTTTCCTCTAGCCATGCACCTTTAAAATCAGAGGCTCCCGAATCAGAGGCGATGACCCACTCGATATGGTGAGCTTGATTCCCAAAGAAGAACATCCAAAAATCAGAGTTCTTCAAACGAAGAAGCGACCAAATCATTTTTGACGTTGCTAACTAAATTTCTAGAGATCCTTGAAAATATTGCATCTGCATTCATAACATTGCATCACAGGTTTCCACCACAGGTTTCTCACCTCCTCGCTGTTTATTTCAGCATCATGAATCTCGAGCCATCAGTCAAAGACCTTCAAGCTCAGAACGCCCAATTTCAAGATCTGATCCTGAACTTGTCCAAGGGGCAAGATGAACTGAAAGCACTCCTTACTAAGAATAAGAAAAAGAAAGGCAAGAAGACTCTGGGGAAAAGGCTTAGACCGATCTTGCAACTCAGGAATGCCGAAGCCTTTAAAGACAGTGACGAGGATGAGCAAGATGATGCAAAAAGTAACCATGATTCCGCCAAACCCTCTGAAGAAGAAGAGGACTATCACCATGAGGATGAACATCCTGATGACAAATACAAGTTGCTGGAGGAGCGTATGAAATCCATGGAAATTCAGAAGGTACCTGGACTGGATTCTGAAGATCTAGGACTCATCTCTGGAGTTGTTATACCTCCGAAATTCAAAACTCCAATTTTTGCAAAATACGATGGAGTCTCTTGTCCTAAGTTGCACTTGAAATCATGTGTGAGGAAGATTCAACCTCATACTGCTGATAAGAAGCTATGGATCCACTTTTTCCAAGAGAGTTTGTCTGGAACTCAACTCGAATGGTACTATCAACTAGAAAGTACCAACATTCGTACCTGGGAAGATTTGGTTGTTGCTTTCTACCAGCAATACCAATACAATGCTGACCTCGCACCAACTCGCATGCAACTACAAAGCATGTCTATGGGACCCGAGGAAAGCTTCAAGGAGTATGCTCAAAAATGGAGAGATCTAGCTGGAAGAGTGAAACCCTCCTTGACTGACAGAGAATTGGTCGATATGTTCATGAATACACTGACTGGTCCTTTCTACAACCATTTACTTGGAAGCTCCTCGTCTGGTTTCACCGACCTCATACTGACTGGAGAACGTGTTGAAAGTGGTATCCGAAGCGGAAAAATTCAGGTGGCTACTTCTTCTGGTACTATTAAAAAGCCATACAATGGGAGGAAGGAATCTAACACTGTTGGGGCAGTCCTGGTCTCTAGTCAGGCACCAACACAACAACCACCAAAAGATCAGCGTAAGCAACAAGGTGGCCAACGTACTTGGAAATCCAAACCCAAGAGGTCATTCACTCCACTGCATATGCCATTGTCTCAAGCTTTGCAACATCTTCTCAATCAGAGCCTGATAATTTTGCTGCCTCCATACTCAGCTCCAGCAAATCCTGCTCCTGGGTACAAGCACAATGCAAGATGTGCTTATCATTCAAACAGTCCTGGTCATGATACAGAAGATTGTGGGCCGTTGAAGCATAAAATTCAAGACTTGATTGATGAAGGAGTTATTGAATTCGGCCAGCCAGAAGAGCCTCATAAATTCTAATGCATTGATATCTAAATAGATGGCTTTTTTTTATCATTAGTTTATTTGTATTCGCAATTTCTTTCCCGTTTGTTTAAACATTCGTCTTATGTCAGGCTCTATTTATTTTATAATAATCATTAATGCATTGCATATGTTTGTCTTGACTTATTTCGTACCGTTATTTCAAAATTTGTTTTACTGGATTTTCTTTATGATATTCAACTCTCGCTAAAGCTGTGAACCTTTTGAGGGAGGATGACGAAAACGATACCGCAACCTCACACAGTATGATTTTGAGCGGACTATGCTGATGATGTACAGGCATTGTTTCAATTCCCAAATAGTGGAGATATAAGGATGTTAATCCCTAGTCAACCCCTTTGAGCCTAAGGCGTAGGAGTTTTCTTTCTTGTACAAATTAAGACCCTTAATAATAACCTGGGGCAGGGTAGTTACTCAGTTAACTCAATTATGCTGGTAGTTCTTTTACAAGATCGGTGGTGAGTTCTTATAATCACTAAAAACTAGGCAGTCAATATCCATCAAAAGAAAGATGATTAAGTCAAAACCTAAGAAGTTGACTTAGTGAAAAGAGAAACATCCCGCTGACTGTAACTCCAAAAAACAGTCAGGCAAAAATTAGGGATAACCAAAGTCAAAAAGAGGTCACTACAAATCCTCGACAAGAATATTACAAGAAAAAGGAGATAGATGACTGCCTTTTAAATAAACTTCAGGTTTTTGAATCTTCACCGATGTCAATGTTACAATTCCAAAGTCTTTTGGAGCACGAGCACACAATTAGCTGAGCATAGGACTGAAGAACATCACGAAGATTGGGATGGGTACAAATATACTTCGAGCCATTATCCTTTCTTTCTTAAAACCGTGAACCAAGCCACGTTACAACCTTTGAAAGTCCTAACTGAAGCATGGTTAGTTCGAAAGCGTACTATTACCAAAGGTATCCTGACTCCTTGAGGTCTACTATAAATCCTGAGTTGGTATCATGTTTTTACAAATATCACTTTCTTACATCTTTTGTTTCACTGAAAATGTTTTTAAAACTCCGAGACAGACATATGCATTGCATTTTTATGAGTGCCATTATAAAATAATTTTGTCTACCTAATTTCAAATGTCTGGGCATCAGGAAGAATCTGCATGGGGCATGACTAATGACTAAAAGTCCTCCCGACAGATAAAGTTGCAGAGACGTCTAATACGGCTGACTCAGTTAGTCAAAGGCTTGTATATACAAGGGACATGACACATTATTATCCCATCTACTAGGGGCAATCGAGTCACGATCCATAGAATCTCTCAAAGGCGCTGAATAACTAGGGGCATGTTGCATCAGTCACAAATCTCAGCAAAAGCTATTTAGCTACAAATATCAGTTGGTATTAGTATCTGCCTCCCTTTCGAAGTTCTAATTCCAATAAACTCAAGCATCAAGCGTACCAGGTTACTAAATCCAGGGGCAGGTAGACTCCCACAAGCAAAGGACCACATATGGTCAAGAAAATGTTTTCCAACAAAGTACCCAAAAGACATGGGGCAATGAAAAATTGAAATCTCTGGGAATCTTCCCCACAGAGCAGTATTCATAGCAATCCTCAAGAAGTTATCTTCAAATAATCTCTTCCCAACAAAGACGTGGTTCCCCAACGGAGTTTACATCTCCGGCATTGCCGGTTCTCCGACACAATCTTTTTCTTCGACATGGTTTATCCGAACTCACTATTTCCATGAAAGTTGACACTCACAGTTGAGCTCGATCAAATAATACGTCAGAAGGTTATTCTTCTCTCTTGTCCCGAAGATACATCAGGATCAGATCACTCAAGTCACTCTCATCCCCAAGCGAAAATCAAAAATCCCCAGCTGGATATCATCGAACGAAAGACAGGAATTCTCTTGTCATTATCTCCAATGGCATACATGTATTCATTTCTTCAATCAACAGCTGCTATACAAGAGTTATCAATATGCTTCGACTATATAGTCCACCCCTGCATCATTCATAAATACATGCATAACATACAGTACTCTCGTTTATTTCGAGAATCTCAACACATGCATCATGACATTACATAAAACTAATTTTGCCTTTTCAAGTCAATTCACAATCAAAAGAACTCTATCATTCAAATACGGTACAAAGACGATCGTGTCAACGATTCAATCCTAACACTCATTCAAGATAAATACATTTCTAATGCTTCATTCCAGGTCTTTTCCCCAAAGATAATTCAGAAACAATTAAATAACTTCTCATCCTCTATAGGAACCTTTCTAGGTAGTCTTTTCTAAGACGTTTATCAACCTTTCTAGGTAGTCTTTTCTAAGACGTTTATCAACCTTTCTAGGTAGTCTTTTCTAAGACGTTTATCAACCTCTCTAGGTAGTCTTTTCTAAGACATTTATCAACCTCTCTAGGTAGTCTTTTCTAAGACATTTATCAGCCTTTCTAGGTAGTCTTTTCTAAGACATTTATCAACCTTTCTAGGTAGTCTTTTCTAAGACGTTTATCAACCTTTCTAGGTAGTCTTTTCTAAGACGTTTATCAACCTTTCTAGGTAGTCTTTTCTAAGACATTTATCAACCTCTCTAGGTAGTCTTTTCTAAGACATTTATCAGCCTTTCTAGGTAGTCTTTTCTAAGACGTTTATCAACCTTTCTAGGTAGTCTTTTCTAAGACGTTTATCAACCTTTCTAGGTAGTCTTTTCTAAGACGTTTATCAGCCTTTCTAGGTAATCTTTTCTAAGATGATTCATATCCTTTCTAAGAACCTTTCTAGGTAATATTTTCTAAGATGATTCATATCCTTTCTAGGAGCCTTTCTAGGTAGTCTTGTTTAAGACATATCATGCCTTTTCTAGGAGCTTTTCTGGGTTATTCTTATTTAAGACGTATCTCAACTTTTTAGGTAATTCCCCTTAACACATTTATCCAATCTTTTCTAAGACGTTTCTTATCCTTTCTAGGAACCTTTCTAGGTAGTCTTCTTTAAGACGTTTCATATCCTTTCTAGGAGCCTTTCTAAGTCTTCTCTAAGACATATCCCAACCTCTTTAGGAAATCTTCTTTAAAATATTATCCAGTCTTTTCTAAGACATCCCTTGTCCTTTCAAGGAGCTTCTCAGTTAATCTTGTACAAGACGCTTCTTCCTGGGCTTTGTTTAAAGCATAAACCTCCTTTAAACCGGTCAGCGATCTACCCCATTCAGGTTCCTCTTCAGGTAGTCTTCTATAAGACATTACTTCATCTCCCATTAAGACACAATCAATGTATATGACTCAGTCTGAAAAGCGTCTGCTTTAGACAAAACTTTGTTAACACCTAGATGGCATCTTTGAGCCCATCTCAGACAGCATCATGTCAATCCATCCAGTGGCATCTTTAAGCCCATTCAAACCATCTCCGGCATAGGTCCCTGCATCAGCAAGGCAAATTTCTGGGTATTCTAGTGTTCAATCCTCTTCCACCTTCAGATCCCGAGTGGCGAACACGCCAATCTACATCTTCAGGTTTAAGAAGATTGAACAGGGGCAGCTGTCATACCCCAAAATTTGCCCACACTTTTCAAAAATTCGAAGCTATTTCAAAAATTGGATTTTATAAAAATCTCGGGTTCATTTACATTGACATCCTGAATTTTATAAATATTCGATTTAAAGTCTATGTTAAAATATAATAGTTTACTCATAAATTATTTATATTTTAAATAGAAAAATGTTGGCCGATGCTTCATACACTGTCAATTGGCTTTTTATTTCGAACAAATAATATAGCACAATTGGTAAAAAAAGGTAAGGTTTACAAGTACAAGGTCTCGGGTTCGAATCTTACTCTTAACATTTTCCCTTCTATTTGTTACTAACTTTATTTCTATTTTTAAATTATTTTCAAAATCACAAAAAAATTGTTTTTTTTATTATTCTTCATTCAAATAAAAAATAATAAAAATAATTGGCCAAAAGTGGGCGTTTTTTTTTAAGGCTTCTAGAAGCCAAATCAATTTCTTTCAAAGCTTTAATTACCATAAAAAACATGTTTTTATAAACTTGGAATTTTTTCAAAATTTAAAGGAAAGAATCATCAATTTTGATGGTGATCAAAAACATGTTTTCTTGCCATGAATGTTCACCCATCCATCTTAACTCTCTGATTCACGTACAAATTCGGGGACTAACAATTTTAAACGGATGCTGGCCTCAAAACAGTCTCCAGGAACTCTCCAAGTTTTCACAAAATTCAAAGAATTAGGGCAAGAAGGATTTTCGCTACAGCCACTATCAACCAGTTCCAAGCATCGAATCATCTCTTTGGAGCATACAGAAGTCCATCCCAATCATTTGTGAAGCTCAGAACGTGCCAAATTCTCCTCACCAAGGTTGCACCGGTTTGCATGCTTTCTCAAACTTAAACTTGTAGTTCTTGCATTGTTGTTTGATATGACATATATAATCTCGTTCATGATGATGTTTGGGATGATTTAGACTCATCGTTTGCAAGCTTTAGCGCAGGAACAAGGATCTGCCATGGCTAGGGCATCAAGGTCATGAAGCTCTAGAACCGTAGCTATAGGCCGTTTTCAGAAAAACTAATGAGTCCATTGAGTTTGCAGCATGTTTCTTGATATATCTGGGCTGTTTTCGCATAGTTTTTCGTTTGATTTCACAGGTTTCGAAAAGTCTTCTCGTCGGAGAAGATGAAGTCTCGCCGGATTCTGCATTTCAGGGTTTAGGAATGTTATATTACCACCGGAGCGCGTTCAAATATCACGAAATGCAATCGGCCCAGTTGGTGAAGGCGTGCGTTTTTGCAATGAGTCCAGAGGGGTGGGTTCGAGCCCCCTCCACGACACTCCTTATTTTATCACTTGATTGTTTTGTTTGTATACAGATCCAGCGCTTCAGATCAGTGCACGTCCATGATAGACTCTCACATCATCAGCCATACGATCTCCACCTGATACAAATCTAAGAACTCAGCATTGTAGTCCCCATGGTGCACTCTCCAGGAGGCGCCGCACCAGATCCCATGATATTTATCTCTTTATTTTTTTTACTTTCTTTTGTTCTTTCTTTCCCTATTTCAATTTCTTTTTTATTAACCACTTTTTAATTAATCAAATAACCAAATAAAAATCCAAAAAAATAAAATCAATTTGAATTAGGATTAGGTTTTTAATTATTTAGCTTTTTTCATCTTAAATAATTAGAATAATTAGCTCTTAGGATTTAAATTAATTAGACTTTAGGTTTAATTCTAACATAATTTTTTTTATTAATTAGGTGATTAGGTTTTAGATAATTAATTTAATCAACCTACAAATAAATTAATTAGAATTAATAAATTTAGTTAATTAGGTTTGATTTAGTTAGGCCAATTAGATTAACTTTTAATTATTAACCTAAGTTTTTTTTTACTAAACCCTAATCTATCTCGATTTCTCTTCTCACCTCAAACTCAATGATTGTCGCGTGCTTGTTTTTTTTTATTACTTAAATTATTTAATTATTCATTTAAATTTTAGAAATCGATGTATAGGTTGCAAGGACATTTTTGTAATAGCGTAGGTTTATGTTTCCACATTTACTTTCCGCATATTATAACTGCTACTATTATCTGTTTAGATGTATGGTTTAGGATTGTATGACAAGATAAAATCAATCGCTAGCTAAACTTAATTCAAGATAATATCTTTGAACATAACACACTTTACTGCTCACACACTCACCTTTAGGGTTTCCCCTCTCAGTTGCCTTTCGGAAAATAATAGTCAAGTCCCTCGAAACGTAGGGATACCTTAGCACATGCTGCCTACGATTCAAAATCATCATTGTCCCTTCGGAATAAAGATCATAGTCCCTTCGAGTTGCCTACGATGAAATGATCTTGTCCCTCGAGTTGCCTTCGATTAAATGATGATAGTCCCTTCGATTGCTAAGGTATCTCTACTGGTTGCCTTTATGACTATTCACATCTCATAGGACTTCCTACCCTCTTTATGGTATGGATAGCCCCTATGACGATTCGATGACCCTTCGATGACCCGCACATCCAATGTATAGGACTACCTACTCTCATATGGTATGGATAGTACTATCGCTCAAGGAAAGTCTTAAATATGGGAAAGACCTTACGAACTTAGGGTAGGAACTCTTAAGTGCTTGCTCACAATCAATTCAAATAAATCAAATGCTTTTCACACCACGTTTTCTAACGTTGTCTTTTTAGACATTTTCAAAACAAAACTATTTTTTCTAAACACACACCACTCTTTCAAACAAAGCAAACATTTCAAACAAAAGTGAGCTAAGCAACTAAGAGCCCGTAGATAACTACGGATGAAAAGGGTGCTTACACCTTCCCTTTTCATAACCTACCCCCCGAACTCAATCTCTTTTCAAAGAAGGTCTTTCCTGTTCTTTTATACCTTTCCTAATTGGATAAAATAAAAGTCGGTGGCGACTCTTGTTCACCGCAACATTGTTGCATATTAAAAATAAAAGTCAGTTCACCGAGTTACATTAGGGATAACAAAGTCAAAAAAGAGGCCACTACGAATCCTCGATAAAAGAGAATATTACAAAAAGGGATGACCGCCTGTCCAAATAAACTTCCAATACTTTAACCATCATCAAATGTCAATGTTACGGCATCAAGACCTGCTAGAACTTAAATGCAAAGTTAACTGAGCATAGGATTGAAGAACATCACGAAGATTGGGATGGGTACAAATAAACTTTAAGCCATTATCCTTTGTTTCTTAAACCGAGAACCAAGCCACGTTACAACCCTTGAAAGTCATAACTGAAGCTTGGTTAGTTCGAAAGCATACTGTTATCTGTAGCAACCTGCCCTAAAAATTAAAGATTAGAGTCGCCACCTATTCTACCAAGGCGAATAGGAAACCTCGCGCAGTTAAGAGATCAGGGTAAGATGCTATATTCAGGTCGAGGGAAGGTGTTAGGCACCCTCAACCCTTTCCTAAGGTTTGCATTACAAGGTCAAGGTTTATGGCAAAAAAATAAAGAAAGGTAACAGACAGTTAATAGGGTTAAAGGCTAATTATTGACATGATTAGAGTTTGGAGGAGGGGGACTCGCCTTGTTGAATATTAAAAGTAATTTAAGAAAACATTTAAATAATAATAATAATAATTAAGATTAATAAGTTATTAGAAGTTTTGATTCAGTGTGGAAATTTTAAAGGCTCATGGTATAAGGAATAAATTTGGGGCGTTTGATTGGAGCTAGTGGTAATCCTAGGGTTCAGATCTGAGGGACTATGACGGTCTATCTAGCTGGCAGCGCATGGGATCCAGGAATCAAACATTTTATTAAAAATAAATTTGGAGGGGAGGCTCGAACCCATGACCTCTCCCTCGCATACGCGCTTCTCTACCACCCCAAGTGAATTGGTTAGTTGTTTAGTACACGATATAGGAGATCTGGAAAAAGCAATGGGAAACGCGCGCGAATTTCAAATAAACAAATAAACGCGCGCGAACCTGAAAACTTTTACAAAATTAGCTACGATTTAGCTATGACTACATGCGTACACATAAATATTTCGCGGCACCCCTATTCCATTCGCCTAACCCAAACGAACTCAACCATGTATTTGATTTGATCTAATTTTCGTCCTAACAAAAAGCCCTAATTGAAAGCTTCGTAGAACCCTAACGGCCAACAATGGTGGTTCGTGTTTAAACCGTACAAACTTCAATGAAACCATCCAGGGACATTCAGAGCACCAACAATAAACAGAATGCACACTTAAATTGCAATAAGAATGTATGATATATCCTAATCGATCCAAGTTTCAGAGCAACGTACCTTGGCCAATTGGAGATTATTCTGGGGTTGTTGATGAAGCGTGATGATCCCAACACCTTCAGAATCCTTCAAGGAACGATTTGCACTCCTTAAATCTCCTTGCTATTGTTTAATTCTCCAAAACTGAATTTGAGTTTCTTGATGAATTTTTGAGTTCTTGCATACACTCCTCTGCCCAGACTTTCGTCCCCTAATCCTATGCCTTGTGTTCAATACTTATAGGGGACCAATTTAGGTTAACAAAATAGACCACAATCCTTTTGAATCCAATCTTGCTACTTTGAGAAATTTTCACTTAAAACTTGAATGGGATCTTTCTATATTTGTCCAATTTTGTATCAATCTTTTTTCAATCAATTGTGCACGAAAATTACATTATATTGTGGTATAAATGCTGATTGAAATTGGTCATTATGTAGCCTTTTACCAAATATTTGATTTTCGTTGATTTACATAATTTTTAATCATTATTTAAATGAAATAAAAATCATATAAAATCAAATAAAAGGCTAAAATTCGTGGCACATGGTTTGGATAGCATACATAACCTGTGGACCAAGATTAAGTCATAAAAAGATAGGCCCACTTGCAAAAAATTCCAATTTGAACTTCTTTTGTTTCACATTTTGCCTCCAAAATTACTCAACTGTAACAAGGCATATCTCTCTCAATTTTTAAGCTATGAATGAGTTCTAGGACTTTTTGGCAACCTCAAGATGTCCTCTATAAGCCATTTTGGAACATATTTTTCATTTGGAGATTTTATGTTGATCATATGCCCTTTGACAAAAAACTGCTTTTGATTGATGTTTGAAAAGGACCTATAATCTTTTGTATCATATCTCCCAAATGAAGAATTTCTGGCCTTGGCATGTGAGAGACAAAGTTGTAGAGAATCCAATTTCCTTCCAAACAGGCTTTGAGTGAGAAATTTCTGATGTTCCATGTGAAAGTTATGGCCAGTCAAAGTTAAGTTGACTTTCTCCTACTGAAACCCTAATTTGAACCTTTTTGCATTTGTTCATTTCTGAGTTTCTATTGATGGATCATGATCAACCTTTGATCAAATGATGGATATATCCTCCCATACTTGATGTTGACCAAAAATCAGAGGTTTTGACTGTGCTTTGACCATGGTTGACTTTTAGGTCAAACCAATTGACTGTGGATCATCTGAGCTGTTGGACAAGTAAACTTTTGGAATTGGGTCTTGACTTTTGACATAGAGGTATCTTGGATCATAATGGGCCATGGAGAACTTCATTAGAGACCTTGTTTTGCTAGTTCCCTCAGGAGAGTACCAAACCCTAGCTTTAGGAGACTCTTGCTCAGGAGAATGACTGATGAAACTCTTGAACTTTGAATCATTGTGAATGGAATATGGAAGGCAAATTTTGGGGTAAGACAGCTGCCCCTGTTCAATCTTCTTAAACCTGAAGAATCAGATAGGCATGTCTGCCTATCGTGATATAAAGGTGGAAGATGATTGAACAATGAAAATGCCCTGAAATTTGCTTGCATTGGGAAAGAGTTCTGTGGGAGATGGGCTTATAAATGCCATCCAAGGTAAATACCCCTCCTCTTTATTTTTATTTTTTTAGGATGTGGAGCAGATGCTTTTGAAAGGGACCACTGTGTTTTGGTTGTAGTACGGTCTGAAAGGGCAACCTGAATTTTACGCCATGTCCTGATACATGCGATGTAGTTAGCTTGTTTGTTATTGACGGGATTTTGAAGGAGATCACTGCCAAGGGACTAACGTGATATTAATCAGCGAGAAGATTTGAAGGAGATCACTGCCAAGGGACTAACGTGATATTACATAACTCATTGCTGCTCGGGGACTAACGTAATAAGTCGTAGTTGTGTATCATTGCCAGGGGACTAACATGATAGAAATAGATCTTGGTTACCTCCAGGGGACTAACGTACCAAAGAGCCGTAGCTTCATATCACCGCCGGGGGACTAACGTGATAAGACGTAACTCATTACTGCTTAGGGACTAACATAATAAGTCGTAGTTGGGAAACAAGTTTGTGGTAGAGACCACTTTCCTTGTCATCAGTTTGGAATAGCAGTTGGGAAACAAGTTTGTGGTAAAGGCCACTTTCCTTGTCATCAGTTTGGAATAGCAGTTGGGAAGCAAGTTATGTCTTAGAAAAGATTGGATAAATATTTTAAGAAGGCTACCTAGAAAGGCATGTTATGTCTTAAACAAGCCTCACTTAGAAAGGCTCCTAAAAAAGATATGAAACGTCTTAAACAAGATTCACCTGGAGAGGATTTTAGAAAGGATATGGAATGTCTTAAAAAAGATTACCTAGAAAGGCCATGATGCACATTAGAGAAAACTATCTATAAAGGCTCCTAAAAAGGGACATGGTATGTCTTAACCCGACTGCCTAGAAAGGTTCCTAGAAAGGACATGTAATGTCTTAAACAAGACTATCTAGAGAGGTTCCTATAAAGGATATGAAACGTCTTAAACAGGACTACCTAGACAGGTTATGACACGTCTTAAACAAGATTGCCTAGAAAGGTTATGATATGTCTTAAACAAGACTTCCTAGAAAGGATATGGTACGTCTTAAACAAGACTATCCTAGGGAGGTTACTGTGAATGATATAATATGCCCTAAACAAGACTATAAGGTTAACTTAGATATGTCTCAAACAAGACTGACCTAGAAAGGCTCCTGGAGAGGATGTGATACGTCTTACACAAGACTCGCCTGGAAATGCTCTTAGACAGGATACGGGATACCTTAAACAAGACTTACCTAGAAAGGCTCCTAGAAAGGACGTGATACGTCTTAATCAAAACTACCTAGAAAGGTTCCTATAAAGGGTATGACGCGTCTTAAACAAAACTACCTAGAAAGGTTCCTATAAAGGATACGATACGTCTTGAACAAGACCACAAGGTTAACCTAGATATGTCTCAAACAAGACTGACCTAGAAAGGATCCTAGAGAGGATAAGGATGGTCTTAGAAAAGACTGCTTGGAAAGGTTGATAATTGTTTTGGACGAGACTACCTGGAAAGGTAAGAAAATTTTTTTTGATTGCTTCTGGATTTCCTTTGAAGAAAGACTTGGAATGAGGTATTAGAATTGTATATGTGCGCGTTAAGATTGAATCGTTGATACGATCGCATTTGTGCTGTAATTGGATGATAACATCCTTTTGATTATGAAGTGACCTGAAAAGGCAGTGTTAGTTTTATGCAATGTCATGATGCATGTGTAATGTAATGAGATTCTCAAAATAAATGAGAATTATGTATGTATGAAGATCCCATATTGTAGGTTGTAAGTAATACAGGCGTAAGAGGGCCAATTACACAACCATGCTCCTTGTATGATACTAGAGCGATTCTCTCCAACATCGGAAGTTTTGAGAGACGTGTCCCTTAACCTGAAGGAAGTATCTTTAGAGAGAACTCGAATTTTACCATGTCATACCACGAACCTGATATGTCCTGCCCCAGTATTTGAATTCTTGAAAGATATGCCCCTAGTCAATAGGATCCTTGATGCAAAGTATTGATTTGAATGTGAAGTAGATGCTTTTTAGAGTGAGTCATGCATTTCGGTCGCACCCGACGGACAGTGATTTACTGAGTACTTAGAATGAGATGATGTTTTCTATAAGATTACCTGAAGAGGTCCTTGGAAATAATGGGAAATTGTCTTAAACAAGATTGTGCTTTAAACAAAGCTCAAAGGGACATGTTTGTGAAGAGGGTCAAAAAGATTCCTATAGAGGATAAAGACTGTTTTAAGGAATGTGGCGTTTTAAACAAAACTTAGGAAAAGACATCTTGAAGAAGATTACCCTAGACAGGATGGTAGACCGTCCTAGAGAAGACTCTGTACTTTTAAACAAAGTTTGACAAGGTTTTTGGAAGCATAAGAGAAGTTTGAATATGTCTTAAAAAAACTAACTGAAAAGATCGATGAGTATCTTAAAGAAGATTACTTAGAAAGGAATATGTCTTAGAGAATACTATCTGAAAAGATTCGAAAATAGAAAGGACGAGAAGATGTGTCTTAGAGAAGACTTTCTGAACACGACTCCTAGAAAGGATAAGAGATTTTTGAACCTGTTTTGAAGAAGACTACCTGAAGAGGTTAAGAGACGTATTTAACGAAAACTACCTATAAAGGCTTCTGGAAAGGGTGTGAGAGTGGCATTGACACCATCTGATACTGAGTGACCTTTGCAACGTGCTCCCGGGTAATGGGCTTGCCCCATGGGCTATTCAACGTATTTGAGAGATTCTATGGATCTTGATTAGATTGCCCCATGTAAATGGTATAATGACGGGTTATGTCCTGTGTACACATTAGTCATCCCAGTCATGCGTAAGAGATGCTTCCTTTTTTGATAAGCTTTTAAAGCTATTTCGCCTGTTGGTAGGATTTATTAGCCATGCCCCATGCAACTTCTCCCTGATGTTTAAACATTTGAATCCACATAGACAAGTGTACTTTATAATGAAATTCATAAGATGCGAATGCACGTGTCTGTCTTGAAAGCTTAAAAACATTTTTTTGAGTAAAACAAAGCTTTTTTGTAAGAAAGTGATATCAACTCAAGAGTTACAGTAGACCTTAAGGAGTCGGGATACCTTTGGTAACAGTATGCTTTCGAACTAACCATGCTTCAGTTAGGGTTTTTAAGGGTTGTAACGTGGCCTGGTTCACGGTTTTAAGAAACAAAGGATAGTGGCTCGAAGTTTATTTGTACCCATCCCCATCTTCGTGATGTTCTCCGGTCCTATGCTCAGTTAACGATGCGTTTAAGCTCCAAAAGACTTTGGGAATACTTATATTTGTGATGGTTTAAAAACCAAAGGTTTATTTTCAAAGGCAGTCACCCTCCTTTTTTTGTCGAGGGTATGTAGTGACCTCTTTTCGACTTTGTTATCCCTAACTTTTGCCTGAGCTGTTCATTTTAAAACTACAGTCAGCGGGATGCCCCAATTTTACCTAAGTCTCCTTAATAGGTTTTGACTTAGAAGGCCCTTGCATTGCTTTCTTTTTCTTTGCGGCTCTTGATTGCCGGACTTAATGATGACGGGGAACCATCGGTGATTATGTTCAAAGGAACAGTTTGGAATAATTAAGTTAACTGAGTAGCTACTCTGCCCCAGGTTATGTATTAAGGGTTTTATCTTATATGAAGGAAAACTCCTAATTCTTTAGGCTCAAAGGGGTTGACGAGGGATTAACATCCTTATATCTCCATTATTTAGGAATTGAAACAATGCCTGTACATCGTCAACACGGTCTGTTCGAAAGCGTAACGTATGAAATCGTGGTATCGTTTTCGTCATTCTCCCTTTAAAGGTGTACGACTTTAACGAGAGTTGAATATCACAAAGAAGAAAACCAAGTAAAAACACAGTTTTAAATATAGTGAGAACACTAGGAATAAATCAAGACAAACGTAAGCAATGCATTAATGATTATTGTAAAGTACATAGCATATGTCGTAAGACTAATGTTTATACAAACTGAAAGAAATTGTGAATGAAAACAAAACTAATGATCTAAGAAATCCTCCTTCTAGCCACCTATGGCATTAGACTTGCGAGGATCTTCAAACTCAACGAGCCCTTCTTCAATCAAATCTTGGATCTTGTGCTTCAACGGCCCACAATCCTCTGTATCATGACCAGGACTATCTGAATGATAAGCGCACCTAGCATGATGCTTGTACCAGGAGCGGGGCTAGCTGGAGCTGGGTATGGAGGTAGCAGAGTTACCAAGTTCTGACTGAGCAGACGTTGAAAGCTTGAGACAGTGGCATGTACAACGGGGTAAATGATCGTTTTGGCTTGGACCTCCAGGGGCGTTGGCCACCCTGTTGCTTTTGCTGATCCTTTCGTTCTAGTACTGGGATCTGATTAACCAGGATTGCCCCAACAGTGTTGGGTTCCTTTTTTCCATCGTATGACTTCTTTGTGTGATAGGAACCTGAGGGTGCCCCTTGTATCTTCCCATTTTTTATCCCATTTTCAATTCTCTCACCAATGACTACCAAGTCCGAGAACCCTGAAGATATGCTTCCGACCATCTTTTCGTAGTATGGTCCTTGCAAAGTGCTCATAAATATGTCCACCAGTTCTTTTTCCATCAAGGGAGGTTGGACTCGAGAAGCCATCTCCCTCCACCTTTGGGCATACTCCTTGAATGATTCATCCTTCTTCTGTGACATATTCTGTAATTGCATCCGGTTAGGTGCCATGTCCAAGTTGTACTTGTATTGCTTCAAGAATGTGTTAGCAAGATCATTCCAACTTCGGATATAGGATTTCTCCAGTTGCATGTACCAGTCAATAGATGCTCCGCTTAAGCTATTTTGGAAGAAGTGTATCATCAGCTTTTGATCGTGAGCATAAGCAGCCATTTTTCGCACATACATGCGCAAGTGATTCCTCAGACATGTGAGTCCTTTGTATTTCTCGAAGTCGGGAATCTTGAATTTGTGTGGGATAGTCTAGTCTGAGACCAAGCTCATTTCGAAGGTATCCACGTCGAAGACATCGTATCCTTCTACCACTTTTAGTCTATCTTCTAGCGCCTTGATTTGTTCATTGTCCTTGGAGTCTTCCCCGTAGTTAGGAATAGACTGTTGTGTCTGAGGTGCTTGGTCTGTGTTGTCCACCTCTTGTACTCCGTATTGTAGATCCAGGTGGTCATCATCCTTAGGGACATTGTTAGCAGGAATGCGAACTGTGCGGGTTGTCCCTTTTGTTCATGGAGTGGGGACAAATCCTTCTTGAGAGGTCTCTCCTTTCTCTTGGAATTAGATAGCTCTCCTAACAGATCGGACCTGAGGTCTGTCCTTAGCAGGGTCAAAGCCTGGAACAAATCCTAGCAGCGGGTTTTCGTCGTTGGGGATCTCATCCTGAACCAGGGTATCCCCAAACTGAACCTCTTTTACCTTTTCTTCTTTATCTAGGAGGGCCTTCATGAATCCTAGCATCTGAGCCATACCTCCTTTAACCTCTTCCATACTAACCTTTAGTTGATGCACTTCCTCACAAAGGGCGGCTTGATTCTGTTCTAGCTGATCCATTGATTTCTTTTGCTGAAATCTGGTTTGATAGGACGGTCGGGATGTTAGGTTATCCTTCCCAATGGTCCCTTGTTCTGGAGATAGAAGAGAAATCTTCTCTTAATGCCATGGAAATGATGTGCATGCCATGAATGACATGCTTTATTCATATTTATGTCTTATCCACGTTTATGGATAAAATATAATAAATCTCTTTTTTTTATCTCTCTTATTTTTTTTGAATAAGACATGATGCAAGAATGCACATGATGCATGATGAATGGAAAAAAAATAAAGAAGTCACAAACAAATAATAAACAACATATATATATATATATATATATATATATATATATATATATATATATATATATATATATAGCACATAATCACATAGGCCCTAGGTTCATAGGTTCGACGTAGCGGCTTTAGGAAGCCTACCCTTTCCATTGGTATGTCCTAGACACGGGTCTCATGGGGTCGTTCGTAGCCTCTGAGACTTTTTGTCTCTTTGGATTTTAGAACAACTCGTTTTAACCAATGAGGTTCGAATTTTTGGGGTAGGTTCTCGGAGAGATCAGCTAAATATCCAGTCCTGCCCTCAACAAAGTCAAGCCTCGTTTTGGACATTTTCCGAATATTCAACCCACTCCGACTGGAGTTATCAATGAGACTCGTAGGCGATTCAAGTCCCCCTTGATCTCAAGGATAACTCCCACACTTAGGTTTTAACAACAATATAATATACCCAACAGTGCATATAATATAACATTTATGCAATTAAATATAAATATATATAAACAGATAGAAAGATTTTGGAAAAAATAAATAAGCAAATTAAAAATGAAAAATAAATAATAATAAAAAAAGAAAACAAAGGCACAAACCCTAAAAATGGCAAAAATTTGCCAAACCCTAAATTTACTGAAACCTAAACCCTACCAAAACCTATAGGAGCATAGTATTCACCATTAAGTGTTTTTCCCAGCAGAGTCGCCAGCTGTAGCAACCTGCCCTAAAAATTAAAGATTAGAGTCGCCACCTATTCTACCAAGGCGAATAGGAAACCTCGCGCAGTTAAGAGATCAGGGTAAGATACTATATTCAGGTCGAGGGAAGGTGTTAGGCACCCTTAACCCTTTCCTAAGGTTTACATTACAAGGTATAGGTTTATGGCAAAAAAATAAAGCTAACAGACAGTTAATAGGGTTAAAGGCTAATTATTGACATGATTAGAGTTTGGAGGAGAGGGACTCGCCTTGTTGCCAAGTGCCTACGTACCTCCTTATGGAGGATCAGAGTCTACGTAGTTCGGGGAAGGGTTGTACGCCCTTAGGGTTGAAATTTAATTTGATATGGTTTTGGAGGCTTTTTGAGTGGCCTATCGTAGTTTTGAATTAGGATGGAAATCCGTAGTTTGATTCGAAGTGTTTTGAATGTTTTTTTTAGATTTGGGAAGTGTTTTAGGATTTGGGCGTACAACCCTGATTTTAGTATGTACTATTAACCGCAATGATCAATAGATTCGATCACCATAGTTAAAAGATTAGTATTTGTATCATTACCAATTTTAATTTATAGGTCCAATTATCACTAATAATGAATAAAAGTATTTTTAGGAGTTTTAGTAATTTAATTTGTATCATTATCCCTCATAATCGATTGATTCGATTAAAAATGATAATGAATTAGAATAAGGGAAATAGACTAATCATCGCAACCAATAAAGATGGTTGAAACCTTTTAGCCAAATAGAACTATTTATCTTAATTATATAAGTATTTTAAAATAAAATCGATTATTGCCCATCGCGATTAATTGATTTAATCGGAACGAACAATAAATTGGAATTCTAATATTTGTAATATATATTAACTTATTTATAAAACAATTTATTATTATTATTATATAAATGAATATTAAAAGTAATTTAAGAAAAAATTTAAATAATAATAATAATTAAGATTAATAAGTTATTAGAAGTTTTGATTCAGTGTGGCAATTTTAAGGGCTCATGGTATAAGGAATAAATCTGGGGCGTTTGATTGGAGCTAGTGGTAATCCTAGGGTTCAGATCTGAGGGACTATGACGGTCTATCTAGCTGGCAGCGCATGGGATCCAGGAATCAAACATTTTATTAAAAATAAATTTGGAGGGGAGGCTCGAACCCATGACCTCTCCCTCGCATACGCGCTTCTCTACCACCCCAACTGAATTGGTTAGTTGTTTAGTACACGCGCGCAATAAATCATATAGGACATCTGGAAAAAGCAATGGGAAACGCGCGCGAATTTCAAATAAACGAATGAGATGAGGACACCTCATCGTCTTCCCCAAACGAACCTGAAAACTTCTACAGAATTAGCTACGATTTAGCTATGACTACATGCGTAGCCTTTTGACTTGGATAATAGCAAATAGCATCTGCATACACATAAATATTTCGCGACACCCCTATTCCATTGATCTAATTTTCGTCCTAACAAAAAGCCCTAATTGAAAGCTTCGTAGAACCCAAACGGCCAACAATGGTGGTTCGTGTTTAAACCGTACAAACTTCAATGAAACCATCCAGGGACATTCAGAGCACCAACAATAAACATAATGCACACTTAAATTGCAATGAGAATGTATGATATACCCTAATCGATCCAAGTTTCAGAGCAACGTACCTTGGCCAATTGGAGATTATTCTGGGGTTGTTGATGAAGCGTGATGATCCCAACACCTTCAGAATCCTTCAAGGAACGATTTGCACTCCTTAAATCTCCTTGCTATTGTTTAATTCTCCAAAACTGAATTTGAGTTTCTTGATGAATTTTTGAGTTCTTGCATACACTCCTCTGCCCAGACTTTCGTCCCCTAATCCTATGCCTTGTGTTCAGTACTTATAGGGGACCAATTTAGGTTAACAAAATAGACCACAATCCTTTTGAATCCAATCTTGCTACTTTGAGAAATTTTCACTTAAAACTTGAATGGGATCTTTCTATATTTGTCCAATTTTGTATCAATCTTTTTTCAATCAATTGTGCACGAAAATTACATTATATTGTGGTATAAATGCTGATTGAAATTGGTCATCATGTAGCCTTTTACCAAATATTTGATTTTCTTTGATTTACATAATTTTTAATCATTATTTAAATGAAATAAAAATCATATAAAATCAAATAAAAGGCTAAAATTCGTGGCACATGGTTTGGATAGCATACATAACCTGTGGACCAAGATTAAGTCATAAAAAGATAGGCCCACTTGCAAAAAAATCCAATTTGAACTTCTTTTGTTTCACATTTTGCCTCCAAAATTACTCAACTTTAACAAGGCATATCTCTCTCAATTTTTAAGCTATGAATGTGTTCTAGGACTTTTTGGCAACCTCAAGATGTCCTCTATAAGCCATTTTGGAACATATTTTTCATTTGGAGATTTTATGTTGATCATATGCCCTTTGACAAAAAACTGCTTTTGATTGATGTTTGAAAAGGACCTATAATCTTTTGTATCATATCTCCCAAATGAAGAATTTCTGGCCTTGGCATGTGAGAGACAAAGTTGTAGAGAATCCAATTTCCTTCCAAACAGGCTTTGAGTGAGAAATTTCTGATGTTCCATGTGAAAGTTATGGCCAGTCAAAGTTAAGTTGACTTTCTCCTAAAGAAACCCTAATTTGAACCTTTTTGCATTTGTTCATTTCTGAGTTTCTATTGATGGATCATGATCAACCTTTGATCAAATGATGGATATATCCTCCCATACTTGATGTTGACCAAAAATCAGAGGTTTTGACTGTGCTTTGACCATGGTTGACTTTTAGGTCAAACCAATTGACTGTGGATCATCTGAGCTGTTGGACAAGTAAACTTTTGGAATTGGGTCTTGACTTTTGACATAGAGGTATCTTGGATCATAATGGGCCATGGAGAACTTCATTAGAGACCTTGTTTTTCTAGTTCCCTCAGGAGAGTACCAAACCCCAGCTTTAGGAGACTCTTGCTCAGGAGAATGGCTGATGAAACTCTTGAACTTTGAATCATTGTGAATGGAATATGGAAGGCAAATTTTGGGGTATGACATTATCAAAAGGATATCCTGACTCCTTAAGGTTTGCCATAAACGCTGAGTTGATATCACGTTTTTCCAAATATCACGCTCTTACATTTCATGTTTTAATGTTTTTCAAAAAAACTCATGACAGACATATGCATTGCATCTCATGAATTCATTATTAAACATATCCTGCTACATAATGTCAAATGTTAGCACCAGGAAGAATCTACACAGGGTACGACTAATGGCTAAAAGTCATCCCGACAGACGAAACTATTTCAGCAGCAACATATCTTATAACTGACTCAGTTGATTAGAAGTTAATGAATACAAGGGCACGACATGTTTTGTCCAATCAATCTGGGGCAATCAGGTCAAGATTCAAAGAATCTCTCAGGAGCATCGAACAATCAAGGGCATTTTCCCAAGTCTATGAGTACTAGGGGCATTACCCATAGTATGTATCCCATAAGGTCCTCACGAGGCGAATCTCTTCAAAATTCCTACTAGCTGGGGCAAAGCTATGCAAAGCCTGTTTGACACCTCGATCAATACTCATTGTTATGTCCTAATCAATACAAGTCCAAGAATGGCAGTTGTTATAACCACCGGGGGCAATGTTTAAAGCATCCACGCTTTCCCACAGAACTGGTTTCACAAGATCATATCCCCACAAAGTAATCTTCAAGTAGCTATCTTCAATCCCTCCTCCAACAGGGTCTATCCATCTTTCTTATCCCCGGTCAGGGTGCATCAAAGATCGATCTTTCAAATTACTTCTTTCCCCAAGCAGAAGTCAAAAATCCCCAGCTAAGCATCCTCGAGCATGAAGCGGGAGTTCCTATTCTCCACAAACAGTCAGGGATTTATTTTCCCCGCTAGACACTGCTACAATTTACTGTCGTCAATAACGACATTTTACATCCATACGTCATATACCTCACGGCATATGCATAACACTCTCATTCATTTCAAAAGGTTTACAATACATGCATCACGACATTGCATAAAACTAATGTTGCTTTTTCAGTCTATTCCTACAAATCAAATGAACATTATCTTCTAGATATAGTGCAGAGATAATCAAGTCAACGATTTAATTCTGACACTCATTCAAGACAGAGATTTAGTTCTGACACTTAATTTTGGATATCTTCCAAAGATAGTTCAGAGATAATCAAGACCATGATTTAGTTCTGATACTTAGTTCCGGGTATTCTCTAGAGATAGCTCAGAGATAATCAAGACAATGATTTAATTATGATACTTAGTTCCGGGTATTCTCCAGAGATAGTTCAGAGATAATCAAGACAGAGATTTAGTTCTGATACTTAGATATTCTCCAGAGATAGTTCAGAGATAATCAAGACAAAGATTTAGTTCTGATACTTAGTTCCGGATATTCTCCAGAGATAGTTCAGAGATAATCATCTTCTTAAGATCTAATTCAGTTACTACGAACGGTGCTGACACGATCAACATTCAAAGATCTAATTCTATCATCACGAACAGTGTAGACACGATCATCCTTCCAAGGTCTAATTCAGTTACTACGAACGGTGCTGACACAACCAACATTCAAAGATCTAATTCTATCACCACGAACGGTGTAGACACGATCATCTTTCCAAGATTTAATTCTGTTACTACGAACGGTGCTCACATGATCAACCTCCAACAAACACTTCTCAATACATCTGAGCTCAAATACAGCCTAACGTACGGCTCATTCTAGTACTTCTCAATACAAAGGATCCAGTCTAACATACGACTCATCCTAGGATACAACCTGACGTATGGTGTATTCTGACAACTATCAACACAGGGGACCTGGTCTAACGTACGACCTATCCTACAGCCTAACATACGGCTTTTCCAGACATTTATCAATGCAATCGGACCCAGTCTAAAGTACGACCCATCCTTCAGCCTAACGTACTGCTCTCCAGACATCTATCGATGCAATCAGACCCGGCCTAACGTACGACCCGTCCTTCAGCCTAATATACGGCTTATCCTGACATCTATCGATGCAATTGGACCTAGTCTAACGTATGACTCGTCCTAAAGTACAGCCTAACGTACGACTTACTTTGACATTCATCAATACAGTGCATTCAGTCTAACGTACGACTCATCCTAAGTATATCCTTTCAGATACAGTCTAACGTACGACTCATTCTGACATTCAACTTATCAAGTCAGGTGGCATCTTTAAGCCCACTTCGTACTCCCAACATCCAGATGGCATCTTTTAAGCCCATCTCAATCAATTCACTTATATGATCCCGACGCTCAGGGCAATCGAGCCAACAATTTAATTCTGACACCACAGATACAGTCTAACGTATGACTCATTCTTACACATGTCAATGCATCAACTGATGGCATCTTTAAGCCCATCTCCAGAAAAGGTCCCTACATCAGCAAGGGCAAATTTCTTGGTATTCTAGTGTTCAATCCTCTTCCACCTTAAGATTCTGACAGGCACACAGACCAATCTACATCCTCAGGTTTAAGAAGATTGAACAGGGGCAGCTGTCATACCCCAAAATTTGCCCTCTCATTTTTAAAGACAAAAATCTTCAAGTGCGAAAATAATTGAAGAGGACATCCTAAGCTTCCCGACAAATTCAAAATTATTCCCAAATAATGAAAATTGAGAAAATTATGGCTGGTGAAAATTGGGAAATTTTGAGTCGGTGCATAAAGTCCAAATTGAGCAAATTCATTATTGGGCCATAGTTTTAATCCAATCATCCCTTAAATTGTTTTATTTTAGTTGTTTTGATTTATTCATTTAAATAATTCAAAATAAAGAAAATAAAATAAAGTAAGCTCTTGGTGAGGTCCAAGCCCATTTTCCTTTTAACCTAATGTTTTCTTATAAATAACTAATAACCCTTATTTTTAACCATTCACCAACCATTCACCTCTATGAAATTCTTTGTTCCCATACACTAACAATCAACAACTCTCATAATTTTACACCCATCCACAAAAAAACCTTTACCGTCGTTTCTGACCGTTACTGTCATACCCCAAAATTTGCCCGCATATATTTTCATGTCATTTTATTTCAAATAATTGACATAGCCCGGTCGGTAAGGAAGTAAGGTTTGCAAGTGGAAGGTCCCGGGTTCAAATCTTGCGTATGACATTTTCACTTTATTTGTGTTTTAAATTTTTTTTAAAAAAAAGTTAAATCACAAAATTGCCTTTTTATTTTTTTTTATTTTTTATTTTTTATTTTCGTATTTATTAATTATGTTTTTTTTAAAAAAAACTATTTATTTTCCACTTTTATTTATTTTTATGCACTTTTAAGTAAAAAATCAATCAAAAAATATAATAGTAGTTTTTATTCTTTTAAAACCAAATCAATTAGCATCTAAATATTTGATTCGATTTCTTCTACTTTTAGAAAGAATCAAGAAAATATATTTATGTTAATTTTGAGTTTTCTATTTCTATAATTTGATTTAAATTAATTTCCTATTTTTATTTAACCTAACATTTTGTTATATATACTAACATTTTTTACACTCACAAAAAAAAAAGAAAAGAAGGACTTTGCCGCAGCAAAAAAAACGAATTTCTTTTTACGTGAAATTAAGAAGGTGAGAAGACGAGATTCAAAAACGAGATTCGAAGACGAATTCGAGCCAAACAAAGTCTAGTAATTGATTCCTCAAAATTTTCTGGACGCAATTGCATCATCTCTTCCGATCCAGACGCGTCAAAATCTTCTCTGCATTCACGGTTTGCACGTATTTATTTCCATTTAATTCTGCTCATATACTCATCATAAATCACACATGAATATATGTTTGGAATCGTGATGATGTTTATAAGCGATCGGTATCGTTTGATTTGTGTTTAGCTTCGGATTGCAGAGTGTGCCATGGTTAGGTTCTTCGAGTTTGAAATTGGGAACTCGTAATATACACAAAATTGGCCGCAGCCAAGGGTTCTATCGGAATCGTGACGCATCAAATAAGTAATCGGGGCTATTATCTCGTGTTTCTTGTCTGATTGTTGCAGGTTTTCGTGGTGGAATTTCCATGGCCATGGGTTTTGCTTCGACGAAGAAGAAGGCTGGGAACGCTGAGTTTGCGTTTCAATTTTTTGTTGTTGTTTATTTGCTCTGTTTTTTTGTTATATACTAATGGAAAGATTTCATAAACAACATAAGCATGTGGCACAGATGGCAGGATGTTTTGGGTTCGAACCCTCTCAATGACAGTTTATTTTTACAAGGATTTTTCATAAGATTCAGCGTTGCAGCGCCCTGAATGACTACGATGAGTCGTCGCGCGAGAGCCATTGGATCTTCCCTATGCCGGATCCAACGCACCTGATCCTACAAGCACACCATGGACTCTCGGAATCCAGCAGCACTGAATCAAAAGCTGAGTTTTTTATAATTTCTTTTACTTTTAATCATATGAGTTGTTTGTTTTATTTTTTTTATTCATATATTGTTTATTTATTTGATTTTAATATAATTCTTTTTAATATCTTTTTAAAACAAAACTTCTTCAAAAACATTAAAAATAAAAAAAAACATTTATTTAATTTAATTATTAAATAATTTTATTTGATATAAATGTTTTAATTAATTTAAATTGTTTAATTACTTAATTAATTATAAACCAATAATTAATTACTCTAATTTTATTTATTCTATTAATCAGGGTTAACTTGTGCCTAATCAGGGTTTACGAGATCATTCCTACACTGAAAAAATATTTCTTTGTGCATTTTTTCAGGGTTAGCAACAGGGTTTCCTCCGACTACGCGCCACGCCTTTCACAAAGCTAAGTCCCAATTAAATTTCCTCTATTATTTCTTTTTCTTTTCTTTTATATTTAATATAATGTTATTTTTCCTTTTATTATTTTAATCATTTATTTTGCCTTGTTAATTTAAAAGAACTTCCATACACTCAATTCCTTCTTTTTATTTCCCTGTCAATTCTCAGATGATCAGAGTCAATGCTCAAGGCAACCTCCGACTGTCAACCTTCATCAATCGAAGCTAAGTTCTTTATACATTTTCCTTTTTCTTTATCACTGTTTTATCTTGATTAGGGTTAACCATACCTGCTTTTGAACTGATAATGCACTCACCCCGTTGGTTTCCATTTTTCCCACCTTTTCAGGATTTGTTGATTGCCAAAGCTCAAATAGTCGGTAACCCTAAACTTTAACATCTTTTGCTTTTAATTATTATTTATGTCAATCCGCTGGTTTCATTCCCCCTTTCCTCCGCTGGTTTCACTTTCCCCTTCCCCATAATTGTTAATATTTATTGTTGTGGTTAGTAATTCTAGGGAGTGCAAGCCTTTTAATCAACTTAGAATAACTAATTATAAGATAATGTATTGAATTAATCACGTGATTGTTGCACCCACGCACACTTTTTTGGTAACCTCTCTTGTTGCCTGTTGCCTGTTGCCTGTTGCCTTGTTGCCTTGTATTTTTTTGCAGAATAGCCACGTCCCTCAAATACGAGGATACCTCAGCCATGTTGCCTCGATTAAGATCATAAGTTCCTAATGATGCCGCCTTCGATACACTAATATGATCTCGTCCCTCGGAAGTTGCCTACGAAAGGCTGAGGTGTCCTCTGGTTGCCCAAACGAAAAAGGCTATTCTGATCCTTCCCTTAGACTACCTGCCTCTCTATGGCAAGGGTCAGTCTTATGGCTAACGATAATGCGATGACCCGTTTACATCCAAACGAAAGGCTTCCTGCCCTCTCATGGCAAGGATAGACCCTTTCACCCTGAAAGGCTAAAAGAAACCTATCATCTAAGTTTAAGGTAATTGCCCCTAATTGCTTTGCCTTGCTCTAAAATGTTTTTCATATTCTTTCTCATAAACCTTCAAAAGGGCTACGCTCATTCACGAGTTAAAGTCCCTACTCTTTTTCTTCTACATTTCTTTTCAAACAAAGAGCAAAGCAATTAAGAGCCCATGGAAAACCATGGATGCAAAGGGTGCCTTACACCTTCCCTTTGCATAAATTACCCCCCGAACTCAGTTTTTTATTTAAAAGGTTTTTTCTGTTTCTTTTAGCCTTTCTGATTTAATTTGGATAAAATAAAAGTCGGTGGCGACTCATGCTATCCGCACATTTCATTTAAAAGTCAGTTCACCGTATTACAGTTACGAATAATCTTCTGTCACTCTGATTTCGGTTGCAGCAGAGTGATAAATTTCCAACCTATCAGCCGAATTCTGAAACTACTATTTCGATTTGCTCCGAATTTTTTCCAGAAGTTCAGAATAAAATCGAGGAACAATACTCCTTTAGAATGGATTCTAAAGAATTTTGACGCTCAAAATCGCATATTCCTCGTTTTTCTATTTTATTTGATTTAATTTCTATTTTCATATTTTCAAAAAAATCTCAAAAAATGTGTAGCTTCGTTATCTTATTTTATTTGATTTATAATCAGGTTTTCTATGGATTGACCAACTGGAAGCAGCTTTATCCCTTGACCTCAAGGAGTATCCAAGTGTTTTTTTGGCCAAAACCCTTTTTGGCTTTTGGCCAAATCAAGGTTATTCGTATTTGACCAAAAACCTTTTGGTTTTTGGCCAAATCAAGGTTATTCGTATTTGGTCAAAAACCTTTTGATTTTTGGCCAAATCAAGGTACTTCCTTTGGCCATTAACCCTGTTCTGGCTAAAAACTTTGTTGGCCACTTTCCCATAATGCACCCTCAAGGATTGCCACATCAAATCTCAGCCTCTTCCTTTTGGTTCTATTTTCTTCCTTTTTTCTTTTCCTTTAATTAACCCTCTTTTATTATTAATATTTAATTACAAACCAAAACCTTAAATTTTCTCCCTTAGGTAGATGTTGTCCATTTTCATGAATTAGGGTTAGGAGTTTATGACATTCTTTATTTTTTGGCTAGTAATTATTTTTAGGTTAATAATTATTTTTAGGCTAATTAATTTATTTTTAGGCTAATAATTATTTTTAGGCTAATTAATTTATTTTTAGGCTAATAATTACTTTAGGCTAATTAATTTATTTTTAGGCTAATAATTATTTTTAGGCTAATTAATTTAAATTTAGATTAAACAATTTAGATTAATTAGATTCATTTAATCAATTGACTTTCCCTTGCCATGTTACTTTAGTGCAGTTAGGCTTAATATTTCCTGGTAGGTGTTGCCCATTAACCATAGATTTAGGATTTTCCCCATAATTCTTTTAAAACACTAATTTTCTTTATTTTTCCCTCTTATTTTACTTTATTATTTATTGTCTTGTCTTTATTTGTTTACTTTAGTATTGTTTACTTTACTATTATTACTGTAGTGTCTTGCAGGGTTATCATCTACTTAATTATTTCTTGTGGTTTTCCCGCAAGTTTTTTCCATATTATGTAACTGCTCACAGGATGTAATAGTTTAATTAGGGTTTTTATTCCTGCCTTTATTTTTTCTGCCCTACAGGTGTTTATTGTAATAGCGTAGGAACTTCTTATTCTGGCTTTATTTTTCTGTTGTGGTTAGTAATCCTAGGGAGTGCAAGCCTTGCTAAAATTAACCTAGTATCACTCTAATTACAAGATAAAATATCTGAATATTGATCACCTGATTGTGCCACATACACACCTTTAGGTTAACCTCTTTTGTTGCTTGTTGCCTTTGAATTTTAAAATAGTCAAGTCCCTCAAATACGGGGATACCTAAAGCAAATGTCGCTCTCAGTTCATAAATCATCATAAGATCATAGTCCCTTCGAAGTTGCCTAACAGAAAAATGATCTTGTCCCTCGATGTTGCCCTGGTAAATGATGATTGTCCCAATTGCTAAGTTATCCTCGCCGGTTGCCTAAAAATGACTATTCTATCATTCCCTAAAGACTACCTACCCTCTACATGGTAGAGACAGTTTTATGGCGAACGATATTTCCTCGATGACCCTTTACATCCAATGAAAGGACTTCCTACCCTCATATGGTATGGATAGCCCTTTCAAACTGAAAAGCTGAAAGAACAATTTTTCTAACTTAGGGTATGTGCTCCTGATTGCTTACTCTTTTCAAATTCAAAACTCTTTTTCCCACTCATTTTCAAATACTTTCAAAAACGAGGCTACGCTTATTTACAAGCTAAAGTCCTTAACAAAGTTTTTACTATTCACACACTACGATTCAAACATTTTGAAAACAAAGTGAGCTAAGCAATTAAAAGCCCATGGATAACCATGGATACAAAGGGTGCTTACACCTTCCCTTTGTATAACCTACCCCCCGAACTCAGAATCTGTTTAAAAGGTCTTTTCCTGTTCTTTTAGCCTTTCCAAATTGGATAAACTAAAAGTCTGTGACGACTCTTGCTATCTGCAACATTTCTTTAAAGTCAGTTCTCCCACCGTATTACAGCCATCCTTAAAACTAATGTTCTATGTCTACTATCCAGTTAAAGATCTCAAACTCTCGCTCTATTGATTTTTACCTTTATCAATCCGAAAATCTCAAACTCTCGCTCTGTTGATTTTAGAACTTTAGCAAATTAAATTAGACACAAAACCATAAACAAGTGAAGTTTAATAAAACATATTTAAGCCAACTTATTTCGGATCCCTATGGTTAACTTACTATACATATCGATATCTCAATTAAATCAGCCAAACATATTGATATGGTTAAACATGCATAAATTGGTTCGGTTCATAATAATAAGCATATTAGTGGACACACAATATATCATGCAATAATAATTAAAGCGGTAAATAGAAACCTGAATAATAAAATCTGAATTAATTAAACTTGGAATCTTCGAGCACTTGAACTTCCACCACAGGTCGGTTGGATCGTTCTTCAGAAAATTATTCGGCGTAAAATAGTAAAGCAAGGAATAAAAAAAATAAATCTAACGTAAGGTTAGATCTATTAAAAGTTCACAACAATTTCCGGTGTAGAAATTGGTGTGAGAAAAGAATAACAGGAATTAAATTGCAAAGTGTAATACGGTGAACTGACTTTTTATCGAAATGTACGGTAAGCAAGAGTCGCTACCGACTTTTATTTTATCCAAATATTCAGAAAGGCTAAAAGAACAGGAAAAACCTTTTAAATAAAAACTGAGTTCGGGGGGTAATTATGCAAAGGGAAGGTGTAAGGCACCCTTTGCATCCATGGTTATCCATGGGCTCTTAATTGCTTTGCTCTTTTGAAAGAAAAGTAGAAGAAGAAGAAAACAAGGACTTTAGCTTGTAAATGAGCGTAGCCTTGAGAATGTTTAGAAAATAGAGTAGAAAAAGATTTTTAGAGCAAGGCAATTAGGAGCAATTACCTGGTTAGATGAAAAATGTTCTTTTTAGCCTTTCGGGGCTATCCCTGCCATAGGAGGGCAAGGAAGTCCTTTGATTTGGAGGTTGAAGGGTCGTCGAATTATCGTTCGCCATAAGACTGTCTCTACCCATAAAGAAGGCATGTAGTCTAAGGGAAAGATCAGAATAGCCTTTCTTGTTTAGGCAACCAGAGGATACCTCGGCACTTCGTAGGCAACTTCGAGGGGCGAGGTCATATTTGGCGAATCGAAGGCAGCATCATTAGGGACTTATGACCTTTGAATGAACCGAGGGCAACATTGCTGAGGTATCCTCGTATTTGAGGGACTTTGACTATTCCGCATTAAACACAAGGCAACAGGCAACAAAAGAGGTTACCCCAAAAGGTGTGTGGGTGCATCAATCATGTGATTGTGTTCAAATATATTATCTTGTAATTTAGGTGATTCTAATTTGTTTAACAGGCTTGCACTCCCTAAGATTACTAACCACACAATAATATGAACAATATTAAGTGCCTTCAAGGCCAAACAATACAGCCTCGAAACAGTTACAAATTATGGGGAGGGGAAAAAGAAACCAGCGGAGGAATAGTGCAAAATAGGTCTGAACAAGTAATAATTAAAGAGATTAGATAAGTTTTTAGGGTTACCGACTATTCGAGCTTTGACAGTTGGCTAATCCTGAAAATTGGGAAAAGATAAAAAAACAAAAACAAAGGGGATGAGTGCATTATCAGTTCGTTGGCGGATAAAACTAACCATAATTTAATAAAATGGCAAAAGAAAATTTAAAAATAAAATATAGAATGAATGCTTAAAATATGTATGAAGTAGGACTTAGCTTTTTGATTTGATCTGATATGGTTTGTAGTTGGGAGTAGCCCTGTTGCTAACCCTGAAAAACGCACAAAGAGATATTTTTTCAGTGTATGGCTAATTCTTCGTGAACCCTGATTAGGGTACGAAAAAAAATAGATTTAATTAATTATTGGTTTCTAACCCAATTAATTAAATCGATCAGAATAAAATTTCGATTTTTAAAATGCCGAGATTTATTTTTAATCAATTAATCAAAATTAATTTGCTAATTAAAACAAATTAAACAATTTAAACTATTTTAAAATAAAATGAAAATCGAAAAATCAATGATAAACAAAAAGTTTGTTAAAATAAAAAGTTATTTTTTAGAGTATCTTAGAAAAAGAGGAAAATTTTATATTTTATATTATATATATATATATATATATATATATATATATATATATATATATATATATATATATATATATATATATATATATATATATATATATAATTATTTAACAATAAACAAAAAAAGCTTTTAAGAAAAAAAATAGGAAAACTTATCTGGTGATCATGTGTTGCGCATGTTGCAATCCATGGCATACACCCTTCAGTCCTGTGCGTGAGATCCATGATAGTGGTCATCCAACGGTTGTGATACTGAGTACCTACGCTAGTGACTCCAGATTTGATGTACAGGATCTGTAGTTGTATTTTATTGAAAAAAATAATAGAAGGCCAGGGATCGAACCCTGAACCTTCAGGTTGCCAAGCATACGCCCTTCCGTTCAACCAAATGTTTTTACACGTAATAAGACTAACATTAATAAGTAATAAAAAAGAACAACGACACTAAATGGCAAGAAAAGCGCGCGCTCGCTATTTGAATTCGGCCAATCAAGGAATGCCACCGAATCATCTTCTTCGTTGGTCTCCTTCAGACCTTTTTTGCTACGGAATTCCTACGAATCTGCTACCAAGGAGGTTGTAGCAACTTCCATGCTCATGGTACCTGCGTGAAATCAAGCCGAGACAGCAAAAAACAAACCAGATCGACTCCATACAATCATACAAACTCAATGGAACCATTAATTCACCCTATAAACGTCTCCATACAAGAATCCCCAATCTGAAAGCCATGAACCCTAATTATGGCCGTTCTTGATACGTGCGACTAAACAGCAATTAAAGTGCCTAGAAACCTTCGCAAGATCACACTAAACATGGATACACAATCAATTTTGATTTACAATGCATGAAAGTATGGAATCGAGTTTAAAAATAGAGAAGCAAACCGTGAGTGAATGAGTCGCAATTCCAGACGTGCTGATTGAATATGATGATTGGTATGGCTCTGGAATTGTTCAAGGAATGTGTATTAAGTCTCAGAATGCTCTGAATCCGTTCCAATCTCCAAAATCGAGCTTCACTTGTTCTTGAAATTTTGTGAGTTGGAATAGGGTTTTTTGAAGTCAAAATTTTTGTCCATGCAATCTGTCATACCCCAATTTTTGACCTAAGATACCACCTCATATCATCTGCATATGCATCATTTGCATCTCTAACAAATTGCATAGCTTGTGTTTGCTACTTGTGACTCAGCAGGATTTAAACAAGAAATCACTCATCAGTACAAGTAACAATCAATTAGGGTTTTTGTTCTCCCTTCATCTCAAATGGATCTCTTCATCAACAATCAACATTTGGTCTTCAAAGGTTCATTTCAACAAGCTCAAAGGCTCTGATTCAACCAGATTAGGGTTTTGACTGAAGACAGCAAACTCTTGATTTTTGCTCAGAATTTGACCTATGGCTTGGGACATGACCTCAAGACCCCAAGTACATCATTTTGACCTAATCTATTGGCTCAAGACATCTCCTACACAAGGATTGATCAACAATGAAATTTCAAATCATCAGACTAGGGTTTTAAACTATCAGGGACTAAAATCAGGGATCACATTTGAGAAACCCTAAAAATCTCCAGGGAGTCACTCAAAGGTTTCAATCATCTTCAAATAATCCCTATGACAATATCCAATGGAAATTGTATCGCAATTCAAGATCCACAGTCATCAATCTCATCAGGTCGACAATTAGGGTTTTTGACCTAATTCACCTGAACCACTGACTTTTTTATCAGAACATGGTGCCACAACTTAAACTATGGCTCAAGATCCTCCAATAAATCAATGTGATCCATTCATACCATTCATTTGGTGAAGATAGCTTGGTTCATTTGAAATCTCCAGAAACGCGATTCGTTTGAAAAAGTCAACTGTACAAGATCACCATTGACTTTTTGGAAATTTTGGTCAACCATGACTTTTGAAGTTTTAAATCATCAATATATGATATATGAAGTCATTTGATCAAGGAAAATCAAGAAAATCAATCAAGAATCAAAAAGTCAAAAGTTTGACTTTCATACTTAGAAAATTTTCTAAGTGTTTTTCAATGGTTTTTTCCAAACTTTGGAAGGGAATAACTCAAAATTTCACCTACAAACTGAAAAAAACTTCCAACATGAAAGTTGTAGATTTTGATCCAATGAACAACTTTGTCACATATAATTTTTTTCCATAAGATCAACCATTTAAGAGATATGGAGCTTCAAAGTTGGTATCTTTTGAAAAATGCACTTAAAATCTCACTTTCTTCAAAGTTCATGGATCTTTTTCACCCATTTCCTTAAAGGTCTTGAAGAAACTTTCAACTAGGGTTTTGAAGTACATAACATGAGCTTTCCAAAATGTCCAAGACCATGAAAAAATATGGAGCATAACTATGGTTTTGAATTTTGCCATTAGTGATCATTTCACTTGAAATTTCAAGTCATTTTGCCAAAGTTATGAACCATTTTACCAAATGATGCAAGCAATGATACACCAATGCAATAATTAGAAGATATTTTCTGGGTTGAGATCAGATTGGAAAGAGATAAGAAGCTTGGAAGATTTAACCATGGTTAAGTCATTTTAACCATATGCATTTAATGTAAAAGATTCCATTTTATCTCTTAAGTCAAATCACCAAAGAAAGATCAACTTGCAAGGCTTTGTATTTAGAATCCTTGGCCTATAAATAGAGGTCCAAACTTCATTAAAAATCACACCAAAACCTCACAAATTATAGGTTTTCTCTTTCTTTCTTGAATTGCAAGTTTCTTAAGTTTCAAAGAGGTAGAATTTCCAACCTCTAAACCTTTGAAGTTATGGCCAAAGTGATGGTTCTAACATCTCATAAACATCATATGGGATATGTTTGATCCACTCACACACCCCAAAACACCTTAAAACTCAGAATCATTATCTCACCTCCATGTTTGCATAAAGTGAGCCTTAACATGCCAATTTTCATACAAAGCCATATCTGTCCAAACTAACCTTCTAAAATCATCCATATACTTCATATGAACTGTTCCAACCAACATCCATGATCTGAAACACCAAAATCACCAAGCTTGATCCTCACTTGAACCATAATGCAGATCGGGTACCATAGATTGATCAAGAGGTTTCCAGTTCATTCCAATCATTCAAACATGTTCCCTAAGGTCCATTGAAGCTGTCCAGATCAAGAAACAACATCTGGAACCTCTCATTTGCAGAATTCGATTCTCAGTTTTTGCATTTTTAAGGTAAGCTCTCTTGAACTTCAAACTCCATCATACATGCATCATAAATGAAAAATTGAGTTGCCATCTTGTTTCTGCATATGCATGGATCATTAACCCTCAATCAATTGCTAATTATCTTGCACATACACGATTTCATGATCAATCTCAGAATCAGGGTTCTTCGTGTTCATCAGAAAAACAATGGCCTTAGAGTGAAAATAAATGAAATTAAATGATACCATCATGTTCCTTGTGAAAAACCGAGTGAGATAGACCCTTCACTTGATCAATTTGCTTCAGTTTTAAAGATTTTCAAAAATCAAATTGGGGTTATGTTCTTGGCGCCATTTTTCTTCAGAAAATTCAAATATTCGTTTTAAAATATAATTAAATGGAAGCGAGCATATTACAAGCTGCGCGCGTAGCTCAGTTGGCAAGTGTTTTGGTTGGTAACCTCCAGGTCATGGGTTCAAAACCTTGTGAGACCAAACCTTATTTTTTATCACTTGTTTTCTCTCTTTTTTTACACAACTTCATAAATCATTTTAACCAATCAAATTAACTCATTTTCACTTCATTTTTTATACACTTCTCATTTAACATATATATTTTATGAATATAAAAAAAATCACAAAAAAAAATATTTATTTGATACTTTTTTATTAGGTTTAAAATGACTTGTTTTTAATACTTTAAAAATAGTTTTTTATTTGATTTTTCAAAACCTAATCACTTGTAAATATTTTGTGATCAAACCCTAATCACTTAGGTCTTAATTAAGCATAAATTTTGTTTTTATCTTAATTAAGTTGACTTTTTTCAAAATTCCAAACCGTTTTAAAACGAACGATCAAAGTTTTTCAAAACAAGAAACCATTTCTTTTTGGTTTAATTTTCAAAAAAAATTCTTGATTAAATCTTTTTGATTGATCAAGTCATTTTCAAAACATTCTGGGCCTCTCGAATATTAGAGAGTATAAGTCCCATTCCTTTTTCTTTGTACAGTTTTTCTTTAAAACTTCTAACAAAACTTTCAAACTGTTTTCAAACGACGAAACCTCGCATTTTTAACAAATCAATCAACCATGTTTTATAAAATAAAACATGGGCCTCCACGTAGGTATAAGTCCCATTCCCTTACATGAAATTAGGTATTTCATTGTACATACACCTTTTGTACATACCTCGATCAATTTGATTTTTAACCTCGAATAACAAATCAAAAATGAAGGTTTTCTTTTAATCTTCCCAAAAATACCATGGGCCTCCATGTAGGTATAAGTCCCAAGCCCCTTTGTAAATACTTGTTTATATAGCTTTTGAATAAACTCAATGGGCCTCTCCCCGAGTATAAGTCCCGAGCCCCCGTGCATACAAACGGATCATCCTTACAGGTATATTTCCTTCATAAACTCCAATGTATACACACACCTTGTCATATATAACTGTTCATACTTGCTCATATTTGTTCATGTACTTGTTCATATTTGTTCGTACTTGTTCATATTTGTGATTGTGTTATATATACTTGTTCAACTTAGTACAACACTAGGTTCCCCATAGCCTCCTATTGGGCTTCGTGCAAAGAATCTCCCTAGTTTAGGTTAGGACATAGAGTATGGTTTCCCGGTGAAATCGCTCTAAGAGCTCAAACCAAACATACCATGCCTCCTCTTGGGCTTCGTACAAACGACTTGTCCCTCCCATAGCCTCCTCTTGGGCTTACAATGCAAGGACCCTCGATTGTCCCTCCCATAGCCTCCTCTTGGGCTTACAATGCAAGGACCCTCGGATAGCCTCCTCTTGGGCTTCGTACAAGGACCCACGGGCTTCTTATAAGCATCCCCAATATCCAAGACAAATACCCTAGGAGATTAGACATTTATCATCTCTATGATAGGAGTATCTCATCTATATCATCACAAACAATCAATTAATCAAATAACTCTTTTGGCCACAAGGCTGGCTAATCAATCAAACTTTTTGCCACCAGGCTGGCTGATTAATCAAAGTTTTTGCCACAAGGCTGGCTTCGTCGAAACTTTTTCCACAAGGCTGGCTGATTAATCAAAACTTTTTGTCACAAGGCTGACTTCATTGAAAGTTTTTGCCACAAGGCTGGCTAATCAACTTGTTTTTGCCACAAGGCTGGCTAAACAAAAAAACATCTTTATCATTCTAAGCGCCATAAGTGGCACAGCCCAGGGCTTATAATAAAAATATTTCAAACAAAAATCAAACAGATGTATGTGATGATATAGATTAGATACATCGAACATTTAGATGACATTTGTCTCTTATCCTTTGCTTCCACTAGCATAAGTGGGAACTACGATTGCTCTGACTTTCTCAACATCCCTTTGAGAATACGTAGGCACAAGGTCGTATCCTTGGCGAGCAAAACTTCTCCCTCAAACCATTCAAACCTTAGCACCCGTAGACCCCGAGCTACAGATGCTCTGATTTCCTCTAAGGGATATGTATGCAGAGGATCGCGATGATCTTTGCGAGCATAATCAAACAAACACCTTAGGTCCCACCTTTTTTTGAGCACTCAAGCCCAAAGAAGGCATCAGGTGTCTCATCCCACAAAACGATGATTTTTCCCCGCGACACAATCTGAGTAACTTTAGTATTTATAAGGGAAAGATTTAGGTCAACAATCTTGGAGAAAATCCCATTGAATCTTTGATTGGCACTTAAGAAAAATTTGATTGAAATTGGTTGAAAAGTTTCTAATCTTGTACCAAATCTCTCCAATCACCCTTTAAATGAAATCCAGTTATTTGCCTTATTGTTTTTGATGAGATATTAGATCAAAATTGAAGACAAATATAATTTTTTATTCTTTCTATTATTTTATTCAATTTAAATTGAATTTAAATGATTAAATTCAAAATAAAAGAAATAAATAAATACTAAAAATTGGTAGAATGATATATGGGTCGTGCATGGGCTTAAGATAGAGATTGGGTCTTAAAAATATGGGCCGTTTTGCAAAGAAACTTATTTTAAGGTCTTTTGCTTCACATTCTTTCTTCCAAAGTTAGCCACCTTTGACAAGGCATATCTCCCTCAATTTTGTATGGATGAGTTCTTTCCTAACCACTTCACTCATGATCGGGTTAAGTCTCCTTTGGTGTTCTCTAGAGGTTTTCGAGTCTTCCTCAAGCATTATTCAATGCATACAAACGGAGGGACTTATTCCTTTGAGATCAGATATCTTATAGCCTAAAGCTGTTGGATATTGTAATACGGTGGGAGAACTGACTTTAATTTAATTTCGCAAACAAATGTTGCGGTGAGCAAGAGTCGCCACCGACTTTTATTTTATCCAATTAGGAAAGGCATAAAAGAACAAGAAAGACCTTCTTTGAAAAGAGATTGAGTTCGGGGGTAGGTTATGCAAAGGGAAGGTGTAAGCACCCTTTGCATCCATGGTTATCCATGGGCTCTTAATTTCTTAGCTCACTTTATTTGTTTTGAAATGTTTGAAAAGTGTCGTGTGTGTTTAGAAAAACAGTTTGAGAATGTCTGAAAAGACAATGTTAGAAAACAGGTGTGTGAAAAGCGTTTGATTTGTTGTGAGCAAGCACTTAAGAGCTACCTACCCTAAGTTCGAAAGGTCTTTCCCATACTTTAAAGTTTTCCTTGGGCGATAGTACTATCCATACCATTTGAGGGTAGGTAGTCCTATACATTGGATGTGCGGGTCATTGAAGGGTCATCAAATCGTCATAGAGACTATCCATACCATAAAGAGGGTAGGAAGTCCTATGAGATGTGAATAGTCATAAAGGAAACATGTAGGGATACCTTAGCGTTCGAAGGGACTATCATCATTTAATCGAAGGAAACTCGAGGGATAAGATCATTTATCGTAGGCAACTCGAAGGGGCTATGATCTTTTATTCCGAAGGGACAATGATGATTTCGAATCGTAGGCAGCATGCGCTAAGGTATCCCTACGCTTCGAGGGACTTGACTATTATTCGAAAGGCAACAAGAGGGGAAACCCTAAGGGTGGGTGTGTGCGTCAATCACGTGAGTTGAATTCAGTTATGTTATCTTGAATTAGGTTAGCTAGCGATTGATTATAAATATCTTGCCATACAATCCTAAACATATATCTAAACAGATATTAATAGCAATTATAATGTGCGGAAAGTAAAAGGCCGAAAATAAATCTACGCTATTACAAAAATACCCATGCGACCTATACATCGATTTCTAATATTTAAATAAATAAGCAAATAAATAAGTAAGATAAAACTAAACACACATGCGACAATCATGGAATTTTGGATGAGAAGAGAATATCGGAAATTGAAAGTACATTTTGAAAAATAACTGAAAAGCCCAAATTCTAAATTAATTAGTTAATTCTAGTCCTAAATTAAAATTAAATTAATTAAAACCTAATTACTTAATTAAGGTTAACTAATTAATTAATGAAACAAAAATATTAATCCTAATTTCCTAAGTTAGCTATCCTAATTAAACAACTAATTATACTAAGTGTGCTAATTAATCTAAATCAAAATTATTAAACTAATTAAACCCTAAATCTATTTTTTTTTTGTATTTTTAATTATTTTTATGTTAAATTAATTAAATGGGAAAACTAATCCTAATAGAATGAGAAAAAAAAATAATGGTTAGAAAAAAACCTAAGTCTAATTATTAATTGAACCCTAATCTTAATTATCAATTAAAAAAAAGGGTTAGTTTTAAAGAAAAATAATACTGAAATTAAGAAGACAAAAAAAACAATAACCAAGGGCGCTGGATCCGGTGTGTTGAGCTCTGAGGGTGCACCATGGACAACATCATCTGAGGCGCAGGATCCAGTTACTTGAGGATCTAAGGGCTGACACCTGAAGGCGTTCCATGTTCTGGCGTGAGTGTGCTACACCGAATCTGTGGATAAAACATTACAAAAAATAAAACGTCCACTGTGGGACTCGAACCCAATGTCATGAAGCCAGGAACCACGTATGCCACCAGCTGAACTGCAGACTTCATTTGTTAATAAACGTACTCTAAATCAATAAATAATAAATAGCGCGCTAAATGTTAAAATTCAAAACGACAATCACAGTGGGCCCTAAGTCTTTGCATGCAGCCAATGAGAACAAGAGGGAGAAGTCTGAATGGTTGACCCACCAATAGAAACGCTCGAAGGTGCCACGCCAGGGTCAAGATAAAACAGAGAACTTGGACCAACCGGAACAGTGTTTACCGGTCACCCTCTCCGACTGGCCAAAACTTAGAACCTGTGAAATTGAATCAAAACAAAAACAAGGATAACCCAGATCGCATAAGTTGGACCCTACGAGTTCAATGGTGGTATTGTTTTGCTCCTAAATTTCCTGAAAAACAGAGATATGGAACAAACACGAAGCATGCTCTAACAATGGCGTTTTAAGATATAGGCATCGAAGCTTCAACCTAATTGTCCTAATCCCTTCTAAACATCATTAGAAACATATTAGTAGCATTAGTTTGCATTTAGACATAGTATATAAACAAAACAAAAAAGATTAGCACGTAAGATATGATGAACATGAAGCATTCATTTTGTCCATTATGGGACGTGGTTAATGGTTCAGACCTGTCCAATACTACCTTGTGAAGAGATTGAATCGATCGTTTGGCTGTGAATGAGGCTGCAACAAGGAATCCGAAATCCACACCTTTTGATATTTTTTGTAAGTTTAAGAACACTCTTAGAGGCTAGGGTTTTTGTTTTATTCTCCTCCCTTGTGATCTGAACGTGTTGTGCTTATATAGAAGAGTAGAATTAGGGTTAAGACTTGGCAAGAGATTGAATGATTTGATGATGTAAAAATTGAAAAAGATTTTACATGAAATATTTCTATATCTGCATCTCATTCTATTTTATGCATATTTTTTGTTCAATCTTGGCCTTTGGATGATGTTTGGATTGATTAAGCATGTGGAACATAAATCATAAAAAAATTATCACATTTAAGTGTGATTTTATATGATTTAATTTGAATTTAAATGAATAAAAATAAAATATAAATAATATAAAATCATGAAATAAAATTTATATGACTAATGGGCCTCTCTCAAACTCAAAATCACGCGGGAAGTGCAATATCATAGGCCCATTACTCAAAAGTATGCATTTTGCCAATTAGGGTTTTACACCTTTCTTAAGAAATCGACCAACTTGTACCAAGCATATCTCTCTCATTTTTTATCATATGAAGGTGTTCTTATACTTTTTAGAAAGCTCAAAGAGTCCTCTAAAATATCCTTTTGGTTTCACCTTCATTGAGTTTACCATGTTCATTTACCATCCTTTGAGAAAAAGTGTCTTTTTGTTGGCTTTCAAAAGGACCTATAATGTATTAGCTTGTATCTTTAAACTGGTGCATTTCATGACTTTGGATCCAAAATCAAAGTTGTAGAGAATGAAATTTCTTTGATAATAGGCTTTGATTGGGGTATTTCTGATAAAGTATGAGAGAGATATGACTGGTCAAAGTTAAGTTGACTTTCTCCTAGAAACCCTAATTTAGTAACTTGGAATTTTGATGATTTTTGAACTCTCCTTAATGAATCATGATCAACCCTTGATCAAATGATGAATTTGACTTCAAAATGTTGATGTTGACCAAAAATCAGGAGTTTTGACTGTATGTTGACCATAGTTGACTTTTAGGTCAAACTAGTCGACTGTTGATCTTTCAAGCATTTGTCTGAGAAATCTTATGAATCGAGGCCTAAAACTTGGTATGAGGATGCTTTGAATCATATAAGATGCTATGAAGTCCACTTGAGTCATCAGAAGTTGATTTTACTTGGAGAGAAGCAAAACCCTAATTGTGGGTTAATTGCTTAGGAGAGAAGTGATCATGCTTTCAGTCAGAGATTGCATGAGCCTGTGGAGAATATCTGAGCCCAACTATCTTGAAATATAGTGGGCAAATTTTGGGGTATGACATATATTTTCTTAGGACTTCTTACAATTTTTTGGTTTGGATCGGTCCTAGGTCAGCATTGACTACTACAGGTCGTTCGAGTTTGGTGTCTAGGAATTCATACCTTAGATTTTTAGGAAGTGTTTTGAGTTTGTCAGTCAGTTTATTAGGAGAAGGTGTAGGATCAGGTGTTAATGCTAAACATTCGTTTAAGCTTAAGTTTTGGCTTTCTTCTTGTGTGTTATCGTCAAGTGTTTCATTTATAGGGATTTCTAGGATTTCAGGGTTTTCGAGTGGTTAAGTTTTTGCTTCTTTGACGCATTCGTCAGTGATATCCACGTCAGTTATTGCGGGTGCTTTTAAGAAGTGAGATAGAATAAATTCAATCTTTTCTTCTCCTACTTCGAAGGTTAGTTTCCCACATTTAACATCTATGATTGCATCAGCGGTTGCTAAGAATGGTCTTCCTAGTATGATCGGGATGTTAGAATCTTCTTGAATATCCATGATGATAAAATCAATTGGGATGTAGAATTGACCTACACGCACAGGGATATTTTCTAACATTCCTACAGGATACTTAACTGAGCGATCGGCTAATTGAACAGACATTCTTGTTGATTTAAGCTCACGTAAGTTTAGTTTCTTACAGGTTGAAAGAGGCATCAAACTAACACTAGCTCCTAAATCGCATAAGGCTTTATCTATAATAGTTTTTCCTATTACGCAAGGTATGGAGAAACTACCAGGATCTTTTAGTTTAGGAGGCATGTTATTTTGAATGATGGCACTACATTCTGCAGTAAGCGTTACTGTTTCGTTATCCTCGAGTTTCTTTTTATTCGAAAGAATTTATTTGAGAAACTTAGCATAGGAAGGAATTTGGGTTATAGCTTCTGTGAAAGGTATGGTTATGTTTAATTGTTTCAGAAGTTTTACAAACTTTTTAAATTGCGCTTCAGTTTTAGATTTAGCTAGCCTCTGAGGGTAAGGAATAAGTGGCTTATATGGTGGTGGAGGTACATATGGTTTCTCTTTTTGAGTCTCCACTTCGGTGTTCTTTTCACTTATCTTAACGGATTGGTCATCAGTTGATGTCTTTTTAGTTTCCTTTGGCCCTTGTTGTCACATGGGTGCGTTTTGAGTTCTAGGATCGATAGGTCCATCGTAGTTTGTTCCACTTTGTAGTGTAATCTCATTAGCATGTCCTTTGGGATTAGGTTGTGGTTAAGCAGGAAACGTGCCAGCAGGGGCAGCAGTAGGCGCTTGTTGTTGAGCTACTTGAGAGATTTGCGTTTCTAGCATTTTGTTATGTGTATCTAAAGCGTCTACTTTGTTTGCTAATTGTTTTAGTTGCTCACTATTGTGAATGTTTTGATTCAGGAAGTCCTTGTTAGTTTGTTGTTGGGAAGCTATAAAGTTTTCCATCATGATTTCTAGATTCGACTTCCTAGGGGCATTTGGAGCAGCTACGGGTGCTTTTTGATAGCCAGTTGGAATAGCAGGTGCTTGTCCAGGTGCGTACAACGCATTGTTGTTCTTATACGAAAAGTTTGGATGATTCTTCCATCCAAGGTTGTACGTGTTCGAGTAAGGATATCCCTGAGCATAATTCACTTGATCAGGTGGAACACCTGTCAGAAGTTGACATTCGGCAATGACATGTTCAGTTAAACCACATATCTCGCAGTTTGGAGTTACTGCAGCCGCAGTGGCTGCAATGGTTAGGTTCTTGATCTTTTGAGTTAAGGCGTCTACTTTGGCGTTAATGCGGTTTATACCACTTACTTCGTACATTCCTCCTTTGGTTTGGGATTTCTCTACAGCGGTTCGTTCTCCTCCCCATTGGTAATGGTTTTGTGCCATGTTTTCTATGAGGTTATAGGCTTCATCATGAGGTTTGTCCATTAAAGCTCCGCCAGCAGCGACATCTATGGTCATTTTAGTGTTATATAGTAGACCACCATAGAAAGTATGGATGATCAGCCATGGTTAAATTCCATGATGAGGACATAGTCTCAGCATATCCTTATATCGCTCCCAGGCCTCGAAGAGTGATTCGTTATCTTTTTGGGTAAATCTGTTGATTTGACATCTTAGCATAGCAGTTTTGCTAGGCGGGAAATATCTCGCTAAGAAAACTCTCTTCAATTCATCCCAGGTCGTTATGGAATTAGAGGGTAGATATTGAAGCCACGCTCTAGCTCTATCTCTCAAGGAGAATGGAAAAAGATGAAATCGAATAGCTTCGGGACTGACGTTGTTAGCTTTGACAGTGTCGGCGTATTGCTCGAACACGGATAAATGGAGATTAAGATCGTCTGCAGGGCTTCCAGAGAATTGGTTCTGTTGGACAGCTTGCACCAGCGAAGGTTTTAGTTCGAAATTATTCGCCTTAATCGCAGGTGGTGCGATACTTGAGTGCGGTTCAACTCGTGAAGGAGCGACATAGTCTCTAAGAGGACGAGTAGCATCCATCTCTAACTTCGGGGTTTGTTGATCAGAAAGGATCAATTCTTGAGAAACTTGAATTGGTTCTACTTCGGGAAGATGATGAATTTGACGTCTTACATTAATAAAACGTTCGATTTATTTAATTCGTTGTATTAATTCCCCTCCTTGTAAACGAGTATTTGGCATACAATCGTTCAAAGAAAAGGAACAGAAATGCCCTAGTCTCTATGGTGTAACCGTAAGTTACGATATCGACTTAAATAGTCCCCGGCAACAACGCCAAAAACTTGATCGCGACTTTACGTGTCTATTAATCTGATGAATCGACCTACCGTTATCTAAGGTTACTATGTAAAGCTAAGGCTAAGAATACTTGGGTTGTTTCTAACGGGAAAATTAAAATCTTAATTCTAAGAATATAATGATAAACGGATATCAGTATGCATTTCGTCTAACTTAGGTGATCCGAAGGTCCATTGGCTATGGTTCTTATTTAATTAAAAATCTCTATTAACTATGTTGTTTAAAAGTCCTCCTCTCAAACTCTCGCTCTGTTGATTTAGACTACTATCCTAACTCATAATATACACTCTCGCCATCCCATTAGATTTAGAAAAGCTTTTTGAAAACATCACAATTGATAAAATGCTCATTTCACGAAGAAGTTATCTACTTAAATCTCCTAGTCTCAAACTCTCGCTCTGTTGACTCGGATCATGCTAGTTTTCCCTAACGTACGCTATCGCTGTCCCGCATCAGGTTTAAAAACACTTTTTGAAAATAAATAAATTCTAATCAGTTTTAATACGCTTTTGCCATCCTTAAAACTAATGTTCTATGTCTACTATCCAGTTAACGATCTCAAACTCTCGCTCTATTGATTTTTACCTTTATCATTCCTAAAATCTCAAACTCCCGCTCTGTTGATTTTAGAACTTTAGCAAATTAAATCAGACACAAAACCAGAAACAAGTGAAGTTTAATAAAACATATTTAAGCCAACTTATTTTGGATCCCTACGGTTAACTTACTCTACATACCGATATCTCAATTAAATTAGCCAAACATATTGATACGGTTAAACATGCATAAATTGGTTCGGCTCATAATAATAAGCATATTAGTGGGCACACAATATATCATGCAATAATAATTAAAGCGGTAAATAGAAACCTGAATAATAAAATATGAATTAATTAAACTTGGAATCTTCGAGTACTTGAACATCCACCACTGGTCGGTTGGATCGTTCTTCAGAAAATTATTCAGCGTAAAATAGTAAAGCAAGGAATAAAAAACTAAATCTAACGTAAGGTTAGATCTATTAAAGGTTCACAACAATTTCTGGTGTAGAAATTGTTGTGAGAAAAGAATAACAGGAATTAAATTGCAAAGAAAATAATGTAATCAGAAAATAAAAACGGCAGAGTTTTGTGGCAGAAATTCGGACGCTTTTCAAGTACTTTGCCTCTGGTATTTATAGGAATAGGTTTTGCAAAGTACTCCCCTCTTTTCAGTTTTCACGTTCCTCCTTTTTCTCCTTAAAACGCACGTCCACGTGACTAGAAAAAGAGTCGTTGGTTGAAAGGGGCTTGAGACGTGCGTCTCAAGTGGCTACAATTTAGGAGACGGGTGTCTCCTTTTTGTTACGTGGCAAGAGGAGTGGGAGACGGGCGTCTCCACTCCTTTACTTGGTCTTCTTCTCAATTTGGGCCCTTTTCCTCGTTGCAAGCCCAAGACGGGCGTCTTCCAAAAGCATGAGACAGACGTCTCACTTCCTTGAGTGGGCTACGTGCTCACTCTTTTGGGCTGGGCCAGTTGCTCTTTGCACCTCCACCTTTTACTAATGTTTCACCTCCATCTTTTACTTGTCTTTTAAATTGATTTTTCTCTATTTCTTCTTCTTTTGACAAATAGTTTTCAACACGAACATAATACCTGAAATATCGAAAATACCCGCATAATACCATAATAAAACAATATAATTAGATGAAAATGCTAATAATATTTATGGAATTTAAGCTAAATATATGATATAAATTCGGGTTATCAATTTTGGAGCGAGCATTAAATGGTGCGTGTCTTCTTTTTGTTTTTGTTACGTGTTTGCCTTTTGTTTTTGTTTCTCCAATGAACTGCATGTGCTTTTTGTTTCTCCAATCATTCTTTGAAATTGTTCCATATGAGTGCTTCAGCCGTCTTTTAATCATTATGTTTTTAATGGTATTTTATCTTGTATCAGAACTTTGCATCGTGACTTTCTTCATAACTTCTATCAGAATTTGTCTACAGCAGTTGGTGCATTTAGAAGTTACTTCATTAGAACTTCAATGACTTTTCCTTTCAGCGTTTGTTCAGCTTTACATAAAGTTCACGTTCTGATGGTACTTGTATTAGAACATCTTCTGAAATGAGAAACATATAATTAGAGTATTACATTTACTTATACAAAATTTATTTAATTGTTATCATCAAAGCACTAAGATATGATTAGAACCAAACTATGTTCTAACAAATCTCTTGGGTTATAGGAAGATCACCATGTGATTCTCGAAGCCGTGAAGCAAGAGAAGTATTGTCCACCTTGAAGCCTGTAGGTAAGAGGTGTATTGTTCTTAGAGGAAGCTTTGAAGAAACTCTAAGTTATTGTTCTTAGTCAAGAGTCTTGACTAGATATTGTCTTGAAAGTGTGTCTTTTGATTGTTGTTTAAATAGCTGTTACAGGGTTGTAACAGTTAGGCATCACTAGGGAGTGAGCGGAGGTTCTCTTGTCTTAGATAGTGTTCTAAGATAAAGGTTAAATTGGTAGTGACTAGGTAAACAGGTGGTTGTTTATCTGTAAACCGGAGGTTGTTTACATAAAATAGTACTACTGATAGTGAAATCTTCTTCCTCACTTGGTAGCCCCCAGAGTAGGTGTGTTTGTCACCGAGCTGGGTCAACAATTGATTGTGGTCTTTACTTTTCAGTACTGCGTGAAATTATGTATATCTTGCCTATGTTTTTCATGACAGACCGGATGTCTCGACATCCCATTAGACATCTGGGTCTGCTGAACCAGAATTTTATCCAATATAAAATATCAGTTTTGTCTAGGGGTGGCAAACGAGCATGCCCGCCCCGCAAAAGCCTGCAAAAAATGGGGCGGGCGGGAATAGTTGAGGGTGCGAGTCTAAAACCTTTCCTCGCCCCGCAAAAAATAAGGGTGGGGTGCGGCAGGGAATGCCCATGGTCTTTGCATCTTTTAGGCCTAAAAATATAAAATTTTATATAAATGTCTGTGCCCGCAAAAGCCTGCAAAAAAATGGGACGGGGCGGGCATATTTGAGGTTGCGAGCCTAAAATTTTGGCCCCTCCTGCGGAAAAGTGCGGGAAAAACAGGCATGCCCAACATGCCGGGCCAGTTTTGCCACCCCTTGTTTGGTTCAGAGGATAGTTAACTTAAAACTGAATTTTGGTTCAAAATCAGCCCATGCAAAATCTTCATTTGGTGTGAAGACTAACCGCTTCAAGCCACGTTCCTTGTTTGGTTCGAAGTTACCCTAAAACTTCATTTCCTTGTATAAGGGGATTTATGGGCATAACCTTCTAAGAAGATTCAGGCATATTGGATACTTTAAAGGTCAATTCTTGGGGACATGATTAAGTCTTGTTGACTTAACCTGTATAATTTTTAGTTGTCATTCCTTTTCTCCGATCTCTTTTATTTTTAGTAATTTTCTTTACTTTGATTTTCTAATGCATACTTATACAAACAATTTTTTATAGAATGTTTTCAAAATCTGATTTTTCAAAGGATTTATTTTTAAATCATCAATTTTCAAACCTTCATAATTTTCCCCTTTTGTATATGGATTCACACGTCCAATATTATTCTCTAGAAGATCTAACTTCTACCCCCACTGATCAAGTGTACAATATTAGTATTTCAGTAGTTAAAAAGCTAGGGATATTATTGTATTTAATCTCAACAAAGAAAGAAAACACTAGTTTTATCCAGCAAAACCTATCACCAAGCTTGCTAGATAGGTTAATATGAATCAGGATTATAACACAATAGCTAGAATTTTAATAAATAAGATTTGTTAATGTTATTTTCTAAGAAGGTCGAGGTACCCAAAATGCCTTCAATTGCAAACTTTGTTTTAGGCCTAATGTGATTTGAGACAGTGACGACGCTAGGGCCCGGACAGGATGGGCACTTGCCCAGGCTCGGGCCCAACCCAATATTTTTTTGAGCCCGTATATTTATAAAAAACAAAATAAAAAATAAAAAGAAATGAAAAAGGGTTGTAGTTGCAGAAAGTGAAAGGAAATATATGAATGTCAGAAAAGAAAAGGGTTTCAGTCTCAGCTTACTCCATCCGTTTGCCACCGCCCACTGATTCCTTCCCTTTCCCTCACCGACTTTGCTCGCCTCCTTCCCTCACCAGGTGTGTATCTCAGCAAATATTTTGTTTAATTATTTTTCATGTTTTCAGCTTGTGTTTTGTTGTGAGATATATATGGAGGTTAAGAATGTGTTATTTTGTTTTTATGAAGAAAAAAAAAGAGAATATGTTATTTGTATTTTGGGGACTATATATAGGATAAGATTTAGGTGAAGTTAATCATATTCCTCACTAGAAAAAAATACTAAAAATTTGTTAAAAATATGAACCCTTAAAAATTGCTGAAGGGAATTAGCAACTCCCTAAGTATATTTTTAGTGAAGAATTGTTAATGGTTTTGTTATTCTGCACAGACCGGAGTAAGCAAGTTTTATGTTAGTGTTTTTGCTTATGGAATGATTTTAGGTTAATGTTTATGTTAATGAAACCAATTTGAAGTAGCTTGTTTTTTTCTTCAGATACGAGGAGACTTTTGGTTGAATAAGAATCAGAACCACCGCCTAATATGGTTAATGAGTTTAACCCAAATGAGATTGTGCGTGATCCAGGTCGCAGGAAACAAATTAATGTAAAGTTATTTCGAAAAGGACATTTATCTCGTGATTTTATTTAACACTCTATTGTAAAGTTATCTTTCATCTATTTTTTTCCGTTTGATGAGTATTTATATATTATATACAATAAATTTTGTGGTATTTATTTTTTTTTGTCAATTTGAGATAATCATGAGATATAAACTCAGACTTACGCAATTGTTTGCTTTTGCATATTAGGATTAAAGTCTTTTTTTCCATTTGAAAATTTGAGATGCTCGCGATTAATATTCCAAGTGGTGGATTGAACGTCAGAGAGATCCTTAACATTAGATAAAGAAATTATAAAATCCTATACCAAGGGAAGTGATCCACTAATTTACTAATATATTTCCATTAAGTAAGTTTCTTGGCACACATGTTCCCCACCTTCTTAGGTGTTTCATCCTTCGGCCAAATCATTTGATTATGGAAGTTGTTTATGTAAGAGTCAAATTTATTGATGCATTCTTCTAGCATGGTGATGGTGAGTTAATCTCTTTCGATACAAGGTTTATGAAGTTGAATGATGAAGATATCACAAATGTTTATATTTAAGACATGAGCCAAAGATTGTGTGTTGGACTAATTTTCACTGTTACATGTAAACAACAATAGTTGTTTGAGTTGGAGGTTGCGAAGAAGAAGGTGAGCAAGAAAATACCAAGGCAAAGATCAGTGGCCCATAGTAGCCACGGAGACGCAAGAAACTTGTAAGGACAAACCTAAAAATCCTTGCAATCATACTCATAAGCAGAAACACTATTAAGTTGTCTGGTGAACAATAAGACCAAGATTGATTGATATATGATTGTACCATGTACCACAAAAAGTGTGATTCCTTAAAAAAATTAAAAAAAATCGAAGCGTACACACAATGTTCTCTAAATGTGAATCACCTTGAATAATCAAACGAACAACAAGGATTGATCACCGTGTGAAAATGCCTCACGAAACCATATTTGATTATTAAGGAAAAAATCCAAGGAATATTTATTTTATAGTAGATTAGAATAAAAAAAATTATTGGTCTACACATGAAGTGGTATGATAGAAACTACTCTCTAACTAATATTAGATCTAGAATGCAAAAGAAGACTAAAACATAAATAACAACTTTTCTCTTACTTCATTCAGCAGATACATAAGGTATAAATACTACTAGGGTTTATATCTACCCTAATGGATTGGGCCGTGGGCCACTTCTTTTTAACCCATAACATAAGTTTCTAACATAACATTAACTAAAATTTAATATAGTGCAGCAATTATTCTGTTATGTAATCTTTGATCAAAACGGGCTTCTTTTTGAATCTGATGGGCCTAACAATACTCCCGGGCCCAATGAGAACCTTGTCCTCAAGGTTCTGTGTAGAAGGATCGGCCCAATTCTCAACTGGCCCAATATGATGTGTAGGAGAACATGTGACCGTTGGGGCCAGAGTGCTGTCTTTGGGAGAAAGAGATGGACGCGTGGGGCCAGAGTGTTGTTGTGTTGGCGTTTGAAGGATAGGGGAAATCTTGATGTGTGGTTGAGATTGGAGATAAGGGGATGAGGTTCGGCTGGAATCCAGGGGAAAAGCGCCTCGAGCCATGTGCGGTTCAGTGTTCAAAGTCTTCACGTGAGAAGGCGTGGCTTGTTGGACAACAGACTGAGGATTACAGCTGTATGGGATTTTGGACGGTGGAGATGGCATCTGGATGGGCCACGTGTTAGTCTGAGGATGGACCAGATTGTTTTTGCGTTTTAGAAACTGAGTAGCATCAGAAGAGGTACTTAGGGAGTTGGAAAGTGAATTATTAGACACAAGTACCTCTTCCTTCCTCTTTACTTCTTGTTTTTCTCTGCACGCTTCTACCTTTGAACATGCAGAAACACTCTCTTCACTCTCCTTACCTTCCAAAATGTCATCATCATCTACTAAAAATGGTGTGGTGTGCAATATAGGTAACGGTGGAGGAGCGGACATGGGTGAGCTACCATGATAGGGTCGGAGCAAGGAAACATGTACCACCGGATGAATACGGGATGAAGAAGGGAGATCTAATAAATATGCAACTTGACCCACTCTTCAGATGATTTTGTATGGACCAAAGAATCTTTTGGAGAGCTTCTGCGAGACTCTCTTGGAGACAGTAGTTTGGCGATACGATTGAAGCTTCAAAAGGACCAGATCTCCAACGTTGAAGGTAACATCCATCCGTTTTGGGTTGACTTGCTTTTCCATCTGTGTTTTGCTCCTCTGAAAATTTGCCTTTAACTGTGTTAAAATTTCATGGCGTAGTTGCAGGTTATCGTTCAAGGTGGCATTTGAAGCGGATCCTTTGGTGTACTCCGGGATGGAAGGTGGATCTCTACCGTACAGAGCTTTGAAAGGGGACATTTTAATGGCCGTATGGAAGGAATTGTTATACCAATACTCGGCAAGGTGGAGGAACTTATACCAACGACGAGGGTGATCATTCACTAAGCAACGGAGGTAAGTTTCTAGAGATCTGTTCACCACTTTTGTTTGTCCATCCGTTTCCGGATGGTACGGAGAACTATATTTTAACGTCGTGCCTTGGATTCTGAAAAATTCTTTCCAGAACTGGCTGAGGAACAACGGATCACGATCTGAGATGATGGATTTAGGGATTCCATGCAAGCGGAATATCTCGACTGCGAAACGTGAAGCTAAGTCTTTAGCAGTGTATTTGGATGGTAATGCGAGGAAGTGAACATATTTCGTAAGTCTGTCACAGATCACCCAAACTACCGTATGTCCGTAGGAGTTAGGAAGATGAGTGATGAAGTCCATCGTGAGCTCGTCCCAGACTCTATGTGGCGCAGGTAAGGGTTGGAGGAGCCCTTTTTTTTCTGAGTCAGATATTTATTGTGCTGACAAATATCACACTTCTTAACCATTTCTTTTACTGCAAGGTGCATTCCTGGCCAAGAGAAGGAGGTTTTAAGACGCGCCAGTGTAGCCTTCATGCCTGAGTGACCAGCTGTGGGAGTGGCATGGTATTCTTGGAGTATATCCGGCCGCAGCTGCTGAATATCTGGTAGGTAAATGCTGTCCTTGTAGAATAGAAGTCCTTGTGAAAAATTGTATAAATGTCCTTCTGAAGAACTTTCTATATTGTGTTTAACAATATTCTGACCCACGGTATCGTGTGCATAAAACTGGCGGAGAGTGGCAAGAAGATTTGGAACTGGAGATGATAATGACAACAGGAGGAAGGTAGCTTCATGGAACTGTCTGCTCAAGGCGTCTGCAACCACATTAGATCTGCCAGGTTTGTAAAAGATATCAAAGTTAAACCCCTGTAATTTAGATGCCCATTTTTGTTTTTCAGGAGTTTGAATCTTTTGTAGTAGCAAATTTTTAAGACTCTTTTGATCAGTGTAAATGTGGAACTTCTGACCAATAATGTATTGCCTCCATTTCTTTACAGCTTCCGTAACGGCAAACATCTCCCGAACGTACACTGAAGCGGACTGCATGCGGCTACACATCTTTTTGCTAAAGAAGGCTATCGGATGGGAGTCCTGGGACAGCACTGCGCCAATGGCAACTCCGGATGCATCAGTTTCGATTACGAAAGTTTTTGTAAAATCTGGTAAAATAAGGACTGGCATGTCGGTCATCTTGTTTTTAAGCTCTGTAAAGGCCCTCTGTGCCTCTGTACTCCGAGAAAATTTAGTGGAACGTAACAAGTCGGTGAGTGGAGCGGCGAGAGTGGCGTAATTTCTTACAAATCTTCGATAGAAAACGGTGAGCCCTAAAAAACCTCTGAGAGTCGTGAGAGAACGTGGAAGGGGCCATTCCAAAATGGCTCTCACTTTTTCTGGGTCAGGAGCTACTCCGTTTTTTGAAATAACGTGACCCAAATAATCAATACTCTGAGCTGCAAAAACACATTTAGAAACTTTGGCAAAGAATGAATTCTGGTAAAGTAACTCGAAAACAACCTGCAAATGATGTAAATGATCTGTGAAATTATTGTTGTAAACAAGTATATCATCAAAAAATACTAAAACGAACTGTCGTAAATAGGGACGTAGTAAGTCGTTCATAGCAGATTGGAAGGTTGAGGGTGCGTTAGTTAGGCCGAAGGGCATCACAAGAAATTCATAATGCCCGTCGAAAGTGCGAAAAGCTGTTTTATGCGTGTCCTCTTTTGCAACCCGGATCTGGTGATAGCCAGAGCGTAGATCTATCTTGGAAAAAATAGTAGCTGAACCTAGTTCATCAAGTAATTCATCAATGGTGGGTATGGGAAATTTGTCTTTAACTGTTACTGCATTCAAAGCCCGGTAGTCTACACAAAATCGCCATGTGCCATCTTTTTTTTACTAGGATCACTAGGGAAGAGAAAGGGCTAGTGCTAGGTACAATGGTTTTACTCTTTAGCATTTCTTGGATTAGGGAAGTCATAGCATTTTTTTGTGAATGGGGGTAACGATAAGGTTTCACGTTTATGGGAGTTGTGTTAGGAAGTAATGTGATGTGATGATCATGGGGCCGGGTAGGTGGGAGGGATGTGGGAATGTGAAAAATTGGTTCAAAAGTTTGAATAAGTTTGATAATGGCTGGGTGTAAATTCGTTGGGAGGGCAGATAATGGTGAGTCATTTGGTATAGGGGGTTGGTGTTTGGGGGAAATAGTTTGACAAAACATTAAGTGTAAAGAGGCCACAGAATCTGTATGGAGTAAGTGGCGGAATTGGTGCAAACTAGATTGGGTGGGCATTTGTGTGGGGTCACCTTTAAGTGTGATGGGTTTTTCTAAATGAGTGAAAGTGATGGACGGAATGGAGAAATCCGCCTGAATAGTTCCGAGGGTCCGTAGCCATGCCATGCCTAGGACAACATCTGCCCCTTCAATAGGGAGTAAGTAAAAGGGAAGGTTGAAGGGCTTATTTTGTAGAACAATTTGAACATCATCACAAACACCTTGACATTGTAAATGGGAGCCGTTACCAACCATAACAGAAAATTGGGAGATTGGAGTGGTTGGGAGATTGAGGTGTTGAGCGATCCTGGGCTGTAAAATATTATGTGTGCTGCCAATATCCACTAGGACCATAACTGAAAGACCACCAATTTTTCCTTTAAATTTCAGTGTTTGAGGTGAGAATTGCCCTGTGAGGGCATGAGTGGATTAATTGAAAATATGTGTCAACCAGAGCTGACTCATTCTCATCTTCAGCAGGCTCTATTTCCATGTTTATATCCAATTTGTCATCATCAGCCAGCAGTAATTGAAATCTAGAAGTAGAGCACTTATGACCCACAATAAATTTTTCATCACAATTAAAACATAAACCTTGGGCCCTTCTTTCTTGTAATTGGGCTTGGGATAACTTTCGGATAGGGAGTTTTGGGGGTAAAGGATAAGGGGTTTGTTTGACGGTGGGGTTAAGTGATAATGGGGTGCTGGTAGTTTGTTTTTGGGAGGTGGGGTATGTGGTGGGTTTGGCATAGGATAAAGGAAAAGGTTTTGAGAACTTGGATCGAGATTCTTTTAGTTTGGACTCTATCAATTTTGCTAGTCCAATAGCTTGAGAAATGTTAACCGGTTTTAAAATAGCAAGCTCATGACGAATTTCCGAAGTTAAACCGGAAATAAAGCAATTTAAAATTGCTGATGGGGGTAAACCTACAACCTGGTTTCCAAGTTTCTCAAATTTAGTTTGATAATCAACCACAGAACCATCTTGTTTTAATTTAAATAGTTCAGCTTGATGATTCTCAAAAGTTGAAGGGCCAAAACGTAATTCAAGAGCCTTTGTAAAGGAGAACCAATCAGTTAATAATTGATTCTGGTGCATCCACTTAAACCAGCCTAAAGCATCACCCTTCATAAAAAATGAAATCATGGATAAACGATTCTCTGGTGGTAAATTGTAAAAGCTAAAATATTGGTCGGCTTGAAATAGCCATTCAAGAGGATTGGATCCATCAAAAAGGGTCAGCTCAAGTTTAGGGGAACAAAAGGTAGGTAAAGGGGGAATTTGTGAGATGTTGGGGATTTGTAGGTGGGGGTTAAAGCTGGTCTGGTGGGACTGGTTGGGTGAAAAATTTGGGTAAGGTGTGAAGGGTGGAGGTGGTGGGGCTACGGTGAAATATTGGTGAGGGTTGTGGGTAGTAGTGTGAGTGGTCATAAAGGGTTGTGTGTTAGTTTGTTGAACAGGCGTGTGGATAGGTGTAGAAATCATGGACATAGGAATAGTAGAGATATTTGGGGATGGAGGAATAGTTTGGGTGGTACCTGAAGCTTGGAAGGTAGCGCTTCCAGCAGGTTGGGGAAGGTCACGTTGCAGCTGCAACGTTTGAAGAAGAGAAACCAGCGAATCATAGCGCTGAGTTTCTAGCTGGGATTCACTGTCCATTCTTGTTCGGAGCTGCTGCAGCTCTTCGTGGGTACTGTAGAAGCGGTCATCAATCTGCTGCTGCGTTTCATTCAAGGCAGAATCAAGATGCATACGTGAGGTTTGAACAGCAGTTGCAATGGCTTCATCAATAATAACTTTGTTGGGTGGGTTGGATGGTTTGGGGGGAGCCATGGGAGGGTGGTTGAAGAACAAGGTATGAAAGCACCAATGATAGAAACTACTCTCTAACTAATATTAGATCTAGAATGCAAAAGAAGACTAAAACATAAATAACAACTTTTCTCTTACTTCATTCAGCACATACATAAGGTATAAATACTACTAGGGTTTATATCTACCCTAGTGGATTGGGCCGTGGGCCACTTCTTTTTAACCCATAACATAAGTTTCTAACATAACATTAACTAAAATTTAATATAGTGCAACAATTATTCTGTTATGTAATCTTTGATCCAAACGGGCTTCTTTTTTAATCTGATGGGCCTAACATGGTAATAAACGTTTAGAAAGTCACACACAGTCATGAGTACCCCAACTTAAAATCAGATAATGGCGTCTAGCCTAGAAATATCAGTTTCTACTACTTGATATAGAATTTGCAAACTCCTTATACTATCACTTAATTTTGGTTATGTAAATTTTTTAAGCAAATAAATTATATCAATTAATTTCAAATTTTATTTTTATAAAAGTGTTTACAATCAAATTTTCAAATAGCGTTTGTAAATTTTGTTTCAGAGAGAACTTCTAAAAACTACAACTCCTTTCTCGTGTTCATTTATCTCTGCTTAAAATACTTCATTAATTTTTTAAATTTGTTTTTATAATTGTAATTCTTCATTAATACGCACCACTTAAAAATAAATATTTTATCCAATGAAACAACAAAAAAATAAACAAATATTTTCACTACAAGAAAATGTGTGATTTGCTACGACAGAAACAATAGCTAATTTGTAGCTAATCTCTATCAAACAGAGTTAGTTGGAGATTTGTTGGGGATTAGCTACAATATATGCCGTAGCGTAGATTGAGTGGCTAATTATCTTGGCCAAAATTTCCTAGCAAAACTCAAACTAATTTATTAAATTTTCTAGCTAAACCACAACCAAGTTCCAGCAAAATGTCTTTTTTGAGTTATGTTTCCCCAACTATACATCTACAATATCGCCACCAAAATTTCACAGTAAATCTCAAGCTAATTTATAGCAAATTTTTGTAATAACTTTTAATCAAAATTTGTTAGACTTAATTTTTTAATTATTAATTTTAATCAAAATTAATAGTACTAATTAAAAAAAATCTCAAAAAACATTATAATCGTATCAGTCAAATTACCTACTTAGAGAACAATACCAATTCGAAGAACAAGTTAAGAAATTAGAGATTTAGTGAATTTGACAATTAAAAATCCATATAGATCCAACCTAATAAGATTAATGACTTCGAGGAGATTTCAGAAATAAAACAATCAAGATTACCATATTTAGCTCAAAACAATGTACTTATGCTAAGTTTTAAGAGAAAATACATGAAAGAAACTTAACACAGTAAGAGAAGCCTTCTTCGTACAACGTCCCATGACAATAACTTGTTGTCAAATCCTGAAGTAATTAACAAACTTGCAACAATCAAGATCATAATAAGAACTTGGACAAAATAAAGCTTGACCTTGATAGACCTATCATTTGCCCAAAACAAACATTCAAACAATTTATAATTACTGTGAGCTTCCCAACATTCTCTTTAATGACTCTGTTTCCTATCTTATCTCATCTTGTGTCCATTCAAATAACAAATGAAAAACAATAAAAGTAAAATTTTATAACTTATATCCGAAACAAATAGAAACAAGGAGCAAATGTTAGGTAAGTAGGTTACATGTTTCATTGGAATATCCAATGCATGTTGCTATGTCGTCGTGATTACCCATTTGGTCAACAATTCCCGAATGCAAGTCATACCTATAAATTTGAGCATATCAGAGGTAAAAAACAAATAAGAAAAAGCAATTGATACATGTAATTATTTGGTTATTGTAGAAGATTAGAAATGGTTGAATCAATAATTCAGGGAAGAGTCATTCAGTTTTTTTTAAGATTAACTCAATTGGAAAAGAGTTGATTCGCCCACTAAAGAAGAGATTGTGAATTCAACTCTTACACTCGATATCGTCAACACAAAACTCAACTCACTTAACTTTTAGATTTGTTATAGAAGAATTTATAAAAAAAAAACAAAGCTCATTATAAGACTAGTAACTATGGCTTCTATATGAAACATGTATTGAAGAGTTTTATCCTGAATCTGAATATCTATATAAAAAGTGTCCAACAAAAGAATAAAAAACCACAAATTACAAAAATGAAACTTCCTTAAAAGAATAATCTAAATAAATAAATCAATCACTTATGTGAAGTAAACTTATTTATCACTGCCTAATTTTTACCAGCAAGCTCAAACTATTGTTATTTTATTTTTCTTTCAGTAAATTAACTAATTTTCCAATGCAGGTGTCATGATCTTATTCTTTCATGCTGTCACAAATACTCTCAACAAGAGACAATAGAAATCCATCTGCCCCATGTTTAGCCACCAAGGAAATTGATACTGGAAGATTATCATACATTCCCAATGGTATGCAAACAAATTTAAATAAATGTCTTGTAAGTTGTAATTAATTACTGTTACAAAATTCTAAAGTCCAATGATAGAGATAGATATATACCTGGCAACCACCAGATAATCCAGCAATAGTTTGAAGCATAAAAGCCTTTTCATTAAATTCTTTTAATTCTGAAAGACTTGTCTTCAACTTTGGTGGTGGCCCTGAAACTGTAGGGAGCATGATAACACCAAAGTCCTGCAATTTCATCACACACATTTGAACAACTGACACTGAGACACTGACTCACTGACACACCTTTTTTTCAAAGACGTCGGTGCTATATTGATAAAAACTAATTACAAAATATTATGAGTGATTAAAAATTTGCAGAAAAATACCCCAAGAAGAGCGGTAAAAGCATCACGTCATTCTCCTTTCACAGAATAAGCAACATCAATATTCTCTCCGATCGACTTTAGAGCTGCTCCAACCATTGGAAATCTGTTTCAACCCAAGGAACAAACACAACCTTCCCATCATCCACACCAATATCATAATGTGCTAATGCCAGAGACTGTCCAAAAAATAAGCAACAATATTCATTACTACAAGTTCTTATGTTCAAGCTATTTTTAGTTGGTCAAATGATAAGATTTTTCAATTTGCTTACCAAAGGTGCAGATCCTCTCACAACTCTTCCTTGGTCATTGTACTGAGATCTATGGCAGGGGCAGATGAACTTGTTCTCAGCGTGATTAAAAGGTACGACACACCCGAGGTGAGTGCATACGGCGTTAATTGCAAATGTTGCAAGTGTTCTATCTTTCTCTACCACAAGGTAGGTAGGATCACCCTATTATATAATATCAAGAAAGTTGAGATATTCATTTTCACTCTTCCAAAAAGTTTCTCAAGTGTTTATAGCATTACAGGTTATCTGATAAGTGTTTATGTATAAGTTATTTCCATAAATTCTGCAATAACTTATGAAACGGCTTATAATGTAATGTTTTAATCAATTAACGATTATACTCTTACCTTTAATCCTTGTGTAAGAGTACGGTCACCAAGTCCATGAACCTTGAGCCATTCTGATGCAACTACATCATTGCCAATGGCATCCTTGGCAACGGTACCACCAGTTGAAGAAACTAAGCTGTAAAGTTTTTTCCAAGAAGGTTAATAATTTGGTATATGAAGAATCATATAGCTTTTGGATGCCAAATGCAAAAGATAACTAGTAATATAGTAGGCTACTAATAGTTCTCTTGTATGATACATCTTATTAGTGCATGTTTGGTATTGCGTTGAGTTTGTCAGAACCACGGTGAGATCATCGTGATTCTGTCAACCAGCAGTGATACCAAACATACACTTAAACACTTAGACACTGACCTTTCAAATTGAAAATATGATTGTGACACTGACATGTATTGGTGTCTGACATTAACACAAAATTTATACATGCGGTTAGACACAATCACTTCTATTTCCTAATTTATTATCACCGTTTAAGTATCGGAATCGGTATCATGTTCGATATTTGTGTCAAACACATAGAAATCCTTAACCTACACATCAATCCACACAATTGTACAACTCAATACATCACCAACAGGTCTCACCAACCAGACAACAAAACCTTAATTTTTTTAACAACAAAAACTATTATGTTATAAATGCATGTTAGTACTAAAAACCTTAATTTCACAAAGAGATTGAATTTGAATTATTTATAAACAAGAATACAAAAACCAAAAGCATACCCTGGAGGTACAAGGAAGGAACCATATGGAACAAGCATTCCAGCAGTAGGAAGTGAAAGAGCACCAAGAAGAAGCAAAGGTCCTTGCATCAACAATCTTAAATTTAACATTCCTAATGGGTTCATCGCACAAAGGTCCTTCCTGTGCACCCCACTGAAATCTGTTAAATGACATAACATTCTCAAAGTAAACAATGGAATCCTTCAAAGCATTGAGCAGGTTCTTGTCAACTTCAGTAGGAAGGGTGTCATCTAAAAGGATATTAGGGCCCTGCAATCGAACTAGAATATGTTACAGACATTTGGGCAAAGAGATAGATAGATATAGTGATTTACCTTCTTATTAGGGCCAAAAGCCTAGATTGACCGAGCAGCAAGAAGATCCCAGTCATATTTAGTCTGGAAAAATTCACCTAGTTTCTTTTTGTTCCAGTCAGTGCTAACAACCCCATTCTCCATGTCTTCTGCCAGACCTCTTTCTAGTTGTTCCGCAATCTAAAGAATGGCCAAGAGTTTCATGAGTGAAGTGAAAAATACCCAGCCTAATAAAAATGTATTTGTGAAATAAGAAATGGACAAATTCTAATGAAGCCTATATGATACCTACCATTGTTATTTTTTTCTTCTTGTTTAGTGTTTCAGCAAAATATTTCATTGATGAAGAATCAACAACTATTTCACAAAATGAGACAACAGGATCTGCTACCTGCAACATAATAGGAAAGGACCATCTTCAACAAAGGAACTACTTTAAGTCAACGTCTAACACAAAAAATGAGAATCAAAATTAGATGAAAAGGGAAATAGAAAGTGATATATGACCTTGACTTCTACAGTGGCAGATACTATGGCAAAGAAAGCAAAGTAAAAGTTCAATTTGTGAATTAAGTAAAGAGATAGTAATAGACATGGTTAAAACAAGAGTTTCCAGAAAGAAGTAGTAGCGACTATTGGTGGCTTGTACAATAATTGCAATATGCAACAACATTTTCTACAGCCACTATTGACAATCATTTGTCTTATTAATGGACAATTCCCTTGAAGGATGAGTTTGTTCATACGATTCATCCCAGTTCTCCGTCCAAAAAGTTGGTTTGTTATGAAAGTTTGGTTTAAATCCATCACAGTAGCATGCATTCCATATATAAAGACCAAACAAAGTTCTCAGTAAATTATATCGTATATGAAAGCACAAACTCAGTAACTCACTTCCTTAATCATTACTATGATCAAACACCATAAACTTCCGACAGTTTACATATTTTAGTAATTTAAACAACACAAACATGTCTTTAACAAAGTAGATTTTACTCTCATGTACAACTAAGTACACCTTTAGAATAATAGTTAAGTGCTATAAAATAAATTTAAAGTTACCATCAACCGTACCTTAGAATTAGTAAAAATGAATGTCGATACTGTCAATCGGAGAAAATATATACCTGAGATAAGCTGCTGTCAAAATATCACAATACTAATAATTTCAGTCTTTTAAATGCTCAACTCTCATATCATATTACGCAAATTAGTCCTCAGATGATAGTTTTACAGAAACAACCTTGCAAGGCCTGAAGAGAAGTAGCTTTTTGTAAACTTCTTTGGAACTCTTTGAAAGTACCGTAGGAAAAGTTGCCTGACATTGAAACAACGATAAGCTCTTTCAGCACAGTGAAACAGAAACAAAAAATGCTAGCACAATATTTAATACTGATTTCAAATATCAAAGTAACTTTCCTTCTTAAATTTTGTCATCAATCCCTCGATAGAGATTCTTCAGAGATTTGTTATGATACAAACTGTTATGATCGAACTGTTATGACACAAACCATGTGAATTAGAGAAAGAGATTCATCAGAAAAAATTTACCTAAAGTATTAGGTTTTCCGAAATTCATGAGCAACTTCGACAACTTATTCGAAAGTTGAAGAAGTGATTTCGAAGGAAGGAGAAGTGGTGATTTTGATTGATGAAGGAAAGAAGAAGATAAGCGATTTTGAGAATAATCGATTGATGAAGGAGAAAGGGTTTTACGTGTTTCAATAGAAGAAGGAATCGATCGATGAAGGAGAAAAAGTGTTTTTTGTTTGGTGTTTAGATTTAAAAGCTATTGTTTTTATTAAAAAAGAGTTTTCTAAAAGAGAATAAATATTTTATAAATATATAGTAAAAGTTAACTAGGAAAATAACTATGGAAAATAATTGAAGTTAGATAGTGGTTTTTTAAATTGTGATTAACTAGGAAAATAATTTGTAGTAAAATTTTGGTAGCTAATCCCTTATTTTCTTGTAGTGTTTTTTAGTAAATGCAAATTATTGAATAAAAAAGAAAAAAAATAAAAAGAATGGGAGACATAAAATCTAATTCATCAACTAATTAGAAAAAAAATTATATTTGGACATGTTCAACCTATCCTAAAAAAAATTAAATAACAAATATCATAATTTTTAAATTAAAAAATGCACGAATGACCAACTCTTTTTTTTTTTAATAGGCAATTTGGATCTAGTGGGTTTCGAACCTGAGACCTTGAGAGGAGCACACTCTCAAGACCCAAGCGATTCACTGCTAGACCACACACACGCACACCGGTAACAAACATAAAATTAAAAAATTTTCTTCAATTTCTCCTTTTTAACATATTCAATAACAAACATAATTACACACCGGTAACTCATCTTAATTGAGAAAACTCTTTAAAATATTAAATTATCCTTAAGAATATTATCACAACCAATCGTTAGTTGGTTCAATGGTGATTAACGCTAACTAGGTAGGAAGAACCACGGTTTGATCTCCGCAACTACGATCGAGAGGAAGCTGAAACCACTTTATACTAGAACTGACACCGAACCGAACTATACCGAGAGCTGGAACCATTTTGATTGCTCTTACATGCCTTTTCATCAATCCTAACATGCATCATTACCAATCATACAATTTTCATGTTCTCTTGAGGAATTCTCGATGAACTTTTCATCCTTGTTTTTTAGTTTTAAATTTTCTATTATCAAATATTATAAAATAATAAAAATTTAATAAAAGAAAAAAAATCTTATAATTGATAAATATTTCAAATGACCTTCATATTAAGTATGCTGAAAGGACAAATACAACATCGATGCACTTAGAAGGCATTGTATGATAATTCTAATTTTAGAAATACAATTCTTTAACTCATAAATGCTAAAAGCTATTTATTTAATTTTCGAAGAGCTTGAGCTTTATAAATTATACAGAGATAAAATAATATTCTATTTGATACATGCAAATCAGAAAAACAAATGACCAATGTTAACAAATTTATTTATGTTATGATTATCTTTCTTTCTATATTTTTATTTGCAACAAACGTTGAAGGTAAACAATTTTTTTTAATCTTTTTCAAAAAAATTTCTTTTCTTCCTACACAACATTTTATCTCATTTTTCTAATTGTTTTTCATTAACTTTTTTCATTACAGGTGGTATTAGATGTTTTCAAGATTGTGAATGTCCAATATATATGTGTCCGCCTAGTTTTATGCCAAGGTGTATTTATGGACATTGTGTATGTGTTAAATTGATGTTATAGATTATATGAGCACAAATCTAAGAGACTACAAAATGTCATACTAAAATATTCTATGACTTATTATTTAGCTATTCATAAATATGTTGACAATCAACCATTTTTTTATTCTAATTTTTCACATAACTTATAGTTATGTTGTTGTACACTAAGACGATGATAATGAAATGAAATAAGGCGGAAAATTTTATTATCTAGATTTTCCTCTTTTCTTTTAGCTTTGGAGATATAGTCATGTTAGGGTTCTTCAATCGGTTGGTTTGTGTAAAAATCGGGCTCAAAATTTAGATTCAACAGTTTTATTAAAAAGGTTCAATTTCAACTGTTAAAATATTGATTTTCAACGAATTCGATTAAATTGATTTGTCGAGTAAATTAGGTGGATTTTAATCCATTTAAAATTTATTTGGTCAAATCTATAAAAATAACCCATTTTTTCATAAAACTTACGAATATTCAAAAAAATTTTTTATTTCAAAAAGAAAAACTATCAAAATTTTATAATGGCCCAAAAAATAACTACTTTTACTATAGGAAAAAAATATTATTACGTGATTCTAAATAACTTTTAAAATATAATATTGCATGCAATTGTGTTTTGGTGAGTACGTAATGCTACCATTAAATTATAAAAATGATGATAATCTGATAATATTATGAACTATTTTTGTAATGGGTTAGGTATATAGTAATAAAAATAAATAAATATTAGTTGAGTTCAATCAAGTTTGATTTCCAACGGGTCCAAAAAATGATATGAACCCAATTGAATCAACCTTATACTATATAAATTAAGCAACTGGATCAACCCAACACCTGACCCGATCCGACTCATTTACACACAAAAAACAATGGATCAGTCGGTTTTAAACCGACGGTTCAAATTTCTCCACTCCTAATCATGACAAACAATCACAATTTCTTTTCACTTCTACGAATAAATAACCAACTATCTAACTAGAACAGAGAGATCTTTGAGGAGAAGAGAAAGTTAGATGGAGGAGAGTATTGCGTGTTGATGACATAATATCGACATGTGTTGGGAAAATTTTTGAATTATGTGAAACATCGAGGATATGAGGCTAAAGGGGAAACTAAGGATTTATTTATGTTATTAAGGTCCTTACTGGGATGAAGATTTCTTTTGGGGTAAAACTGATTTGGTTTGTACTTAGTATAATAGCAGTTCCTGTATTGAAGAATACTTCACAATTGTGTTGTACTACGAGCGTGTATAGGAGGATACGTGATGGATTTTTGAAGTCTATGTATGATTAACGAGATTGAAAGAGAAGGAAATTGATAAAAACGTTTGTAAGCTTTAGATAGAAAATAAAGTACGTTATTGCAATTGGGTAACGATTGTTTATGCTACCACCATGGTTGCCGCATACCTATTGACAAATTGAGGAACTGATCACCCTCAATCCCTTGTTGATAGTAGATAGGATCAAGTTGGATATGATTGACTTATCTTACCAGCTTGATAACAAGTAAAGTGAATTGACGTTTCATTGAGAGGTTAGTTGTTCACAATTTTTTGTGAGCCTAATACGAAAGTAGCTATGAAATAGTTGGGACTTATTGAACAGTTCGGAGACATGAGTTGGTATGTGAGCTAACGCCACAGAGTGGAAGATTGAGGATATCAAATGTGAACAATTATTTCTGGTGGGTAGTAAAGAAAGCTAGGAGCTAGATGCGAAATTTAGTAGTTGACAAAAATCAAATGAGGATAGTGACTTTAAAGTAGGTGAATCAGAGTGGCGTAGCTGAAGCGTGATGTGGCACTACTCGTTATGCGTGTATGACTTGTTAATAGTCGAGGGTTAAACATCATAGGCATGAGGGAATGATACGAACCATTAGAAATTCTATAACGGAAGTGATAGGTGAAAGGTTTATATGTTATTATTCATGTTGCTGCTATGTCAATAGATGTGTTGATTTGCATGATTCGATTGGTGGATTGTTGATATCATGACGTTATATTAATGTAAGGTCGTGTGGCGCAATCTCTAACTTTGAGTGTGTTTGATGTGAAGTATTGTGATTGTATAATATATGGTGATATTGAACTGATGGTAAGTAAGGAGTAATACTATATATTACGATGAAGTTTGATTATGTTGACTATGTTGATACCACTATGAAGATGATGTGACATTGGGAATGATGTGGTTGTTGTTTTGTTGAATTATTAGCATGTGCATTTGGTTGAACATTTTTGTGTATCGTTATGTCTAGGTGAGTGGTAATTGAAGTATTTCCAAGAATGACTTGGGGGTCAGAGAGTAGGATGCGAGAATCGTATTCGGAGTTGTTGGTAGCAAGTGAATTTTCGAGGACGAAAATCTTTTAAGTGGGGGAGAGTTGTAACGCCCCGTTTTTATCGTAATTATTTCATATTTAAAAATAAGTGATGTGATATGATGTGTGTGTTATGATGTGGATTGTGGGGTAGAAACCTCAGAATAAGGTAGTTGTGATGAGAAATTAAGAATATAAATGAATGTGTAAATATTAGAATATTAGTAGAATTATTGTTGTTATTATTATTATTTTAATAGTAATATAGTATGGTTAGTAAATAAATAAATAAGATTCAATTAAATAATAAAAAGAATAAGTAAGGGTAAATTGAGATTATCATATTAGGGGTCTAAGGGCTTATATTGGGAAAATAAGAGAGAGAATACAATTGTATCGATCGTGAAACCAGAGAAAAGGAGAACGAGGAAAAAGGGAGAACACGAAGGTTAGGGCAAGGAGATTTCATAGAGAACCAAGAGCACTAAGGTAAGGGCGAGGTTCTAACACTGTAAGGGATTATATGATGATGGGTTATGGTAGAGATAAGACTCATAATTTTGTGTTCATGTTTTATGTGAAATTAGATTTTTTTGTGTATGTGATGTTATGATGTTGATGATGAATGATGTGTGAATCCTTTGTAATTTGATGAATTTGTTGTGAAATTGATGAGTATGATGATGGGGCAATGTTAATGTCCAAATTTATGTAGAATAGAAAACTGTTTTGGTGTTAAAATTATGGTATAATAGTAGGGATATAGTGATATGCATGTTAGGTTTTGGTGTAGGTTGTTTTATTTAATCTGTTGAAATTGACTATAATCGAGGAAATTGATGCTTTAATTTGATTAGAAATACCTAGTTATGTATATGTTAGAAATTGTAAACATTTGTGCATTTTAATGTGTCTCAAAACTAGATTTTTGGGTGTAGAAGATGAAATCCCGTAACAGAAAAAAGTTGCAGATTTTTTCACTGGCACAGTGTGGAAATCAATTTACCACTATGGAAAATCAATTTCCTGAAACGAAAAACACTTATTTTTGCTGCTGGATTGTTGGAAATCGATTTACCATTGTGGGAAATTGATTTCCTGAACGAAAAATACTTATTTGTGCCACTGGACTGTTGGAAATCGATTTTTACACCTGGCGAAATCGATTTCCTGAGAGAAATTCACGTATTTTTGCTACTGGACTGTTTGAAATCGATTTACCACTATGGGAAATCATTTCCTGAGCGAAATTCTGAAAAATTCTAAAACTTGAAAAACCCATAACTTTTGACTCGGGTGTTCGATTGATGCACCGCTCGAAGTGTTGGAAAGCTAACGCAATGAACTATACCTTGGTAGAATAAAATTATTCATAAGATATAGTCTTCTATAATTTGTATTAGTATTGAGTGATGAGATGATGTAGTGATAAAATAGTAAGTATGCTCTTTGCTATGAATTGACGTAACTGTGTCATGATATAACTTTGCTATGAATTCACGTTCTATTCTTTCCTTCCCAATTCTAATTATTTTATGAAAATAATAATAAAATTAGTAAAGGGCCTTCCTATATCACACCCCTTCTTTTACTATTTCTCACATGGCCCAAATGCCATAAACCATTATTTTCACAAAATCCTTAATAATTCTAATTATTAATTCAATATTCCAAATTAAATTAATATTGAAATTATACGGGTGTTACAATGATGGGGCAATGTTAATGTCCAAATTTATGTAGAATAGAGAACTGTTTTGGTGTTAAAATTATGATATAATTGTAGGGATATAGTGATATGCATGTTAGGTTTTGGTGTAGGTTGTTTTATTTAATCTGTTGAAATTGACTATAATCGAGGAAATTGATGCTTTAATTTGATTAGAAATACCTGGTTATGTATGTGTTAGAAATTGTAAATATTTGTGCATTTTAATGTGTCTCAAAACTAGATTTTAGGGTGTAGAAGATGAAATCCCGTAGCAGAAAAAAGTTGCAGATTTTTTCACGGGCATAGTGTGGAAATCAATTTACCATTATGGAAAATCGATTTCCTTAAACGAAAAACACTTATTTTTGCTGCTGGACTGTTGGAAATCGATTTACCATTGTGGGAAATTGATTTCCTGAACGAAAAATACTTATTTGTGCCACTGGACTGTTGGAAATCGATTTTTACACCTGGCGAAATCGATTTCCTGAGAGAAATTCACGTATTTTTGCTACTGGACTGTTGGAACTCGATTTACCACTATGGGAAATCATTTCCTGAGCGAAATTTTGAAAAATTCTAAAACTTGAAAAACCCATAACTTTTGACTCGGGTGTTCGATTGATGCACCGTTCGAAGTGTTAGAAAGCTAACGCAATGAACTATACCTTGGTAGAATAAAATTATTCATACGATATAGTCTTCTATAATTTGTATTAATATTGAGTGATGAGATGATGTAGTGATTAAATAGTAAGTATGCTTTTTGCTATGAATTGACGTAACTGTGGCATGATATAACTTGATATGTGTTTTCCTTATAACGATACGATGTTATTGAGATGCTGATGTGTATTCTCCTTTTGATGAGATTATGATTCCTTGTGGTGAATTAACAATAAGTTTTCTTTTATTAAGTAATTGAATTAACCGTGTTATGTCATTACTTGACTTATGTACGATGATGTTTGATGTTACTATGATGATATATGTATTTATTAAACATGCGATGAGGTATGGTTAATTTGATGAATTGACATTGTTATGATGATAGAATTGATAGGATTTCTTGATGTAATGATGTTATGACGATGTATGAATAAGCGATGTGTAAGAAGTGGCCGGTGTTGGCATAATCTGTGGATGTGTGTTGTGTTATTGCATAAGTTGTGGTCACATGATAGAGTTGTATGAATTTCATGGCCTTAATGGCAAATAGCGATGTGGCCTAAACTGCAAATAGTGACGTGGCCTAAATGGCAAATGACGATGTGACCTTATATGGAAAAAGCGATATGTTATGGTACCACATGTATGTAGAAGTCGGTCTCATTGCATTTGGTGATGTTGTGGATGAATAAGATTTAAATGTATGATCGTGATGTGTAATTATTGAAACTGCGATGTGGATTGATGAGATGAATGAAGTATGAATATTATAATTATGTATGTCATACTTTATTTGCTCATTATCATTTTTTTTGTTTATATTGTTATGATATCTCACCCTTTCTGTTTGAATGTTACCTCTACGTGGATAATGCGCAGGTGACAAAGATTAGAGTTGCTCCCTTTTTTCAAAGCCTTCTTATTTTCAAACTTAAAACATTTCATAATAAACCTTAACTTTGTCAAGTGACGTCAAACCATTTTTCTTAATAAATGCTAAGATACCTAAGTATATTTTAATACTTTCAAAAATATAAAAAAAAAAGACAAATATCATCAAACTTTTTTTTTTGTGCCTTTGTGCACTTTTCTTTTGAAATCTTTTTCAGAAAGGATGAACATTAGTCAAATTCTTGCAATGATACAAATCCTAAGCCCCTAAGAGTTGGGGTTACAGTTGTTGATATTTTCCACTTGAATGTGAGACATGTTTGTTGAATACATTCAAGTAAAGCTCTCCATATCAAGATGATGCAATGCAAATACACACTCCCTCATGCTTGTGGAGGACAATTGGTGTTTTCCACTCGAGGGCGTTGAAATTTCTTTTCCATTAAAATCAAACATAACAAACCTCCATATTTTCTTTTTGAGCAGAACTACAAATGAGCTGACTTCCCTATTGCACAAAAAGATTATGTAGGCACAAGATGCAACGTCTTTCCGGACACACAAAAATAATAAAACAATTATTTTCCCATCTCATCAATCTTTCGCAAACTTTAACCCTTTAGCCTAAAAACACGGATTTTGAAAAGGTTCCTATTGAGTACTACAAATGTGAGGGGTGCTAAAATCTTCCCCTTGCATAACCAACCCTGGTACCTAGATCTTTATTTTGTTGGGTTTTATTGATATTTTTCCTTTTCTTTAGAAACAATGAAGTACGGTAGCGACTCTTGCTTTGCGAGCTAAGTTAACAAATAGCTTAATCTCAAATTTTCCACCGCAACAGTGATGATTCAGGATGTTTTAACATCTTCACATTATCGTCAAAAAATCTCGCAATTGTCGCATTTACCTCGATTAGACCCGTTATTTTGTATCGGTGATATGTGTTCCACGTAACTCTTAAATCCCCATCGCTCTTCGACTCAAAGTTGATGAGCTTCACCTTTTCTTCATTATCAATTGACGACGAACAATACATGTTCTTAACCACCTTTCAATTGTATTGGTAGCACAAGAGATTGTCCCGTTTGGAATTCAGAACATCAAGAGGGGCGTCTTATGTGAGCCTAAAATTAATAGGAGGACTCATGCCGTTAAAATACACAAATGCGAGATACCACAATTGAGATATTATGAGGTGTTTTTGTTAACAACATATGAAGCATATGTATACAAGTTTTAAATCATCATTAGGGTGACAAAATAAACCCGACCAATCGAACATTGTCCGTTTTCCCCATATTTTTTTAGAGACTAACCACGCTTTTAAACCTGCATCCTCTAATGTGTTTGTCCCGCCCCGCTTTAATTTTTTTTGCGGTTTTTTTATAAACGTTTACATTAATATAATATTTTTCCATTTAAACTGGTGTACAATTTTTGCAATAGAGAGAATTTTATAAAATATAGTAATTAGAAAAATATTTTTAATATTATGAAAATATTTGGGAGTTTGTCAACTTCGATTAAGGGGGTGTTTGACAAATTCTTTAAAAAAAAAGGCAAACGACAAATTATGACCGATTTATCACCACTACATGAGAAAAACACAGATGAAAAAAAGGTGATAAAAGTTAGAAACGTTACAAGTTTCGTCAAAGGAAACTAATATACAAATAAATTACACGAAGAATTAACCAACTAGAATTTCTCTTGGCGTGAATCATCCAAAATAACCATCTTATTCATTATTTTTTAGTTGATTTAAATTAAATTTATCACTCAATAATTACCAAACTCCTAGATTAAAATTATTTTCTATGATAAATATTATTTTATAAAAAAAATGAAAACCACCAAAATATAACACTTTACACAAATTTTGCCCATTATCATATCTACTTTTTGGTGAGAAATGATGAAAGTGAGGATCTTTTAACCATATATAAGCAAATGCTGATTTTGTAAAATTTACTTTATTTCCACTTCTATCCGAATAAATGGATTGCACCCGATTCATCCCAATTGACATCGGTTGCTGTTTTCTTATCGCTATCTAAAAGATGTCACCCAAAGTGTCGTGGTTGAATTCCATCACCATGCTTGATTCCACGCCATATGCAACTTAGAATATGTCATGATTAAAAATAAGATGAAAAGTTATTAATGGTGCAAAATGAATCACTCGAGTTGGTGGGGCCAATGGAGATGAGAAACGCACACTTTTCTTTGTCTAAAAGAATAAGAAAAAAGAAACACACACTAACTAGTATGACTATTTTGAATATGTAAAGTTGACTGTGCTTCCAAAGCCAAAACAACACGAGTTTCCATTTAGGCCAAACTATTTGTTCAAATTCCCAAAAGCTAAAATATTTTAATCATCAATCTACTTTTTAAGAGTCCACATAGGATATTCCGTGACTTTAATATATTTTTGATTTTTTATTAATATATTCAAATAATCAATTTTTTTCAATAAAGGAGGTGCCAATCCAATTAACGACAAACTACGACACATAGGAAGGAAAACAAATCTAATTTACGATAATATACAAACACATAGGAGGAGACGTCAATAATTGGCGAGCTCTCTCCTTTGTGTTTGTACAATATCACAAACTGAATTGATGTCACCTCTTATATGTGCAATTGGATTGATGCCTCCTATGTGTTGGCAATTTTTTTTTCGAAACATGGTTACTTTGAGAATTAGTGGAAAACCTTTGATTATTTGAGTTTTTATTTATTGAAAAACCTGGTTATTTTAATAAAAAAATTCTACATTCTCCTGTCACTATTATATTTCCCATGCTTTAGAGTTAATCCAATAATGATCAATTAAATACATATATTCAACAAGGTAAAACATATAATTAAGTGCGAAAACTAGATAGTCATTTTGTTGGCTAGGATTTTGACGAGAAGCAAAATCCAACCAAAGAAATCTGGAAGAAGAGACAACCATAAACAAAATGTGGAGAATTCGACTGAGCCTAAAGATTGGAGAGGTCGATTGGGCCTGATAAATTGAAGTAGTCGAATGCGCCTAAGGAGTTGGGAAATCCAGTGCAAGGAAAAGGTCTGATTGGAGTCAGTTCGTACGAAGTGAAATCAGACGTGGATAGCCAAAATGGATAGCGTGGATCCAATAGAAGAAGAATTAGGAAGGTTTGAGAGTACATGTGGCGTGGAGAGAGGCGAAGAGTGCCAAAAAGCAGTTACACTTTTGTATTACAAATAAAAACTTTGTAAATAGTTGTAAGGAGGTTCAAACTTACAAACTTGTTCGCAAGCACTCAAGGTAACCAAGCTACAAGCGAAATGAGTTAAGTAAGGGAAATGTATGCTTGAATCACCAACTTTCTTTCAATTTTAAATGTTATGTCATTTACCTTTCTTTCAAAGTTTTAGTGCTTTTTTACCAATCTTATCTTTTTTTCTTTGCAAAGTATTTTGAACGTTTACTTTCAAAAACGAACTGATTCCACGTCGTGTCGAACTCGTTTAAAACATTTCTAAAACTCTTGGTAAAATACTTTGGGAAAGATGAAGCATTATCCAGAGATTCCCTAGTCGATCTTGCAAAGAAACCTTTAAAAAGAGACTGGTGTTGTTTACCAATTTCCAAGGTAAACAAATTGGCACGCCCAGTGGGACCGTGCTAATAAGTTTTTAAAGTTTTTTTTTATCAACCATCCTCTTACGTACGTAGTTATGTATGTATGAATTTAAGGAGTGGGAAACAATTGTCTGAAATGTCACGTTCTAACGCAGACACTAACACTTCTAATCCGGCACATACATATAAAGTACTGCCCAAAATGTGGATGTCATACCGATTGCAGCCACGAAACAAAGTGTGACAGTTTTGTCTCTCGTAAGGACATGCTCTAAAAATCAGAAATATCTGGTTCACAAGTCTTAAAAGATTCTGATATTTATTAACCAGAAAAGTTATGAGTTACAAAATGCTCTGATACTTCTGATTGCAATGTTCTTATACTACAAATCATTTGGTCTAATATTATCATGCTCTGATCTGGTTCACCAAGTTCTAGGTTACATGAGAAATATGTACTCTGACTTATGAACATTTACAAGCTCTGATAGTTAAAGATCCAAGTTCTCTGATATTTGATGTTCTGATTTAAGTGAATACTTATAACAAGATTAGATGAAGTGCGAACAAAGCTTAGAAAACCCTACTTGTCGGTTAAAGTCTTAAGTTTTAAATTCAAGGGGAGAATGTTTAACTCATGCGGAGTCTTCCATAAAATTCTCAGATATCCCTTTCTTATAAATTTTGTAAGTCTTTGACTCATGGGGAGCTGATATATCTTAAGGGAGTTTTCTCTATCTAAAACTCTTATTTGTTTATTTTTTGAGATATTACCCTATAAAAATTGTTCATCAAAATACATGGTTTTTTCATCATCAAAAAGGGGGAGATTGTTATAACAAGATTTGGTTATGCATTCCGTCTTTAAGTTTCGATGATAAAAATATATTTGTTATGCAACAATTTTGTACTCTAATAGTTTCTTAAGTGTGCAGATTTCACTATTCTGGTTGATTAGGATTGTTGTCCAGAAAAATCATCAGAATCAGCATCATCACACATCAGAAGAACTATGCATCTCAATGTTGAAGTGACATCAACAGTTCTGAAGAATTTTGAATGAATCATCAGAAAAAGGATTTACAAATGGTCTAAAGAGAAGCTACTTTTCAAGATCAGAATTCAGCTCAGATACGCTATTCGCCTCCAGCTCAGATTTCAAAATATTTTGTTTAGATAGGCTGATGTTCATAACTCTGAAGACTTCTATCTAGCTCTGAAGAATGTTGTCTCTTGGGACGTCTATGTTACTTGATCTCTTCATTGCTCTCTACTTCAGATAAGAAGTACATCTCAAATGAAGGATGATCATAAACTTGCAAAAGAAGCAATATGGTACAATAATATATCACCTTTTCCACTTTTGTAGGACTTATTATATGATTCCTTCTTTGGTGTGCTCTTTGTTCCCCACAACGTTTTAGATCCGTTACGTCAAGGAAATCTACATCTTGTCTGAAGGATAGAAAAATACTTAGAAAGGGGCGGGTTTGAATAAGTGTGACTTTAAAAACTTGTAAGATAAAAACAATGAACACAATTATTTTTATTCTGGTTCGTTGTTAACGAAACTACTCCACTCCACCCCCTTAGAGTGATTTACCTCAACTGAGGATTTAATCCACTAATTAATCTGATTACAATGGTTATCCACTTAGAAACCCTCTAAGTCTTCTATAGTATACTGATCACAACATGATCACTCTAGGAAATCACCACTTAGAAACTTCTAAGTCTTCTAGAGTCTACTGATCTCACTGATCACTCTAGGAACCTTTTACAATCAATGTAAAATAAATGTTACAAGAGTTTGAATTGCTTCTTATAAAGCTATAATCACAATTGTGATATTTCTCTTAAGTTCTAAGCTTAACACTCACTAAATATTACAATAGTTTGTGAGGTTGAAGATGAAGTTCATGAGCTTTGATTTGAACAGCGTTTCAATATTTTTGCAAGAGATCGTTAGCTGCTTCTGATCAGAACTTCCATATTTATAGGCGTTTGAGAAGATGACCGTTGAGTTGCATTTAATGCATTGCGTGAATAGTACAACTTTGCATTTAATGTTTTCATTGTTTTGTCAACTACCTCGAGCCATGCTTTTCCTGCTTTTACTGACTTTGCTTTTTGTAGCTTCTAACGTTCCTTTTGTCAGTCAGAGATTAGACTTAATAGCCTGTCATATAGTACTAGCTTCTGATCTCAGATTTGTGAATACAATGTTTGAATATCAGAGTCACAGCTTGGTGCAGAGCATCTTCTTGTCTTCTGACTTTGAAGAGCTTGAGCGTGATACCATAAGAACTTTAGTGCTTCTGCTTCTAACTTCATGTTCTTCTGATGCTTCATAGACCATTTCTGATTCTGCTTGACCATCTTCTGATGTCTTGCGAGAGCATGTTCTGATGTTGCAATCCTGAACCTTCTGAGTCAGTGCTTCTTAGCGTTGAATTGTGCATACTCTTCATATATTTCCTGAAATGGAAAATGCAAAGGATTAGAGTACCACTTTGTCTTATACAAAATTCATATATGTTGTTATCATCAAAACAAGAATATTGATCAGAAAAAATCTTGTTCTAACAATCTCCCCCTTTTTGATGATGACAAAACATATATAATTGATATGAATTTGCAATCAGAATATCAGATGACACAAGACAATTACACAGTTATAGCATAAGCATATAAACAGAGTGTGTGAATATGTCTCCCCTTGAGATTAACAATCTCCCCCTGAAATTAATACTAGAAGAATTTTATAAATAAAATACTTCCCTGAGTATTTTTCCATTTCAGCAGAGACTTTCACTTTGCCTAGAACTTCAGAATATTCAGAGCTTCTGCTTCTTGCTTCCATAGGAAAATTGGAAGGAAAAGTGTGCATAGATTCCTGGATTAATTTTCAGTACGAAAGAGACAAAGTGCTAAACTCAAAGATGTTACATAAGTTGGAACAATCAGTCAAAGTCCTTAGGGAGACTATCTTTCATTTTGGCGTATTGAGAAGCCCACAACGTCAGACGATGTTCGATTAGTGCTTGTTGTTTGTTCAGTTCTTCGATCTCTGGCACTAACTTTTGTACCACCTCGAGATGGTGAATTCCTGACTGCGCCACTTCATTTAACTCATGCTGCTGAGTTTGTTCGATCTCTTCTTGACGGGATTTAGCTTCGCCTATTTTTTTTCGAGGTGTTTAATTTTCTGCTCCCAGGATTTGATGTTCGTCTCACAAGTCTTGTACTCTTTCTGGCGTTTTGTGTTCTCAAGCTCAAGGGCGCTAGCTTTGTCTGTTGCGTCGTTGGCAGCTTTCCACGAAGAATTGTGAGAAATCATTTTTTCCTTGAGTTGTTCATAAACATCCCGTTTGCGGAGATTATCAGCTTGAAGTTGATCTAGAAGAGAAATCACCAAGACAATTGTGTTGGAGACTTCGTCTGAGACCTGGAAGAGATCCACTTTCTTCAAAAGGTTGATTAAACCAAAACAGCCGGTGGAGTCTTTGCGCAGAGTTTCATTAAGATTGGTCTCAAAGAGCTTTTCCTTTATTTGACGAAGGAGCATTGGAATGTCATTCTCCTTACCACCGTCCGTCAAAGGAGTCGAAGATGGCTCGATCCGGTTAGGCGAAATACCCTTGGCATTCATCATAGCCTTGAGAAAGCCTACAGGATTAGTCTCTTTGAGTTGCTCCAGTTCTGTAGGAGTAAGTGCTGCAGTGGTCTGCTTCGAAGTAGCCACAGGAGTAGCTATATTCCCAAGAGTCGAAGCTTCATTATTACCGGGAGGAGGCAAATTAGAAGTTTCGTTAGCATCTTCATGTTCAAAGATGGTGTCTTCGCTCTCGATTGGCTGGTTGACTATCTTGTCACTATTTGAATTTTATGGCATCTCTTCCATGTCTTCATCTCGATGGGTAAATGGAGAAGAGTCATTCGAATGACTTTCCTCAGCACGCACAGAGGAGAAGATGGTTGCAATAGGTTGGGCATCTTCGAGGATTTCAGAAAGGACAGGAGATTTGCGTTGAGGGTTACCTGTTACGTAAATCAAAGTTTGTTAAGACAAGAAACCATCAAAAAGTTGTTTTTCAATCAAAGGGACAGATGCATACCTTGAAGGTTCCCAAGATCAATATTGAGGTTTGAAGTATTGAGATCAGAAGTAGCGGTGCCCACGTCATCCTGTATCGACAAGGTAAGAGATAAACTTGGTTGTTGAAGTTAAGGATGAAAGATGATTATGTTATAAGGTCCAAGTACCTTGGTTGGGACGTTATTTGGGCTCGGATTATGGCTTTCCACAATGGGAATAACACAAGCGACCTTTGAAGGTGATTCATCAGAAGATATCTTATCACTCGATGAAGTAAGTTTCGAAGTTCCAGATTCCTTTTCTTTAGCAAAAGGTGTAGTAGCCTTCTGTCTTTTCTTCGCTGCTTGTCTGGTACGAGGAGGAGATTTATCTTCATCATCTGAAATATTGGTGCAAGAAACTTTTCGATTTGAAGGGGTCGGAGGCTTCAAACTCTGGAAATGCACAGTAATTAAAGTAAGTTATATTCATAAAATTACACAAGTCAGAATGTGAGGTATGAATATACCGTGAGTTTTTTGCCAGTAGTGATGGAGTCACTCCCACTTGTCTTGGTGCTTTTCGAAGCTCCAACGCCTTTCTAGGCAGGGGTTTCCTTGATACTTTTCTTTCGAGTAACCGCTGTGAACAAGATAGAAATCAGTATGTGAGTAAAGAAGGAAAATTAGTTGGAGGATTGTCTAAACCCCAACCTTCAGGTATTGGAGTCAAGACGCGAACGTGCTCAAGATCTATATGAAGATGTCCTTTGAAAGTATCCAGGGTATGCTTAGTCGGGACCACTCGTTCAGCGCGTTTTTTAGATTGTTCCTGAAGGATTTTAATAGCATTCCCACACACGAACTAGTCTGGAAAGGGAGGACTTAGAGCCACACCAAAATCAACACTAGGTAGTGGAGGGAATTTTGGAGGATTAAGTTTGAAAGCCACTTCATAACGTAGTTCAGGACGAACATACGTGGGCAATTTCAACTTATCCAGTTTGGCAGAAAACTTTTCACGTAAAGTGACCACAGCTTCACGAACGGTCCGACTAAGATCATCAGGCCTGTAGATAGTTTCAAAGAATTTTTAAAAGGCTTGGATTTCTATAATATGAGTCGAAGTACCTTTATGGAAGTTAGCCTGCACATCAGCAAAAGCTTTAGTTAGTTCTTGAGTAAGGCTCTCAACATCGAAGATTTGCATAGTATAGTAATCTGTCCACCATTGATGAAAATCTATGGAAGAATAAAAGGCTGGTTCGAAAGAGACGGGAGAGAGAGTGGTGATGCCAACATATTTAGAGATTTTAGACTCGTATGCATCTTCCTCTAGATGCAAAGTGTGGAGACACATGTGATTCCTTTTGTCGTACATACACTTTGGTTTCAGTTGAACCAATCCAAATTGTCTCGATACCAAATTTGGTTGGTAACAAAGAAGACAACAGTGACTTTTGGGAGATCGAAGTCGGTGATATAATAGCTTTGGGGTAAGGAAAGCTTCCCAGATAACCATGTATTCGGCTTGTTGATCTGGAGACGTTGCTGGAAATTCTCGAGGAAACCACTCAGGACCTACTTTCCTTTGCACAAATGGAGCCATGGAGGGGCTAAATTGATACCGTTTGGCGAACATCACCATGTATGCTAATAAGGTTTCGCGAAGCTTGCCCGTTTCTTCTTTTGGAGTCAGGAGAGCCAATCTGGTTCCTTCTACTGTTCGATTTTTTATATCCGGATCTTCCTCATTTACAATACCTTTGTATGGGAGATAAGCTTCGAAGGTGGCATTGAGCCATAACTGCAATAACCAAAAGGGACCAGCAAAGAGAAGAGATCCTGTTTTGTAATTCTTAACAAGGTCTATTGCTTCACCAAGATTCTCATAGAGAAATCCTAGAATTAATTGGTTTAAGTTTAACTTTTTCCTAGCATTTATCTGGTTAGCCATACAGAGATATCTCTTTGCTACTTGTATAGACCTAGAACAAAAAACGCATCTCGAAAGCCAGAGTGCTAGAAATGCAATGTGTTCCTCATCTGTGACTTCTGTGGTCGTTTGGACATGGTATCTTTGGATAAAAGCAGTATAAGTGACCGTTGCTTCATTAAAGTGGATGGTGTCAGTATCCATGAAGTTGGGATCAAAGGTTTCTCCTGTTGGTCGAAGCCCTATGATAGTGGCTACGTCGAAGAGAGTAGGGGTAACCATTCCACATGGAAGGTGGAAAGTGTTGTGAGAAGCATCCCAGAAATGAACTGACGCTACTAGCATGGTTTGGTTATATTCTAAACCTGTTTTGGATAACTGTATTAAGTAATAAATCCCTAGTTGTTTCCAAAAAGAAGCCCTTTGTTTTTCCACTTTAGTTAGCCAAGCGTAATACAGGTCGGGATCTTTTGCTAAAGGGATTGGCCTAAAGACTTTCACGAAATTGGTTACATAGTTTAACCTAATTTTTTCTAAGGTCATAGTGGCTTCAACCGGAGCGCCATCTGCATTGTCAGTATTAGCTAATATTGGGTGGCCATCTTCATATATTTTATTCTTGCTAATCAAGGGCCTAGTTTTGTAATAAGCAGGGAAAAATTTACCCAGAGAAGGGTTATTTCCTCCAGGTAAAGGACCCATGAAGGCATGAATTTTCCCACAAAGTTCAAAGGGGATGATTAATTGAGAAGCGTAGATAGCACGAATTTCTATGGCGTCCGGGTCTGGAATGTGTTGTTGATTCCCTATTTGTGTAGGATTTTGAAGCTTCTGAATAGGTTAGAGAACGTTTGAAGTTAAAGAAGACGTCATGGATGAGATTGCTTTAAGAACTGGTTTAAACGAAACCAAAGGGTTTTTCTTCTTCTGTGATGATAGGAGGAGAATAGAAGTGAAGGTTATGTGAGGGTAAAAGTTCAAGTATTTAAAGGTTTAACGAAAACCCTTTTAAATCTTTTGGGTAAAGGTCAAAATACACGCGGCAAGCGTTGATTTAATCCAACAACGGTCGAACAGTTGATAGCCTTACTCCTAATATATAGAAGTAATGATCATAAAGTAATGACAGAACATGGGAATGTAAGTTCTGAGGAGACGTTTTTGAAAATGACAAGACGTTTTGAAAGTGGAGTCATAAATGATTATGAGTTAGTCAGTTGTCTTGGAACTCTAACAGGGAGTAAAACGAAATCTCGTCATAACAAGAAACGCCTATTTCTCTTGCTTTCGAAACAGGCATTTATTGGGGGCAATTTGTTGGCTGGAGATTTCGTTTGGAGGAAATATTCTTTGAAAGGTTAGAATTCGAAGAAAGATGGTTACTGATGACCATTTCTGATATTGAATATGGCTACTGATGGAATGTATCGAGGATGTTGTTTAAGTTGGAGTGAAGATGATTAGAAATTGGAGCTAAATCGAAGTGAATTGTCTTTAAGACTTAAACATTTTGCGAAATACGAAGGGTACTGAAGCTTGACGTGTTTTCGTGACATTCTCGGTTCTGATCACGTTGCCACGTATCGAAAGAGGATTCAGGCGAGAGGATTTGAATTTCGAAATAGTCTGTGTAACCAAACAAGGACAGATGGCATCCCAAAGATTCATGTGAGCAACGTGGCATCAGATTAGTGTAGGACCGTTAGGGTCGAAATTAGTATAAATAAGGGTCTTAATGTTAGGATTCCGTGTGTTCATTTTGTACAAATCACTCACAAATCACTCAAGTATCAAGTGTTTAGAGAACGAGTTCGCTGAGAAATGTACGTATGACACCAACACCAATTTAAATACATTTGTATCTTTCTTTATTCAAGTATCTTTTCAATTCCTTTATCTTTTCGTTTAACTTCATTTCGAAGCATTTTTACGTTTCTGCATTTAACATTCTTGCACGTTATATTCTTGCACTTTACATTTCTGCAGTTTACATGCTTTTTTTACGTTTTCTTTGTTGAAGTTATATTAACATGTATAACGAGTGTTGTTTCGCATGAGTAAGTAGTACGATCATATTGCAGACAAGTCTTCGAAGCAAGAGCAAACAAGTATGAACCAAATCATATAAAAAGACAATTGTTTGACTATGTCCTAGGATCAATCTAGTCGATCCTGCGAGTAACCAAAGTATATTTTATAGTTTGGAGGACTAGTGGTTGTTTACCGGAATTCATCGTAAACGCGTCGCCAGACGCGTATGGAAAGGAGAAAGTCCCATCTGGTGGTCAAACGCGTCCCCAAACGCGTGTGAGAAGTGGAAAAAAGCCATATGTTGAGGAAACACGTCCCTAGACGCGTCCCAGGATTTGCAAGGAGAAAAAAGTAGCCCATCTACCCAAACGCGTATTCACACGCGCGTCAGCCCCCAGGACGCATCCCTAGATGCGTTTCAAGGGGAGAAAAATCAAAGGAATTCATGCCCTCTGCCCAAACGCGTCCCAGGATACGTGCCACTTCACCAAATGCGTCTCCACACGCGTGTGCACGTGAACAGTTGGACCTTTTTGCCTGAAAAGTCTAGAAATGCTGAAATAAAAGGAGGAGAACACGTTGGCACATGAGTTGGACGATTTTGGAGGCGAAAGACACTGTAGAATTCAGATTTTATGCAAGGATTGAAGATTTCCATGAGCCTTGGTCATTGAAGATTTGATTTCCTTCATTTATCTGTAATGTCTACAATTAACACTATGTTTTCTGTTATTTTTATGAGTAGCTAAACCCCCATTGCTCGGGGGTGACCCTGATTCTGATTGTGATGAATTTGTTCAATTGATGCAATAACTATTTTAATTTTCATATTTGTTGGTTTGTTCTTTATCTGTTAGTAATGCTTTATCCGTCAGAAAAACAGATTATGAATATGAATGAATAGTTTATCTGGACGGCAAATTATTTATGGACACGATTAAGAACATATAATAATTTATATCACCTAGGGCTCGGGATATCTTATTGTAATCAGAAATTCTTGTTATTGGAATGCTTGATCATAACCGTAATTATCTATGGACAATGTAATTAGGTTATAAGGTCAAAGATCTCTTCACTAAGGCCTTAGGATTATATACTCTAAAGAATTGATAATTAACTATGAAAATTATGTTATTGCGTTGAGGAAGCAAATTTGTTGCATGAAGAATCATTCACCGAACCCTAGTAATATACTCATCTCTGTTCATCGTTTCAATACTTTATTTTTCTTTAATTGAAATTTCACTATAAACCAATCAAAACCCCTTTGAAGTTTTGTCTAATTGAAATATTGATAAAACTCTTATTCATTAAGCAGTCCTTGAGATGCGACATTCGGGGAATTTTCCCTTTATTACTACAGAGGCAAAATAGTACACTTGCTATTTTTCCGATCAAGTTTTTGGAGACGTTGTCGGGGACTGCCGAAGATAACTGAGTTTTTGATTTAATTTCAATTAGAATTTTGTTGCTCTACGACTAAAATTTTATTTTCTGCACATTTTTATAAATTATTATTCCGCGTTCTAATTTTTGTCTAATCTGTTTATGCGAGGTAAGGCCTCACCTGGATTTCTTTTTTACGCAGAAACGGAAAGAACTTGGCACGCAAAGCGCAGACAAGCTCGTTTGGCTAAATTGGAATCTGAAGAAGAGGCTGGGTCAGTTCACTCAAGAAGTCATGGGCGAGAATCCACCAGCACTGGAGAGACTTCTCAGAGACTATGGTGTTACAAACACATCGGGTGGGAGACTAATAATTTTCAGTCAACTGGTGAACGCTGCTAATTTTCAACTGCATCCTAGCACGATCAATCAGCTGGAAAGAAAACCTTTCACCGGAAAGGTTAATGAAGATGCAAACAAGCACCTACAAAGGTTTTTGACCATGAGCACTACGTTGAAAATTGAGGGTCATACGGAAGAGGCAAAGAAGCTAAGAATGTTCCCGTTTACCTTGGCTAAAGAAGCAGAAGAGTGGTTCTATTCTCTCCCAGCGGGCAGTATTACGTCATGGGAAGAGATGGAGAAAGCTTTCTTGAATGAATATTTTCCCGCATCTGTATTTATAAGGAAGAGGTATGACATCTTGAACTTCAAGCTGAAGGAGGGTGAACCCTTGGGTGATGCCTACAAAAGATTCAAAATAACTCTAGTAGTATGTCCCACTCATAATATGGACAAGAGTGAACAAATGCAAGTGTTTGTCAATGGGCTCAGAATCAAAACAAAGCAGCTAATCGATACAGTAGCTGGAGGCTCAAAAACTTTTACAACAGCCTCCAGCATAATCAAGATAATTGAGGCAATAGCTGCAAATGAGCATTTGGAGTTGTATGATAGGTGTGCTAGCAAACCAGAAGGAATCATTGATCTGAAGCTGGAAACTTCTAAAATTCGGGTTGAAGATGCAATAGTGGCAGAAGTTGAAAAGAAATTGAAGGCTATGAATATAGGTACACAACAGGTGGCTCAAGTTCAACAAGCGCAACCTGTCAGTTGTGAAATTTGTCATGGCCCTCACCAAATTGTGTGTTGTGTTGCTACTCCCAAGCAGATTGAAGAAATCAAATTCTTGAGACAAAATAATCCGTATGCTAACACCTATAATCCTGGGTGGAAGAATCATCCCAACTTCTCTTGGAAGGATCAACAACAAAACCCTCAAAAGGCAGAGTGGGAAGTAGCTGATAACACGATTTTATATCGTATATTTAGCTTGAAATCCATAGATATTTATAGCATTTTTCATTTATTATGTTAATTTATTATGATATTACGCGAGTATTTGCTTTGTTTCAGGTTTTACACTCTGATTACGACTATTTGCGAAAAGGAAAGAAAATGGAGCTTAAATGACCAATATTTATGCCTAAAAGATGAAAAAGGAGTGCTGAAGTGAAAGAGGGGTGCAATTAGGACCCAAAAGGCCCAAAAGAGACAGTCCAGCCCACCATGGAACCAAAGGCGCGTGGCCCAAACCTTCCCAGCAAGTGGAGACGCACGTCTCCAACGTTCTTCTGCCACCTCAGCAAAAGGAGACGCACGTCTCCAAGCCTTCCTACATCTTCTCCACTTGAGACGCACGTCTCAAGTCAGTCAAGGCTGCTCCTAAAGAAACGGAGACGCACGTCTCCACACCCAGTCTGCAAAAATCCCCACTTTTCACGCAACGTCACAGCAAAACCTCTCCTATAAATAGGACCTGCTACCTCACTTCCAAGGAGTCCGATTTCCTGCCAACGAAGTGCTGCCGAAATTGTACCGCGAACCGTATTTCTTTATTCTGCTTTCATTCAAACACTTATTTGCTCACAACGATTTCTACACTGGAAATTGTTGTGAACTTTTTATAGATCTAGCCTTACGTTAGATTTATCGCTTTTATTTTCTTGTTTTATTTACTGCCATTCGAAGAACGATCCAGCCAGCCTGTGGTGGAAGTTCAGTACTCGAAGATTCAATTACCATTTATTTAATTCAGGTTTTTATTTACCGCCTTTATTTATATTTATTTGCATGATATATTGTATGCCAATTACTATGCCTATTATTATGAACCGAACCGATTTATGCATGTTTAACCATATTAATATGTCTGGCTAAATTATTATGATATCGGTATGTAAAGTAAGTTAACCGTAGGGATCCGAAATAAATTGGCTTAATTATATTTTATTAACTATCACCTGTTTTTGGTCTGTATGTCTAATTTAATTAGCAAGTCTTAAAACCAACAGAGCGAAAGTTTGAGGGGTTAAGACGGTCAAAGGTTAAAATCAATAGAGCGAAAGTTTGAGATCTTTAACTGGATAGTAGACATAGGACATTAGTTTTAAGGATGGCGAAAGCGTATTAAAACTAATTAGAACTTATTTATTTTCAAAAATTGTTTTTACACCCGACGGGATGGCGAAAGCGTACGTTAGGGATATTAGCATGTTCCGAGTCAACAGAGCGAAAGTTTGAGATTAGGAGATTTAAATAGATAACAACTTCATAAAACGGGCATTTTATTAATGACGTTGTTTCCAAAAAGCTTTTCTAAAATCTAATGGGATGGCGAAAGCGTACATTAGGATTAGGACAGTAATCTAAATCAATAGAGCGAAAGTTTGAGACGAGGATTTTTAATCAATTGAATTAGTAAAGATTTTTAATTAAATTATGCAAAAGCCAATGGACCTTCGGATCACCTTAAGTTAAACGAAATACATACTGATATCTGTCTTTTATTATATTCTTAATTTTTCACTCACTTTCCCTTAGAAACAATCAAAATTTTAGTAGCCCTAGCTCTACATAGTAACCTTAGATAACGGTAGATCGATTCATAGTCCCTGTGGATTCGATATCTTTTAAAACTACACGACACGACTGTGCACTTGCAGTTATCAGATTTATAGACACGTAAAGTCGCGATCAAGTTTTTGGCGCCGTTGCCGGGGACTATTTAAGTCGATATCGTAACTCACTGTTACACCGTAGAGACTAGGACAATTCTTCCCTTTCTTTCTGAACGATTGTATGCCAAATACTCGTTCACAAGGAGGAGATTTAATACAACGAATTAACGAGATCGAACGTTTCATTAACGTCAAACGTCGAGCTCGCAATCTTCCCGAAGTAGCAGAAATTCCGATTAATCAGGAATTAATTTTTACTGATCAAATTAATCAAATCACCCCGAAGTTAGAGATGGCTGCTATTCGTCCTCTTAGAGACTATGCCGCTCCTTCGCGCGCTGAACCGCATTCAAGTATCGCACCACCTGCGATTGAGGCAAACAATTTCGAACTCAAACCCTCGTTGGTCCAAGCTGTTCAACAGAATCAATTCTCTGGAAGCCCTGTAGACGACCCCAATCTCCATTTATCCGTGTTCGTGCAATACGCCGACACTATCAAAGCCAACAACGTTAGTTCCGAAGCTATTCGATTACGCCTCTTCCCTTTCTCCTTGAGAGATAGAGCTAGAGCGTGGCTTCAATCCCTGCCTTCCAATTCCATAACTACGTGGGACGAATTGAAGAGAGTATTCTTAGCGAGATACTTTCCGCCTAGCAAAACTGCTATGCTTAGAGGTCAAATCAACGGATTTACCCAGAAAGATAACGAATCACTCTTCGAAGCTTGGGAACGTTACAAGGACATGCTTAGAATATGCCCTCATCATGGACTCGAACCATGGCTGATCATCCATACTTTCTATGGTGGTCTCTTATATAACACTAAAATGACTATAGATGCCGCTGCTGGCGGAGCATTAATGGACAAACCCCATGATGAAGCATACAAACTCATAGAGAACATGGCACAAAACCATTACCAATGGGGTGGAGAACGAGCCGCTCTAGAGAAAGCCCAAACCAAAGGAGGAATGTACGAAATAAGTGGTATAGACCGCGTTAACGCTAAAGTAGACACTTTAACTCAAAAGATCGAGAACTTAACCATCACTCCTTCAGCTACCGCTGCTGCTGTAACACCTAACTGCGAGATTTGTGGATTGACTGGACATGTAGTTGCTGAATGCCAACTCTTGACTGGAGTCCCATCTGATCAAGTAAACTATGCTCAAGGAAACCCTTATTCTAACACGTACAACCCTGGATGGAAAAACCACCCGAACTTTTCTTATAAGAACAACAATGCGTTGTACGCACCTGGACAAGCACCTGCTGTACCACCTGGCTACCAAAAAGCGCCTGTAGCTGCTCAAAACACCCCTAGGAAGTCAAATCTAGAAATCATGATGGAGAACTTTATAGCTTCCCAACAACAAACCAATAAGGACTTCCTGAATCAAAACATCCACAATAGCGAGCAACTAAAACAACTATCGAACAAAGTAGATGCCTTAGCTACGCATAACAAAATGTTAGAAACTCAAATCTCACAAGTAGCTCAACAACAAGCACCTACTGCTGCCCCTGCTGGCACGTTTCCTGCTCAACCTCAACCCAATCCTAAAGGACATGCGAACGCAATAACACTACGAAGTGGAACGAATTACGATGGACCCATAGATCCTAGAACCCAAAACGTACCCATGTCACAACAAGAGCCAAAGGAAACCCAAAAGAAAACAACTGACGAACAAGCTGCTAAGACTGATGAGAGCAATAACGAAGTGGAACCTGAAAAAGAGAAACCTTACGTTCCACCACCACCTTATAAGCCACCAATTCCTTACCCTCAGAGATTAGCTAAATCAAAAACCGAAGCGCAATTTAAAAGATTTGTAGAACTTCTGAAGCAATTAAACATAACCATACCGTTCACAGAAGCCATAACTGAGATGCCTTCGTACGCTAAGTTCTTAAAAGAAATCCTATCAAACAAAAAGAAACTCGAGGATAACGAAACTATAACGCTTACCGCTGAATGTAGCGCTATCATCCAAAATAACATGCCTCCAAAACTGAAAGACCCTGGTAGTTTCTCTATACCCTGCGTAATAGGAAAAACCATCATAGAGAAAGCCCTGTGCGATTTAGGAGCTAGTGTTAGTTTGATGCCTCTTTCGACCTGTAAGAAACTCAATCTGGGTGAGCTTAAAGCAACGAGAATGTCTCTTCAACTAGCTGAGCGTTCAGTTAAATACCCTGTAGGAATGTTAGAAAATATCCCTGTTCGTGTAGGTCAATTCTACATCCCAACTGACTTTATCATTATGGATATCCAAGAAGATTCTAACATCCCGATCATATTAGGAAGACCATTTTTAGCAACCGCTGGTGCAATTATAGATGTAAAGCGAGGAAAGCTTACTTTCGAAGTAGGAGAAGAGAAAATATAATTTATCCTTTTCCAATTCCTAAAAGCACCTTCTATAATTGACACATGCTGTTCTGCTGACATAATCGACGAGTGTGTCAAGGAAATAAAATCCGAACCAAATAAGGAAACCGAAATCCTAAGAATTCCTATGCCGCCAATTCTTGAAGATGACAACTGGCGTGAGGAATATCAAGATAACCACCTGAGTGAATGCTTAGCTTTAACTCCCGATCCTATACCTGGACCTAAGAAACCTGCTATAGAGCTGAAAACACTTCCTACCGATCTTAGATACGAATTTCTAGACGAAGAACTAAACCGACCAGTTATAGTGAACGCCAACTTGGGACGAACCGAGACTGAAAAATTACTTAATGTCCTAAGAAAATACCCTACCGCTTTAGGATACAACATATCAGATCTGAAAGGTATAAGCCCTTCTCTGTGTATGCACCGCATTATGCTCGAAGACGATAGTAAAACCTCTAGGGAACATCAAAGGCGAATAAATCCTATTATGAGCGATGTAGTTAAAAAGGAAATCCAAAAACTGCTAGAAGCTGGAATAATATATCCTATATCCGATAGTAAATGGGTTAGTCCTGTTCACGTCGTACCAAAGAAAGGAGGAGTCACTGTAATCACTAATGCGAAAGGAGAATCTGTAGCACAGCGTACCCAAACTGGATGGAGAATGTGCATTGACTATAGGAAGCTAAACAAAGCTACCCGAAAAGACCATTTCCCTTTACCTTTCATAGATCAAATGCTCGAACGCCTAGCTAAACACTCGCATTTTTGTTATCTGGATGGATACTCCGGATTTTTCCAAATTCCTATTCACCCTGACGACCAAGAGAAGACCACGTTTACCTGTCCTTATGGTACATTCGCTTATAGACGAATGCCTTTTGGACTCTGCAATGCACCCGCGACCTTCCAAAGATGCATGATGGCAATATTTGCCGACTTCCTAGATGGAATAATGGAGGTCTTTATGGACGACTTCTCTGTCTGTGGAGGAAGTTTTGAAACATGTTTAGAAAACCTTGAAATGGTACTTAAACGATGCGTAAGCGTAAACCTGGTCCTTAATTGGGAAAAATGCCATTTCATGGTTCGACAAGGAATTGTACTTGGACACATCGTATCCCATAGAGGAATCGAAGTTGATAAAGCAAAAATTGAAATTATCGAAAACCTTCAACCTCCCAAAACCGTTAGAGAAATAAGAAGTTTTCTAGGACACGCTGGTTTTTACCGACGTTTCATTAAGGATTTCTCTAAAATAACAAAACCCTTAACTGAACTACTAATGAAAGACGCCGAATTTATTTTCACCGATAAATGCACTGAAGCATTTCAAACGCTTAAACGAGCATTAATCTCTGCGCCAATTATGCAACCTCCCGACTGGAATGAACCTTTCGAAATAATGTGTGACGCGAGTGATTATGCTGTAGGAGCCGTTCTAGGGCAAAGAAAGGATAAGAAACTACATGTCATATATTATGCGAGTAGAACCCTAGACGAAGCTCAGATGAATTATGCCACGACAGAAAAAGAATTATTAGCTGTCGTATTTGCATTAGACAAATTCCGTTCTTACCTGGTAGGAGCCAAAATAATCATATACACTGACGATGCCGCCATTAGGTACCTCCTAACCAAAAAGGACGTTAAACCAAGACTTTTTAGATGGATCTTGTTACTACAAGAGTTCGACCTGGAAATTAAAGATAAAAAGGGCACTGAAAATGTCGTAGCAGATCACCTCTCTCGATTGGAAAATCTGAAACCCGAACAAGTACCAATTGACGACGATTTCCCTTATGAAAGACTCATCGCCCAATTAGAAGCAAATGAATTCGAACCGTACCATCCAAACTTTGAAACCAACAAATTAGCAGAAATAGCTTTAGCCCGATCTGACACACCTTGGTATGCAGATTTCGTAAACTACCTAGCTGCTGGTGTGCTTCCTCCTGATCTAAGTTACCAACAGAAGAAGAAATTCTTCCATGACCTAAAACATTACTATTGGGACGACCCACTCCTGTTCAAAAGAGGCCTCGATGGAATCTTTAGACGTTGTGTACCCGAGGAAGAGATAAGAAGCATAATAACACACTGTCATTCTGCACCGTGTGGAGGACACCATAGCACATCTAGAACCTGCGCCAAAATCCTTCAATCTGGACTCTTCTGGCCCAACCTGTGAAAAGACGTTTATTTTGCTGTACTAAGCTGTGATAGATGCCAACGAACCGGAAACATTTCAAGACGCGATGAAATGCCTCAAAAAGGCATTCTAGAAGTAGAAATATTTGACGTCTGGGTGATCAGTGCATTTTGATGCACATTCCTCTACGTTTGTACTTATACATTTCCATGGTTTGCTTGTCTTATTTTTGTATTTTATAATGTTTTTATATTTTAAATTATTTTTATTGTTATTTGATTTTCGTATTTATTTTTCAGCTTTAGCAGTCTGCACGGAAACGATCATAACTGGAGTTCCGGGAGTCCGATTGAGGCGTTCTAATAATCGCCGGAAAGCTAAGAGAAAGAGCTACAACTTTTATGTTGGAGTCAAAGTCAGATTCGGAGCACATTTTTCCAGAATTTCGTTTGAAGCTGCAGGCACTAGTTTTATAAGTTTTGGGTCGTTAGTTTTGGGTCTGGGTGATGTTTGTTTGACCCAGTTGGGTTATGACCCGAATTTCTTTTTGTCTTCTCTTTAGTCTAGGTCTGGCCGTACAGCTACTTTTTGACTTGACACTATTCACGAATTTGGAGTTTGCTTTGTATGATCATGAGGAACTAATTCATCAAGGATCAATCTGCTGTGACTCGGATTCCACTTTGAGGTTTTTATAATTCCAATTATTTGTTTCCTTTGAATTCTTCCTATAATTCCAATTATTTGCTTAATTTGATTGTTGCTATAGGATAGATTTCTTAAATTCGATTGTTGATTGATGATCCTGAATCAATTTCGTGTTAACATAGCTTTTATATTATCACGAACGATCAAAGTTGCGTTTGCTTAATTCGTAACAGTTTTAATCCGTTTGCTTAATCCGGAATTCAGGAACATCTGCCGTATAATTTCTATTGCGCTTGTCAGTAGTTGTTATAATCGAATAGGAACGAACAAATCCGTTAGGGAATTGGGATTTTATAAATCGATGATAAGTTGGGAGTCGAAACAGTAGGTTGATTCGTTTTAGCTTAATTATTAATCAGTTATTTTCATAAACAGCTTATTTCCAGAATCACTTATTTTAAGAACTTTTTATAATTCGACCACCAAACCAACCCCCCCCCCCCCCCAAATTCGATTTCAGTTAGTAATAACCAAGAGTCCTTGAGAGACGATATTCGAGTTACCGTTACCGTCGTACTACAGTTTTATAAATTAACTCGTTTTTGACCCGCGCGCGACAGCGGATCAAATTGGCGCCGTTGCCGGGGATTCTTGTGAATATTAACTGATTTTAGAGTCTTAGATTTAGTGTTCGTGCGTTTAGGCCGTAGTTTCCTCACGGTTTTGGTCAGTCCGCGTTTAGAGTCGAAAAAAATCAGTTTTTGCAAAAATTGTATTCGATTGTAAAACGTTTTTTCCTACTGGAAGCAAAAAAATTATGCGATCAATACTCCCTTACTCTAGAAGAGTAAGGGAGTTCGACCCAAAATCGCCAAATTCATTGTTTTTCTATTTTTAATGAATTTTTTACTGTTTTCATAGAGTCAAAAAAATCCAAAAAAAATCCCAAAATTCTTATTTGTCTTAATTAGATTAAATTTTGTGTTTTTATATTTTTCTGAATTTAGTTTAATCGTTTTTATTCTTTCTATTCGTTTTTGCATGTATGAGACTTTATCGGTATTTCGGTGTTTGTTGAACTCATGGCTGAACAAAGAACACTAACGCAGTTGGCTGTCCCTAATGTGAACTATAATGGTTTATGTATTGACTATCTTGCGGGTGATGCACCTTTTGAATTGGAATATGGTTTAACACATTTGTTGCCTAGGTTTAATGGTTTTGCAGGTGAGGATCCGCATATGCATCAGAATGAATTTCAGGTTGTGTGCTCTGCACCTTCCGAACCTTCACTAGAGGATATTGTCAAACAAATGGCTGCAAATAATCTTCAGTATCAACAACACATAGATTCTACTCTTCAGACTTTGCAAACACAGATTGGGCAACTTGCCACTTTGATGAATGCCATGCAGCAAGCTCAAGGATCAAACCAACAACCCTTGGATGAGCAATCTATTTTTCAAATAGAGTTGCTTTCAGAAAATGTTGATGATATTTGTACTGATTCGTTTGCAGATGATTTTCCATCATTGTCTGGTTTTGATGATGTTTACTCTTGTGATGTTTGTACTGACACTAATATTTGCTCTGTTTGTGCTGAAATTGAGCTTGCCTTGCAAAATGATATTCTTACTGCAGATGAGGTTGCAAATGAAGTTGTTCATGTAGATGAAGCTCTCGACACCCCGGCTGCCTGGAACAAACCATCCATTGAACAACCACCTTCCCGAGAGCTGAAACCAATTCCTGAAAATCTTAAATATGCTTATTTAGAGATGAATGAAAAACTTCTGGTTATAATTTCTTCTAAACTTTATTTTGATCAAGAAAGTAAGTTTTTGCAGGTTTTGAAGAAGCATAAGAAAGGAATTGGATGGACCTTGGACGACATTCCCGATATTAGCCCGTCCATGATTTTGCATAGGTTCTCAATTGAAGTGGAAGGTGAAACAAAAGTAGTGAGGCAGCCCCTTAATCTTTTGATCTCCGAGGTTGTGGAAAAGAAGATCACATGCCCATTCGAAACTTTTACTTATCGAAGATTCTTCTTTGATCCTGGAATAAAAGGCGAAGACACTAATATAAATTCCATGTTCAATGGGAATTACCCAAAGCTACTCCATGAGATCCCCACTCTGGAAGAAGAGAATGTAGAAGATATCTCTTTGGGAAAGGCTGCTTATGTGATCACTTATCCTCCATAACTCCTCGGGTGTGTTCTTTCCTTTCTCTCACTCTTATTTTATATTTATGTTCTTTCATTGAGGACAATGTATGTCTTAAGTGTGGGGGAGAGAATCATTTATTTGTTTTGTTTTCTTTCAATTTTCTTTTTTTTTTTTTGGTTTTCTTGTTTTGTTTTCAGTTTAAAAAAATATAAAAAAAATATGCATCGTTTTGAAAGTTTTAGGCTATAGACTGATTTGAGTCGAGTTTGCGGAGACTTGGGAAAAATTCACAAGATCGGTATCGTTTTAACACTGTAAGCCTCCTGCATATGCAAATTGATTTGAATTTTTTATTATGTTTTAGCCTTAAATTCTCATTCTCTGACAGCTCTTGAGTAGTTTATTTCAGCAGTCGGCACCATCTCTCACACACTTTACGCAGAGAAGCCGATGAATATAAGTGAGTGTTCCAAAAGAAAAAAAGAAAAAAAGAAAAAGGGAATGCACCTTCTAAGTTTGGTGACCCTCACCCGGTCACTTAACCCAACGGTTGTGGAACCTTCAAAAGAAAAAGTTTTTCAAAACTCTTTTTTAGTTGGTTCAGCGGTTTCTGGTGCTGAACTTGGTAGGGAGGATTACGGTCCGATCCCCCGCAACTACAACTGAGTAAACAAAGGGTTATGCCACGTAAGTACCAGAACCCCGTGCAGAAAAGGATCAGAGTCACTAACCGGTCGTCTTGCTATAAGTGTGTGGAGATAACGGGCTTAATGTGATTGCGCCTGAATGAAAAAGAGCCAAAAGGATGAGTAAGTTAGGCTATGGTATAATAATATGATTTGAATTGATTTGTGTATTTAGGAGGCTTATATCTGCATAACTGTGGTTAGTGTTCTTACGATATCCTTAGTGTGCAAGATTAGTACCTGTCGATGCAAACTTACCCGAAGAAGACTTGTAGCCTAGGATGAGTAACTGTTGATGTATTTCTGCTTTCTTTGTTTTGTTTTTCATTTTGCTCGGAGTGCAAAAGTTCAAGTGTGGGGGAATTTGATCAGTGCATTTTGATGCACATTCCTCTACGTTTGTACTTATACATTTCCATGGTTTGCTTGTCTTATTTTTGTATTTTATAATGTTTTTATATTTTAAATTATTTTTATTGTTATTTGATTTTCGTATTTATTTTTCAGCTTTAGCAGTCTGCACGGAAACGATCATAACTGGAGTTCCGGGAGTCCGATTGAGGCGTTCTAATAATCTCCGGAAAGCTAAGAGAAAGAGCTACAACTTTTATGTTGGAGTCAAAGTCAGATTCGGAGCACATTTTTCCAGAATTTCGTTTGAAACTGCAGGCACTAGTTTTATAAGTTTTGGGTCGTTAGTTTTGGGTCTGGGTGATGTTTGTTTGACCCAGTTGGGTTATGACCCGAATTTCTTTTTGTCTTCTCTTTAGTCTAGGTCTGGCCGTACAGCTACTTTTTGACTTGACACTATTCACGAATTTGGAGTTTGCTTTGTATGATCATGAGGAACTAATTCATCAAGGATCAATCTGCTGTGACTCGGATTCCACTTTGAGGTTTTTATAATTCCAATTATTTGTTTCCTTTGAATTCTTCCTATAATTCCAATTATTTGCTTAATTTGATTGTTGCTATAGGATAGATTTCTTAAATTCGATTGTTGATTGATGATCCTGAATCAATTTCGTGTTAACATAGCTTTTATATTATCACGAACGATCAAAGTTGCGTTTGCTTAATTCGTAACAGTTTTAATCCGTTTGCTTAATCCGGAATTCAGGAACATCTGCCGTATAATTTCTATTGCGCTTGTCAGTAGTTGTTATAATCGAATAGGAACGAACAAATCCGTTAGGGAATTGGGATTTTATAAATCGATGATAAGTTGGGAGTCGAAACAGTAGGTTGATTCGTTTTAGCTTAATTATTAATCAGTTATTTTCATAAACAGCTTATTTCCAGAATCACTTATTTTAAGAACTTTTTATAATTCGACCACCAAACCAACCCCCCCCCCCCCAAATTCGATTTCAGTTAGTAATAACCAAGAGTCCTTGAGAGACGATATTCGAGTTACCGTTACCGTCGTACTACAGTTTTATAAATTAACTCGTTTTTGACCCGCGCGCGACAGCGGATCACTGGGGAATAGACTTTATGGGTCCGTTTCCGTCATCGTTTGGAAATCAATATATACTCGTAGCTGTCGATTACGTTTCAAAATGGATTGAAGCTATTGCTTCTCCTACAAACGATACACGAGTAGTTATCAAACTCTTCAAAAACGTCATCTTTCCTAGGTTCGGTGTGCCAAGATTGGTAATTAGCGATGGTGGTTCCCATTTCATTTCAAGAATACTTGAGAAACTCCTTCGAAAATATGGAGTGAATCATCGAATAGCCACACCATACCATCCACAAACAAGCGGTCAAGTAGAAGTATCTAACCGCGAAATAAAACAAATATTGGAGAAAACTGTTGCTATATCTAGGAAAGATTGGTCAACCAAGCTAAATGAAGCTTTATGGGCTTATAGAACAGCTTTCAAAACTCCAATAGGAACTACCCCATTCAAACTCGTTTATGGAAAATCATGCCACCTACCGGTAGAGTTAGAACATAAAGCCTATTGGGCCATTAAGAACTTAAACCTAAACTACACTGCCGCTGGTGAGAAACGACTTCTAGACATAAACGAATTAGAAGAACTTAGACAAGACGCTTATGAAAACGCCAAAATCTATAAAGAGAGAACGAAAAAATGGCACGACAAGCGTATATCTAGGAAAAATTTTAGCATAGGCGATAAAGTACTTTTATTTAATTCTAGACTAAAATTATTTCCTGGCAAGTTACGATCTAGATGGTCTGGCCCTTTCGAAATAACTAACATATTTCCGAGTGGAGCGATAGAAATCAAAGGAGAAACCGTCAAACCTTTCTTCGTAAATGGGCAACGTCTTAAGTATTACCATCATCTCGAATACGATGAAAACATCGAAGTTTTTAAACTTGACGAACTGCCCGTTCTTTCGAAAAAATAATTTTCTACTTTAAAAATCGTCGAGCTTACGACATAAAACAAAGCGCTTGGTGGGAGACAACCCACATTTACTTATTCTTTTATTTTATTTTTATTTTTATTTTTAAAACTTTTATTTTTATTTAAATAATCTATTCTAACTTTAATCATTTTTTACTTTTTTTTCTTACATCTTATAATGATTCTTATAATTATAACTGCTATCTTATTTCGAGAAAATATTTCCTTTTTATAATTATAATTATTATTATAACTTGTTACTTAATTTTATTTCATTTATTTTATTTTATTTTATTTAATTTTATTTTTAAAATAAACACTAGCCTAGTTCTAACTTAATCTTAATATTTTCAACTTCTAGGTTTTTCATTTAACTACTAACTACGATGCAAGAAGTTGATAATATGGAAGTTGTGTTACGTGGTAGAGGACAAGAAGCAAGATTTAATAAGCTGGAAGAGAGACACATGGATTTGACTTGCTATCCTCACCAACCAACTATGGTGAAACTTGGTATCGAAGAAAGCATCCTGCACCTGCTTAACCAAATTGGTTGGACTGGTTCTCACTTGTTCCGCAAGTTTAGTACTTACCGGAAGCTCACTCTGGAATTCTTGAGCTCCCTGACTTATCTTCCAAACTGTGGACAAGGACTGAGAAAAGGAGTTATTCTCTTTAGACTCTTTGGTATGGAGTTTAATTTCTGCATCCGAGATTTTGCTGAAATGTTAGAACTACCTCATGGATCAGATGCATACAGCAAAGTAGCTGAAGACAATCTTGCTTACTGGGAGTTGGAAAAATACTGGGGCAAGATCACTGGGAACGACAACCCTGAAGAGAATGAATTTCAATATGAGAACATCCATAACCCAGCCTTCAGATACTTCCATAAGATCCTGGCTCACTACATTTTTGGTAAACCCGATAATGTCACTGAAGTCTCTAGAGAAGAGTTGTTCATCATGTTTTGTACCTCTCAGAATCGCCCGGTCAACGCCATCGCTTTCATGCTAACAAACTTCGAGCGCATCACGCATGACGAAGTTTCACCTATTAGGATCGGCGGATTTGTCACTATGATTGCTAATGCTATAGGAATGAGAGTACCTTTGCTTAGATTGACACCTCTTGTCTCCCACAATTCTATGGATATTCACTTCTGCTTTAACCGAGGAATCATCGGTAACCTTGGACCTGATCAGTTTGATTTACTCATTGATAACAAAGTTTTGGATCAGTTCACTTTACCGAGTCCTAGGACGAGTGTGCACAACCCTGCCAACTGGCTTTTCTATGATCAGATTCCTGAAAGAGAACCCTCACCTGAAACCCCTCAAGCCTATGAACATTTCGATGAGGAAATGCATGTATCAGAATCTGAGCCTGACACTCCTCCTGGTTACTATGAACCTAATCCTGAAGATGAACCCATTCCTGATTACGAACCTCTTCCTGTTGATGAACCTATATCTGAGTATGAGCCTGAAACTCGTTCTGAAGATTCTGTTGATGATTACACTGTTGATATGACTGATGTCGAGCTCGAGCAACAACAACCCGCTACATCTACCGCATCGGTGAATCAAAGAATGCCTAATCTGAACACGCACGAGCAAGCCATCACTGCACTACAACAAGATGTCCAACATGTGCGCAACGAGCTACACACTTTGCAAATGCAGTTCTTCGATTTTATCGACACCGTAAATGCTCAGTTCGACGAAGTTTTCAAACACATTCAGTCTAATGAGCATAACAATAGACGTGGCTAGATGTTACCGTATTAGATTATTAGATTTTATTTCTAGTTTTAGCAATTTTTATTCATAAGTTTAGATTTTCATTTTTCTGCATTTTACATTCTGCTTATGTTAACACTCAGTACCGGTTTAATTTTAAATGCGATATTCTTTTGATTACTGCTACTGTGTTATATTACACTGCTATTGACTGCTATATATTTTCCTGTTTATCACTTTTTGCTGTTAATAGTATTAAAATTCGACACTGCTCTGAACTGATGGACAATTTATGGTATCTGTCTGGTCCCTTGCATGCGTGTACCACTTGCCTACAACAGGAGACGCACGTCTCCATCTATGTGGGACCAGCAGGAATCTTTCAGAGGACAGGAGACGCACGTCTCCATGCTCTGTCCCCTAGCAGACTGACTGCCTGAGACGCGCGTCTCCCAAGAGCAGCAGTCTGCATTGTTGACCACGCTGCAGCACCACCATAACTCCCATTTTGAATTTTGAATTTGAATTTCAAAATTCATCTTTCAATCTTCTTCATTCTTCCCCCTATTTATTCCATTTAAACACCATAAACCTCATTCATCCTCCATCATTCACCTCTTAATTCTTCATCATTTCCTAACCTTCTATTCCATTCAAACTTCAAACACCACCATTAATCCATTTTAATTCTCCATTAACCACACCATTTTCAAACCTCACTATAAAACCACACCACCACCACTCTTCTTCTTCACAACCTTCATACCATTCTCTATTCTTCTACACTCCATTTCTATTTTTTTTCATTTTCATACTCACCATGCCTCCACGTTCGTTAATCCGTAGTGAGCGTCCCGAGAGACCACCTCCCGACCTTTCAAATATTATCTTCCGAGATGACGACAATGATGCTCAACGAACAAAATATGTCGCTTTCTACGAACGTTCGGTTGTTCCCACAACATTTGTGAACACCGAGTGTCTAGAAACTCTGGGTCTCATTGATGGTGTTACCCGTTTGCTCACTAAATCTAGCCTCCACCATCTTTGTACCGAACCCGTACCTACTTATGAGCCGCTCGTCTTAGAATTTTTGAGTTCTTTCAACTACGACACTCCCTCTAATCAACCACTCTCAACCGGTAGCATCCAATTTCGGATGTTCAACCATGAATATACTCTAGATCAAGATGTCGTAGCTTCATATTTGCATTTTAATCATGCACCAAATGCTCACCGCTCAATCATTCAAGAACTCAATGGTCGATCTTGGGAGGATCTCGCTTTTGAATTTTGGTTCAATCTCACTGGAGAAATTCCTACCGGTTGGAGAGCTCTCCATGCTTCTCACATTCAAAACCCCGCTATACGTTATTTTCAACGTGTCTTGGGGCATACTATTTTTGCGAGATCTAACAACCACAAGGTAAACCAACATGAACTATTTTTCCTCTACTGTGCGCTTAACAATATCCGTTTCAACGCCGCACCGTTCATGTTCCAACACATCCAAGGTTTAGTCAACGCCCCCGCTACAAACCCATTCTTGCTTGGAGGAATTATTACTTCCTTGGCCTGTGCTTTAGGTCTTGGTGACGAGCTCCTCTCACTCTCACATCTCATGAAGCCCGCTCAGTCACTCGATCTCACCTACTTCCGTGACTCCCACTTGGTTTCACCCCGCCATGACGGCCGATACACTTTGGTCGTCAACAAAGTTCCTATTCCTTATGTCATCCTTCCATGCCCTGAAAGAATCAACATCCGTTATGTTCAACGTTGGAGGCTTATTGAAGACAACCCTCAAGACAACCAACAAGAACATCCTAATGAACCTATGGATGCAAATGAAGAAGAACTCAACCAAGGGCAAGCTGATGTCAACCAACCTCCTCCAAACAACCCTCCGCCTATCACTCTTGAAGCCATGTATGCTGCTATTCAACGCCAAGATCAACTCGTTCAAGCTATGCAGACAAACCAAACTGAAACAATTAGGCTCATCCGAGAGATGCAACAGGAGCACCGTGACTATGCTATTAGGAACGAAAGTCAATACACTGAAATTGCTACATATTTGCATGATCTTGACTTTCGTGTGAATGACTCTCCTCCTGATAGACGTCGCCGTGTTCGTACAAGAGGCGCGAGCAGTTCTCGCAACCGCAACAATGAGGAGTAGTTCTTATGCACTGAGGACATTGCATCACCTAAGTCTGGGGGAGTCGTATTATTTCTATTTCCTTTAGTTTTATTTTTCCCTTCAGTTATTTCCCTTCCTTGTAATGTTTTTCTAATTCAATAAAAGAATATTTATGGAATTTAAGTCTTATATGTATAATTCCGTAGTTATTTCACTTTCTTCCATTTTCTTGAGCCATAACAAAATTTTTTTGCTCCTAAACGATAAACGCAAACCCCACACGTTCGAGAAATATGAAGCTACTCAAACACTCAACGCATTGAAACTGAATATAGTCAATATCCTTATTGTCCCAACACTCTAAAACCCCCAAGTATGCGTAACCGATTTGAATACCCGTTATACCAAAACCATCGACTTTAAGTTTTGAAATAACCCTTAGTAGTTTATTCTAGCAGTCGGCACCGTCTTAGATACAAACTACGCAGAGAGTCGATGAATATAAGTGTATGATCCTCATAATAATAATTATGTGCTTAACCATAAGAAGAAATGTGCCTACTAAGTAAGGTGATCCTCACAAGATCATTTAACCTAACGGTCGCAAATCTCAAATACAAAGAAAAAACTCATTGTCGATTGGTTCAGAAGTCGTCTGGTACTGAACTTGGTAGGAAGGACTATTGTCCGATTCCCCACAATCTACAAGTGAGTGCTAAGGAGTATACCACATATTGTGCCAGAACTCCATGAGAAGGATCATAGTCACTAACCGACTACTCTGCTATGTGCGTGTCAAGATAATGGGCTTAATGTGATTGCGCGTGAATGAAAAGGGTGAAACATGATGACGAGTCAAAAAGGTCGAGCTATAATGGCATGATTCGGATTGGTATGCATACTGGGAGTTGTTTAGTGTTGTTACTATAAGTTTATTGCTAGGATCATTATCATTATTTTCAAATAAGAACACTATGTAGCTGAGTATGACCGAACGACGTGGTGGAAGTGTGTTTCATTTATCTTTATCTTATTATTTTGCTTGAGGACAAGCAAAGGTTCAAGTCTGGGGGAATTTGATAACACGATTTTATATCGTATATTTAGCTTGAAATCCATAGATATTTATAGCATTTTCCATTTATTATGTTAATTTATTATGATATTACGCGAGTATTTGCTTTGTTTCAGGTTTTACACTCTGATTACGACTATTTGCGAAAAGGAAAGAAAATGGAGCTTAAATGACCAATATTTATGCCTAAAAGATGAAAAAGGAGTGCTGAAGTGAAAGAGGGGTGCAATTAGGACCCAAAAGGCCCAAAAGAGACAGTCCAGCCCACCATGGAACCAAAGGCGCGTGGCCCAAACCTTCCCAGCAAGTGGAGACGCACGTCTCCAACGTTCTTCTGCCACCTCAGCAAAAGGAGACGCACGTCTCCAAGCCTTCCTACATCTTCTCCACTTGAGACGCACGTCTCAAGTCAGTCAAGGCTGCTCCTAAAGAAACGGAGACGCACGTCTCCACACCCAGTCTGCAAAAATCCCCACTTTTCACGCAACGTCACAGCAAAACCTCTCCTATAAATAGGACCTGCTACCTCACTTCCAAGGAGTCCGATTTCCTGCCAACGAAGTGCTGCCGAAATTGTACCGCGAACCGTATTTCTTTATTCTGCTTTCATTCAAACACTTATTTGCTCACAACGATTTCTACACTGGAAATTGTTGTGAACTTTTTATAGATCTAGCCTTACGTTAGATTTATCGCTTTTATTTTCTTGTTTTATTTACTGCCATTCGAAGAACGATCCAGCCAGCCTGTGGTGGAAGTTCAGTACTCGAAGATTCAATTACCATTTATTTAATTCAGGTTTTTATTTACCGCCTTTATTTATATTTATTTGCATGATATATTGTATGCCAATTACTATGCCTATTATTATGAACCGAACCGATTTATGCATGTTTAACCATATTAATATGTCTGGCTAAATTATTATGATATCGGTATGTAAAGTAAGTTAACCGTAGGGATCCGAAATAAATTGGCTTAATTATATTTTATTAACTATCACCTGTTTTTGGTCTGTATGTCTAATTTAATTAGCAAGTCTTAAAACCAACAGAGCAAAAGTTTGAGGGGTTAAGACGGTCAAAGGTTAAAATCAATAGAGCGAAAGTTTGAGATCTTTAACTGGATAGTAGACATAGGACATTAGTTTTAAGGATGGCGAAAGCGTATTAAAACTAATTAGAACTTATTTATTTTCAAAAATTGTTTTTACACCCGACGGGATGGCGAAAGCGTACGTTAGGGATATTAGCATGTTCCGAGTCAACAGAGCGAAAGTTTGAGATTAGGAGATTTAAAAAGATAACAACTTCATAAAACGGGCATTTTATTAATTACGTTGTTTCCAAAAAGCTTTTCTAAAATCTAATGGGATGGCGAAAGCGTACATTAGGATTAGGACAGTAATCTAAATCAATAGAGCGAAAGTTTGAGACGAGGATTTTTAATCAATTGAATTAGTAAAGATTTTTAATTAAATTATGCAAAAGCCAATGGACCTTCGGATCACCTTAAGTTAAACGAAATACATACTGATATCTGTCTTTTATTATATTCTTAATTTTTCACTCACTTTCCCTTAGAAACAATCAAAATTTTAGTAGCCCTAGCTCTACATAGTAACCTTAGATAACGGTAGATCGATTCATAGTCCCTGTGGATTCGATATCTTTTAAAACTACACGACACGACTGTGCACTTGCAGTTATCAGATTTATAGACACGTAAAGTCGCGATCAGTAGCTATTGAGATATTAGATGGGCAATGTTCTCAGTTTCAAGAAGAAACAAGAAACAACCATAGGAACACCATAGCTTCAATAAAAAAATTGGAAGTTCAAGTGGGGAAAATAGCACAACATCTCACTCTACAGGCACAAGGTACTTTTCCGAGCGCAACTGTGAAAAATCCGAAAGACCAAGAGAAGATTAGTTCTCTCACAATAAGGATTCAGAAAGGGTCTAAATCTGAAAAAGAAAAAGAGGAAATAGATGACAACTTGGTCATAGAGGTAGATTTGGAAGTGAGAGAGAATCCGAAAGAGTCCGAAGTTGTGGTACCATCGGTTAAACCACTTGAAGAAAGAAATAAGAAAGATGTTAAACTAGTTATAAAACTACCTTTCCCTTCCAGAGCGACAAAGAAAGATTCAAAAGAGAAAGATTTTGAGAAGTTTGCTGCCTTGTTCAAAAAGTTAGAGGTTAATCTATCCTTCTTTGAAGCACTTAAGCACATGCCATTGTACAAGAAATTTATGAAGGAGGTGATTTCTAAAAAGAGACTAGTGGGAGGAAAACCAGAAATTACAACTGAAAAGGGTGGTATAGTCTCTCTAGCAAGGAAGATCCCAATGAAGAAAAAAGATCCTGGAGCGGTAGCAATACCTTGCCCTATCAAGGACAGAATGTTTAAAAAGGTACTAATCGATTCTGGTTCTAGTGTGAGTTTGATGCCACTATATATTATCAAAAATCTTGACTTGGGGAAGATAAGTGAAAGTGAGACAAAGTTAAAGTTCGCTGATCAAATCATCAAGAAATCATATGGGGTAGCTAAAGATGTACTGGTGGAAGTTGATAAGTTTGTCTTTCCAGTTGACTTCCACATCATGGACATTCTTAAAGATGAAGAGACTCCTATCCTTCTTGGGAGACCATTCTTGTTGACAAGTCGCAGCAATTTTGATATTGAGAAAGGGACACTAACGGTGACATCATTTGATGAAGAAGTAACATTGAAGATGTTAGAAGTCAAGAAATAAAGTTCAGGTGTACATGAGCAAGCTTTTCTTGGTATGATCGAAATTGAGGGAGAAGGCAAAAGTCATAAGAGGGCTAAGGAAGTCAAGAAGAAAATGAAAGAGAAATATCAAGGTGAGTTTAAGAGAAAAGTGGTCCATGCGTTTCATCCTATGAGTTTTTGGTTGCAGAGGTGACAAGAAACCGAGTGTGGAAGAGGAAATACCCTCCATAATATAGGGTAATGAACCGTCGAGCCATGCGACGTTAAATGAAGTGCTTCGTGGGAGGCAAACCACACTTTTAATAATTAATTTGTCTTGTTGCTTGTTTTCTTTTCAGGTAATAAAAGAGGGTCTCTCTGGTGAAATCTAGGAAGTGATCGTTGGAGAGCAATACCCTTTGTGAGTCACCTCTTTCAGGTTTGTTCTGAAACATCAAGGCCAATGTTTAGTTCAAGTTTGGGGGAGATTTTTCTCTTTGCATTTTATTTTTATGTTATTAGCAGGATGTGAAAACCATTAAATTGAACTCTTCCCAAATTTTGACCGAATTTTGTTTTTCATAAGAGCTTTTGATCGTAAAAGCGATCGGGAAGAGTATATAGAGATGAAGAGATGGTTGCTTAAGGGTAAGAGGTTCGTAATAATGTGACAAGAAAGGGGATTCATTTGAACACCCTTGGTTTCCTAAAAAGAGATACGAGTCTAACATGTAGATTTGTACCATAATGTTGGACTCATGAGAAATACCCCCGAAGTAGTTGTTCTATACAGTCTGGCATAATTTATAATCACAAGCATGTATGACTGGTTGAGTAAAAAATATATCAAGTTGGCATCAAATGATGAAAAGGCGGTAGAAGGCAACCGGCTCGCTAAGTAGGGTAACCCTCACCCGATTATTCAGCCCAAAGGAGGTTGATCCCCAAACGTCGTCCAAATAAAGATAATATATAAATGCAAAGTTTGAAAATTTCATTGGTAAATAAAAGTAGAAAAGTAGCAAATACTGCTCATTTGGTGCCCGAAAAAAAAAAGAATTCTAGACTAGTCTTGTGCATGTGATGGAGATCATTGCCTTAAGTACAAAGCATAGATAGAGAGGTATCCGAAAGGGAAGAAAATCAGAAAAAAAGACTTAAGTACAAAGCATAGTTAGAGAGGTATCCGAAAGGGAAGCTGAGGTGTTAAATGTTCTAGCAAAGACTCTTTGCGTCATGTGAATGCCAGACTAATTGTCTCTTGAGCAATCAGAACAGAAGTCTCACGTATGAGTACCAATATGCTATGAATTTCTTTAGCTCTTGTAATTGTCGTTTGAGGTCAAGCAATGGTTTAAGTTTGGGGGAGTTTGATAAGTTGTTCTTACACATGTTTTTACCGTTGTTTTTAGCTATCGTTGAGTTATTTTTGTTAAGTGTTTTATTTATTTATTCCGCATTTTATGCTTTGATTGTGTATTTAAGTGTTTGCATACTAAGATGAATGAAGTGGGGAAAATACGTGCGAAAAAGTGAAAAACTGATGAAAAAGTCATAAATTGGCCAAACGCGTCCCCAGACGCGTGTGGAAAGGAGAAAGTCCCATCTGCTGGCTAGACGCGTCCCCAGACGCGTGTGAGAAATGGAAAAAAGCCATTTGTTGAGGAAACGCGTCCCCAGACGCGTCCCAGGCCTTGCAAGGAGAAAAAGCAGCTCATCTGCCCAAAGGCGTCTTCACATGCGTGTCAGCCCCCAGGACGCATCCCCAGACGCGTTTCAAGGGGAAAAAATCAATGGAATTCATGCCATCTGCCCATACACGTCCCATGATGTGTGCCAGTGCACCAAACGTGTCTCCACGCGCGTGTGCACGTGATCTATTGGGCCTTTTCCTGAAAAAGCCCAGAAACGCTGAAATAAAAGGAGAACACGTTGGCACAAGAGTTGGACGATTTTGGAGGCGAAAAACACTGTAGAAGGCTGGAGACTTCATATTTTATGCAAGGATTGAATATTTCCATGAGCCTTGGCCATTGAAGATTTGATTTCCTTCATTTATCTGTAATGTCTACAATTAACACTATGTTTTCTATTATTTTTATGAGTAGCTAAACCCTCTATTGCTAGGGGTGACCCTGATTCTGATTGTGATGAATTTGTTCAATTGATGCAATAACTATTTTAATTTTCCTATTTGTTGTTTGTTCTTTATCTGTTAGTAATTCTTTATCTGTCAGAAAACCAGATTCTGAATATGAATGAATAGTTTAGCTGGACAACAAATTATTTATGGAAACGATTCAGAATATATAATAATTTATATCATTTAGGACTAGGGATATCTTATTGTAACTGGAAATTCTTGTTATTGGAATGCTTGATCATAACCATAATTATCTATAGATATAGTAATTAGGTTGTGAGGTCAAAGATCTCTTTACTAAGGCCTTAGGATTAGATACTCTAAAGGACCGGTAATTAACTATGAAAATTATGTTGTTGTGTTGAGGAAGTAAATTTGTTGCATGAAGAATCATTCACCGAACCCTAGCAATCTACTCATCTCTGTTCATCGTTTCAATACTTTATTTTTCCTTAATTGCAATTTCACTATAAACCAATCAAAACCCCTTTGAACTTTTGTCTAATTGAAATATTGATAAAAATCTTATTCGTCAAGCAGTCCTTGAGATTCGACATTCGGACAAATTTCCCTTTATTACTACAGAGGCAAAATAGTACACTTGCTATTTTTCCGATCATCGCTCAACATCACCACCTAGATAAATTTTTACCCATTAACCGTTAATTGTCCAAGTTGCTTGAGAAACATGATCCTCTAATTCAAGTGCACCATAAGGTTTTACCTCTTTGATTATGAATGGTCCTGGCCACTTTGATTTCAACTTTCTCGGAAACAAGCGTAATCAAGCATTGAATTACAACATCATATGTCCAGCTTTGGATTATTTGGGAAAGATCTTGTTATCATGGTACTTCTTGAATATTTATTTTTAAAGTTTCAAGGGTTGATAAGCTTGCAATCTCAATTCATCAAGTTCACTCAATTGCACCTTTCTTTTCATTCTAGCTTGGTCTTGATCATAGTTCAGGAATTTCAATGTCCAAAATGCCAAATGTTAAAGCTCCACCGGAAGGTGGCAGGCCTTCCCCTAAACCATCTTAAACGGAGTAAGACCAATCAGAGATTTATATTTTGTACGGTAATCCCATAATGCGTCGTCGAGTTTTAATGTCCAATCTTTTCTTAATGAAGACACTGTTTTTTTTCCAAAATCCTCTTAACTTCACGATTTGAAACTTCTGCTTGCCCATTGGTTTCAGGGTGATAAAGTGTTGCAACCTTGTGTTTCACACTGTAATATTCAAGAGCATTTTCAAGCTGAGAGGTGTAGAAATAAGATCCACAATCACTGATTAAAACTATTGGTGTTCCAAAATGCATGAAAATATTTTTCTTCAAAAATTTGATCACCGTTTTGCTATCTGCTTTTAGAGATGCTATCACTTCAACCCACTTGGAAACATAATCCATAACTACCAGAATATACTCATTTGAAAATGATGATGGAAATGGGCCTACAAAGTCAATACCCCAAAAATAAAATACCTCTACTTCCAACATATTTTATAAAGGAATTTAATTCCTTTTTGATATTCCATCAAATTGTTGACAATTGTCACAACGTTGAGCATGTTCATTTGCATCCTTGAACAGTGAAGGCCAATAAAAGCCCACATGTAGAACCTTTGTCTGTTAAATTGACCACCATTAGGAGAATTGTGACAATGCCACAATATGCTTCTTGCTTCATATTTAGTTACACATCTTCTCAACAAATTACCCGCTCCAATTTTGAACAAATATGGTTCATCCTAAACAAATTGAGTAGCATCATGAAGGAACTTTTTCTTTTGTTGCCAATTGAACTCATCAGGAATCAAACTAGTTGGCTGGTAGTTTATAAGATCCGTAAACCACGGTCTTTCTTGTATAATGAGCAGCTTCTCATATGGAAAGAACTATATGACTTCACCTTCCTTCTTTATTATCCTAACATTCACTAACCTTGACAAATGATCGGCCAACAATTTTTTTTAGCCCTTCTTATCACGAATCTCCAAATCAAATTCTTGTAACAAGAGGATTCACCTAATAAGTCTTTGCTTTGGGTCCGGTTTGGTAAGAAAGTACTTTATCACTGCATGATAAGTATACACTACAACCTTTAAACCAATTAAATAAGACCTAAATTTTTCTAATGCAAACAGTATCGCAAGCAACTCTTTTTCTGTAGTTGGATAATTAACTTGAGCCTCATTTAAGACTTTGCTCGCATAGTGTATAGCATGAAATATTTTTGGCATTCTTTTGTCCCAGAACTGCACCTACAACATAATCACTCGCATCACACATAAAGTTCAAAATCATTTTTCCAATCGGGAGTAGTGATTATTGGCGCAATTATCAATTTTTCTCTTAGTTCCTCAAAGGAAATTAAACAGTCATTATTGAAATCAAAAGACTTATCTTTGTTAAGCAGCTTGCTTAATAGTTTTGCAGTTTTGGAGAAGTCTTTGATGAACCTTAGATAAAAAGCTCGCATGGCCCAATAAACTTCTAATCCCCTTAACATTCAAGGGTGGTGGAAACTTTTCAATGACTTCAAAATTTTCTTTGTCAACTTTAGGGCCCTTTGAAGAGATTTTATAACCTAGAACAATGCCTTCGATGACCATTAAATTTCACTTTTCCTAATTTAGAACTAAGTTAGTTTCCACAAGCCACTTTAGCACGGTGTCCAAATTCTTCAAACACAATTCAAATGAATAACCGAAAACAAAAAATTCATCCATGAATACTTCTATGCAACTTTCAATGAGATCAGAAAAGATGGCCTGCTTACACCGTTGAAAGGTTGTCGATGCATTACATAACCCGAAAGGCATTCTTTGATAAGCAAAAATACCAAAGTGGCATGATGAGTTCAATTGGCAACAAAAGAAAAGTTAGGATAATAAAAGAAAAGTTATAATACTCGTGATCTTAAAAATTGGCTGTGATCTAATTATATCCCGAGTACCCATCCAAGAAACAATACAACTTCTAACCAAACAATCTTTTAAGCATTTGATCCATGAAAGCTAAATGAAAATGATCTTTCTCAGTAGCTTGATTAAGCCTCCGGTAATCGATACACATCCTCCAACTCCTAGGAGTTCTTGATGGAATTAAATCATTGCTTTTATTAGTGATTACAGAAATTTCGCCTTTCTTGGGCACCACTTTCACTAGGTGAAGATAGGGTAAACCATGCTGTCCTCCAACAACTTCACCACTTCTTTCCTTACCACTTCTTTCATGGTAGGATTTAAACGACGTTGCGATTGAGCTACCGGCTTGAAATCTTCTTCCATCACAGTTTTATGCATACAATAGGTTGGGCTAATTCCTTTCAAATAAGATAAAACCCAACCTATCACTTTTTAATTTTTCTTCAAAACTTGAATCAAACGATGCTCCTCCTTGTCATATAATGCACTACTGATAATCACACGTTTGTTTCTACCTTCTTCAAGAAACACATACTTCAAATGTGGGAGTAGCATCTTTAATTCAAGTTTAGACTCTTCTTTCTTTAGCTCTTCTTTAAAGACTTTGTTAGTTCCATGGTTTTTGCAATTGGAATAATTTTTCTGAAACATGGTTCTTTTATGATGTTGAGCAAGATGTTGTAACATCTCGTCCTACTGTCATAACAGGTTCAGCTATTATGTGTTTTGACATATGTTCTGCCAGATATTAGGACATCCTACACTAGAACATTCTAACAGTTCAAATTGGTTTTTATCTTTGAAAGATTTGATAGATAAGTATGAGAATCTGGAATATTCAGATAATCATTATAGTATCTGTTTTTAGGAAAAGAATATTTGAGATTTATTTTAGAAAACTAAGATTTGATTTGATTTGATTTATTCTTAATTTGTGAAAATATCTTGTAGCTATTTTCAGAAAGGAGAAGAATAGATTTATTTTAAAGTCCAAGCCCATACTGCAAGAGTCTATAAAAAGGAACTTGGGAAACCTAGTTTTGCAAGCATTCATACAAGGGAAATCGTGGGTGCAATAAGGTTGTTGTTTTAGGAGTTTCTCAAGTTCTTCGTGTGTTCTTTTCTTTGTGTCACTCATGTATCATCTGATACATTGAGGTGGACATGTGTTCTCACTCTTGAAGCTTTTAAGCAAGAGAATTGCGTATTGTTCTTGATTAAAGCTATTAAGAAAGATCAAGTATTGTTCTTAGCTATGGTGCTTAACTAAGTATTTTTTATTAGAAAGTGTAATATTTATATTTGGGTTCCCTTGGCCACAGAGTGTCTGACTGTTATTTATCAGTGTGGTGATTAGAGGTGGGATTTCGAGTTCCCATGTCTAGATGTCGACTTCTAGGCAGAATTAGCACTGGGTAGTGATTAGGCGAGAAGTTATAAGCTGAAATTGTTTAGGCTTTGAACTAATATTGCTAATAGTTGATTTCCTTCCTGGTTTGGGAGCCCCTAGAGTAGGTTTTATTGCACTGAACTATGTTAACAATTTCTATGTGTTCTTTATCTTTCTACATTAATTTTTTTCAGTTTTATAATTGTGTTGTAAGTTAGCACATGTTATAACATTTGTTTTGACATTGCATGTTGTTAGGACATCTATTGTAAGTGCCAGAATTTCCATTGGCATCAGAGCAGACAACCTGTTCTATCTATTGGGTGAGCTCTAAGGTAACTAATTTCTGCTACTATGGATTCTGAGAAAATATTGTCAGACACCATCGTATTTATTAGAAGTCAATTTAAAAGTATGTTGCAAAGACCGGAGCAAAGTGAAAGAGAAAAAGTCAGATACATCTCATCTAAAACCAGCAATCTCCAAGCTAAAGGGATTCAGTACAATGAATGTAAAGAACTTGGGCACCTTCCACTTTTCCTCTGATGAAATCTTTATCTAGAAGAAATGAACTTATTCGTTCATACCAAGCTCTGAGGGCTTGTTTCAGACTATATAAATATTTCTTAAGTTTAAAAACATGTTCTAGATATTTTGAATCTTCAAAACCAGGAGGTTGATGGACATAAACTTCTTCTTCTATGTAACCATTTATAAGTGCACTTTTAACATCCATTTGATACAAGGTAATGTCATATTGAGCAGGAAAGGAAATTAATAATCTAATTGATTCTAGCCCAGCGACTAGGGCAAAGGTTTCTTTATAGTCAATTCCTTCTTGCTGACTATATCCTTGTGCAACGAGACGTGATTTGTTTTTGATGACTTCTCCTTGCTCATTCAATTTGTTTCTGAATACCCACTTTGTTCCAATGATATTGAATCCATCAGGTCTTGGAACTAGATCCCATACATCATTTTTGGTAAACTAATTTAGTTCTTCTTGCATAGCAATAATCCAATCAGTATCTTGAAGAGCTTCATCAACAAAAGTTTGTTCAACCATAGAAACTAATCCACATAGAGATTCTTGATTGTTTTTGAGAAATGATCTGGTTCTAATGGGGTCGTCTTTCTTTCCGGGTATAACATCTTCAGGATGTTCTGAGGTGAGTCTAGAAGATATTTTCTGAGATGTCTCTTCAGAAATTCTCAAGTTCTCCATAGAAGTTGTAATTTGAGGATATTCTGAATTGTCTTTTTCTTCTGAATCTTTAGAGTTTGTAAGTTGAACTTCCATATCTGCAAAATTTTCAGTTTGCTTTGGCCTTTGATGGCCAAGCTTATCATCAAATCTAACATTGATTGATTCTTCAACAATTAGAGTTTATGTATTGAATACTCTATAACCTTTTGATCGTTCAGAGTACCCAAGCAGAAAGCACTTTTGTGCCTTAGAATCAAACTTGTTCAGATGATCTTTAGTGTTCAATATATAACAAGTACAACCAAAAGGATGGAAATATGAAATGTTAGGTTTTATATTCTTCGACAGTTCATAAGGATTCTTTTCAAGAATAGGTCTTATAGAGATTCTATTTTGAATATAACACGTTGTGTTCACTGCTTCTGCCTAGAAATGTTTAGCCATATTGGTTTCATTAATCATGGTTCTGGCCATTTCTTGCAATGTTCTATTCTTTCGTTCTACAACTCCATTTTGTTGGGGAGTTCTAGGACAAGAGAAATCATGAGAAATGACATTTTCTTTAAAGAATTTTTCAAAGAGATTGTTCTCAAATTCTCCACCATGATCTCTTCTAACCTTTATGATTCTAAACTCTTTTTCATTTTGAACTTGGTTATAGAAATCAAAGAACACAGAATGTGACTCATCCTTGTGTTTTAAGAACTAAATCCATGTCCATCTGCTATAGTCATCAACAATTACCAATCCATACTTCTTGCCTCTGATTGGTGCAGTTTTCACTGGACCAAATAGATCGATGTGCAGAAGTTCTAATGGCCTAGAGGAAGAGACAACATTTTTTTATTTAAAAGAGGGTTTTGAAAACTTTCCCTTCTGACATGCTTCACAAAGAGCTTCTGAGTTGAACTTCAGATTGGGAAGTCCTCTAACCAGATTGAGTTTGTTAAGCTTAGAGATTCTCCTCATGCTAACATGTCCCAATCTTCTGTGCCAGACCCATTGCTCATCGTTAACAAACAAAAAACGAGTTACTTTCTAAGTTTTAAGATCAGAAAGATCAATTTTATAAATGTTGTTCTTTCTCTTTCCAGTGAAGAGGATTGATCCATCTTTCTGACCGGTAGCTTTATAGAACTTTTGATTAAAGATTATGTCATAGCCGTTGTCACTTAATTGACTTATGGACAACAAATCATGTGCTAATACTTCTACTAATAGAACAATAGTTATGGAGGGAGAATTACCGTTTCCATTAGTTCCAGAACCGATAATCTTTCCTTTTTGATTTCCTCCAAATCTAACGTCTCCACCAGATTTAAGCTCTTGGCTTTGGAACATAGACTTTCTTCCTGTCATGTGTCGTGAGCATCCAGAGTCCAGGTACCATGACGGGTGTTTCAACTGTACTACTAAGGACATCTACAACATATATTATTTTCTCCTTAGGTACCCATGTAAATATGAAGTGCACCTAAGAGGGGGGGTGAATTAAGTTCTTAAAAAAAATATCGGTTTTTTGGTACATTGTGTATTATTTTTCTGGTTTGTTGTAAAGTTATGGAAAGCGTAAAAAGCAGAAAAATAAAGGACACGGTGATATATCCTGGTTCCCCTTACACTCCAAGAGTACTCCATTCCCCTTTCAAACACGAAAGAGATTTTACTAGTGTAAGCAACTTACAAAATCCTATGCAATCCATAAGAACAATCCTATTGTGATTGACTAACAAATGATCAAGAGAACAATCCTCTCCTTGATCAAACCAAATGATTAAGAGAACAATCCTCTCTTTAATCAATCAACCCTTGTCTCCAACAATCTTGAATGACAAGTCAACAATAAATATTTGTTTAAGTAAGAAAATATACGAATATTGTATTTATCTATAAGAAAGATCTTCCCTTCCAAGCAAACAATTATTAAAGATAGTATAGTGCTCAATGTTTATGATCAATGATATGAATTTTTTCTGGAATTGTATGGAATACTAATGCACAAAAACTCAATGTGAAAATATGAATATCAAAGAGCACTTGGTATGAAAATTGAGAAAGTAAGTGTATATAATTACAAATTGAAGAGGTAATTATGAAATCTGAAAGTGAGGGTATATATAATGCCTTAACACCCCTAGGAAAGAATAAGATTTAACGAAAAGATGCAATGTTTGAGTGGAATAAAATCTGACTCGTATGCACTGAAAATGAATGAACAAATGCTACTGTTTTAGCCGTAACGGGTTACGAGAATGGCCGTAACCGGGTACGCTATACCGTTATAGAAGAAAATTTGAAAAATGCATGTTTATAACCGGTTACACCAAGAACTGTAACACTCCATTTATTTTCATAATTTAATTTAATTAAATTAATTGAATTATGATGAATTAAGCAATTGGGCTTGAGTGTGGTTAGTAAGGAAGAGGGTGCATTGGTAGGCCCTATTACTAATTAAAACAATTTTATTCCAATTTTAATAAAATAGGAGGAGTTGTGGAATAGAGAGGGTTACAACATTTTGGGAAAGAAGTCTGAACGTGAAAAGAGGAGAAGAGCGAAGAAGTGCGACACGAGGAAGAACGAAGAATCAACCTTCAGGTAAGGGGGGACTCTTCCGTTTATCTTCTATTATGGGATTATAGATGGTATGATAGAATTGATCGTGTTATTCGTATCAATTGGGTTGTGCTTAGGTTGTAGAAATGTTAGGTTTTGGGAGGATTGATGCATAATGAATATATTGATCATGTATTCGTGATAATTGGATGGTTGAATGTATTATAAATGTGTTATAATATGTGTTATTTCACTGTATGCGAAATCTGGTTGGAATGAGATTTGTTTGGTAGTGATTCGGTGAAAGAGGGACGAAATCGTAGGCTGTTTTCGGCTATTCGGAGCGCTGGAATTCGCCAGTTCGCGCCGCGTCCAGGAGTTGGCGCCGCGAACTGCTTGGCAGAAGGCCAGGAAGTTTTGTTGTGTTCAGTACGCGCCGCGAACATATGGCCGCGCCGCGAAGGCGTAGTTCCTTCTCGTTCCGCGCCGCAAAACCTTGTTTGCGCCGCGAAGGCGTTGTTCCGATTCGTTCCGCGCCGCGAATGTGTGTGGCGCCGTGTGCTGTTAGTTGTTGCGACAGGTCGTTTTGGAAAGTTAAAAATGTGTAACTTTTAAACCGTAAACCGGATTTTGGTGCTGTTTCGAGTACAGTGAAGCTAGTCGAATAATTTATATACTCAAATGGTGTTCTGAGTTGTGGCTTGAATTATTTCTTTAAAACACCCGATTTTATTTATTGTGGTGGAATATGTTTATAGGTACACTAATGAATGTCTTACCTGTATGATGTTGTGGTTATAACTGGTGTTTATTATACATGTATTGTTGGTATGAAGTATGTGTTTTATTGATGATTATGACATTGATCGATGTATGTGGGTGATGAGCATGTTATGGTTGATGCATGCATTCATAATCATTATGTGGCTGATCCTTGACGATGGTGGATCAGTGGTAGCTAATTCCCATTGTGTGGAATTAGTGAGTGGGTGTTACCGTATCCTTGACGATGGTGGGTCGGTGAGTTGGGTTATCCCAGATTTTGGTACCACATGCATGTAGTTGCATTGCATTAGGTTGTTTTGCTATTATAACATGAATGGAAGATTGTCCAATGTTATAATATGTGTTAATTTGGTTGTTTGCTTACTGATTCTATGGTTTGAATCTGATCATAACTGTGATTGGGTGAATGGCATGTGAAATGATATTTTATTATTTATATCTTATAACATTAGTTAAATGTGAATGAGACTCACCCTTACTGTTGTTATTTTTTAGATTGAGGAGTAGCTCTCGTACTTGGTGAGGATTAGCTCGTCAAGTAGTTTGTTAGAGTCAGTTGGGTCCGTGTCATGCTCTGGTCGTGTAACACTGGGGGCGTCGTTTAGAGTTACTTGTTAAACTCTTTTTATTTTGGATGGGTTTGTATGTTGATGTTTTAAGTCTGTGACTTGGCTGTTTGTTATTCAGATGTTAAAGATAATTCCGCTGTGTTAACATGATGAATCTGAATAAATTTGGTTGACGTTCTCCTTTATGGCATGGCATGAGTATTATTGTTTAATTAGTTGGAAGTTGTAATGCCCTTTTTCATGTTTACTCTGATTATTGTTTATTATTTATGCGGGGTATTAGAAGGGTGTTACAAGAACCATAACCGGTTACGCTGGAAAGAAAAATAATTCCTGAAGCAAAAGGAAGTCTGGTTGCGTGGCCGTAACCGGTTACGCCTATAACCATAACCTATTACACTGAAGGAAAACACAAATTTTGTTTCTTAAGACTTCTAAAATGTCAAGATCTAATAGGGAAAGGACTTAGAGACTTTATGCAATAGTGTATGCATTTTGAGCACTATTTTATCAAGATAATAACATGTTTATACCTTAACTCCAAAAGTCTTCAAATGTTGTTTTAAGAAACTTGATGCTATATTGAGACTTGGATTGAATGCTTTTTGAATCTTTTTATCATCCTTCCTTGATAGTTATATATCCATGTTGTCTTCATCAAAACCACTTGATTGAGAAGCTTGCTTTTACATTCTTCCCCTTTTTGATGATGACAACCAAGCCTTGGAATGTTGTTTTTGCTTGAACTTTTTTAAGTAATTCAAGGTTCCCCCTATGTTGATGACTCCCCCTAATTTCATGATTCTCTTGAAAATTTGGAGTGAGTTCATTTGACAGTTAACAAAGGCCTGCATATTTTGAGCAAATAATATACAACATACAAGTTTCTTCTCCCCCTTTGTTATTACCAAAAAGGATAGGGAAAAAGAGAAGTGAAATTTGTACCAATAGTAAATCATACAAACATAAAGTGTTACCAAGAATAAATGATTATCATTCAAACGACTAAGCAATAGGTACTTTTAAAAGTTACAAGTAAACCAACGATATTTTCTAAAAGTAGCAAAATACAAACAACATAGAAACAACATTGAACATAAAAGCATAGAAAGCGAAAGACTTAAACTAAGAGCTAAGAATTAGCATAGACAAAGAAAATATAGATCAAACATTTTGGTCATCATCAAGCATCTCCTTATCTCCTCTGTCTTCACCTTCTTCCTCTTCATTATGGTTGGCATTGGAGAGGGCGGCAAGAAAGTCATCACGAATATTGTCAAGGCGTATGTTAAAGCGAGTTTCCATTGCCACCATATGGTTGTAGAGGAACTCATTAATGTAACCTTCGGTTGGAGGTGGAGTTGGGTTTGGAGGTGGAATTGGGTTTATAGGTAGAGGTGTGGCTTCGTCAAGGTGTTTGTAAAGGCCATCACTATCGCGGAAGATTCCCATATTCTTGTCACAAATGTTGGATGTTATCACACGTTTCCTACCCATAGGTTTGACCGGTTTTCTCCCGATATGCATGTTGCAAGTTTCCAAAATCCTTGAAATGATTCGAGCATAAGGAAGGCCAGAGGTGAGTTTCCTTTGATAATCCATATGATAAAGAAAGACATATGCCCAATTCAGCTTGAAACGGTTTTTGATTGCGAACAACAGTTGCATCTCAGTGTCATAAATTTGAGATTGATTGGAACTTTTTGGAACAAGAATGTATGCAAGAAAATAGTGAAGCATACGGTCACTGACAGAAAGTTGTTTGCTTGGTAGGATGAATCTTTGGGATGAAACGTACTAAGCAAGTCGAGCATAGAACTCTTCCTGAGAGATACGAGCTATACTGAAAAAAATCCATTTTGGCATAGTTTTCAAAAGCCGGAGAATTTGGCGTATAACCTGGTAAAATTCTTTCCCCAGCAGAAGAAACATCTAGAATGGTTCCTAATTCTTCTAATGTCAGCCTAAGCATAGTGTCATGAACCTTAGATGTTAGGATACAACCAGGTTTAATATGAAAATGAGCATAAAGTTCTTTTACCGCGTCCAGGTAAAATGGACCGGAATCAGCTACAAGGTCAGCAAGCCCTTGATATTGAAGAAGTTCTGGAAATTGAAAACTTGGAGGTTTAAAGGTTGAGAGATTACCACATTTTGGCTCAATAAAAGGACGCTGTCGGAACTTTGCGAGCAACCTTCGTTGTTTCAGAGAGATCTTTAGGAGCTGGAGGTTCCTTAGAGATTTCAACAATCTTTTTCTTTCCTTTAGCTCTCTTGGATGATACCATGGATGAAGCTTTGAGAAGTTAGGGTTTTAGAGAGGATATTTTCGGATTTAGGTGTGTTGGTACCAAATAAGTGATTTTGGAGGAAGTGCTTATTTGAGTTTTGTAATATATAGGAGATTTATGATAGTGATTTTTAATGATATTTTGTTGGTAAGTGGAGGGATTTAAGTGGATGGTCAAGGATAAGAATGTGTTAAAAGAGGAATGAATGGAGGTAGGTGGATGCAATGAATCATTTGACCAACATAAAGAAAAACATAATACAAATAAAGCATTTAAAGAAAAATTAAAAACAGAACCTGAACAGTGTAACTGGTTACGTATAGGGGCGTAATCGGTTACGCTCACGAAACAGAGACAAACAGAAAAGCTGGAAGGCCAAAATGCGAATTCGTAACCGGTTACAGGTAAAACCGTAACCGGTTACACTGAGTGAAAAATCAAAAAATAGTAAAATTAAAGTAATAGGATAGGGCCTAAGCACAAAAAATATTCTAGAACATAAATAAATATTATTTAGATAGATTCCTAATTTTTTAACACATAAAGGAACTTCATAAAATGAAATTTATAAAGTATTGAAAGTAGAAGAAATGGATAGCATGCACCTTAAATGATGAACTTGATTTGATGATAAGTTGTTAGAGTTTGTCATATGTCATGTTCATCCAAAATACCGAGTTCTCTTCGAATTTTGAAGAACGGTTCTTTGGCCAGCGGCTTTGTAAAAATATCTTCTAGTTGATTATGTGTGTCAACAAATGTAACTTCGACGTCACCTTTAAGCGCGTGGTCTCATAGGAAGTGATGTCGGATGTCAATGTGTTTGGTTCTTGAGTGCATGATGGGATTCTTTGTAATATTGATCGCGCTTGTATTGTCACACTTAAAGGGAATACATCTATGATTTATGCCGTAGTCGCTAAGTTATTGTTTTAACCATAGGATTTGAGTGCAACAACTGCCGACTGCAATGTATTCTGCTTCAGCGGTAATAAGAGCGACACAAGCTTGTTTCTTGCATGACCAAGAGACTAAAGCATGTCCTAAGACGTGACATGTTCCACTAGTGCTTTTGCGATCAGTTTTGCAACTTGCATAGTCCGCGTCAGAATAACCAAGTAAATTACATACACTACCTTTTGGATACCATAATCTGACATTCGTTGTTCCCTTCAGATATTTCATAATCCTTTTTACCTCTGTGAGATGAGATTCCTTTGGATTTGCTTGAAAGCGAGTACACAAACAAACACTAAACATAATGTCAGGACGACTTTCCGTCAAATACAAAAGTGAACCAATCATACCTCGATACTTGGTAATATCAATAGAGACATCGGATTTGTATTGATCAACATAGGTTCCGGATACCATTGGCGTAGACATTGCTTTACAACTATCCATGTCAAATTTCTTCAATAATTCTTTACAATATTTGGAGTGGTTGATAAAGAAGCCATCCTTTAGTTGCTTGATTTGAAGTCCAAGAAAATAGTTCATCTTCCCCATCATAGACATTTCAAATTCTCCTTGCATTATTGATGAGAATTCTTCACATAATTCTTTGTTGGTTGATCCGAAGATGATATCGTCAACATATACTTGAACTAATAAAGTATGGTTGTTTATTTTCTTTATAAACAAAGTCTTGTCAACTTTACCATTTTCAAAGCCATGTTCACATAGAAAATTGCTAAGACGATCATACCATGCTCTTGGTGCTTGCTTTAATCCATAGAGTGCCTTTTTCAATTTGTAGACATGTGAGGGATGCTTGAAGTCTTCAAACCCCGGGGGTTGTTTGACATAGACTTCTTCATTGATATAACCATTCAAGAATGCGCTCTTGACGTCCATTTGAAAAAGCTGAAAATTTAAAGAGAAAGCATAAGCAAGTAAAAGACGAATAGATTCTAACCTTGCAACTGGAGCAAAAGTTTCTTCAAAGTCGATGCCTTCTTCTTGATTATAACCTTGAGCTACCAACCTTGCTTTGTTTCGAACAATTATACCATTCTCATCAAGCTTGTTCTTAAACACCCATCGTGTACCTATGATGTGTTTATCACTTGGTCTAGGAACAAGTTCCCAAACTTGATTCCTTTCGAATTGGTTTAACTCTTCTTGCATAACAATTATCCATTGGTCGTCTTCTAAGGCTTCATTAACTTTGGAAGGTTCAATTTGAGAGACAAACACCATGTTTAAGCAAGCATCTTGAAGATTTAGTCTTGTTGCAACACCTTGACTAATGTCACCAATAACTTTATCTATTGGATGATCTCTATGAATTTTCCATTCTTTAGGTAGATAATTGGTATTTGCATTTGGTTGTGAGACTTCTTCTTGTAGTTCTGATGGTTTGACATTTGTATTTGGTTGAGAAATTTCTTCTTGTTGTTTCGGTGGTTCTTTATTGACATCTTTTAAAGAGATTTCTTGAGGGATCTCTACTATATCATCATCATCATCACAAGTAATAATATCCTCCTTGGAGGGGTTAGATTCATCAAAAGATACATGCATTGATTCTTCAATTTTTAAATTTCTTTTATTATATATTCTAAAAGCTTTACTAGAAAGAGAATAACCAAGAAAAATACCTTCATCGTATTTTTCTTCAAACTTACCAAGATTGTCTTTTTCATTGTTTAATACAAAACACTTACATCCAAAGATGTGAAAATACACAATATTTGGTTTCCTTCCTTTGAATAGTTCATATGGAGTCTTCTTTAAGATAGGTCGAATATTAACCCTATTACTTACAAAGCATGTCGTGCTTACCGCATCCGCCCAAAAATATTTTGGAAGTTTTGAGTCGCTAAGCATCGTTCTTGCAAGTTCCACAAGTGGTCTATTCTTTCTTTCCACTACTCCATTTTGTTGAGGAGTCCTTGGTGCTGAGAAATTACGAGATATTCCATGTTCTTCACAAAATTCTTCAAACGAAGCATTTTGAAATTCTTCACCATGGTCACTTCATATGGAGGCAATTGATAGCGACTTCTCATTTTGAATTTGCTTTGCATATTTCTTGAATGCCTTGAATGCATCATTTTTCTGCACTAGAAAGAATGTCCAAGTATATCTAGAGAAATCGTCAACAATAACTAAAGCATATACATTACCTCTGAGACTCCTTGTTCTTGATGGATCGAATAAGTCCATGTGTAGCAATTGTAGTGGCCTTGTAGTGGATACCACATTCTTAGATTTGAAAGTTGATTTTGTTTGTTTCCCTTTTTGACATGCATCACAAAGTCAATCTTTGACAAACTTTATCTTAGGCAAGCCAATGACAAGATCATGTTTGATTAATTTATTCAAATGTTCCATACGAATATGAGCAATTCTTTTGTGCCAAAGCCATGAATCGTTATTGTTCGCCATGAGACATTATACCTTCAAAGATAAGTCATCAAGAGAAATCATAAATATATTATTAATTATTTTACCTTTAAGTTTAACCTCATGTGTGACTTTGTCTTCTATAAAGCATTCATCTTTAGTAAACTTGATCTTGAATCCTTTGTCACACAGTTGGCTAATACTAAGGAGATTGTGCTTTAGTCATTCAACATAAAGAACATCTTCAATTGATGTGAAAGGTGGTTTACCAACTTTGCCTACGCCAAGAATATTTCCTTTATTGTTATCTCCATAAGTAACACAACCCTTGGCCTTAAGCTTTAGATCTGAAAATTTGTTGATGTCTCCCGTCATATGCTTGGAACAACCACTATCGAGATACCATTGATTTGATGTGGTCTTCAAGCATACCTACAAATAAATTAGGTTTTGTTAGGTACCCAAACTGCTTTAGGTCCTTCATAATTATTACCTTTCTTTACCCACACATAATGTCCACTTGCCACACTAAAGTTTCTAACATAGCAAGCATTAGGTGTATGGCCACTTATACCACACTAGAAACATGTAGGAACAAAATTAATTCTATATCTAGGAACATAAGGTTTCTTTTTATAGAATCTTTTCTTAGGATGGTGATGAACCACTTTAGGCTTGTTAATTTTCTCTTGAGATGTTTGGTCACTAGCCTTAACAAAAATGGTTTTACTAGAACTTGGTTTTGAGAACTTTGAATAACCAAGCGCACTTTTATCATTAGAATACCTTTGTTGACTAAGCATACCTTCTAAACCAATTTGTCATTTTTCATATCTTTCTAGGACTCTCTTTAATTGGACAATTTGAAAATAAAGTGATTCACAATTATTACATGTAGATTTTTGTTCTATTTTATCAACATATTGTTTCTTTTCAACCTCGAAATCTTTTTGCATGGTATCCATTTTTTCTTCAAGAGTTTTGATTTGTTTCTCTTGAGTTTATATAGTTCTATATAACATTTTGCATTCATTAAATAATTCATTTATGGCACCTTGTGCATCATTATCGAAAATAGAGAATTCATTACTAACCTTATCGTTCTCATCAGCGGAATGGTGTGAAGCCATCAATGCTAGATTTGCACTTTTGTCGCTATCCGAATCGGATGATGAACTAATCTCATTATTTTCCCATGCAACATAGGCCTTTTTATTCTTGAAGTCCTTTTTTCCTTTGACACCACCATTCTTGGAGAGTTTTGGACAATCTAGTTTTATATGACCTTGTTTACCACATTCATAATATGTGACATCTTGTGTTGAAGTGGAAGCCTCCTTTTTCCTGAAATGGTTATTTCTTTTTACATGAGATGACTTATTAGATTTAACAAAAAACTTACCAAGTCTTTTAACAAGGAGCATGAAATTTTCATCTTCCATCAGAGGATCATCGTTCATAGAATCTACTTTCAAAGCAATTCCTTTGGATTTTGTATCTAAACTTTCATGCTTTTGAAGTCTTCCGAGTTCTGTTTCGTATTCTTGAAGTTTTCCTAACAATGTTGCATAAGTCATTTTCGTTAGATTCTTCTTCTCGGATATTGCCGTTATCTTTGGTTTCCATTCTCTGGTTAAGGATCTTAGAACTTTAAGATTTTGTTCCTCGGTAGAAATTTTCTTTCCAAGAGCGTCTAGATGATTTATTAAGTGAACAAATCTCTTTTGTAGTTCAAGAATGGTTTCTCCGGGCTGCATTCTAAATAATTCATATTCATGACTCAAGGTATTTAATCGAGATCTCTTAACTTCAACGGTTCCTTCATGAGTTTCTACTAATGTATCCCATATTTGTTTAGCCATTGTACATGCCGAAACACGAAAGAATTCGTTCATGCTAAGTGCTCCTTCAGAAGATTGATAGCCTTTTTGTCAGCAAGAACCTTCTTTCTATTGTTGTCATCCCATGAGGCTTTAGGTTTATCTGATCCAACACCATTGACGACAGTTGTAGGAACATGAGGACCTTATAGGACAGCCTCCCATACTTCTTCTCCTTGTGCTTCTATATGATCCCTCATACGAATTTTCCAAAACTCGGAGTATTGTCCACAGAACAATGGAGGTTTGTTATTGCTACCAGCGTCTCTAAAAACCGGATTTTGGTTTGCGGAAGCCATCTGGATCTTTTAGAAACAGGTTACCTATAACCTGTTCTGATGCCAATTGTAAATATGAACTGCGCCTAAGAGGGGGGGGGGTGAATTAGGTTCTTAAAAAAAATTATCGGTTTTTTGGTAAATTGTGGATTATTTTTCTGGTTTGTGGTGAAGTTATGGAAAGCGTAAAAAGCAGAAAAATAAAGGACACGACGATATATCCTATTTCCACTCACAGTCCAAGAGTACTCCCGTCCCCTTTCAAATACGAAAGAGATTTTACTAGTGTAAGCAACTTACAAAAGCCTAGGCAATCCACAAGAACAATTCTCTTGTGATTGACTAACAAATGATCAAGACAAAAATCCTCTCCTTAATCAAACCAAATGATTAAGAGAACAATCCTCTCTTTAATCAATCAACCCTTGTCTCCAACAATCTTGAATGACAAGTCAACAATAAATATTTGTTTAAGTAAGAAAATATATGAATATTGTATCTATCTATAAGAAAGATCTTTCCTTCCAAGCAAGCAATTATTAATGATGGTATAGTGCTCAATGTTTATGATCAATGATATGAATTTTTTCTGGACTTGTATGGAATACTAAAGCAGAAAAACTCAATGTGAAAATATGAATATCAAAGAGAACATGGTATGAAAATTGAGAGAGTAAGTGTATATAATTGCAAATGGAAGAGCTAATTATGAAATTTGAAAGGGAGGGTATATATAATGCCTTAACACCCCTAGGAAAGAATAAGATTTAATGAAAAGATGCAATGTTTGAGTGGAATAAAATCTGACTCATATGCACTGAAAATGAATGAACAAATGCTACTGTTTCAGCCGTAACAGGTTACGAGAATGGCCGTAACCGGTTACGCTGTACCGTTATAGAAGAAAATTTGAAAAATGCGTTTTCGTAACCGATTACACCAAGAACCGTAACCTGTTACGTTGGAAAGAAAAAGAATTCTAGAAGCAAAAGGAAGTCTGGCTGCATGACTGTAACTGGTTACGCCTATAACCGTAACCGGTTACACTGAAGGAAAACAAAAAAATTTTGTTTCTTAAGACTTCTAAAATGTCAAGATCTTTTAGGGAAAGGACTTAGAGACTTTATGCAATAGTGTATGCATTTTGAGCACTATTTTATCAAGATAATAACATGTTTATACCTTAACTCCAAAAGTCTTCAAATGTTGTTTTAAGAAACTTGATGCTATATTGAGACTTGGATTGAATACTTTTTGAATCTTTTTCTCATCCTTTCTTGATAGTTAGATATCCATGTTGTCTTCATCAAAACCATTTGATTGAGAAGCTTGCTTTTACAACCCACATCTTTTTGGGTCCTTTGGTGTTAGTGTGTCTAAAGTTCTGTTTGAACTTAGGTCTAGCATGAAAGTTTTCTGAAAAAGAAGTGTATTTTATGTCATGTGTGTGACCAAATTCAAAATAGGGTGTGTAAAGGTTTATATGTAATAACCATATCATCAACAGGTTTAGTTTGATATGGTTCTTTCCCTTTGGGTGGTTCATAACCAATTCCTTTTCTGATGTTTCTACTAACACCATAAATCATTGAAGCCATTTTGCTTTTGTTTATGCTTCTAGCAAGAAATTTTTGAAAACCAGAGTCATATTCTTTTAGAATATCTTTCGAACTTGAAGCAGTATATGGATTAGAGGTTTTTGAATTTTTAATTCCTCTATGAGTTTAAGATTACTTTCTTTAAGTTCAGAATTTTCTGCTTTAAGTTTCTCAGTTTCAACTACAAAACTATTTTTAAGTTTCTTGTATTTGATTTTGAGTTTACTATGGTTTTCCAAAAGTTCTGATAAACTTTCCACAAGCTCATCTCTAGTAAGTTCAGAGAATACCTCATTAGTTTCTGATTCAGAGCCAGGGTCATCTCCTATGGTAGCCATTAATGCTAAGTTGGCATGTTCATCTTCTAAGTCAGATTCACCTTCAGAAGATTTTGAATCATCCCATGTGGCCATCAGACTTTTCTTCTTTTCGAATTTTTTCTTTGGCCTTTCTCTCTGCAGCTTGGGACAATCATTCTTAAAGTGACCTAGTTCTTTACATTCATAGGAGACAATGCTTTTTATACTAGGCTTCTTATGTCTAGAAGATTCTGCTTTATTTTCTAGTCTCCTGTAGTTTCTAAGCTTCCTTTGTTTATGCTTCCATAATTGATTTACTCTTCTAGAGAGAAGAGATAACTCATCTTCTTCTTCTGATGCAGAGTCACTAGAGCTTTCTTCTTCATCCTAAAAAGCGTTAGTTTCAAATTTTCTAATAGATTTAAGAGCAATATACTTACCTTTCTTCTGAGGCTCATTTTCGCCGAGTTCTATCTCGTGGCTTCTCAATGCACTGATAAGTTCTTCAAGAGATACATCATTTAGATTCTTTGCAACTTTTAACGCAGTAACCATTGGTCCCCATCTTCTGGGTAAACTTTTGATTATCTTCTTGACATGATCTTCTCGGGTGTATCATTTGTTCAAAACTCTCAAGCCATCGGTCAAAGTTTAAAATCTTGAGAACATGGTTTCAATGGACTCATCTTCTTCCATTCTAAATTCCTCGTACTTCTGGATGAGGGCCAGAGCTTTAGTCTCTTTAACTTAAGTGTTTCCTTCATGAGTCACTTTGAGAGACTCAAACATATCATGTGCAGTATCTCTGTTAGTGATTTTTTCATATTCTGCATGTGAGATAGCATTCAGCAAGATAGTTCTAGCCTTGTGATGATTTTTCAACTCTTTCTTTTGTTTATCACTCATGTTTTTCCTATCAATCTTTTTACCAGCATCTACAGGATGTGTGTGACCATCTAACACAATCTCCCATATTTCAGCATCTTGTCCTAGAAAAAAACTTTCCAGTCTATCTTTCCAGTACTCAAAATTTTCTCCATCAAACACAGGGGGTCTGTTTTTTTGCTCATTTGCCATAGTGTTTTCCTTCTGGATCTTTTGATGACACTGTTAAGTGTTTGCACCCAGAACCAAGAGCTCTTATGCCAATTGAAGGCTATGAAAACACTTAGAAGGGGGATTGAATAAGAGGTTTTCTTTTTTTAATAAAAAATCACACGATATTTTTATCCTAGTTCGTTTGAACTCAAACTACTCCAGTCCACCCGTCAAGGTGATTTTGCCTCTCTCAATGAGGACTTAATCCACTATAACCAAACTGATTACAAATGCACAACCAACTGGTGTGACTAACAATACAATGCACAAGTCAACTGCTAGTGACTAACACCTCTAAGACAAACTAGTCCTAGCCCTCTTGAGAAATTTGACCGAAATGGTCTCTCAAGGAACAATTACAGGTAAGAACTTCAAACAATAGTGTTATAGATTGCTTCTAAAAAGCTTTATCACAACAGTGATTTTTCACTAAGTGTAAGTACAATGAATATGAATCTCAATAAAATTATATGAACAAAATACTTTCTTTCTGTATAAGATTTTTCGTGAGCAGCTCTTGTTCGTTAATTCTTGAAAAAAGTTATTTGCTTTTTCAAATTGATCTTTTATTTATAGCCTTAGGAAATTTGTACGTTGCTTCCTCGTAAGCTTCTTTGCAATAAATGTTGCGTGTTGTGTTGGTTAATTGAGCTTTCCACGCTTCTTGAAATTTGTTTCTTAAAACTGCTTCAACCGTCTTTTAATCATTATGTCTCTAAAGGTATTTTATCTTGTATCAGAACTTTGAATTTTGATTTTCTTTTTCTTCACAAACTTTTGTCTTGACTTTGTGAATATGACTTCTATCAGAATTTGTCTACAGCGGTTGGTGCATTCAGAAGTTACTTCATGTATTTGAACTTCAACGTGAGCTTTACATAAAGTCCAAGTTCTGATGGTACTTGAGTTAGAATTTCTTCTGAAATAAGAAATATATAATTAGAGTACCACATTTACTTATACAAAATTTATTTAATTGTTATCATCAAAACACTAAGATATGATTAGAACCAAACTATGTTCTAGCAAAAAGGATAAGGGACTCCTTTGGGTGGAGGCATTTGTTAAAGGTAGGCAAGTGTTATACTTCGGAACAGAACTAGTTTAACATGAAAGCTTCAATGCGTCTATGGAGTGGTACTATCACAGAATGGTACTGTCATGGAATGCCTTTAATAAGTTTAAGCGTATTGTATTAAGAAATATTCAGCTTATCAAACGCTGAAGGAATAAATTTATTTGAGATTTTGTAGCAGTTGATTTTTTCCGACCATATAACTTTTCATATAATTGGAGTATGGTTCAATAAGAAATACATAACGAACAATTATAATTGGAAAAATATGTCATCATATTGAAGAATTTTGAGAATCTTATCATCATTGATCAGAATTATTGTCCCAACAATCAAGGTTTTCCTGGCCAGATAATCATCAATAATCTAACTTGGCATGATTAATTAAACTGTCTAAAAAAATTTTGTACACTTTTAAAACTCTTCAGAGGCTTACTCATTGAATTAGTGGTCCTCTCCGACTCAACGAATTAGTATCTCTAGTTGTGCCGCCGAAAATAGAACTATTGACAAATATGTTAATTTCTTATGTAACAAACCTCGTGAATTAAGATTTGCCAAGTTACTTATAAAAATATTCAAGGAACTCCAGCAACTGCAGAAGCAATAAAATTTGATTGCAGTCTAAGTAATCCATGCCAAGGGATCAAATTGGAAGATAAAATTTTGAATTACGAAAGCAAAGTCGCAACTTCATCATCTAACAACACTGGTGTGACGAGCAATCAAACATTGGTGCCAGAGAGTTGTCTATTAAATAATAAAAGCATTATGCAGGGTGCAGTTACCGTGCATAGATAAAAATCTATGCACCATGCATAGATCATTATGGACCCTTGGATCAAATTTTAGATATCAATTGTTATTACTCAATACTCAATACCCACCACTCAATACTCAATATTCAATACTCAATACTGGATTTTCAATGATTTATGTAGGCTTATGCACATTAGCCAAAGCCCATTATGCATAGTTAATGTGTATTCATCATATACATGAATATATGTGCAAGTATGTATGTAAACTTAGATTAGTTATGAGTGTGTATATGCTTCAAGTTGAATCAAAATCTAAGTAGATATGCCTACTACATATTTAGCCGGTATTATATTTAGATAAATCATATTTTAAAATATTTAATGTAGCTGGTATTTTATTATTTTCTTGTCTCAAGGACATTATTCTTCCCAGCAATACCTTTTAGTCAAAATATGATGAAAAAAATGATAAAAAATAATAATTGTATGAGTTAAAATTTTAGTCAAAATATTTCTTAATATTTGTGTGAGAGATATCTTAATCACACAATCAAAATTTATTAAATATTATAAAAACAAGGAGATCCTAACTTAAGTTTACGTAGCCCTAACAATAAATAAAAAACTTATCCCTATATGATTACTTCCAACAACTTCTACTTTTCTAATATTGAAGAAAAAAAAGAATGCGATAGACAAACTTAGTTCAGGTTATTAGTGTTTTTTTATAAAAATATTTATTATCAGATTTATTTCATACTTGTTAGAGATCCATATTTATTATTTGCACCGGCCCTAAATATTTGATTTGTAACATGTCTTGTAAGAGCATTTTTGTTGGTGCACAAGAATAAAGATGATAACAAAGAGAATGAACAAAAAGAATAACGGCGCAAAAGAGATAAGAGAATAAATGTTGCATATTCTACTACTTGTGTTGTTAATAAATGATAGCTACTACAAGGATATTTATACAAAAGAAAAATTGTCACCTAAGCCCTAACAGACTAAACTTAGTGAACAAGTTTAAGGTACAAACAGTACAATACTACAAAATACTAAAGTACCCTTACTAACTAAATAGCTAAGCTAACAGGACCCAAAAGATAACATCTTCTGGTCAACACTATCTTCTGAGTAACCATCAGAAGATCAGTCCATATCAGAACTTCTGATGCTCATCTTCTAAATATGGTTTACTCTTCAATACCATCCCTTAATTCATATTCTTCAATCAAAGTTGACAACACCAATTCCATTCCTTAAGAGCATAAATTGATCCGTCTTGATTGTCTTCGTTAGAACATCTGCCATCTGTTTCTGGGTGCTAGAGTGCACAACTTCTAATGTTCCATTCTGGACTTGGCTTCTCAAGAAATGATACTTAGTCTCAATATGCTTGCTTCTTCCGTGTAACACAGGATTCTTGGCAAGATTGATTGCATACTTGTTATCAATCATCAGCTTCAGAGGCTTCTTCACTTTAATCTTCAGATCTTCTAATAAGTTTAGAAGCCACACAGCTTGACATGCAGCTACACCGCCTGCAATGTACTCAGCTTCACAGGTTGATAGAGCAACAACAGCTTGCTTCTTGGAACTCCAAGAAATGGGACCTCCCAGAAACATAAACAAATATCCAGAGGTACTCCTTCTATCAACCCTGTCTCCACACCAATCAGAGTCAGAGTAACTCAATAACTCTGATTCTTCCTTTTTTCCCAAAAGAAAACAATATGCCAAACTTCAGAGTTCCCTTGATATATCTCAAGATTTTGACAACAGCTTGATAATGAGACCACTTAGGTTTACTCATGAACCTACTAACCAATCCAACTGCATAAAATATATCAGGCCTAGTATTACACAAATACCTCAGAGAACCCACCAGTTGCTTGAAGATCGTAGCATCAACATCTTCACCTTCAGAGTCAGAGCCCAACTTCTGATTCGTTTCTGACGGTGTAACAACAGTTTTGTAATTCTCCAGCTTAAATTTCTTCAGAAGTTCTAACTCATACTTCAGCTGATGCAGAATGATACCATCTCCTGAGTACAAAATCTCCATCCCTAGAAAATATGACATTTTCCCAAGGTCTGTAATCTCAAACTCATTCATCAGCACCTTCTTGAACTTCATCAGATCTTCTGGACAACTCCCTGTAAGCAATATGTCATCAACATACAGACACAACATAATCATATTGCTTCCAGAATGTTGCACATAAACTCCATATTCCATCTCACACTTCTAAAACTCTTGCTTCTTGAAAAATGAATCAATTTTCAAATTCCAAGCTCTGGGCGCTTGCTTCAATCCATACAGAGCTTTGTGTAATTTGTACACCATCCCTTCCTGATTCTTTTTCACAAAGCCAGGGGGTTGTAACACGTATACCTCCTCTTGTAATGGACCGTTCAGAAATGCAGACTTTACATCCAGATGCATCAAGGACCAATTCCTATTTGCAACTAACGTAATCACCAGTCTGATTGTTTCATGTCTAGCTACAGGAGCAAACACCTCAAAGTAATCTAGCCCAGGTTTCTGAAGAAAACCTCTTGCCACTAGCCTTGCTTTGTTTTTACCAACTTGTCCATCTGGCTTCAGATTTACGTTGAAAACCCTTCTGACGCTGATGGCTTTCTTCTTCTTTGGAAGTTCTATCAGCTTCCAAGTCTTGTTTCTTTCTATAGCCTCAAGTTCTTCTTTCATGGCATTCAAACAAACTTTCTTCTTGAGTGCTTCTTCAATACCCACTGTTTCAGAATCTACTAACATGGCACACTGAATGACATCTCCCTCTGAGTCAACTTCTGTATCTTGCAACATGTCATAATCTGCAAACCTTCTAGGTATAATTCTGACTCTTTGTGGCCTTTGAGCTACTTCAGAGTCACCTACTCCAAAGTCACCACCTTTAGAGTCACCACCTCTAGGGTCACATCAAGAAGCTTGTCCTCTAGATTCTTCATCTTCAGAGTTTTCCCTTCCAGAATCATGACTACCACCAGACTCTGGATCATCATCAGAATCTGGATCAGAATCAGATTCACCATATGACTCATCTTCAGAAGATTCTTCATCTTCTGACTACCACAAGTATTTATAGAAAACTAAAAAAGTAGATCGCGCGAAGCCCCATATGGGCGCGCTTAGCGTGGCTACGAGACAAATTTGATAAAACCCCCACAAATTGCGCTAAGCATATGAAAAGGGGGCTTAGCATGCTATCTGCTGCCAAAGCCTTCTCTAAGCGCGCTACACTGTGCTAAGCGAGCAACCCACTGCCAAGAAGCCTCTAAGCGCACTATATTGCACTAAGCCTAACTTCAAAAACATGATTTCCATCCAAAAGTGCGTCTTGAAGCTTTTCCTTTGCCTTTTAAGTGCACAATGTTTCAACCATGCAAGGAAACCTACCAAATGAAAGGAAATTGATCAAACTAAATGATATTTACATGATAAAGCTAAAACTACTTATTTACACTAAAGTTAGGTTTTGATATGAGAATCTAATGAAAACACGTGAAAAGAGCCACAAAATACTATTTATTATATATACAAATTAGCTGTTAACAACTCTCTCCAACTTAGAACTTTCTTTGTCCTCAAACAAAAGTCATTCGAACCTAAAGAAAACAAAAGAAACCACCAAGAAAACATGAATAATAAGTTTTGAGAAATGAAAAAAATTGCATGATTCAAATTCAAAAGCACAAGTAAAGTGATGCTTACCACTATTCTACAACCAAACCATGACCATGAAACAAATTCTAAGTATAAAACTCATGTCAACAATTCTAAAGCAAGATATTTTCAACTATGAATCACACCTATAAAAAAATTCATCAATGGATGAAAAATAAACATGAGGCACTTTAATCTCACCCAACAATCTTACTAACATCCTGATCAAATTATGCATTCATCAAGCAAATTATATCAAAAGCACAAAAACATGAATCACAAAGAGCTTTCAAAGGTTGTAATTTGGCTTGGTTAACAAAGAAGGTCATTTCTCAAGGATATTGAAACGAAATTTTCTAAACCTATGAGAACATTCACTTCTCACACTCTCAAGCAATCACACTTTCTTAACCCTTTACTCTTTTCTCAATTGCTACAACCTTGAACTCAAATGTTGGCATACAATGCTTGCCGTCTTTCTTTCTTTTTCTTTTCACAAATTTCTTTCTTTTTCTTTACCACTTTTTATTTCAACAACTTATGAACTAACCTTTTTATCCCTAACTTGAATACAACCCAACATTGTAACATGAATGCTCCCCCAACTTTATAAGGTAAGAGATAAAAATCCAACCACAATTTAGGTTGATGTTCAAGTGTTTCAAGAAACAAAATCAAAATCCATTCAAAAATCAATGATGAACTTGTTATTTATCCACAAGTTTCTTAGTTCAATCTGGTTACGCCTTTTACTAAGTTGTGATATTTTATTTTATTTTCATAAAATAAGAAAAAGGAACCATTTGGGGAGAAAGGAATAACACGTGAAAAGGGAAGGAGAAGAGAAAGAGGCAAGAACTTGAAACCGGAAGGAGAGCATTCAAGAAATTCATCAAGGTAAGGGGGGACTCTTCCTTTTAGAACCTATTATGTGGTCTTAGGTAATAGGTAGAATTATGTATGGTTTGATTCAATTAGACATTGAGATTGTTAGGTTAGGGTGTTATAATTGGTTTGAATTGATGTCTGGAATCGTTTTTGGGTGAAAAGGGTGTGAAATAGCAGGGTCTGTCGCAGACTTGGGGTTTGTTGAAATCGCAGGTCCGCTGAGCGGAGGGGGTCCGCTGAGCGGAGGTCCCAACGTAGTTCGCTTCTGTTGGACGTCGCTAAAGGTCTGCTGAGCGGAGGTCTGAAGGATTCGCTTCTGCCTTGCTTCGCTGAGCGAACCTTGCTGAGTGTGAATTTTCTAAAACTTTAAAATGACGTATCTTTTGGTCCGTTAATCGTTTCTTAGTGCCGTTTTGGGCGTTGTGCAAGTAATTAAATGTTTTATATGATGAATGATGAATATGGGTAGTAGCCGACTTTATTTCTTTAAAACTCGATTTAATTACTTGATGAGAATTGAACATTGTGTGCATATGAAATAGGTCTGACAATGTATTTGATGTGATGAAGAATTGGTTGTGATTATTATTATGATTATGATGAATGCATGACTATTTGAATGATGTTGAAAACATGTACATACTTATTTGGTGATGTGGTGTTGATATGAATTGTTCATCGTGATTCGGTGATGTTTTTAAGTAGGTTATGTGTGTTTCATTCATTCATATGCATTTGATGTTGGATCCCGGTGATGTTTGGATCGTTGGTGGACATATTTCCCATTGTGCGGAAATTGTGTCGGTGGGACGTATCTCAATGAGGCGTAGATAGGTTAGGTGGATTGAATCCACGGTTTATTGGTACCACATGCATAGTGTCAGTTGTGTCATATGCATTTCGTCATAACATGATTGTGTGGATTTCTGTGTTATGTGTTGTAATCTATTATTGTGTGAATTGATGAATAATGGATGTGAATCTGAATATGTATAATTGGGTGAACGGTATATTATGATGCTTGTTGCTTATGAATTGCATAATATTTACTAAGTGTGAATGAGACTCACCCTTACATGTTGTCATTTTCAGATTGAGGAGTAGCGGCATTAGTGCTTGGTGAGGATGACTCGTAGAGTTTATCTATTTATGTTGGGTCGTGTCGGTCATGCTCTGGTCTTGTAACACTGGGGAACGACAGTTTTAGAGTTTTACGAGATTACTTTGTTTTATTTGATGATGAATTGTATCTCCATTTGGTCGTATTTGACGATGTTTCTTATTTCGCTGTGATAAACATGATTGTGATTTGGTGAACCGTTTCCTAATGAAGCATGACTTTGACCTTAGTTGATTTAATTATTTTAAATAATTGTGGCACCCTTGTGCATATGTTTTTACTCTGATATATTTACTTAAATTGCCGTCGGGTTTAGAAGGGTGTTACAATAGTGGTATCAGAGCCTGGTTGGTCGTTTGAGTTAGAGTCTCGTGTCAGTTAATCCCTCGTATGCGAATAGTGTAAGGTTGACACTATCGATACTTCTTGTTCTAATGAATATTGTTTTATATTTAGCAGAACAATGGACGAAAGAGGTGGAAGAAACGACGATGCTATCGCTGAGGCTTTGGGCATGATTGCTGGTGTGCTGGGAGGGAATGCAAATGGAGCTGTGATTGGTTCTGACAGAGAGCTGAACAGTTTTCAGAGGAACAATCCTCCATTGTTCAAGGGTACGCATGATCCTGAAGGTGCTCAGAAGTGGCTTAAGGAGATCAAGAGGATTTTCAGAGTCATCGATTGTGCTGAGAACCTGAAAGTGAGGTATGGTACTCACATGTTGTCTGAAGAGGCTGATGACTGGTGGATGGCTACTAGGGCTGAACTGGATGCTGATGGTGTGGCTATTTCCTGGGCTGTGTTTAAGAGAGAGTTTCTGAGGAGATATTTTCCTGAAGATGTTCGAGGTAGGAAAGAGATTGAATTTTTGGAGCTGACTCAGGGAAATAGGACGGTACCAGAGTATGCTTCGAAATTTGTTGAGTTGGCGAAGTACTACGTTCACTACAACAATGACGAGGCTAGTGAATTCTCAAAGTGCATCAAGTTTGAGAATGGTCTTCGTGATGAGATCAAGCAAGGAATCAGGTATCAGAGGATTCGGCGATTTGTCGATTTGGTGGACTATAGTAGGATCTTCGAAGAGGATAACCTCAAGCTGAAGTCATCTCACTCTCTCGAGTTGGTTGACAAGAAAGGTAAGAAGCCTATGGATAGAGGTAAGCCATATGGTAGAGGAAATCCTAGAACTGGGGATTGGAAGAGGCCTAGTGGGGGAGATTCTGGTGCTCCCGTTAGGTGCTACAACTGTGGTGAGACTGGGCATAGAAGGAATGAGTGCAAGAGTGGAGAAAATAAATGCTTCAAGTGTGGTAAGGCGGGTCATATTGCTTCTGATTGTAGGATGAAGATCGTGACTTTCTACAATTGCGGCAAAGAGGGTCACATTAGTCCACACTACACTAAACCGAAGAAGGATCAGACTGGTGGGAAGGTCTTTGCTTTGTCCGGGTCTGAGACTACTCCGGAAGATCGTCTAATTAAAGGTACGTGTTTTATCCATGACATACCTTTAGTTGCCATTATTGATACTGGAGCGACTCATTCGTTCATTTCATTGGATTGTGCTAAACGACTGGGATTAGAAATATCTGTTATTCATGGAAGTATGATTATTGACACTCCTGCGTCGGGTTCAGTAACTACTTCTTCTGCTTGTTTGAATTGTCCTATTGACATATTTGGTAGAAAGTTTGGAATGGACTTAGTGTGCCTTCCTCTTGAACAACTTGACGTCATTTTGGGGATGAACTGGTTGCAATTCAATCGAGTTCATATCAATTGTTTTACAAAGACGGTTATCTTTCCTGAAGAGGTTAGTGTTGAGGATTTGACTATGTCGGTCAAACAGATGAATTTGGCTGTCAATGATGGAGCGGTGGTATTTATGTTGTGCTCTTTAATGGAAGTAAAAGGGGGCGATAATACTGGTGAACTACGAGTAGTGAATGAGTATCTGGAAGTGTTTCTAGAAGATGTTAGTGAGTTGTCACCTGAAAGAGAAGTGGAGTTCGCTATAGAATTGATTCCTGGAACTAGTCCTGTGTCGATGGCACCGTATCGCATGTCGGCATCGGAATTGGCTGAACTGAAGAAACAGTTAGAGGAATTGTTGGAAGAGAAGTTTATTCATCCTAGTGTGTCACCATGGGGTGCGCCGGTACTGTTGGTTAAGAAGAAAGAAGGTTCAATGAGACTATGTGTTGATCATAGACAACTAAACAAGGTGACAATCAAGAATCGATACCCTTTACCGAGGATTGACGATTTGATGGATCAGTTGGTTGGAGCTTGTGTGTTTAGCAAGATTGATCTGAGGTCTGGATATCATCAAATTCGTGTGAAGGCGGAAGATATTCAGAAGACGGCATTCCGAACGAGGTATGGACATTATGAATATTCTGTTATGCCATTTGGTGTTACTAATGCACCTGGTGTTTTCATGGAGTATATGAACAGGATATTTCATCCGTATCTTGACAAGTTTGTGGTAGTGTTCATTGATGACATTCTAATTTACTCGAAGAGTGATGAAGAACATGCAGAGCATTTAAGAGTGGTATTGGAGTTATTGAAGGAGAAGAAGCTGTATGCGAAATTGTCTAAATGTGAATTCTGGTTGAAGGAAGTAAGTTTTCTTGGCCATGTAATTTCGAAGAATGGTATCGCGGTAGATCCAACGAAGGTGGAGGCGGTATCTCAGTGGGAGACGCCGAAGAATGCTTCAGAGATTCGTAGTTTTCTTGGTTTGGCAGGTTACTATAGAAAGTTCATTGAGGGATTTTCGATGTTGGCATTACCAATGACTAAGCTAACAAGGAAAGGACAAGTATTTGTATGGGATTCCGAATGTGAAAAAGGTTTTTGAGAATTAAAGAAAAGATTGACAAGTGCTCCGATCTTAATTTTGCCTAATCCAGCGAAGTCTTTTAATGTGTACTGTGATGCTTCACTGATGGGTTTAGGTGGTATTTTGATTCAAGATAAACAGTTAGTTGCTTATGCTTCAAGACAGTTGAAAATTCATGAAAGGAATTATCCGACTCATGATTTGGAATTGGCGGTTGTGGTGTTTGTGTTGAAGCTATGGAGACATTATCTTTATGGTTCTCGATTTGAGGTATTCAGCGATCATAAGAGTCTGAAGTATCTCTTCGATCAGAAGGAACTTAATATGAGGCAGAGGAGATGGTTAGAATTTCTGAAGGACTATGATTTCGGTTTGAATTACCATCCTGGTAAATCAAATGTTGTTGCTGATGCATTGAGCAGGAAGTCATTGCATATGTCTATGATAATGGTGAGAGAATTGGATTTAATTGAGCAATTCCAAGATTTGAGTTTGGTATGCGAAAGTACTTCTAATAGTGTTAAGTTGGGATGTTGAAGTTGACTAATAGTATCCTTGAGGAAATTAGAAACGGACAGAAATCTGACGTGGGCTTGGTAGATAAGTTGACATTGATTAACCAAGGTCAAGGAGGTGAATTCCGAATTGACGAGAATGGAGTTATGAGGTTTGGAGACCGAGTGTGTGTACCCGATGTTGCTGAGATCAGAAAGAGTATTCTGGAAGAAGGACACCGAAGTGGATTGAGTATTCATCCTGGTGCTACCAAGATGTATCATGACTTGAAGAAGTTGTTTTGGTGGCCTGGAATGAAAAAGGAAATTGCTGAGTTTGTTTATGCTTGCTTAATTTGTCAAAAGTCAAAAATTGAGCATCAGAAACCGTCTGGATTGATGGAACCGTTGTTTGTTTCGGATTAGAAGTGGGATGGAATTTCTATGGACTTTGTATCTGGTTTACCTAGAACGAGCAAGAATTGTGATTCTATTTGGGTTATTGTAGACCGGTTGACGAAATCTGCTCACTTTATTCCAATTAGAATGGATTACCCGATGGAGAAGTTGGCTCAGTTGTATGTTGAGAAGATAGTGAGTTTGCATGGGGTTCTAGCTAGTATTGTGTCGGATAGAGACCCGAGGTTTACTTCTAAGTTCTGGACAGGATTGCAAGAAGCCTTAGGTACTAAATTGAGGTTGAGTTCTGCTTATCATCCGCAGACAGATGGTCAAACGGAGAGGACGATTCAATCGTTAGAGGATTTGTTACGAGCTTGTGTATTGGAGAAAGGTGGTGCTTGGGATAGTTATTTACCTTTGGTTGAGTTTACCTACAACAATAGTTATCATTCGAGTATTGGTATGGCTCCGTTTGAAGCATTATATGGTAGGAGATATAGAACGCCGTTGTGTTGGTACGAATCTGGAGAAAATGCGGTGGTTGGACCGGAGATTGTGCAACAAACTACAGAAAAGATCAAGATGATTTAGGAGAAGATGAGAGCTTCTCAGAGTCGTCAGAAAAGTTACCATGACAAAAGAAGGAATGATATTGAATTTAAGGAGGGAGATCATGTGTTCATGCGAGTTACTCCAATGACTGGCACTGGAAGAGCCTTGAAGTCGAAGAAGTTAACTCCGCGTTTCATTGGTCCATTTTAGATTACTAAGAAGATTGGGAAGGTTGCTTATCAGATTACTTTATCGCCTGCACTCGCTAATTTGCATGATGTGTTCCATGTATCTCAGTTGAGGAAATACATTGCGGATCCGTCTCATGAGATTCAGGTAGATGATATACAGGTGCGAGATAATCTGACTGTAGAGACATTACCTAAGAGGATTGAAGATCATAAAGTGAAGCATTTGCGAGGCAAAGAGATAGCAACGGTGAAAGTGATTTGGGGAGGACCAGCCGGTGGAAATGTTACATGGGAGTTAGAGAGCCAGATGAAGGACTCCTACCTGGAACTTTTCGTCTAAGGTATGTTTTCGAGGACGAAAACTCTATTAGTGAGGGAGAGTTGTAACACCCCGTAATTTCAGTTCATTAATTTAATTTGGATTTAAATTAAATAATTGGAATTTTAGTATTTTATTTGGATTTAATTGGAAAATGATGGAATAAGGGCTATTGGGCTTATGGTGTGATGTTAGTAAAAGAGGGGTGCTAATTGGTTAGGCCTTTTACTAAGTTGTGATATTTTATTTTATTTTCATAAAATAAGAAAAAGGAACCATTTGGGGAGAAAGGAAGAACACGTGAAAAGGGCAGGAGAAGAGAAAGAGGCAAGAACTTGAAACCGGAAGGAGAGCATTCAAGAAATTCATCAAGGTAAGGGGGGACTCTTCCTTTTAGTACCTATTATGTGGTCATAGGGAATAGGTAGAATTATGTATGGTTTGATTCAATTAGACATTGAGATTGTTAGGTTAGGGTGTTATAATTGGTTTGAATTGATGATACTTGTGTGAACTATTTGGTTAATGATGAGTTTAAATGATGTTTTATGGTGTATAATTGAATGTATGATGATTATATGCCTGTATGTGATGTCTGGAATCGTTTTTCGGTGAAAAGGGTGTGAAATCGCAGGGTCTGTCGCAGACTTGGGGTTTGCTGAAATCGCAGGTCTGCTGAGAGGAGGGGGTCCGCTGAGCGGAGGTCCCAACGTAGTTCGCTTCTGTTGGACGTCTCTAGAGGTCCCCTGAGCGGAGGTCTAAAGGATTCGCTTCTGCCTTGCTTCGCTGAGCGAACCTTGCTGAGTGTGAATTTTCTAAAACTTTAAAATGACGTATCTTTTGGTTCGTTAATCGTTTCTTAGTTCCGTTTTGGGCGTTGTGCAAGTAATTAAATGTTTTATATGATGAATGATGAATATGGGTAGTAGCCGACTTTATTTCTTTAAAACTCGATGTAATTACTTGATGAGAATTGAACATTGTATGCATATGAAATAAGTGTGACAATGTATTTGATGTGATTAAGAATGGGTTGTGATTATTATTATGATTATGATGAATGCATGACTATTTGAATGATGTTGAAAACATGTACATACTTATTTGGTGATGTAGTGTTGAGATTAATTGTTCATCGTGATTCGGTGATGTTTTTAAGTATGTTATGTGTGTTTCATTCATTCATATGCATTTGATGTTGGATTCCGGTGATGTTTGATCGTTGGTGGACATATTTCCCATTGTGCAGAAATTGTGTCGGTGGGCCGTATCTCGATGAGGCGTAAATCGGTTAGGTGGATTGATTCCACGGTTTATTGGTACCACATGCATAGTGTCAGTTGTGTCATATGCATTTCGTCATAACATGATTGTGTGGATTTCTCTGTTATGTGTTGTAATCTATTATTGTGTGAATTGATGAATAATAGATGTGAATATGAATATGTATAATTGGGTGAACGGTATATTATGATGCTTGTTGCTTATGAATTGAATAATATTTACTAACTGCGAATGAGACTCACCCTTACATGTTGTCATTTTCAGATTGAGGAGTAGCGGCATTAGTGCTTGGTGAGGATGACTCGTAGAGTTTATCTATTTATGTTGGGTCGTGTCGGTCATGCTCTGGTCTTGTAACACTGGGGAACGACGGTTTTAGAGTTTTACGAGATTACTCTGTTTTATTTGATGATGAATTGTATCTCCATTTGGTTGTATTTGACGATGTTTCTTATTTCGTTGTGATAAACATGAGTGTCATTTGGTGAACCGTTTCCTAATGAAGCTTGACTTTGACCTTAGTTGATTTAATTATTTTAAATAATTGTGGCACCCTTGTGCATATGTTTTTACTCTGATATATTTACTTAAATTGTCGCCGGGTTTAGAAGAGTGTTACATGCCACTTTGCCAAATGCGTCTCCACACGTGTGTGCACGTGATCTGTTGGACCTTGTTGCCTGAAAAGTCTAGAAATGCTGAAATAAAAGGAGGAGAATGCGTTGGCACAAGGGTTGGACGATTTTGGAGGCGAAAGACACTGTAGAATTCAGATTTAATGCAAGGATTGAAGATTTCTATGAGCCTTGGTCATTGAATATTTTATTTCCTTCATTTATCTGTAATGTCTACAATTAACACAATGTTTTCTGTTATTTTTATGAGTAGCAAAACCCCCATTGCTAGGGGTGACCCTGATTCTGATTGTGATGAATTTGTTCAATTGATGCAATAACTATTTTAATTTTTATATTTGTTGGTTAGTTCTTTATCTGTTAGTAATGCTTTATCCGTCAGAAAAACAGATTATGAATATGAATGAATAGTTTAGCTGGACGACAAATTATTTATGGACACGATTAAGAACATATAATAATTTATATCACCTAGGACTAGGGATATCTTATTGGCATCAGAAATTCTTGTTATTGGAATGCTTGATCATAACCGTAATTATCTATGGACATGGTAATTAGGTTGTAAGGTCAAAGATCTCTTCACCAAGGCCTTAGGATTATATACTCTAAAGAACTGGTAATTAACTTTGAAAATTATGTTATTGCGTTGAGGAAGCAAATTTGTTGCATGAAGAATCATTCTCAGAACCCTAGCAATATACTCATCTCTGTTCATCGTTTCAATACTTTATTTTTCTTTAATTGCAATTTGTCATACCCCAAAATTTACCCATACTATTTCTCTTGTTCAAACTCAAGTCAAGGCACAAAGCTCAAAGACATCCCTCCTAAACAAAGGCTCAAGAAACTAGGGTTTGTGTTGTTCTGAAGAAAATCAATGAATCAAAAGCTCCATTGCCTCTCATATGGTTTATGATGTTTCAAAATACCTCCATGACAAGATTCTTCAAAGAGTTGATCACTCAATTGCTCAAAAAGTCAACAGTCGACTGATTTAACCTAAAAGTCACTTGTAGTCAAAGTACAGTCAAAACTCCTGACTTTTTGTCAACATCTTTATTTTGAAGTATCATTCACCATTTGATCAATAATTGATCATGGTTCATCAAGGGAAGATCAGAAGACAACAATTTCAAAAGTTTCAAAATTAGGGTTTTCATAGGAGAAAGTCAACTGAACTTTGACCAGCCATAACTTCCACATGGAACATCAGAAATTTTCCATCCAAAGCTCATTTTGAAGGAAATTTGATTCTCTACAATTTTGTCTCTCACATGCCAAGTCTAAAAATTGAGAGATGTGGATCAAAACATTATAGGTCCTTTTCAAAGGTCAAGCAAAAGTCATCTTTTTCAAAAGAGCACACAAGGAGCATGGAAAATTATTTTGTCATGAGACAAAAGACATTGGTTAGAGGACTCTTCAAGGTTTCTAAAAAGTTCAAGAACCTAAAAAAATATTGAAGTCTGAGGAAATGGCAAAGTGTACAAGTTCACTGATTTTCAAGGGCATGTATGAAGAGAAAAGGTTCAAAACTCCAAATATTTCCAAATGGGCCTATGTTCTTTCCACCCAATCTTCATCCTAAGCCCATGCACGCCCCAAAGCAAGAGTCATGTCATTTTTTATTATTTTATTAATTATTTTATGGTTTTTGTATCACTTTAAATCATGAATAAATTATATAAAATAATAAAATAAATGTGAAATATTATTTTCTTTGATCTTAAGTCAAGGAATCAATCAAATATATTTCTCTTAATTGACCAAACAATGATTAAAACAAATTGAATCAAATATTGGGCAAAAATAGAAAGATTCAATGCACCTTTTTCAATCAAATTTCTCAAAATCCAATCTCATGATTTAGAAGATATTTGATTCAAACTATGACCAAAAATCCATCTCCTATAAGTATACAACAAATCCAGATGCAGTTTTGGACAAAAAAAATTGGCCTTAAGAACCCTAAAATCCGTGTGCAAAAGTTGAAGAAACTCAAAAACTCGAATTCTTAATTACAGGCTGATTCTTGGTTTTCTATTGATCCCTGCACATTCCTTGAAGATTATTGAAGAATTTCCAAGCATTACCAAAGCCTAGCACTTACAGAATCGCCCCCGAAGAGCCACGCTTTGCACTCACCTTCCTTTGATCGATTCTATTGATTCATGCATCTTTAACATGTTTTGATTGCATATCAATGTTTGTGATGATGTATATGAGGTTTCTGGATAATTTAATTGGAGAATCTGTTCTTAATACGAGTTTCACCATGTTAGGGTTCATGGCCCTCGAATTGGGGTTTTCTGATTAATAGAAAATTAGGTTAATTCATGGCCACTATGGAATTCATGGTGTCCGGACGATCGTAATAGCATGGTCGCGAAAAGTTTTTGTTGTGTTTTGCGTGCTCGTTGATTTCGCAGATGTGAAAAGTGCTTTCTTTTTATAGCGCTTCTGTAAGAAGCGCTGTAAAAACGCGTTTCTGAAAAATCCAAGGAAGAAGACGAGGACGTGGCGTCGTCCTACTGGCTCATTCAAAAATTCTCTTGGCGTGCGTCCCTGGTGTGGGTGTTCTGCGCGCGTGATGATGCACCTCCATCATCCTGGCCGTCCACTCATGGAACCAACAAATCCAACGTGTAATAGCCTGCAAGTGCATCATGCACCCTCCTCGCATACCGCACCAGATTATACGCTAAGTATTCTAAATTTTTGTTTATTTAATTATATAAAACCTTTTTTTACTTTTAAATATATATATATATATATATATATATATATATATATATATATATATATATATATATTTTATACAAAAAATTTCCTTTTTTCTAAAAAACTCAAAAAATATAATTTTTTATTTTGTTTAACAATTAAATTTTTATCATCGATTATTTGATTTTATTTTATTTGTTTTAAAATAGTTTAAAAATTGTTTTAATTATTTTAATTCATAAATTAATTTTGATTTATCAATTAAAAATATATCTTGACATTTTAAAAATCCATATTTTTATTTTGATCAATTTAATTAATTAGGTTGAAAAACCAATAATTAATTAAATTATTTATTCTGTTACTTTATTTGATTTGTGCCCTAATCAGGGTTACGAAGATCACGCCTACACTAAAATTTTGCCTTTTTTTGTGCAGTTTCAGGGTTACCATCAGGGTTTGTCCGACTACGCGCCATGCCTTTCACGAAGCTAAGTTCTGATTTTATTTTCCTTTAAATAGTTATTTGTATTACAAAATTGATAATAGGGCTAAAACCTCGAAAGTCAATGGACTCTTTTGCACTCACGTCTTTTATTTGCTTTTGCCAATTTTTCAGGGTTAACCCCGAGGCTACCCACGACTACGAACCATATCAGATCAAATCAAAAGCTAATTCTTATTTCATGTTTAAGTATTTATTTTTCCCTTTTTTACCAAATTAGGTTTAGCCCTAATTGTCATTTGAATTGATAATACACTCACCCCTTCGTGTTTATTTTTCCTTTTCCAATTTTTCAGGGTTGACCAACCGTCAAAGCTCAATAGTCGGTAACCTTAAATCTTGACCTCATTTATTTTATATTATTACTTGAGTCAAATCCACTGGTTTCTTTTTCCCTTTCCCATATTTTTTGTAACTGCTTCGAGGCTGTATTGTTTGGCCTTGAAGGCACTTAACATTGTGATATATTATTGCGTGGTTAGTAATATTAGGGAGTGCAAGCCAGTTAATCCAATTAGAATAACTAATTATAAGATAATTGCTGAATTAATCACGTGATTGTTGCACCCACGCACACTTTTTTGGTAACCTTTCCTGTTGCCTGCTGCCTTGTTGCCTTGTGTTTTTTTTTTGCAGAATAGCCATGTCCCTCGAATACGAGGATACCTCATCCATGTTGCCTCGACTAATGCAAAGATCATAAGTCCCTAATGATGCTACCTTCGATACACTAAATATGATCTCGTCCCTCGGAAGTTGCCTACGAAGGGCTGAGGTATCCTCTAGTTGCCTAAACGAAAAAGGCTATTCTGATCCTTCCCTTAGACTACCTGCCTTCTCTATGGCAAGGGACAGTCTTATGGCGAACGAACTCTCGATGACCCTTCAACCTCCGAATCAAAGGACTTCCTTACCCTCTTATGGTAGGGATAGCCCTGAAAGGCTAAAAGAACTCTTTTACAAAAATTAAGGTGATTGCTCCTAATTGCCTTGCTCTGGCTAAAATATCTTTCAACTCCATTTTCTTAAAACACTATCAAGGCTACGCTCATTTACGAGCTAAAGTCCTTGATTTCATCTTCTTCTAAATTTCTTCAAAGAGCAAAGCAATTAAGAGCCCATGGAAAACCATGGATGCAAAGGGTGCCTTACACCTTCCCTTTGCATAATTACCCCCCGAACTCAGTTTTTATTTAAAAGGTTTTTCCTGTTCTTTTAGCCTTTCCTTAATTTGGATAAAATAAAAGTCGGTGGCGACTCATGCTTAACCGTGACATTTCAAATAAAGTATGTTCACCGTATTTCACAATTTCACTATAAACCAATCAAAACCCTTTGAACTTTTGTCTAATTGAAATATTGATAAAACTCTTATTCGTTAAGCAGTCCTTGAGATGCGACATTCGGAGAATTTTCCCTTTATTACAACAGAGGCAAAATAGTACACGTGCTATTTTTCCGATCAAGTTTTTGGCGATGTTTCCGGGGACTGCCGAAGATAACTAAGTTTTTGATTTAACTTCAATTAGAATTTTGTTGCTCTGCGACTAAAATTTTATTTTTTGCACATTTTTAAAAATTATTATTCCGCGTTCTAATTTTTGTCTAATCTGTTTATGCGAGGTAAGGCCTTAGCTGAATTTCTTTTTTACGCAGAAACTGAAAGAACTTTGCACGCAAGGCGCAAACAAGCTCGTTTGGCTAAACTGAAATCTGAAGAAGAGGCTGGGTCAGTTCACTCAAGGTCATATTCTAAAAGTGAGGAAGAAGTCATGGGTGAGAATCCACCAACACTGGAGAGACTTCTCAGAGACTATGGTATTACAAACACATCGGGTGGGAGACTAACAATTGTCAACCAACTGGTGAACGCTGCTAATTTTCAACTGCATCCTAGCACGATAAATCAGCTGGAAAGAAAACCTTTCACCAGAAAGGTTAATGAAGATGCAAACAAGCACGTGCAAAGGTTTTTGACCATGAGCACTATGTTGAAAATTGAGGGTCATACGGAAGAGGCAAAGAAGCTAAGAATGTTCCCGTTTACCTTGGCTGAAGAAGCAGAAGAGTGGTTCTATTCTCTCCCAGCGGGCAGTATTACGTCATGGGAAGAGATGGAGAAAGCTTTCTTGAATGAATATTTTCCCGCATCTTTATTTATAAGGAAGAGGTATGACGTCTTGAACTTCAAGCAGAAGGAGGGTGAACCCTTGGGTGATGCCTATAAAAGATTCAAAAGAACTCTAGTAGTATGTCCCACTCATAATATGGACAAAACTGAACATATGCAAGTGTTTGTCAATGGGATCAGAATCAAAACAAAGCAGCTAATCGATACAATAGCTGGAGGCTTAAAAAATTTTACAACAGCCTCCGGCATAATCAAGATAATTGAGGCAATAGCTGCAAATGAGCATTTGAAGTTGTATGATAGGTATGCTAGCAAACTAGAAGGAATCATTGATCTGAAGCTTGAAACTTCTAAAATTCGGGTTGAAGATGCAATAGTGGCAGAAGTTGAAAAGAAATTGAAGGCTATGAATATAGGTACACAACAGGTGGCTCAAGTTCAACAAGTGCAACCTGTCAGTTAGGAAATTTGTCATGGCCCTCACCAAACTGTGTGTTGTGTTGCTACTCCCAAGCAAATTGAAGAAATCAAATTCTTGAGGCAAAACAATCCGTATGCTAACACCTATAATCCTGGGTGGAAGAATCATCCCAACTTCTCTTGGAAGGATCAACAACAAAACCCTCAGAAGGCAGAGTGGGAAGTAACTATTGAGAGATTAGCTGGGCAATGTTCTCAGTTTCAAGAAGAAACAAGAAACAACCATAGGAACACCATAGCTTCAATAAAAAAATTGGAAGTTCAAGTGGGGAAAATAGCACAACATCTCACTCTACAGGCACAAGGTACTTTTCCGAGCGCAACTGTGAAAAATCCGAAAGACCAAGAGAAGATTAGTTCTCTCACAATAAGGATTCAGAAAGGGTCTAAATCTGAAAAAGAAAAAGAGGAAATAGATGACAACTTGGTCATAGAGGTAGATTTGGAAGTGAGAGAGAATCCGAAAGAGTCCGAAGTTGTGGTACCATCGGTTAAACCACTTGAAGAAAAAAATAAGAAAGATGTTAAACCAGTTATAAAACTACCTTTCCCTTCCAGAGCGACAAAGAAAGGTTCAAAAGAGAAAGACTTTGAGAAGTTTGCTCCCTTGTTCAAAAAGTTAGAGGTTAATTTATCCTTCTTTGAAGCACTTGAGCACATGCCTTTGTACAAGAAATTTATGAAGGAGGTGATTGCTAAAAAGAGACTAGTGGGAGGAGAACCAGAAATTGCAACTGAAAAGTGTGGTATAGTCTCTCTAGCAAGGAAGATCCCAATGAAGAAAAAAATCCTGGAGCGGTAGCAATACCTTGCACTATCAAGGACAGAATGTTCAAAAAGGTACTTATCGATTCTGGTTCTAGTGTGAGTTTGATGCCATTATATATTTTCAAAAATCTTGACTTGGGAAAGATAAGTGAAAGTGAGACAAAGTTAAAGTTTGCTGATCACACCATCAAGAAATCATATGGGGTAGCTGAAGATGTATTGGTGGAAGTTGATAAGTTTGTGTAATACGGTGAACTGACTTTTAAAGAAATGTCGCGGTAAGCAAGAGTCGCCACCGACTTTTATTTTATCCAAATTAAATAGAAAGGCTAAAAGAACAGAAAAAACCTTTTAAAAGAAACCTGAGTTCGGGGGGTAATTTGTACAAAGGGAAGGTGTAAGGCACCCTTTGCATCCATGGTTTTCCATGGGCTCTTAATTGCTTTGCTCTTTTGAAACCATAAGTTTAGAAATGTAGAAGAAGAAAATAAGGACTTTAGCTCATAAATGAGCGTAGCCTTTTCGAAGTTTTTGAGAAAATGGTAGAAAAAGAATTTAAACTAGAGCAAGCAATTAAGGGCAAATTACCTTGACATTGTAAAAAGGTTCTTTTAGCCTTTCAGGGCTATCCATACCATGGGAGGGTAGGAAGTCCTTTTATTAGAGGTTGAAGGGTCGTCGAAATCATCGTTCACCATAAGGCTGTCCCTGCCATAGAGGGGAAAGTAGTCTAAGGGAAGGATCAGAATAGTCATCATTATTAGGCAACCAGAGGACACCTCAGCAGTTCGTAGGCAACTTCGAGGGACGAGATCATATAAGCGAATCGAAGGCAGCATCATTGGGACTTATGATCTCTTTGGGACAAGAATGAACTGAGGGCAACATTGCTGAGGTGTCCTTGTATTCGAGGGACTTGACTATTCTGCACTAAAAAAGCAACAAGGCAATAGGCAACAGGCAACAGGCAATAGAAGAGGTTACCATAAAAGGTGCGTGGGTGCACAATCACGTGATTAATTCAAATAATTATCTTGTAATTAGTTATTCTAGGTTCAGTTCGAGTTTTCACGCCCTAAATTACTAACCATGCAATAATAATAACATAACAGTATTAAGTGCCTTCAAGGCCACACAATACAACTAGGAGCAGTTAGTTACAAAATAAGCCATGGGGAAGGGGAAGAAAAGTAATAAAGTAAATCCCAATGGAGCAGTAAGTTTGACACAAGTAATAATTAAAAGAAGAAATTAAAAAAGGAACGAGTTTTAGGGTTACCGAACATTCGAGCTTTGACCGGTTGGTTAACCCTGAAAATTAATAAAGGCAAGAAAAAGGAGGGTAAGTGTAGGAGGAGTTCATTAACAGTTAGAATCAAACCCTAATTTAAATTATAAGGCAAAAATAAAAATGTATTTAAATCAGTAAAGAATCAGAACTTAGCGTTTCGATTGGCATGGCGCGTAGTCGGAAGAACCCTGATGGTAACCCTGAAAAACTGCACAAAGAAAAGGAAATTTTTCAGTGTATGGCTGATCGAATGATAAACCTCGTAAACCCTGATTAGGGCACAAGTTAACAATGGTTAATAAAATAAATAAAAACCAAATTAATTGTGGGTTTTCAACCCAATTAATTAAATCGGCTAAAATAAAATTTCGATTAAATTACTTAACCCCAATAAAGACCTTGATTAAATAATTAAATAATCAAATTAATTTAATTATTTAAACAAATAAAATTATTATTGACAATTAAAATAAATATTTATTTTTTATATTTTTTATGAAAAAGGAAAATTAGTAACAAATTTAATTGAAAGGGAATATTTAAATAGTTTTGAAAAAAATATATATACACAAATAAATAAAAACTTGAAGGATAGAAAAACACTTAGAAACGGGGGGTTTGAATAAGTGTAGTCTAAAAACTTGAACGATAAAAACAATTTGCACAGTTATTTTTATCCTGGTTCGTTGTTAACTAAACTACTCCAGTCCACCCCCACGGAGTGATTTACCTCACCTGAGGATTTAATCCACTAATCGCAACAGATTACAATGGTTTTCCACTTAGCCCACGACTAAGTTTTCTAGAGTATCCTGATCACAACCTGATCACTCTAAGAACAAATGCTTAGACACAAGCTAAGACTTTCTTAAAGTATCCTGACCACCACGTGATCACTCTAATTACAACTGCTTAGATACAAGCTAAGACTTCCTAGAGTATCCTGATAAACACTTGATCACTCTAGTTACTTACAAATTAATGTAATCAATTCTAAGAGTATTACAAATGCTTCTGAAAAGCTATAATCACAACAGTGATATTTCTCTTAACATTTAAGCTTAATCTCACTAATATATTACAACAGCAATGTAGTGAGCTTTGATGAAGATGAAGTTTCTGAGCTTTGAGTTGAACAGCGTTTCAGCAAGTTATTCAGAATAGGTTCGTTCAGAATTGGTTAACCTTGCTTCTCATCAGAACTTCATATTTATAGGCGTTTGAGAAGATGACCGTTGGGAGCATTTAATGCTTTGCGTGTTCCGTACAGCATTGCATTTAATGTTTCACGCTTTTGTAAACTACCTCGAGCCTTGTTCACGCTGTGTCTACTGACGTTGCCTTTAATAGCTTCCAACGTTCCTTTTGTCAGTCAGCGTAGCCTGCCACCTGTACTTTCTTCTGATCTGATGTTTGTGTATACAACGTTTGAATATCATCAGAGTCAAACAGCTTGGTGCATAGCATCTTCTTGTCTTCTGACCTTGAAGTGCTTCTGAGCGTGATACCATGAGAACTTCAGTGCTTCTGCTTTTGATCTCAAGTTCTTCTGATGCTTCCATAGACCCATGTTCTGATTCTGCCTTGACCATCTTCTGATGTCTTGCCAGACCATGTTCTGATGTTGCATGCTGAACCTTCTGAGTCAAAGCTTCTGAGCGCTGATTTGTGCATACTCTTTATATATTTCCTGAAAAGGAAATTGCAATGTATTAGAGTACCACATTATCTCACACAAAATTCATATAGTTGTTATCATCAAAACAAAGAATATTGATCAGAACAAATCTTGTTCTAACAATCTCCCCCTTTTTGATGATGACAAAAACATATATAAATGATATGAATTTGCGGTCAGAAAGAGCAGACGGCTAAAGACAATTTACACAGCTATAGCATAAGCATGTGAATATGTCTCCCCCTGAGATTAACAATCTCCCCCTGAGATGAATAATCTCCCCCTGAAATTAATACTAGAAGAATTTTATAAATAAAAGACTTCCCTGAGTATTTCAGTAGAGACGTTCACAGTGCTTGATCTTCAGAACATTCATGACTTCTGATTTCTGCTTCCATAGGACAGCTTCAGAACATTGAATTTCTTTAGATCCTCAGAACATTCACAGCTTCTGACTTCTGCTTCCATCGGACAGCTTCAGAACTTGAATTTCTTTGATCTTCAGAACATTCACAGCTTCTGACTTCTGCTTCCATCGGACAGCTTCAGAGCTTGAATTTCTTCTTTCATCACTTCATGCTAGATTGTATCAGAACATTGTTGAATGTACCAGAGCATCATCAGAGCATCTCTACATCCTAAAATGTTACAGAACAAAACTAAACGACAAAAGTCAGCATGAATGAGTCAGAACATAGAATATGTTTCAGAACACATAATATGTATCAGAGCCATATGGTATGTGTCAGAACACATAGACATAATGTTTCAGATCATATTCTATCATCTGAATGTCTGAACATTCTTCCTTCTTGCTTCTGATTCTGAAGCTTCATAGCACTCAGCTTGCTTCAAGAATCCAAGAACTTGATTCATCTTGTTGCTTCTTATGTTGATCTTGTAAAGAGAATCTTCAATTCCTGCAACAACACAACTTAAAGCATAGAACTTTGCAAGTTCTGTTAGTAAAGCAACTGATTAAATCAAATCATTTATCACATATTTCTCCCCCTTTTTGTCATAACATCAAAAACATAAAAGATTCAGATGAAAAACAAAAAGAAACACATGGAAGAAAAAGATAATTTGCATTGAAGCTCAAAAAGACAGAAGTACAGAAGTACAAGGAGATAAGCAAGAAAAAGATGCACAAAACAGATGCAGCAAAGCAAAAAAAAACGAGAAACAAAACAACTAAGACTCAATCTAAGATGACCCTAGCTTCGACAAGATCTTGGCCAGCATCTCTTGAATCCCATTGTTGTATTCATTTTGCCTCTCCATGAAAGCTCTAAACTCAGCATTGACTAAGCATTGCTCATCCTGGTTCTTCTGAAGAACTTCCAGAGTCCTTGCAAGACGGGAAGGTTCATCAGAAGAAGCTTCACAGCTTCTATCCAAAGGGATGGCATTGTGATCTGTAGCTTCCATTGAGAGATCATTTGCAGGGATTTCCTCAACAGGAACTGATTCAGCAACATGATCTTCTACATCTGCTTCTTGCATTGAAGCATCTCCATAATCTGCAGCTGGAATCTCAGAATCTCCATTCTCAAGTGCCTGAAGAATGGCAGCTAGATTCCTGGGGGCAGAAGGACCTTCAACTTCTGGTGGGTCAACAACTTCTGGAATGACCAAGCTTGGGTCTTCCTTAGAAGGGTTTTTCCTCAGAGAGTCAAAGTGGGTCTTGAAATCCCCGAGCAGAAGTGGATATTGAGGTCTCCAGACCATAATTTCCCTGAAAGGATTAGCTTCCAATGCAGCAGCCAATCTTGCTACATCCAATTCATCCACAAAGGGCTTTTCTTCCAAGGTGTACCTTCCTCCGAGACGAGCAAACCAGAAGTTTTCATAGCTTCTTAGAATTCCACGAGGCCGTGGAGCAGCTTCTACACAGGCTTCCTGAAGTTCCATAAAGAGAGCATCTGATTTTCTGCGTAAGATTCTCCAGAACTTCCGCATAGCGACGTCATTCAAGCCAGAACTCTCAGCAATTCTTAGAGTATCAAAGATACTTCTGAGACTCCTCTTTACCTTTTCAAAAATTACACCAATAGGGTACAGACGGCGGGATTTTATATTGGTTTTAGAAAAGACAGGGTTAGGGATGGAATAAGGTTAAGGCTCTCTATCCAACCTATAAGAAGATTCTACCTCAGTATTAGAATCTAACACTACCAATTCAGCTTCAGGACGAGGCTTGGGAGTGTAGTTGCAATCACGGAGCATTTTCTCATGTGATGTAGAGGTTGGAAGATCAGAACCACTATGGTTGTTTTGAGAGGTGGAAGGGATGGGTTCAAAGTTGGCATGGGGAGGAGGTTGAGAGATGGAGATATTTGTGTGAGGTGGAAAGAGAGTTTGAAGGGGTGGTATATCCAGAACAGGATTGATGGTTGGTGGAGAAGAAGGAATGGTTACAGGAGAAGATGGAGATGTAAGAACATGGACAGTTATAGGTGATTCTGATGTGGCTTTTTCTGGTTCAGGGATAAGGGCAACTGCTATTGGTGCAACTTCTGAAATACCAGCAGGAGTAGAATCAGGTTCAGAAATACATATACCTTTGGATGCTTTCTGAAGAGCTTTGACCACAGTCTCGGTCTTCTTCTGCTTCTTACTCTTCGGCTCTTCAACAATCTTTGTTTTGCCGCTAGAGATCTCTTTCCTTCTGACGCTCGCCAGAACTTCCTGTTGATTCACAGCCTCTTGAACAACATTTTCTTCATCGGATTCTTGAAGAATCATCTTCCTTTTTCTAGTTTTCCTCTTCTCTACAACTTCAACAATCTCAGCATTGTTGTTTGACTTCTTCTTCTTTTTCTCAGCTTCCTTCTTTTTCTTCTCAAAATCAACAGAAACGGCCTTAACAACCTTTGCAATGACTTCTTCTGGAACCACTTCTTTCTCAGTGGTAGCAGCAGCTTTCTGAACAACCTTCACCTGATTGATAGAAGGATGATCAAACTTTCTTTTGGTCCTTCCTTCCTTCTTGCGATTCACTTTAATAGGAGCACCTTTCTCTTAATCTTTAAGACTTTTATCCTCTTTTTGTGACTTCAGATACTTAGTTCTGACTTCTGGTACCTCACTATTAGGGGTGGAAATAGGTCAGGCCGATAACAGGGGCCTACAGGCTAGCCTATATAGGCTCAGGCCAGGCCACACATTATTTTTAAATAGAAAAGGCCTAGGCTTTTTTATAAGCCTATTTAGTTAAAAAGGCTAGGCCTCAGGCCCTAAAAGATGCCTTTTAAGCCTATCAGGCCAGCCTATTTAAATAAATATGAATACTTTTTTTATTATCATTATGTTATGTTTTATACTTTGAATTAAAATACATAAATAAAATTTGGTTATCTTGAAGAACTTGTAAAAATAAGATGAAAATATCTGATGAACATTGTTTTCATAAGTTCTCTTAAACAAATAGTCTTGTAAAAATTATGCTAAGAGGTATGTTAAAATAAGTCAATGCAAACAAATTTTTAGTCTCTTGATCTTTTAGTTAGTTAGTCTATTTAAAAATTATTTTAATTGCTTATATACATATGTCTAAAACAAATAGGCTTTTATATAGGCTAACAGGCTAACCAGGCCTTCGAAAAGGCCAGGCTCAAGCCTAAAAAATAAGCCTACGACAGGCCACAGGCCAGACTTAGGCTGCAGTTTTTTTGACAGGCCAGGCTTAGGCTTGGCAAAGCCTAGCTCGGCCCAGCCTATTTCCACCCCTACTCACTATTGAAGAAGGTTTCAAAATCAGCTAGAACTGGTTTTCTTCTGATTCTTGTTCCAGCAAGAGGTTGGGGAGTCTTGGTGATAGTCTTAATCACCTTCATCTTCTTTAAAGTGAAAGCATTCAGACAGCTCCCAGAAGTGACAGCAAGGTCTTTGATAATACCTTCAGATTCTAGGTTCTCAACTATCTTGGAATGAACCAGAAGGTTTGTGATAATTCTACCAAAAGGAATGTTTGTACAACCTTTTTCTCTGAAGGCGTTTCTGGAATTCTTCACAGCCTTCTACATATGGTTGAAGATAATGTAGATAGCATCAACCTTCTTCTTAGTGGCAATGCAATACAGAATGTATTTTTGCTCATTGCTGACGAAATCAGAAGCATGTGTACCTTTCCTGTGATAAAAACACCCAAGAAGAATCTTGGTCCAGATTTTGTAGAGATCTTTCATGTCCTTGACATTCTTTGTTTCATTTACGTCTGTGTAGAGAGTGGATAAAACATCTTTCCAATCAGCCCTTTGATCGATTTCAAAAGCTCCCTCAGGGTTTTTCAGATCAAACATCATCCTTAGGATGTTCTCAGTCACTACCACAAACTTTCCATGGACGAAAGACATGATGGATTTAGGGGCGACAACTGCATGTATCCAGAAATACTTGACAAGATCTGGGTAGACTAGTCCACAGAACTCTGCGAACAACGAAGTCCATCCTTGAAAAATTATATCTTCTTTGAGATGAAATTGGTGTTCTTCAATGTTATCAAAATCAACCATGAGTTCACAAAGAACTTCCAATTCATCCTTAGGAATGGAGCACGCAACAACTGGAGTAAGTTCCTGATTTACTTCATCTTGAATATGGAGAGGAACAAATGAACCAACGTTTTGAGATGAAGAGGCAGCCATTGAAACAGAATGAACAAATGAGAAGAACAAATTATGGGTTTTGGTTAGGGTTTAGAAGAGACTAAGAAGTTTTCAAAAGAGAGTATGCAAGAAGAGAAAGAGACAGGGAGCGAAAAAAAAATATGAGATGATTTGAAAAGAATATATAGAGACGAATTTAAAAAAAATGCAATAAGATTAGAAAAAGAACAGTTACAGAATCAAAAGAAATCAATTTACATTAAATGATAAGTGACGTTAGGTGAGAGAACGTGGTAAATGAAATGATTTAACACAGTTACCTAGGTCGGCGTCTTTTCAACTGCACGCTTTGTACCAACCGTATAGACACGTGTTCATCATCAGAAAGTAGATGACAGCTGTATTTTTCTGAAAGACTTTACGCCTTCAGAATCTGATCACTGCTTCTGATTGTCATTCTTAAGGAATGATCTTGTTCTGATAGGATCATCTTTCTTCCCAAGGATCACATCTTCTGAATGAGCTGAAGCAAGTCTAGGTGATCTTCTGACTGTTGGCTCTTCAGAAATCCTGAGATTCCCTAAAGATGCAGCAACTTGATCTTCTGATCCATTGCTTTTGAGACTATCAGCTTCTGCAGCTTTGCTTCTTGGTTATACTGCTTCTAATATATCAATATCAAAATCTGCAAAATTCTCAAACTGCTTTGGTTTTTCAAGACCAAGCTTATCATCAAACCTGATATTGATTGATTCTTCTACAATCAATATTTCAGTATTGTATACTCTGTAGCCTTTAGAGCGTTCAGAATATCCAAGAAGGAAACACTTTTGTGCTTTAGAATCAAACTTACCAAGATGATCTTTAGTATTCAGAATAAAACATACACATCCAAAAGGATGGAAATATGAAATGTTGGGCTTTCTTTTCTTCCACAATTCATAAGGAGTCTTATTTAGAATAGGTCTGATAGAGATTCTATTCTGAATATAACACGCAGTGTTTATTGCTTCTGCCCAGACCCATTGCTCTTCAGAAACAGACATAAGACAAGTCACCTTCTGATTCTTAAGATCCTGAAGATCTGTCTTATAAATGTTGTTCTTTCTCTTGCCTGTCAATAGGATTGAGCCATCCTTTTGACTTACAGCCTTGCAAGACTTTTGATTGAAGATTATATCATAACCATTGTCACTTAATTGACTTATGGACAATAAGTTATGCGTTAATCCTTCTACAAGAAGTACATTAGTTATGGAAGGAGAGTTACTAAGACTTATGATTCCAAAGCCAATGATTTTGCCCTTCTGATCTCCTCCAAACTTGACTTCTCCACCTGGTTTAAGCACCAGATCTTGGAATGTAGACCTTCTTCCCGTCATGTGTCGCGAGCACCCAGAGTCCAGGTACCATGACATTTTGCTTTTTGTCCTTTTTGCCGCCAAGGATATCTGCAACAGAAATTATCTTCTCCTTAGGTACCCACAATTTCTTGGGTCCTTTCTTGTTAGTTCTCCTCAAGTTCTGATTGAACTTGGGTTTAGCAAAATATTTAACAGGAGGAACATCATGATATTCTTTAGGTTTGTCAGCATGATATTTCTTAGGATGTGTCACATGCTTCTTGGTGTGAACAGTGTTAAACTTCTGTGCATGTGAAGTGAGCCTAATATCATGAGCATGGCCATATTTGAACTGATCATACAATGGCTTGTATGTGATCTTCAGATCATCAACAGGTTCAAATTTATGTGAGGTATCACCCTCATAGCCAAAAACAAACCTTCTGTTTCCAGAAACACCATATATCATAGAAGCAAGATGACTTCTGCCAATACTTCTAGATAAGAACTTTCTGAAGCTCGAGTCATATTCTTTCAGAATATGATTCATGCTAGGAATGGATTTTTCTGTTTCAGAAGGAGATCCATTATCTTTGGATAGATTTAAAACTTTTTCCTTCAGTTCAGAGTTTTCCACTTCCAGCTTCTTAGTTTCAAATTCAAACTGCTTCTTCAGCTTTTTGTATTTGATACTAAGATGAGCCTTGAGTTCCAGAAGTTCTGTTAAACTGGAAACTAACTCTTCTCTAGATAGTTCAAAAAATACCTCTTCAGAATCTGATTCTGATGTAGATTCTGATCCATCATCTTCTGTAGCCATCAGCGCGAAGTTGGCTTGTTCTCCTTCAGAGTCTGACTCTGATTCTGATTCAGAATCATCCCATGTTGCCTTAAGACCTTTCTTCTTATGAAACTTCTTTTTGGGATTTTCCTTCTGAAGTTTTGGACACTCGTTCTTGTAATGTCCAGGCTCATTGCACTCATAGCAGACAGCCTTCTTCTTGTCAGATTTTCTGTCACCAGAAGATTCTCCATGTTCAAATCTCTTTGAACTTCTGAAGCCTCTGAACTTCCTTTGCTTGCTCTTCCAGAGTTGGTTTACCCTTCTGGAGATCATGGACAGTTCATCTTCTTCTTCAGATTCTGATTCTTCAGGATCTTCTTCTCTAGCCTGAAAAGCGTTAGTGCATTTTTTAACATTAGATTTTAATGCAATAGACTTACCTTTCTTCTGAGGCTCGTTTGCATCCAGCTCTATTTCATGGCTTCTTAAGGCACTGATAAGCTCTTCCAAAGAAACTTCATTCAGATTCTTGGCAATCTTGAATGCAGTCACCATTGGACCCCATCTTCTGGGTAAGCTTCTGATAATCTTCTTTACATGATCAGCCTTGGTGTAGCCTTTATCCAGAACTCTTAATCCAGCAGTTAGCGTTTGAAATCTTGAGAACATCTTCTCAATGTTTTCATCATCCTCCATCTTGAAGGCTTCATATTTCTGGATTAGAGCAAGAGCTTTAGTCTCCTTGACTTGAGCATTTCCCTCATGGGTCATTTTCAAAGACTCATATATATCATAGGCCGTTTCCCTGTTAGATATCTTCTCATACTCAGCATGAGAGATAGCATTCAGCAAAACAGTTCTACATTTATGATGATTCTTGAAAAGCTTCTTCTGATCATCATCCATTTCTTGCCTCGTAAGCTTTACGCCACTAGCTTTCACTGGATGTTTGTAACCATCCATTAGAAGATCCCATAGTTCACCATCTAGACCAAGAAAGTAACTTTCCAGTTTACATTTCCAGTATTCAAAGTTTTCACCATCAAATACTGGTGGTCTAGTATAACCATTGTTACCATTGTATTGCTCAGCAGAGCCAGATGTAGATGCAGGTGGATCTGTTGGAATTTCACCAGCCATCTTTTACTGAAGCGTTTTTCTCTTCCTGAATCTTTTCTAAACACGGTTAAGTGCTTGCACCTTAGAACCGGCGCTCTGATGCCAATTGAAGGATAGAAAAACACTTAGAAAGGGGGGGGGGGGGGTTGAATAAGTGTAGTCTAAAAACTTGAACGATAAAAACAATTTGCACAGTTATTTTTATCCTGGTTCGTTGTTAACTAAACTACTCCAGTCCACCCCCACGGAGTGATTTACCTCACCTGAGGATTTAATCCACTAATCGCAACAGATTACAATGGTTTTCCACTTAGCCCACGACTAAGTCTTCTAGAGTATCCTGATCACAACCTGATCACTCTAGGAACAAATGCTTAGACACAAGCTAAGACTTTCTTAGAGTATCCTGACCACCACGTGATCACTCTAATTACAACTGCTTAGACACAAGCTAAGACTTCCTAGAGTATCCTGATCAACACTTGATTACTCTAGTTACTTACAAATTAATGTAATCAATTCTAAGAGTATTACAAATGCTTCTGAAAAGCTATAATCACAACAGTGATATTTCTCTTAACGTTTAAGCTTAATCTCACTAATATATTACAACAGCAATGTAGTGAGCTTTGATGAAGATGAAGTTTCTGAGCTTTGAGTTGAACAGCGTTTCAGCAAGTTATTCAGAATAGGTTCGTTCAGAATTGGTTAACCTTGCTTCTCATCAGAACTTCATATTTATAGGCGTTTGAGAAGATGACCGTTGGGAGCATTTAATGCTTTGCGTGTTCCGTACAGCATTGCATTTAATGTTTCACGCTTTTGTCAACTACCTCGAGCCTTGTTCACGCTGTGTCTACTGACGTTGCCTTTAATAGCTTCCAACGTTCCTTTTGTCAGTCAGCGTAGCCTGCCACCTGTACTTTCTTCTGATCTGATGTTTGTGTATACAACGTTTGAATATCATCAGAGTCAAACAGCTTGGTGCATAGCATCTTCTTGTCTTCTGACCTTGAAGTGCTTCTGAGCGTGATACCATGAGAACTTCAGTGCTTCTGCTTCTGATCTCAAGTTCTTCTGATGCTTCCATAGACCCATGTTCTGATTCTGCCTTGACCATCTTCTGATGTCTTGCCAGACCATGTTCTGATGTTGCATGCTGAACCTTCTGAGTCAAAGCTTCTGAGCGCTGATTTGTGCATACTCTTTATATATTTCCTGAAAAGGAAATTGCAATGTATTAGAGTACCACATTATCTCACACAAAATTCATATCCTTGTTATCATCAAAACTAAGAATATTGATCAGAACAAATCTTGTTCTAACAAAACTAAGTTATATAAAAAAATAAAAAAATAAGAAAAAAACTCAGCTTATGTTCCAGTGTGGCAGGTTCTTGCAGCCATCATGGTCCTGCGCCTTCAGAAGCGTCAGATTTGGATTCACAAGTGATCTGGGCGTTTGAATTGAAGGTGCACCATAGGCGTGAGGGACGGAAGCGCATCGAATCTAGAAGTAAGCAAAAATATTGAACAAACAAAAATATAGTGTCGCTCATGGATATCGAACCCATGCAACCTCGCTCACCAGTGAACACCTTTCGCCATATGCACCAATGCTTGTTAGTTGTTTATGAAGTTAAACCAAAACATTATATACGAAACAGATTTTTTTTTTAAAAACTAAAAAATGCGCCCAGCTCCACAGTCTTCTTCGTGGAGTTTAGAAAACACAGAGACTATCGGCCACGGTTTTCACGCGTGGCCTTAGACCTTCATCTCCAAAACCTGCAAATACTTAGCAATAAATCCAAAACAATGACCTAAATCAAACATAATCGAACCCCTGAATCCATTGAAAGCATTAGTTTCAGTCAATTTCCCTTCTAACCTAACATCCCCAAATCAGAGCTTGAAAACCCTAGCCATGGCCTCATGTTAGAACTGTGTCAAACCTTAAATTAAAGCATTCAAATAGCTTTCCTAGAAGATTATGAACACGATTATGGCTTTTAAACATGGATAATGATGTGTTTATACATGAATTCGATTACAAAGTATTTGAAGGCAAAACCTGGGCGTATGCTTCCGTCTCAGCATGCTTTGGCTATTGAGGAGAGTTGATTCACGTTCAGGAAATACAAAGAACTCGATTGAGATGCTTGAATTGGCTTGAATCCCACCAAAACTTTGTTTCCTCTCTTCCTTTGCAGTCACGGTTTTTGCAGCTTGGTTCAGTTTTCTTTGGCCGCGAATCCTTCTTTTTTCCTCTTCTCCTATCTGCAAAACCCTACCTATTTATCAAGGGGAGAATTAGGTTAGGAGAGTGAGATTATGTTCAAATATTTGATTGAGAAATCTCTTCAAAACTTGCTATTTCTGCCTAATAAAATCCACGTGAATAGAGGTTTGGCTTTGAGATTTGATTTGTGTTAAAGAATAGAACATCATATCTTTTTGGTCTTTTGTTGTAATTTATTTTGATTTAAATAATAATAATAAAAATAAAATGAAATAAGATTGTGGCCATGTATCAAAGAAGCTCCTGCTAGGCCTTATTTTGTTCTTTGGCCCTTATATGATTAGAATGGACCCATGCAATTTATTTCATATTTTTTGTATCTTTACTCAATTTATTTTGAATTTAAATGGATAAAATTCCAAATAAATTAAATAAATGGCACAAAATTTTTAAAAATAATTTTATGGGCTCTTTATCAGTTCACAATCATGTTTAGAATCTGAGACCTCGGCCCGTTTGCTTGAAAGTCAAAGATTGGTCAATTTAGGGTTTTGATTATTTCTGAGTTTTCCTAGGTGGATCATGATCAACCCTTGATCAAATGGTGAATGATACTTTAAAATGAGGATGTTGACCAAAAAAAGAATTTTGACTGTACTTTGACCACAGTTGATTTTTAGGTCAAATCAATCGACTGCTGACCATTTGAGTTGCTTTGTGGGTCAAAGATTGAAATATAGCGGGCAAATTTTGGGGTATGACAGCTTCCCCTGTTCAATCTTCTTATACCTGAGGAGGTAGATTGGCATGTGTGTCTATCGGAATCTGAAGGTAGAAGAGGATTGAACACTGGAATACCCAGGAATTTGCCCTTGCTGAGACAGGGACTTTTTCGGAGATGGGCTTAGAGATGCCATCCGGATGTTGGGGACAGGAAGTGGGCTTTCAGATTCCATCTGTCTTGATAAGTTTTGAAAGTCATAATGAAATACGTCAGACTATATCTGAACTTGAAGTGTTGAGAAGTAGTTGTTGAATGTTAGTCGTGTAAGTACCGTTCGTAGTAACTAAATTAAATCTTGGAAAAGTTGATCGTGTCTACACCGTTCGTGATGATAGAATTAGATTTTTTGAAGTTCGATCGTGTCAGCACCGTTCGTAGTAACTGAATTAGATCTTTGAAAGTTCGTCGTGTCAGCACCTTTCGTAGTAACTGAATTAGATCGTTGAAAGTTTGTCGTGTCAGCACTGTTCGTAGTAACTGAATTACACCTTTGAAAGATGATCGTGTCTACACCGTTCGTGATGATAGAATTAGATCTTCGAATGTTGATCGTGTCAGCCATGTTTGTAGTAACTGAATTAGATCTTGGAGAGATGATCGTGTCTACACCGTTCGTGATGATAGAATTAGATCTTCGTCTCTTGATTATCTCTGAACTATTCATGGAGAATACCCGAAACTAAGTATCAGAACTAAATCACCGGTCTAATGCACGACCCATCCTTCAACCTAACGCACGGCTTTCCATACATCTATGGATGCAATTGGATCTGGTCTAACACACGACCCATCCTTCAGCCTAACGCACGGCTTTCCAGACATCTACGGATGCAATTGGATCCGATCTAACGCACGACCCATCCTTCAGCCTAACGCACGGCTTTCCAGACGTCTACCGATGCAAATTGGATTCGGTCTAACGCACGACTCATCCTTCAGCCTAACGCACGGCTTTCCAGACATCTATCGGTGCAAACTAGACCCAGTCTAACGTATGACTCGTTCTAAAAAGTATAGCCTAACGTACGACTTACTTTGACACTTACAGTAGGATTCAGTCTAACATACGACTCGTTCTAAGCATATCCTCCAGATACGGTCTAACGTACAACATATTCTAACACCCAAGTATATCAAAGCTGGATGGCATCTTTAAGCCCATCACAATCAAATCCCAAATATCCGGATGGCATCTCTAAGCCCGTCCCCGATGGTAATAATTTCTGGGTATTCTAGTGTTTAATCATCTTCCACCTTCAGATACCGACTGGCACACAAACCATTCTACATCTTCAGGTTTAAGAAAATTGAACAGGGGCAATTGTCATACCCCAAAATTTTCCCATCTTATTTCTCTTAAACCAAACTCCTATCAAAGTTCAAGACTCAAAGACATCCCTCATAAACAAAGGCTCAAGAAACTGGGGTTTATGGTTTCTCTGAAGAAAATGAATGAATCAAGATCTCCAATGGACTTCATATGACTTCTTATGTTTCAAACTACCTCTATGACAAAATGCAGGTTTCAATTCCAAGAATTGACCACTCAATTGCTCAAAAAGTCAACAGTCGACCGATTTGACCTAAAAGTTAACTGTGGTCAAAGTACAGTCAAAACTCCTAATTTTTTGTCAACGACCTTGTTTTGAAGCATCATTCATCATTTGATCAAGGATTGATCATGATTCATCAAGAAAAGATCAGAAATCAACAAAACCAAAAGTTTCTAAATTAGGGTTTTTATAAGAGAAAGTCAACTGAACTTTGAACAGCTATAACTTCCACATGGAACATCATAAATTTCCCATCCAAAGCTCAAATTGAAGGAAATTGAATTCTCTACAACTTTTCCTCTTACATGCCAAGTCTAAAAATGCTTCATTTGAGAGATATGGAGCAAAAGATTATAAGTCCTTTTTGAAAGTCAAAGATAAAATCCTCAAATGGAAAAAAGCTTCCAAAGTGGCTTGTAGAGGACATCTTGAGGCTTCCAAAAAGTCCTAGAACTCCTCCATATCTTAAAAATTGAGGGAGATATGCCTTGTCAAAGTTGGACAATTTTTAGAGAAAAATGTGAAACAAAAAGGCTCCAAAATGAATTTTCTTTCAAATGGGCCCATATTTTTATGACCTAAACTTGTTCCAAAGGGTACTAAGAGCCCATAAAACCTTTCCCACGACCTTTGTGATTTTATTATATTTTTATTGAATTTTTATTCATTAAAAATGTAATTTAAGTCAAATAAATCAAGAAATATGAAAGATATGATTTAGTGTTGATTTCTAATCATCCCCAATCATCCAAATATCAGATTTTTGAGCCAAATTCGTGGGGATTGAGATTGGTGAGAGAATATGCAAAATTGGCCATATTTGGAAAGCTTAAAAATCAAGATTAAACCAAATTGTGATCTCAAGATTTGAAGAGATTTAGTCCAATATTGTTGACCTAAATCATTGTATTATAAGTACTCAACATGATCAGATCATAAGGAGAAGTGTTTGCAGCCTCATAAGTCCTAACCAAATTCACAAAATTTCAAGAAAAAGTTAGATTCGTGCTTGGAGTTTGGGATTAATTCAGAGGCTTTTGAAGATTCAGACTCATTCCTGGGATATTCCTGATCATTCCTCAAGCATCATCGAAGTCCAAAACATCCAGAATCGAAGCCAATAGGTTTTGCTTCATTCTTCTCAGAATCGATATCCTTATTTCTTGCATTATTAATTGATTTTGACTGCATATTCTAGTTGCTTGTGATGTTTGCAACATGTATGACCATTTTGATTTGAGTTTTGGACCCTCCATAGTCGCTTGCCATTATTAGGGTTCGTACCTCTCAAAAGAGGGATTCTGGTTTAGGAGCGATTTAATGTATAATTAACAGGTCCATGGTGTTCGCAAGAGCAATTGGAATCGATCTGGGTTAGTGTTGTATGTTTTTGTTACGTTTCGTTGCAGATTTATGGATTATGGGATTAGCTACGAATACCTGGCCGCAGAAACGTAGCAAATTCCTAGCAAAGTATTACAACTAATTCAGGTCTGGGACGAGGGAAGAAGACGATTATGTGTTGCTCTCCCATTGGAGCAATCACGCGTGCGCTGGAGCATTTGAACAAAGCAATCACGTGTGCGCACTCCTAATGACGCCATCATGCGCCCTCAGCTCTCAACCATGAGATCTCTCTTTCAGCTAATCCAACGCACGCAAGGAGGCAGGATCACCATAGACCCTCAGAGCTCACCGCACAGGAACATTCTCGCTAAGTTTTTAACTTTTCTTTTTATTTTTTTTATTTTTTAATTACACAACTAGTTTTTTTTTATTTTATATATTAATTATTTAATGGTTTATCTTTATATATATATATATATATATATATATATATATATCTTTTAAAATCTTTTAAAAAAACAAAACTTTTTTTAAAAACTCCTTTTTTTCACAAAAAACATAATAAATAAAAATATTTATTTATTTCAATTTTATTTTAATATTTTTAAATTAATTTAATTTGTTTAAGTTACTTAATTAATTTTAGTTAATTTTTATTAATTGATTAAAATAAATATTAGGGTTAGAATATTTAATCGAAACTCTATTTTCACCGATTTAATTAGTTAGGTTGAAAACCAATAATTAATTAATCTGGTTTTATTTATTTTATTAACTAGGGTTAACTTGTGCCCTAATCAGGGTTTACAAGGTTCATTCTTACACTGAAAAAATTTCCTTTTTTTTTCTTTGTGCAGTTTTTCAGGGTTACCATCGGGGTTCGTCCGCCTACGCGCCATATCAGATCAAAAGCTAAGTCCCCGATTTTATTATTATTTATTTATTCATTTATTTTTTGTCTTATAAAATAAATTAGGGTTTACTTTCAAATATCAATGAACTTCTCCTACACTCACCCTTTGGGTTTTATTTTTCCTTTTCCAATTTTCAGGGTTAACCAACCGGTCAAAGCTCGATTAGTCGGTAACCCTAAAATTCAATTTATTTTATTTCTCTGTTTCTATTATTACTTATGTCAGACTTGCTGCTTTATTGGGGTTTATATTTATGGCTTTTTTCTCCCCCATCCACATGGCTTATTATGTAACTATTCCTGGTTTGTATTGCTTGGCCTTGAAGGCACTTAACCACAAGTTTCTTTTTGTTTTTCAAAACTTTTTCACTTTTTTTTCTTTATATTTTCTTTTCTTTTCACATTTTTTTCTTTTTCTTTATTTTCAACTTCATAGCAACAACCACATAAGTAGCAACCATTTATCTCCCCAACATGAATTCAACCACATCATCATGTGAATACTCCCTACTTTCTAAGGCAAGGTAAAAAATCATACTAAAAATCATGGTTGAGGGTTCAAGAAAATAAAGAATCAATCATCCATGAAAAAATGAGAACTAAACACTCAAAGATAAGCATTTAGCAAAAACAACATGGACATTGACAAAAAGGCTCAAAAGGGTTAACAAATGATCACACACTCACAAGGTGAATTGACTATTTGGTTATGGTGGTTGTGCTCAAAATGAAACAAAATGCCTTGATCCTTTTCATGCTTTCATAAAATCAACATAAACAAAAGATTAAGCATAATAAAATCCAGTTAAAACAAAGATTGTGGCCTCCAACATATGAAAACAATGGAAATCTTCCTCACATTTATGGTTTGGGAACTAAAGTGATTCAATCAATAAGCAAGTAATGCAAAAGAATGAATGGTATGGTAATTGTACAAATGAAAAGTTTCCTAAACATGTTATGCTATAGAAAGCGATAAATGAGTACCTTGAATGATACGACTTCAAAAATAATATCCTACCATACATTCGCAAGTTGAAACACTCAAGCTTTGGAAAATCACCTCAAAAATCTTCGAATTACCGACAAAATTTAAGTACAAACAACCAACAAAAGAATTAGAAAAACAAAACTAATATATACTACTAATTAGCCTTGGTGAAAGTGGGAAAAAGAATGAACCAAGTGGAATGGAAGCCCCGCTGGTACAAAGCAGGAAAACAAAATTTTACTGTCATCGCTTAGCGGAGCTAGGCTCGCTTAGCGGATGACAGAAAAATCAGAACAGAAACAGTTGTTCCAATTTTCCTCCACTTCACCTAAATACTTCTTAATCCTAAATATAAACAACATTTACAACCGTTGGGGTGCCTCCTAACAAGCGCTTGTTTTACATCGTTAGCTTGACGCCTTTATTGTTTCGGTGTTTGGAAAGTAGCTTCCTTCCGTCATGCCATGGTGACGTCTCACCGCACAAGCCTAAAGAAAGTGTCCTAACCAAAGCACTCAACAAACGTTATAGGTACAAATATATACAAAAACTTCACAAATATAAAAATGAAAGTATACAACTATATACACAAACAAACACATATGCACAAGTATGGAACACAAACAACTATTATCATGCAAAAAGGAAAAATTTGTGAATGTAAACAAGTGAAAATATACAAGTGAAACTATACAATATATACGATATATACAAAGCTCAAGACCCTATAAATTTTTGCGATGCTATTCAAAAACCATCCCCGGCAACGGCGCCATTTTGTTGAAGCAGGCATAGCGGCAAACAACAAAAGAGATTTGGAAATATTGATCCGGGAATTATCGTCCACAGAAATGGAGAGATGCCATTCAATAGTTTCTATGGTTTCGAGCTCGGGATTGAATGAGCAAAAAGTAAACAAAGATATAGATAGGAAAAGAATAAACACATTCTTAGAAGAGAAATAACTTATCAGGAATGTAAATATATTCACTCTTCACAAACATACACTTACCAACCCGTTATACTCAACCTACGATACTCATCTATGTCATCACGTATCTCTCACATAAGCGTCCATCTCTAGAGCACAAACGAGATCATCTCACAACTAAGGTTATCTCTAACGCGAAGCTACGAGAACATTCGTATTCTCGCGTCGGCGATCTCTCGTGCACCGCTCAAACATGAAAGCATGAAGAACAGATACCCACAGTGATTGTTATCTCTAAATCTATCTCTAGAGTTCAGAAACTAACAAAAAATCATCCTAGATAAGGATTCAAGAAGTTTATCACTAAAGCAACCCAAATCCCCAGCATAGAGCAAAAATCCAGGATAACATCAATACAGATTTGTAAAGCAAGTTAAACATAACATTATAATCGGTAAATATACATAAGATTCAAGTAAATATACAAACAAAACCCAACCAAAGAGAAATACACAAATAAGAAGAGAAATGAACCGAAAATCTCGCGGTTTGTCAACTCCGTTCGGCGCTCAATCCACCCCCAATCATCCAAATGCAACCTCCGAAGTTGTTTTCTAAGCCAATCCTACTCTAAGAATAAAAATGATGGAGTTGGGACTAAAACTTTCCCAAAACCATAACCCTAAAATGTCTCAAATGAAGAAATATAAAGAAAATTTTGCGCAGGTCCGCTCAACGGACCCCCTCCGCTCAGCGGACCCAAAATTGCATCCAGCCTCTGCCTTGCTCCGCTTAGCGGATGACAACAAAAGTGAAATATTGTTTTTGCCATAAGTTGAGAATCGTAACTCCGAATTGCGCCCGGTTCGAAGCGTTGGAAAGCTTATTCAATTCTCTATCCAATAATGAATGAATGGAAATCAAAATGATGATTTTGGTCATCCTTATTTTGAGCCTATGGAAGTCCGCTTGACGGTGGCTAAGCGGGCTTGCACCAAAACTGCAAAATCGAAGCCGTGCCTTTGACACTTTAATCCTCAAGGCTCCAATAAGCATGAATACCTATAAAAACAAAGGAAAAACTATCAAATGGTATAAAAGTATATGAAAATACAACTATTCATAAAGTATACGTATTTATACACAAAACGGGGAATTATTCAAACGGTATTAACAAAAGTATCAATAAGTGCCACTATTTACATACACAAAATAAGTACATTTTGGCACTTATCAATTACTACAGAGGCAAAATAGTACACTTTCTATTTTTCCGATCATCGCTCAACATCACCACCTCGATAAATTTTTACCCATTAACCGTTAATTGTCCAAGTTGCTTGAGAAACATGATCCTCTAATTCAAGTGCACTATAAGGTTTTACCTCTTTGATTCTGAATGGTCCTGGCCACTTTGATTTTAACTTTCTCGGAAACAAGCGTAATCAAGCATTGAATAACAACATCATATGTCCAACTTTGGATTATTTGGGAAGGATCTTGTTATCATGGTACTTCTTGAATATTTATTTTTAAAGTTTCAAGGATTGATAAGCTTGCAATCTCAATTCATCAAGTTCATTCAATTACACCTTTCTTTTCATTCTAGCTCGGTCTTTATCAAAGTTCAGGAATTTCAATGTCCAAAATGCCAAATGTTCAAGCTCCACCGGAAGGTGGAAGGCCTTCCCCTAAACCATCTTAAACGGAGTAAGACCAATCAGAGATTTATATTTTGTACGGTAATCCCATAATGCGTCGTCGAGTTTTAATGTCCAATCTTTTCTTAATGAAGACACTGTTATTTTCCAAAATCCTCTTAACTCTCACATAAGCGTCCATCTCTAGAGCACAAACGAGATCTTCTCACAACTAAGATATGGAGGAGTTCTAGGACTTTTTGGAAACCTCAAGATGTCCTTTATAAGCCACTTTGGAAGATTTTTTCCATTTGAGGATTTTATCTTGATGATATGGGCTTTGACAAAAAACTGCTTTTGGTTGACTTTCAAAAAGGACCTATAATCTTTTGATTCATATCTATCAAATGAAGCGTTTTTAGACTTGGCATGTGAGAGACAAAGTTGTAGAAAATTCAATTTCCTTAAATTTGAGCTTTGGATGGAAAATTTCTGATGTTCCATGTGAAAGTTATGGCTGGTCAAAGTTCAGTTGACTTTAGGTCAAAAAACCCTAATTTAGAAACTTTAGGTTTTGTTGATTTCTGAACTTTCCTTGATGAATCTTGATCAACCCTTGATCAAATGATAAATTACACTTCAAAATAAGGATGTTGACCAAAAATCATGAATTTTGACTGTACTTTGACTACAGTTGACTTTTAGGTCAAACTAGTCGACTGTTGACTTTCTAAGCAATTGACTGAGCATCCTTGGAATTGAAGCCTAAATTTTGTCATAGAGATCATTTGAAACATCATAAGCCTTATGAATTCCCTTACAGACCTTGATTCATTCATTTTCTTCATAGAATTCAAAACCCTAGTTTAGGAGGTTATGTCTAGGAGAGTGTGCCCTTGAGTGTTGAACTTTGGTATGAGTTTTGAAAGGTGAAATGAGATGGGCAAATTTTGGGGTATGAAAGCTGCCCCTGTTCAATCTTCTTAAACTTGAAGATGTAGATTGGCCTGTATGCCAATCGATATCTGAAGGTAGAAGAGGATTGACCACTAGAATACCCAGAAATTTACCCTTGTTGAGGTAGGGACTTTTGTCGGAGATGGGCCTAAAGATGCCATCTGATATGATAATATGAAAGTCAGAATGAGTCGTACATTAGACTACATCTGAGCTTGAAGTATTGAGAAGTGTTTGTTGGAGATGGGCTTAAAGATGCCACCTAACTTGTTAGATTGATTTGAATGTCGATCGTCTCAGTACCTTTTGTAGTAACTGGTTTAGACCTTAAGAAAATGATCGTTTCTTCACCGTTCATGATGATAGATTTAGATCTTTGAGGATTGGAGATTTTGTGTCAGCACCGTTCGTAGTAACTGAATTAGATCTCGAAGAGGTGATCGTGTCTTCACCGTTCGTGGTGATAGAATTAGTTTCTTGGAAATAGAATACCATAACGGGTCATACATTAGACCATATATGATAGAGGACGTCAGAAGGAGTCATGCATTAGACCATATCTGAAGGAGAATATTAGATCATATCTATTGGAGGGTGTCAGAACGAGTCGTACATTAGACCGTATCTGTTGAAGGATGTCATAACGAGTCGTACATTAGACCATATCCGAGGAAGAATGTCAGAACGAATCATACTTTGGATCATATCTGATGGAAGACGTCAGAACGAGTCGTACATTAGACCATATTTGTTGGATAATGCCAGAACGAGTCATACATTAGACCATATCTGACCGAGAATACCAGAATAAGTCATACATTAGACCATATCTGTTGGATAATTCTAGAACGAGTCATACATTAGACCATATCTGACTGAGAATACCAGAACGAGTCATACATTAGACCATATCTGTTGGATAATGTCAGAACGAGTCATACATTAGACCATATCTGACTGAGAATACTAGAATGAGTCATACATTAGGCCATATCTGATAGAGAATGCTTGCTTGTTAGAGTTGATAAGTTATTTGATGAAGTTTTAGAACGTAAAAAGACTTGTCAGAATGAATCTTCAGCTTGATTATATCTGAGAGGAATGCTTGTCGAGATGGAACCTGAAAACAAAGTTAGAAATATGCAATGTCACAATGCATGGTATGTATTATGTAATGATTGATTATGAATGATGTATGTATGTCAAATGTTGTCAATGACAATAGCAAATTGTAGCCTTGCTGGGCAGGGAAAATAAATCCCTGGCTGTTGTGAAGAAGACGAAATATAAATCTTCCATTAGGGGTCTTTTGAATTCTGTTTGGGGATGAAAGCAATTTGAATGGTTGATCTTGATGTATCATGATTGGGGATAAGAGCGATGAATTGAATCTCCGATGTTCCATCAGACTCAACTCAACTGTGAGTGCCAACCTTTATGGAGATGGTGGATTTAGAGGAGAGATTATTCGAAGACAGCTTCATGAGGACTACTCTGTGGGGATATGCTCCTGTGAAACAAGCGTTGTGAGGAGGCATGGATTCCTTGAACATTTCCCCTATGATTATAGTAACTACCATTCCTTGACTAGTATTGATTGAGACACACCAATGAGTATTGATCGAAGTGTCAAAACAGGCCTTGCATAGCTTTGCCCCAGCTAGTAGGGACTTTGAAGAGATTTGCCTTGTGAGGACCTTTGTAAGATGTGTATTATGGGTGACATGCCTCTAGTAATCATAAACTGAGGATGATGCCCCTGACTGATCGAGAGATAGCTTCAGACCCACTTGGTTGCATGCCCCTGATTGTTTGGCATTCTTGAGAGATTCTTGGTGTCTTGACTTGGTTGCCCCAAATTGATTAGACAAAGCATGTCATGCCCCTTGTATTCATTAACTTATAATCAACTGAGTTAGATGCAAGAGATGTTGCTGCTAAAGTGGTTTTGTCTGTCGGGATGACGTTTAGTCATTAGTCGTACCCTGTGCAGATTCTTCCTGATGCTAACATTTGAAACTATATAGCAGAATATGTTTAATAATGAATTCATGAGATGCAATGCATATGTCTGTCTTGTTTTTTTGAAAAACATTAAAACAGGAGATGTAAAAGCGTGATGTTTATAAAAACGTGAAGTTTGTAAAAATGAAATATCAACTCAGCATTTATGGTAAACCTTAAGGAGTCGGGATACCTTTTTGGTGACAATATGCTTTTGAACTAACCATGCTTCAGTTAGAACTTTCAAGGGTTGTAACGTGGCTTCGTTAACGGTTTAAGAAACAAAAGATAATGGCTCAAAGTTTATTTGTACCCATCCCAACCTTCGTGATGTTCTTTGATCCTATACCCAGTTAACTTTGCATTTAAGTTCTAGCAGGTCTTGAAGTCGTAACATTGACATTTGATGATGGTTAAAGTATCAGAAGTTTAATTTGGACAGGCAGTCATTCTTTTTTGTAATACTTTCTTTTTGTCAAGGATTTGCAGTGACGTCTTTTGAAGTATTTTCTTTTGTCGAGGATTTTAAGCAACCTCCTCTTTGACTTTGTTATCCCTAACTTTTGCCTGAACTGTTTATTTTGAGATTACAGTCAGCGGGATGTTTTGATTTTTGATAAGTCTCCTTCATAGGTTTCGACTTAACAGTTTTTTCTTTTTCTTCTTTTTTTTATGGATATTGACTGCCTGACTTGAGAATTTCGAGAATCCATCATCACTTGTGTAAAGCAACTGGTATAATTGAGTTAACTGAGTAACTACCCTGCCCCGGGTTATGATCAAGGTTTTAATCTGTACGAGAAAGGAAACTTCCACTTCTTAGGCTCAAAGGGGTTGACGAGGGATTAACATCCTTATATCTCTGCTGTTTAGGAATTGAAACAATGCCTGTACATCGTCAGCATAGTCCGTTCAAAAGCATACTGTATAAGATTGTGGTATCATTTTCGTCATCCTCCCTTAAAAGGCTTACAACTTAGCACGAGTTGAATATCACAAAACATATGCAAAGTAAAGACATAATTTAAAATAAGTGATAGTGAAATAATTTATTCAAGACAGACATATGCAATGCACTGATGATGATTATTAAAATAGATAATGTCTATCATAAGTCGAATGTTTAAACAAACAGAAAAAGAAATTGCAACTGAAAGTAAAACTAGTGATCTTAAAGTCCATCCTTCTAGCCATCCACAGTATTAGCACTCTTATTGTGATTAGGCATGGTTGCAGGAGGGTTGAACTCAATTTCCCCAGCGTCGATCATATCCTGGATCTTGTTCTTCAATGGCCAACAATCATTAGTGTCATGTCCAATGCTGTCGGAGTGATAAGCGCATCTTGCATTGAGATTATATTGATGAGATGAGGTATTAGGCTTCAGAGGAGGATCCTTCAAGGAAATCAACCCTGCTTTCAGCAACTGTTGTAACACTTCGGCCAAAGTCATATTGATCTTTGTGAATTGTCTTTTAGGTGCGCCTTGTTTACGCTGGTTGCCCTTTTGTTGTACTAGCACTTGATTAGAGGCTAGGACTGCTCCAACAGTGTTGGGTTCATTCCTCTCATTGTGCGCCTTCTTTGTGGTATTAGAATATGTAGCCACTTGAATTTTACCGCTTCGGATACCGCTTTCAACATGCTCCCCAGTCAATATGAGGTCGGTGAAACCAGATGAGGAACTTCCCAGTAAGTGGCTGTAGAAAGGACCAGTTAGTGTACTCATGAACATATCAACCAATTATGTGTCAGCTAACGAAGGTTGCACTCTTCCAGCCAGGTCTCTCCATTTTTGAGCATATTCCTTGAAACTTTCTTTTGGACTCATAGACATGCTTTGTAGTTGCATGCGAGTCGGCGTGAGGTCAGCATTGTATTGGTATTGCTTATAGAAAGCAGATGCCAAATCTTCCCATGTATGAATGTTGGCACCATCCAATTGATAGTACCACTCTAGTTGAGTTCCAAATAAGCTCTCTTGAAAAAAGTGGATCCATAGCATCTTGTCAGCAGTGTGAGGCTGAATTTTCCTCACATAGGACTTCAAGTGTAGTTTAAGACAAGAGACTCCATCATACTTAGAAAATATCGGAGTCTTGAATTTTGGAGGAATGACAACCCCTGAGATGAGTCCTAGTTCCTCAAAATCTAGCCTAGGTACCTTCTGAATTTCCATGGCTTTCATACGTTCTTCCAGCAGCTTGTATTTGTCGTCTGGATGTTCACCCTCAAAGTAGTAGTCCCCCTCTTCCTCAGACGGGTTAGCAGAATCATGGTTGCTTTTTGCATCATTTTTGACACTAGCATCATCGTCTTGTTCATCGTCGTCCTCTTTAGAAACCTTGACATCTTCAGCTTTCTTGAGTGGTCCTCATAATCTTCTTCTCATGTTAAGGAAACCCACAGATCTTCTAGGATTTTTCTCTTTCTTGGTCAAGAGGTTTTTCAGCTCGTCTTGCCCCTTGGACGAGTTCAGAATCAAAGCTTGGAACTGGGCATTCTAAGCCTGGAGGTCTTTGACTGATTGCTCGAGATCCATGATACTAAAAATAAACAGCAAGGGGGGATGAGAAACCCGTCATAGGAAACATGTTATACGATGTTATGAATGCAGATGCAATGCTTTCAAGGATCTTTAAGGAATTAGATTGTAGCCTTCTTGAAGAACTTTCATTTTTTGTCTTTGAACGCCCTTCTTTGAGAATCAAGCTCACCATGTCCAGTGGGTCATAGCCTCTGATTCGGGATACCTCTGAATTTGAAGGTATATGGCTAGAGAAAAATAAATCCTCTTGCCCCTTGATAGGTACAATGTCTCTGATTTGGAAGACAAATGGCCAAAGGAAAGTAAATCCTCTTGCCCCTTGATTAGGAATTCAGTCCTTGATAAGAGCATATGAAATCGTGTGCCCTAAATTCCTAAGATCCTTGAAAGAGTTAGTTAACATGTGATGTTATGATGTTATGATGTCATGATGTCATGCGAATGTAATGCATTAGGCAAAGCACAAGGTAATAAGGATAAGTATGTCCTACAATCAAAACCTGCAAGAAAATCATGTGGTTAGATAACAAACAAGTCACACAAGAGTCCTTGGGTTTAAATGCTTGCATGGAGTCTGACCGGGTAACTACCCTTCCCCTAAAGGTACTTCTATGGGTAAAGAGATTTCAGCAACAGGATTCTACCAGTTACTCAGAATTGCCAGCCCCTCTAAAGCACCCTCGGATATGATGCATTCGCATCATGCAATGATACTTTAAGAAAGAACCTATCTGAGTTGTAGTATCGGGTAGCGACTAGGCCCTCAACATTTGTCAAGAGTAGCCCCCCATTACGTCCTAAAGGCCAAGATGGGTTAAAGGGTAACTAAAGGCCCTTAAGCTTCGACGCACCCAAAGTTACATACATAGACCTCCCTCATTTGAGAATGGTGTGCATATATCTATGGAGTCCTAACTTAAGTGTGAACTTCATATTGACTCATCTCCCACATATGTGAAAGAGGTCGCCATGACTATGCCACTCCTATCTTAAGTGTACTTGAATCCGGGTATAGGATTCGTCCTTCATTTAAATCTCAAGTAACCTTTAAAATAAAGCAAACAAAGCAAACAATAGAAAACATTTAAGTGATCCTAAACTTTAAGTAACCCCTCTTTTATTCAAAAAAATCCCCAGCAGAGTCGCCAGTTCTGTAATACGGTGGGAGAACTGACTTTTTATTTTGCAAACAATGTGGCGGTGAGCAAGAGTCGCCACCGACTTTTATTTTATCCAAAGTATAGAAAGGCTAAAAGAACAGAAAAAAAAAAACCTTTTCGAAAGAGATTGAGTTCGGGGGGTAAATTATACAAAGGGAAGGTTTAAAGCACCCTTCGTATCCATGGTTATCCATGGGCTCTTAATTGCTTAGCTCACTTTGAAATGTTTGAAAGTGTTAAGGACTTTAGCTTGTAAAATAAGCGTATCCTTTTTGAAGGTTTTTGAAAAAAATGAGAGTTTGAATTTAAACCAGAGCCAGCAATTAAGAAGCAATTACCCTAAAATTTAAAAGTGTATGTTCTTCTAGCATTTCAGGGCTATCCATACCATAGAAGGGTAGGAAGTCCTTTTATTGGATGTAAAGGGTCATCGAGGTTATTGTTCGCCATAAGACTGACCCTGCCATAAAGAGGGCAGGTAGTCTAAGGGAAGGATAAAATAGTCATTTTTTAGGCAACCAGTGAGGATACCTCAGCAATCGAAAGGGACTATCATCATTATATCGCAGGAAACCTCGAGGGACAAGATCATATAACCGAGGGCAACATCGAAGGGACTTATGATCTTTTAGTGATGATAATGAACTGAGGGCAACATTCGTTGAGGCATCTTTGTATCCGAGGGACTTGACTATTTTTAAATTCACAAGGCAACAGGCAACAGTAATAAGGCAACAAGAGGGATTACCCTAAGGGTGTGTGTGTGGCACAATCATGTGGTTCAATTCAGTTATATTATCTTGTAATTAGTGAACTATGTTAATTCAAGGCTTGCACTCCCTAAGATTACTAACCACGCAGTTTAGAAAAAATACATAAATTAAAGGCATAATTTAAAAGTCCTACGCTATTACAATAAACACCTGTGGGCAAAAAAATAAAGGCAAGAATTATACCTAAACTATTACAAGAAACACCTGTAGGGAAATAGAGGCAAAATATAGAAGGAATATAATAAGTCATAACAAGGCTTTGAGGCAGATACAAAATTAGGCAAACGATAAAAATATAATAAAGGCAAACCCCAAATGGGGGAACAAATTAACCAGGTTAAATAGAATAAATAAAGGCAAGGCAAATGGTATAAGGAAAAAAAGTTTTGAAAAGAAGGTAAGGCCTAATTTTGTAGGGAATGAAGGTTTTATGAGAAAACTCGACACTCTAGTTAATGGACAACACCTACCTACAAAACTAAGGCTATTAGGGTTTCTAAATTAATCGAGGTTCACAAACCTAAAAATTAATTATTGGTTTTTAACCTAATTAATTTTAAAAAAATCCCAATTCTGATTAAATTAAACCTAAATTATTTAAATAAATTATTTACCTTAATTATTTACCCTAATTTAAATTTTCAACTTAACCTAACTTCTAAAATTAAATTAACCTAATTGACTTCAACCTTAAGGTAGATTAATAAAAATAAAATTTTAATTTTATTAAAAAAAAAAGGAAAAGAAGAAGTTTGGTTAAAAACTAATGTAAGTTTTTTTTTTTAATTTAGAAAAGAGGTTTTAAATAAATAAAGAAAGAAATACTAGAATAAATAATTAAAAAATACTAAAAAAAACCTGGACAGGGATCCTGTGTGGATCCTGGCTGGAAGTCCATGGTGAGCCTGCATGCTTGGGGACGCTGGATTTGAGAGGCACATGACTTGACGGCTGAGATTGGGGACATATTGTGAACACGCACAAGATGGACGCGTGAGATCAAACGACATGGGTAATTTGTAAAAAATAAGATGTCGTCGCTGGGTCTCAAACCCTCGCTCAGTGGGATGCCAGCAATATCCCTTACCAGCTGCGCTAGGACGCTTAGTTGAAGTAAGAATGACACACGCGCAATATATATGAATTGAATAATAAAGTTTAAACAAAAAAAGGTTTCGCGCCCTGGTGTCTTCGTCTTCCTCCTGAAGACTGTTTTTCCTGCTATGATTTTCGCTATGGTTTTGCTACGATTCTCTTTGTAGCTATAACCTGCAAGGCTTCAAAATCATCATGTAAACGTGAAAACCTCATATTAAAAGCCCAAATCAATTATATGTTAATCCCTAAGCATGATAACTCCACTGGTTTTGGGTAATTCGGCCTCTAATCGCATAGCCCCAATTCACGATCCAAGAACCCTAACCATGGTGTAACATGGTTCCTGCACTTAAACACCAATTAAATTGCACAGAAATATTTCCAACCTATTTCCAAACATGAATATGCATTCAAATGCAATTTATGATGCACATATATATGAATTCAAAATTAAAAAAATCCTTACAAACCGTGACCGTGTGAGCACGATTTCGGAGCTGCCAAGCTTTAGGAGCGATTAGGAAACTTTCCTGGACCTCCAAGGATTGTCTCTGAGTCTTCAATAATCTCTGAATCCTCTTTAAGCACTAGAACCGACTTGGATTTTTTCTTGAACTTATGGAGGTTGGAATACGATTTTCTGGGCAGAAATCCTTATGCTTGAAATCTGAGCATGCCATGTATTTATAATAGAACCAATTAGGTCAACAATTATAGACAAAATCTTGATGAATCAAAGATTGAAGTTTTTTTGGAAAATTTGAATTGTAAAAACTTCTAAAATAGACCAATTTCAATCCAATCTTTTACCAATCTTCTTTCCATGAAATTGAGTCAAATGTATTGTCTAATTAATGATTGAATATGATTGGAATGCTCTTTCCAATCAAATATTTGCTAATTATCTTATTTATTTGAATTATATCATTTTTAAATGAATAAAATTCAATATAAAATCAAGATTGGGCCAAAAAAGATTGGGTCCCTTTGCAAAAAGATTCATTTTGGAGCCTTTTGTTTCACATTTTTCCTTAAAAATGGTCCAACTTTGACAAGGCATATCTCCCTCAATTTTTAATATATGGAAGAGTTCTAGGACTTTTTGGAAACCTAAAGATGTCCTCTACAAGCCACTTTGGAAGTATTTTTCCATATGAGGATTTTATCTTGATGATATGGGATTTGACAAAAAACTGCTTTTGGTTGACTTTCAAAAAGGACCTATAATCTTTTGATCCATATCTCTCAAATGAAGCATTTTTAGACTTGGCATGTGAGAGACAAAGTTGTATAAAATTTAATTTCCTTCAAATTGAGCTTTGGATGGAAAATTTTTGATGTTCCATGTGAAAGTTATGGCTGGTCAAAGTTAAGTTGACTTTGGGTCAAAAAACCCAAATTTAGAAACTTTAGGTTTTGTTGATTTCCGAACTTTCCTTGATGAATCATGATCAATCCTTGATAAAATTATGAATGACACTTCAAAATAAGGATGTTGACCAAAAATCATGAATTTTGACTGTACTTTGACTACAGTTGACTTTTAGGTCAAACTAGTCGACTGTTGACTTTCTGAGCAATTGATTGAGCAATCCTTGGAATTGAAGCCTGAATTTTGTCATAGAGATCATTTGAAACATCATAAGCCTTATGAAGTCCCTTACAGACCTTGATTCATTCATTTTCTTCAGAGAATTCAAAACCCTAGTTCAAGAGGTCATTGTTTAGGAGAGTGTGTCCTTGAGTGTTGAACTTTGGTATGAGTTTTGAAAGGTGAAATGAGATGGGAAAATTTTGGGGTATGAAAGTTAGTTTCAAATTTTCTAATAGATTTAAGAGCAATATACTTACCTTTATTATGAGGCTCATTTTCACCGAGTTCTATCTCGTGGCTTCTCAATGCACAAATAAGTTCTTCAAGAGATACATCATTTAGATTCTTTGCAACTTTGAACGCAGTAACCATTGGTCCCCATCTTCTGGGTAAAATTTTGATTATTCTTGACGTGATCTGCTCTGGTGTATCCTTTGTTCAAAACTCTCAAGCCAGCGGTCAGAGTTTCAAATCTTGAGAACATGGTTTTAATGGACTCATCTTCTTCCACTCTAAATTCCTCGTACTTCTGGATGAGGGCCAGAGCTTTAGTCTCTTTAACTTGAGAGTTTCCTTCATGAGTCACTTTGAGAGACTCAAACATATCATGTGAAGTATCTTTGTTGGTGATTTTTTCATATTCTGCATATGAGATAGCATTCAGCAAGATAGTTCTAGTCTTGTGATGATTTTTGAACTCTTTCTTTTGTTTATCACTCATGTTTTTCCTATCAATCTTTTTACCAGCATCTACAGGATGTGTGTAACCATCTAACACAATGTCCCATAGTTCAGCATCTTGTCCTAGAAAAAACTTTCCAGTCTATCTTTCCAGTACTCAAAATTTTCTCCATCAAACACAGGGGGTCTGTTTTTTTGCTCATTTGTCATGGTGTTTTCCTTCTGGATCTTTTACTGACATTGTTAAGTGTTTGCACCCAGAACCAAGAGCTCTTATGCCAATTGAAGGGTATGAAAACACTTAGAAGGGGTTGAATAAGAGGTTTTCTTTGTTTAATAAAAAATCACACGATATTTTTATCCTAGTTCGTTTGAACTCAAACTACTCCAGTCCACCCGTCAAGGTGATTTTTCCTCTCTCAACGAGGACTTAATCCACTATAACCAAACTGATTACAAATGCACAACCAACTGGTGTGACTAACAATACAATGCACAAGCCAACTGCTAGTGACTAATACCTCTAAGACAAACTAGTCCTAGCCCTCTTGAGAAATCTGACCGAACTGGTCTCTCAAGGAACAATTACAGGTAAGAACTTCAAACAATAGTGTTTTAGATTGCTTCTAAAAAGCTTTATCACAACAATGATTTTTCACTAAGTTTAATTACAATGAATATGAATCTCAATAAAATTATATGAACAAAATACTTTCTTTCTGTATAAGATTTTTTGTGAGCAGCTCTTGTTCGTTAATTCTTGAAAAAAGTTATTTGCTTTTTCAAATTGATCTTCTATTTATAGCCTAAGGAAATTTCTACGTTGCTTCCTCGTAAGTTTCTTTGCAATAAATGTTCCGTGTCGTGTTGGTTAATTGAGCTTTCCACTCTTCTTGAAATTTGTTCCTTAAAACTGCTTCAACCGTCTTTTAATCATTATGTCTCTAAAGGTATTTTATCTTGTATTAGAACTTTGCATTTTGATATTCTTTTTCTTCACAAACTTTTGTCTTGACTTTGTGAATATGACTTCTATCAGAATTTGTCTACAGCGGTTGGTGCATTCAGAAGTTACTTCATGTATTTGAACTTCAACGTGAGCTTTACATAAAGTCCAAGTTCTGATGGTACTTGAGTTAGAATTTCTTCTGAAATAAGAAACATATAATTAGAGTACCACATTTACTTATACAAAATTTATTTAATTGTTATCATCAAAACACTAAGATATGATTAGAACCAAACTATGTTCTAGCAAAAATGATAAGGGACTCCTTTGGGTGGAGGGATTTGTTAAAGGTAGGCAAGTGTTATACTTCGGAACATAACTGGTTTAACATGAAAGCTTCAATGCGTCTATGGAGTGTTAATATCACATAATGGTACTGTCATGGAATGCCTTTAATGAGTTTAAGCGTATTTGTAATACGGTGATCTGACTTTTTATCGAAATGTCGCGGTAAGCAAGAGTCGCCACCGACTTTTATTTTATCCAAATTAATCAGAAAGGCTAAAAGAACAGGAAGAAACCTTTTTAAAGAAAACTGAGTTCGGGGGGTAATTATGCAAAGGGAAGGTTTAAAAAGCACCCCTTGCATCCATGGTTTTCCATGGGCTCTTAATTGCTTTGCTCTTTTTCGTTCAGAAATGTAGAAGAAGTGAATATGGACTTTAGCTCGTAAATGAGCGTAGCCATTTTGAAGGTTTATGAGAAAGAATATGAAAAAAGTTTTTAGCCAGAGCAAGGCAATTAGGGGCAACTACCTTAATAATGTAGAAAATCAGTTCTTTTAGCCTTTCAGGGTGAAAGGGTCTATCCATGCCATAAGAGCGCAGGAAGCCTTTCATTTGGAGGTTGAAGGGTCATCGAGAGTCCGTTCGCCATAAGACTATCCCATGCCATAGAGAGGAAGGTAGTCTAAGGGAAGGATCAGAATAGCCTTTCATAGGCAGCCAGAGGACACCTCAGCCTTTCGTAGGCAACTTCCGAGGGACGAGGTCATATTAGTGAATCGAAGGCAGCATCATTAGGGACTTATGATCTTAATCGAGGCAACATGGCTAAGGTATCCTCATATTCGAGGGACATGGCTATTCTACAAAAAACACAAGGCAACAAGGCAACGGGCAACATGCAACAAAAGGGGTTACCAAAAAGTGTGCGTGGGTGCAACAATCACGTAATTCAATTCAAAATATGTTATCTTGTAATTAAATGACTCTAATTTAGTTCAAAGTTGCACTCCCTAAATTACTAACCATGGCAGAAAATATAATATACAAATTAAGTACCTTTGAGGCCAAACAATACAAACCAGGAACAGATACATAAGAATATGGGGAGGAGAATAAGAAACCAGCGGGTTTGGCATAAGTAATAACTAGGCAAAAAATAAAAGAGATTAGAGTTTTTAGGGTTACTGTTTATTCCAGCTTTGGCGGTTGGCAAACCTTGAAAAATGGCAAAAGAGGTAAAATGCAAAGTGGTGAGTGTATTATCAATTCAGTAACAGGTATGGTTAACCCTAGTCAAAAAATATAAAGACAAAAGAAAAAGGAAAATGTATAAAGAACTTAGCTTCGATTTATGAAGGTTGATAGTTGAGAGTTGCCTTAAGCATTGACTCGGATCCTCAGAGAATTGACGGAAAAATAAAATATAGTGAGTGTATGAAAAATTCTTTCATTGACGAGGCAGAATAAATGTCATAAAAGAAAAAGAAATAATAAAAGAAATTCGATCGGGACTTACCTTTGTGAAAGGAGTGGCGCGTGATCGTAGGATGTTGATCAACCCTGAAAATTAGGCATAAAAGAAGAGGAATGCTAGTGCATTATAGTTCCACAAAAATACAAACCCTAATTGTATAAAAGTAACTTTAATTTCATTAAGGCTAACAAAGAGTCGAAAGTTCGACTTAACACATACTCATTAAATAATTATAGGATTTACCTTAATTAATTAATCACTTTACAAGGAATAATATTCCTTTTTTATTATTATAAAACAAATATTTTAGTGTCATAAGAAAAGTCGAACCTTCGATTAAGCAAGAGGCAGGGATCGAACCCCTGCCCTTGCGTACTAAAGCTTTAACTCGCACGCCTTTTCCACTGGATCAAGTTTTAATAGTTGTAAATGTGATCATTCCAGAATATTATATACAAAAACGCGCGAATGACAAATTCAAAAGGAACAGCGCGCGCGGGCGCTGCCCTTCTTCTTCTTCGTTGCTTTTTCCAGAAATTAGAACCTTTAGGCCACGGTTTCACTATGTTGCCAAAGCCCTGCAAAATACAAACTCACCAAATACCATGAATAAATTCCAAGTAAACACATGGTCCATTCTAAAAATACCTTCTAAACATGACAGGGGCATCAATTTGGCATAATTTTGCTTCTAGAAGAAAACCCTAAATCAAAGCTTCAAACCCTTAACCATGGTGGTTCTTCATACCTGCCTTAAAAATCAAATTAAAACTAACAGAGAGCTTGCAGACATCGTTCTAAACACAAATATACCAACAAATTATGTTAAACGTGCAAGAATCCTTAACATCGAAACAACAAAAAAACCATTAAAACGTGAACTTGTTCTTACGGTTTTGGGTACCCCAGTCGATGATAAGGACGCCTTTGGCTTTAGAGAATCACGAGGAAGCTTCTTGGATGAGTGGGAAGGCTCGAATCTCCTTCTAAACTCGGTTGCTACTTCCTTCTATTACACTTTTTTTTTAATTCTTGAGCAGAATTTTCTTGCGGTTCCAATCCCCTTTTTCCTCTGATCATGTTCAGCATATATATGGGATAGTTTTAGGTCAATATATTTGCAAAGAATCCCATTAAATCTTACTCTTTGATGATAAAAAATTTGTTAGAAATTTGATTGAAATTGATTGTGAATTTTTCCTAAAATTGATCAATTCCAATCTTTTTGATCCAAATCTTCTAGGCACGAATTTTATATGATTATGGGACATTATTGATGATTAAATTGATTAAGAAATATAGCCAAATCAAATCTTTTCAAATTTCTTTGATTTACTTGATTTAAATCATATTTTTAATGAATAGAAATTCAATAAAAATCAAATAATTGTCAAAAATTCGTGGCATTGGTCTTGGATCTTCTAGATGACTTAGGAAGCAAGATTGGGCCATAAAAAGTTGGGTCCCTTTGCAAAAAAATTCAATTTGAGGCCTTTTTATTTCACATTTTCCTCTTAAAATCGACCAGCTTCGACAAGGCATATCTCCCTCAATTTTTAAGATGTCCTCTACAAGCCACTTTGGAAGCTTTTTTCCATTTGAGGATTTTATCTTGATGATATTGGCTTTGACAAAAAACTGCTTTTGGTTGACTTTCAAAAAGGACCTATAATGTTTTTAGTCATATCTCTCAAATGAAACATTTTTAGACTTGGCATGTGAGAGACAAAGTTGTAGAGAATTCAATTTCCTTCTAATTGAGCTTTGGATGGAAAATTTCTTATGTTCCATGTAGGAGTTATGGCTGGTCAAAGTTCAGTTGACTTTCTCCTATGAAAACCTTAATTTAGAAACTTTTGGCATTGTTGATTTCTGATCTTTCCTTGATGAACCATGATCAATTCTTGATCAAATGGTGAATGATACTTCATAATAAAGATGTTGACAAAAATTCAGGAGTTTAGACTGTATTTTGACCATAGTTGATTTTTAGGTCAAAATAGTCGACTGTTGACTTTCTAAGCAATTGAGGGATCAACTCTTTGAATTGAGACCTGTATTTTGTCCTGGAAGTAATGTGGAGTATCATAGGCCATATGAGATGCTTTAGAGTCTTCTGATCCATTGATTTTTCTCAGAACAACAAAACCTTAGTTTCTTGAACCTTTGTTTAAGAGGGATGTTTTTGAGCCATGTGTCTTGATTTGAATTTGAAGGAGAGGAATAGTATGGGCAAATTTTGGGGTATGACGGTATTGTATTAAGAAATATTCAGTTTATCAAGCGTTGAAGGAATAACACTCCTTTGCAATTATTAACAACTAAACATGCATAGTTTGGTGGTAAACCTGTAGCAATGATGCCTTAGTGACCTGAGTTTGAATCCCAGGTTTTGCAACTAATTAATTTTCAATTTTTCCAGCCTTTCCAAAGGCAGCCACGCCCAGTCAGCCAAACAAGGAAATCAAATGCCCAGTCAGCAAGATTCTCCAAGCCCAGTCAGCCAAACATGGATCAGGGGGTGTCTGAAAACAGAATCTTTTTTCTAAGGGGCGAAGACTAAAAATTTTTTTTAATAGGGGGGAAAATCAAATCTCGCTACTATTGCAGGGGGGTGAAAGCCATTTAACTCTTTTTTATAAAACTATTTATTATCAGATTTATTTCATACTTGTTAGAGATCCATATTTATTATTTGCACCGGCCCTGAATATTTGATTTGTAACATGTCTTGTAAGAGCATTTTTGTTGGTGCACAAGAATAAAGATGATAACAAAGAGAATGAACAAAAAGAATAACGGCGAAAAAGAGATGAGAGAATAAATGTTGTATATTCTACTACTTGTGTTGTTAATAAATGATAGCTACTACAAGGCTATTTATACAAAAGAAAAATTGTCACATAAGCCCTAACAGACTAAACTTAGTGAACAAGTTTAAGGTACAAACAGCACAATACTACAAAATACTAAAGTACCCTTACTAATTAAATAGCTAAGCTAACAGGACACAGAAGATAACATCTTCTGTTCAACACTATCTTCTAAGTAACCATCAGAAGATCAGTCCACATCAAAACTTCCGATGCTCATCTTCTAAATATGGATTACTCTTCAATAATTTTGTGAAAGAAACTAATGTTCTTGTTCATCAAAGTGTCATTTGAATGATTGAATCTATCCTATTCGCTCGAAATATCCTCTTCCATAGCCAAACCAGACCATATTGAAGGTGCAATTGAGTAAATTTCTCTTTGCTCGTGAATTATGTTTACCTCAGCAAAATCAGAAGCAACTCGATAGTGAACATCATAAAAAAGAAGACTTGTTCCAATCCTTGAGCACAAATTTGACATATCTAAGTTTCCAAGTTAGAATATACATAGGACCATGGCAGTATGCATGTTTTGACCACATCCGGCAAGTGGAAGGATAAATGGTCCAACTTGCCACTGGTGTATTTTTTACTCCTCACATTTCTCAATTAGTATGTGACTTTGAACCTTTACTTTTTATTGCCATAATTACCCCCTTCGCATTTACTACTTCATTTCTAAACTTCTGGTCCTTCATTTATTTATTTATTTTCCCGATTTCAAGCTAAGTTGGTAAGGAATAATGTAGAGGGGTTGAATAATGCAGTTGAGGGATTTATTGTGTGAATGCATTCATTAATAATAAAATGTCAAATGAATTAAAGTTGCATTTGTGGAAACTATAACCAAATAAAAAACTTGTGCTCTTATAAATTAACAAACTTACTTTTAAAAATTTTGTTTTGAAAAATACAATAAAAAAAATTACTTTTATATTTTAATTAAAATTAATGCACAAATTTCAAAATATTCTTTTCTTCAATAATTCTTAATTTGTGCCCCAAGGACACAAGATAGCATTACATTATTTTATTTTAAATTTTAATATTTCTTCATTCGCCTATTGATTAAATTACTTATTTTTGAGTATATTTTTTAACTCTGTTATAATAGTTTTTTCTTTAAATATTATTGAAAAATATTTTTAATATCATATTATATTTATATGATATCTCAATTATTAATATAACTAAACATCTAAAAATTTTTTTTACGTATTCTTTCAAAATAGTATATAATTAATGAGTTTAAAATGAAATAAAAAAAAGTCTATAATACCAAAATGAATATTATATAAAACCAAAATTTTAACAATTTTGAAATCGTTTATATGAAACTTCTTTGCTAGATTCTTTCTTAGTCGAAAGTTACTATTTTTTTTATTCATATTCAAAATTGAATTCATTTTTTTTCGTTTATGAGATTCTAATTATCACTTTCCTACTACATATGAATCTCTAATTTATTATTTGTTTATTACGCATTTACGCTGCAATGTTTTTAAAGAGATTATGTAAATTATTTTAACCAAATAATGCTAGGGGTGAAGCTTAAAAATGCTTATTTGTTCTTTCGTTTTATCTATTGTCTACTTTTGAAACCCATTTTAAATTTAAACAATTTAGAATATAAAAAATAAAATATTTTAATTTAATATTTAATTTGAAATAATTTTGTGTGTGAGGTGCCTGGCTATACACACTAGTTTTAAATGGTGTAGTATACTCTCTTCCGTCACTATTATAAGCACACACACAAATCTTAAATCTTGGCATTATTATAAGCAAAAGTCATTAATTTTTAAACTATTAAATGTTTGTATTACTATTATACCCTTTATGTAATTTAAAAGCATTTAATGTTGTTAGTTTATTCATCAAATATAAATAAGGATAAATTTTACTTTGATTGTGCATGAAATCAAAAAAATTAATTACACTTAACTAATTTTTTTAATCCATGTGAAAGTAGCTATTATGGCTTATAATTATGACCGAAAGAACTATTGACAAAAGATGTCACTTAACATATCAACTTGTCTAAATTATTTTATAAATATATATATATATATATATATATATATATATCATTCGACATAGAATGCCCCTTTAAAGTTAGCCATGGAAAATGTATTAGGTTGGGAATAACGAGGAAGTGAAATACACCTATTGTACAAGACTTAATTGTACCTGAAAATGCAGTGCATTCATATATATTTACCAGATTTAATTAAGAACACATGTCCGACTATGACTTCCATTACCTCCTTGTGTAGTTGACATGACATAACAATCGCCTTAATTGACTCTTTTAGCCTCCAATCATTTGTTATGAGTCTTAGGTCACACAAAGTTAGCATGCGGTTGAGAGACCTTACTCATGATATCATGGATCCCTAATTATAACTATTGTTTAATAAAATATGTAGCGTAAGTTTGGATACGCGTTTGCAAAGCCAAACGCGTGTTTTAGGACTATTCCACCGTGAAAAGAGAAGCTACACACAAAGTGTAGCTTCTGGTCTAAATGCATGTCTTCTTCTCTTTCACCGCTAATCCAAACATGCAAGTAGTCATTACAATCAGTTCCTCAAGTGGAATAATCAATGTAGCTCTAGAAACCATAGGGTGAGACACATTCATTAGTATGCACGTTGATTGTAAAGACGAGTCTGGTCATTGTTGGTTTGACCGCCTTGTAGATGATGGTGATGCTTTTTCCATTATGTTGAATTCTTTCTAGAACGCATATTCATATGCTGTGCGTTTGCATTACATTATAATTAAAATTTTGTACTGGTATTGGTCGTAGCGTCCCATCAAACATGTCGAATTTGATGTTGAATTATGAAAGTTAGATGATAGCTATCAACACTTTCATTTTTCTTCTAGCTATTACATTGAGGGAGAAACTTTGTTCCTCAAATGTAGGCTTCTTAAATACTCTAAAGAAGTAGATATGTGGGAAATTGAATTATTAGCAAAAGAAATGCATACAAATAAAGTAAACATCTAGATAGTAAAATACATAAGTAGTTTGATTAATTGATTGGTTCTTGTTTGAAATTTATAGAGATGACATTAATGTATGAAACTATCTTACTGACTCGAGATTGATAGAAAATATTGTCTCATTCAACTATTTATGCGGATGTTGCTTGATTCTTCCCTACAGTTGTGGGATGTATTGTAACACCCCAAATCTACCCCACAATTTAATAAGAAATCAGAGTGCAAAATCTTTGAAACAACAACACCATTGAGGCGTCACATTTGTGACTTAAACAAAATCTCATGCAAGCTCATTAATAAATATACATAACACATGTCAACGGAGGAACTCATACATCATTTGTCATTCAAATCTAATCAACTTTATAACATCGCAGCGGAAATCAAATAACAACATAATTTCAATCATAACAACTTCACCAACATGGCAACAACTATTCAACATTTCTCAATCAACGAGAACAACAACAAAATCCAACAAGATATAACAACATAATCAAAACACGCAAACATCCCCCGAGTGCTACGTATCAGAGCATAGACACACTGACTCAAGCTATAAGGTAAACAGCTACTCCACGTTGTTACCTGCACGTTACCAACAAAGGGTAACATTCAAACAGAAGGGATGAGATATCAAACAGTATAAAGGAAAGTATGATAATATTCATGGCAAGGAAAGTATCATACATAATTCACCATTTCTCATCACATAACATTTTACAACAACTTTCATCACTAAACAACTTTCAAAACGGCAACAATGTCATTAATCAAGTATGACCACATATTCAAATTCACAAGTATGATATCAACTACGTCACGTCAACATCTCATCACCTCAATAATCCAAATGTAATTCAAATGCAATTCAAATGCGACTCGAATTATGCAAATGCATATGGTACTATTTGGTGTAAAACTCCCATCGTCTCAAAATTAGCCGCTTGGGCACATCGTCGCTTTTGCCATTATAAGGCCATCGTCTCTTTTTGCCATTTTGAGATCATCGTCTCTTTGTGAAATGGATGTGACTCAATGAATGTAACATCCACAAAAACACAGCATTTACAACATGTCTCATCAACAATCAAACAACATCAATTAAATATTGAATTTCAACAATAACGACAAAATCATCACCAATCATAGTAATGCATCACTTCACAATCACGTCGCTATGTTTTATCATCACACAACAATATTTCACTTCATAACATAAAACGGTTCATTTAAAGAAAAAGTTTCAAAAAGGTTTCCAAAGGTTTTCAAATCACTTCCATTAGAAAGACATTAATTAGAGCTTCATGGAGGTTCAAACGGAACTTAAAAAAGAGTTATGGATCAAAAGATACATATAATAGAAGTTTCAAAAAGTTTTCTACAACAAGGTTCTCTTAGCGGGCTCAAGCATGCTTCTTGAAACTAAAAACAGAAGAGAACAGATTTTGCAGCTCCGCTTAGCGGACCAGCTCCGCTTAGTGAGCTCGCAAATTTTTCAAAATGTTCCCAGCATCCGCTTAGCGAGCCAGAGGCCGCTTAGCGGACGTGCGATTATGCAAAATAATCACAGATGTAACAGACCTGCGTAACCACACTTCCACCACCCAAAACTCTTCTCAATCAGCAATTAAAGGCATATAATAACATCAGCTAACATCATTCATCAACAATCATCATTCAAAACATGATTTCAACCACAATATCATGAAAATTCATCACAAACCCTAAGATTCTACAACATACAATCAAAGGCTACTACACATACAATCTAACCCACCCTAAACATCATCATACAACCCTTTATCATGAAATAATCCCACCTTTACCTTGGGTTTGGATTGAAGACAACTCTATCTTCAATTTAGGAACCTTGACCTAGCTTCTCCTATTCTCTTCTCTTCTCTCTTCTCTTCTTCTCTTCTTTCACCAAAATTACTCTAATTTTCTATTCCCCTCTATTCTCATATTTTGTTAAACCCTTACTAACTCTCAAATTGCTAATGGGCTCTAATTAGCACCTCTCAATTACTAATTATATCATAGGCCCAATAACTAATAAACTCACTAACTTATGTTATTTACTAATAATTCCCAATAAATAACACAAAATCAATTAAAAACACAATTAACACATAATCAAATAAATAATTCACATAACACACATTCAAATAAAATATGTAAATAAAAACGGTCGTTACATGTGTAGCTCCCATGCATTTGGTTGGTTATTTATGTTCCTCGACATGTTTCGTTGATAGTGTCCAGAAGTGTACATCCTCCTTCAACTCGTGGTTATGTCATTCCCTCCTTCTTTAGTTAGTGGTGCTACAAATATTAAATATATTTATAAAGCCCAGATACATCCACCTTGAACCAGGCTAAAAACTTGGGGGCATGGAATGGGACCTCATTCTTGGCCATGTATGATCCTCAGTGACATTGAGGACTTACGCCAGCTCTTGACAAATAGAACATGTAAGGATTATGCCGACTCTTAATAGTCGAAAAAGGTAATGGTAGAATACTTAGAGCTCAGATTAACTTCTAATAAAACGAGATGGACAGATTAAAGCATAGTAGAGCTACCTCTAACCCATAAAGGAGGAAGCATAAAACAAATCTAGCATACACAACTTTAAGATCAAGGAAGGACAAGCTTATGAAGAAATAAAATAATTTCAAAAAACCAAACCATTTAAAGCAACCCTGCAGTAGGCAATAATTTTAAATAGTACAAAACGCGAAACTGTTATAAAACCTGAAGGAATAAAAATGGCACGAAATCTAGAACAATATAAAATAATTACAAGTGAGAAACCTCCTTGGAATTTGCATTATCCCTTACAATGACTCCATCCCGAACCATCTTCTCTAGATCCAACTCTGATCGATGAACCATGATACTCAGATTCAATAGCTCCACCTGATCGGCGATATCCTTAAAACGTCAAAGACGAATTTAAAACACTCGTCTATGATCTTAATAACCCTCTTCTGCTTTATCTTTTGCTTCTCAACATGAACGCACCCACTCCTTAGCATGAGAATTATTCTCCTTCATCAAAGCCTTTTCAATTGTAGCCAGTTGAGAAGCCAAAGTTGTCGAAATAGCCTTCGCTTCTTTGATGGTATTGTCCCTAGCCTCCAAATATGTATGTAGCTCAAACACCCGAGCAACCAAGGCAGAGGGTGCGTCATGGGCCACCACTTCTTTTTGTAGACCAGATAGCTCGTCCATTTCTTTCTAGATCTCAGAAACCTTCTCCTAATGTCGCGACCGATCATGGATGGCTACGTCATACTTGATATTCAAGAGGTCTCTCTCTTTATAGGGATTGCCTGGAGTAAGAATGTCATCTCAATCCACATTCACCATAGACACCAAGGAAGAATTATTGAACATGTGGATTGCAGCCTCTGAAATCAATTATAGTTTTTCGATGTTAGAGAGATTTTGGAGGAAGGAGATATCACACTTAGGCGCACAAGCCTGGGCCTCTTGTAAGGCATAGGGAATTGGAGACTAGAAGACGTCAAGAAACTCGAAAGAGGTAAATAGAGCCTTAACACTAATAACACCAAAGCCCGAGGAGGATGAGACATATGGCTTGAGCCTCTTACTAGGATCCTCCCCCTTAAAAGAGTTAGGATCTCTACATCTCTTATCATTACCAATCAAAACTTGACTATCCAATCCTTTGTGTGACTAAGTAGAAGAAGTTAGAACTCGACCAAGAAGGGCCGGGGAGGATTGAACGGCGGATGAATCCATAACATCGTCCAAAAATACCTCTAATTGTTCCCTTATAGAATTAGTAATGGGATAAGTAAAAGGGATGAGGTGGCCTCTCTGACCCTCTACCATGCTTTTTGTCGACCAAGGAGATTTCTCACTGTGACCATGCCTTTTTAAGCCTTCGTATATGTAAAAGGGTAAATCAAGAAGGATAGAACCCTTGATCATAGCCTAGGTTTTCCCGAAAAGTTTGTGAATTATCCATCATTAATATTTCGGAGTTAAATTCTCTTGAGGAACAACGTAGGCATGAGATCCTCGATTGAAGTGAGGTCAAGCTCTGTTTTTCCAAATCTAATCATCACATGTAGCTTTTCCCTTTTAGGAGAACTCAAACATCTTAGACTCATCCCCAAGGACCTACAAAAAACAATGAGATTTAAGGGTCTGAGGAAGTACCAAAAAAATTTGATCCTTTAAATCCATCCATTTTTCAAAATGTCAACAAACCACCTGACCTCTTTGTGTAAAAATATCAGCCCCTGATTTCAAAATTTATTCAAGGGAGTACCATCCACGATGAAAATATGGAAGAAAAGGTTCAAAGACGATTTCTAATCCTGGTATCACTCCTAAACTAGAACACCTTCACGAAAGTCCAAGCATTCATAAGTAGTTGGGAAGGCGCGATTTTCAAATGCTTCAAAACTCCTATTCTGAATTCATTAAAGGGTAACCAGAACTTCATTTTGGTGAGTAGACACTCATAAAATGGGATGAAAAACCACTTAAATCTCTACAAATCCTCTTGTTAGGATCCACAGAGATGACCGCCCAGTTAAGAGGGGAACCCACCTCTATGAGAATATTTTCCACTTTGGTCGTGTTGTAAAAAATAGATGTAATCCTAGGAAACCCGCCAATTCAAAATTGTCAGAGATAATCACGTGGTTCAAACTAAGAAAAAAATACGCCCGAGAGTTGTTATTTGGGTCTTCAGTGGTTCCCATACCCATCAATGACGAAGGATCATAATCGAATGGGCCATTTCCTGAGTTTGCAGAGGAACCATTTATGCCAGCCATAGCAAAGATAAAGGAATAGAAATTATATAATAAAGGTCATGGTTCAAAGATGATGTCTGGGTGGAGATAGGTCGAGGAAGAAGGAAAAGCAAAAGGAGTGTAGAGTCACTTAGAGAACATACTACTTCAGTAAGGTGGGAAGAGGCATTAAAATGCTTCATTGATAAATGAATATGAACTGTAATCAGAAGTTGCCAAGAAATCTAGGAAGCACAATTGATTTATTAAAATATTAAGTATGGTTCAAGTGGTGGTGGAAGCGAAAACCCACCCAAGAAAGTCACAAACTTATATATGGAAGTAGGTCAAGTAAGCAACAATCCAGATGAAAGGGAAATGAGGAGATGAAATGCAACAACATAGATATCACCTCACAAATATCGCCACACTCAAGCACCATAGAGAGAAATGACATGCCCTAACCTATTAGTTTAGGGGCACGTATTAAAAAAGTCATATAAAACACCTCAATGACGGGGAAGGAATTTAATACTCATGTTCCCATCTCTCTCTCATTCGACTAAAAGCATTCAGGATCATCCACAGTCGGCCTAACGGTATCGAGTTAGCATATATCTTATAAGGCTTCTCATTCAACACTTCACAACAAGTGTTGGGGGCAAGTGTTATGGGCGGGTTGAAGGTCCAATAAGAAGAGGCTCATTAGCACTCTAAACGAGGTCCAACAACCTGCCCAATCAAAGGATAAATACTCTTATGTGCGTGAGATCCCAGGTACATTCATACTTTCCACATTTCACCTACCATTTTTTGATCTCTAATCACTGATTTGGACATTTGAGTGATAAACTTGCAGATTCACCACCATGATCCTCGCACCAGAGACTCACGACGTCCTACTAAGGGTCCAACCTCCTAACTAAAGTATAATTCTGGTTTCAATCCGAAACACTAAAAAAATGATAATAAAGACATGAAGACATAATTGTCTTGGCGCTCATAGCTAATAAAAACCATGAATGTATGTGTTGCGGTCAACTCTCAAATAAAAGAGGAACGTGGCATTAAAAAATACTAACGATGTAAGCGAAACACACAAACTAAAGTAAGCAAGTCAATGGTCTAAACAATCATCGCTTATAACGTATTATCACAAATTAAAATTTTGTTTGTCTTACACAAACAGTGGCAAATATTATATATATATATATATATATATATATATATATATATATATATATATATATATATATATATATATATATATATATATATATATATATATATATATATATAATCTTATATATAAAAGTTGTTAAATTATTTAATAATTTTTTGGTGCTAAAAAGTTAAATTTGTAATTTATTTTTTATATATTTAATTATTTAATTTTATTATTTAAATCATTAACTAATTATTTTTTATTTTAATTAATACACTATTATTTCTTTGATAACTATCCACTGAATAAACATTTCTTTGATAATCATTATTTCACTAACTTAATATTTTTTCTTTTATTAAATAAATAAATAAATTATGTTTTTAAAAAATTGTAATTTTTTATATGTATTTATTTATTTATTTATTATAATTTAGCCCACTATCTTTTTTAATTATTGAATTATTATTTCTTTTGATAACTATCCCACTAATAAAATTTTTATAAATTTTTGATAATTATCCTACTAACTAATATTTTTATATATAAAAATAGTTCTATATTTTAAGTAACCACTATTAGCCACTTTATTTTTAATTTTTATTTACCATTAATTCTTTTGTTCTTCTTTTTCTTAAAGATATTTTTAGGTTTTTAATTGATTTTTTTAGAATTTTATAATTATTTCTTTTTAGAAATTTCATATCCTAATTAGTTACCACGTTATTAATTTTTTATTAATTATTATTATCAACCAAAATTAACTTAACAATTTTTTATATTTATTTAATTATCCCACTATCTTTGTTAATTATTAAATTATTATTTCTTTAATAACTATTTCACTAACTAATATTTTTACATATATTTTTTTCTTAAAGATATTGTATGTTAGTTTTTCATTTATTTTTTAAAATTTAGTAATTATTTCTTTTTAGAAAATTCATATTTTAATTAGTAAACATGTTATTACTTTTTTATTAATTATTATTATTAACAAAAATTAACTTAATAATTTTTATTTATTTATTTATATAAGATAAGTTTTTAATTTCTATATTTATTTATTTAATACTATATATTCCACTTACTATAATAATAATAATAATAATAATAATAATAATTAAATTCAATATCTTAAATAAAACGGTAATACATCTCCACAATAAAAATCGAATCATACTCAGTCAGGCAAAAAAATTGATAGATGCAAGTTTCCAAATATAGAATATATAGTGTTTTAATAGAAAATATCATTTTGATTTATTCCTTCCAAATGAATATATAAATATTCTTTATCAAAAAATAAATAAACAAATACATAAATATCCCTTAAAATACAATTAAGAAAACGAGTGAATTGAAAGAAGCGTAGACTCTTTAATGACTATAAATATTCCAACATTTCACATTCTCTCTCTCTCTCTCCGTGAAAGCTTCACTAAGTTTTAACGAAACCATGGTCGACGACATAATCACGCGAGAATCGCCGAAGCACAAAGCGAACCGTGTTTTCATCAACCTAACGACGCTGATGATGATGGTGGTGAAGCGAGCAAGTCGGTTACCGTTGAAGCTGAAGGCGGCGCCGGCGAGTGAGAATCGGAAAATTGAGATCAAGTCACCTAAGAAGCTTCTGAAGAACATAAGCAACAAAGCGATGCCGTTTATTGAGAAGATGAAAAAGAAAAAGAAAGGGAAGGATGATTGGGGAGACGGCGGTGTGTGGCAGAAAGCGATCATGATGGGGGATAAGTGCGAGCCGTTGGATTTCTCCGGCGTGATTTACTATGATAGTAAAGGGAAGCAGGTAAGCGAATTCCCTCTCAGGTCACCACGTGCGACTCCAGTGCCGGCTTTATGTTCCGGTTGAAACTCCGGGAAAGAGTTTAGAGTTCAGAGTATGTGTTCTCTTTTTCTTTTTTGAGCCGGTGAAATGTGTATATAGTTATGGAAGTTGGAGTTCTTATTAAAATAAATTAATATGATTTGTGTCTTGAGAAAATCGGAAGACCAAAATCGCACTCAGAGATACTTATAGTTATAGTTATGTATAACACATCAAAGTCCTCACATCGCATCGCTCTGGTGCGAAGTTGTAGTCTCTTTGTGTTGTAGTTTATGAGAAAATAAATTTATGTTTATCTTTGATTATGCCTCTGTTGAGGAAATATTGTGGTTCTTTAATTTCCAGAAGTGGAGGATTATAGTATTGCAGATGTTCCCTTATTCGAGAGATGAAATACATGAAATTGCGTTTTTTTTTTTAAAGAGGCAAAATGGAATCAAATAGAAGAGGGAACTCACTAGCACAAGGCATGCTAGGATATGAAATTGCGTTTTGATTTTGTTTCTATTGTTTGAGAGAGGCTAAACTAGTTATTGTGTGAAATGAACATAAATACATAGAAGTGTGCTATTTGTGTCTATTGTTTTTCTCAAGTAAATATTAATTATTTCTTTGACTCAAGTGCAAAGTATTAATTAAAATTTACCTTTTTTCC